>NC_063215.1:74250675-74859009 GCF_020740725.1 Corvus hawaiiensis
CTTGGGGCAAAGGTGCCCAACAGCCTCCCAGGCTGGATTAACAAAAACACTGCCAGCAGGTGGACGGAGACAATCCTTCCACCCTAATCAGCACTGGTGAGGTACCATCTGGATGTTGTGGGCTCCACAGTAAAAGAGGAGGACTTACTGGAATGACTCCAGCACAGGACCAGTTTAATGGACTTCGGTATCCATCACACAAGGAGATGCTGAGAGACCTGGGACTCTTCAACCTGAAGAAAAGAAGGCTCACAGGATACTACCACTGTGTATAAATAGCTGAAAGGCAGGAATGAAGAAGAGGGAGCCAGACTCTTCTGACTTTTTTTGTCCACTGACAGAACAAGGAGTAACAGGGAGAAATCCCAAAATAGGAAATTGAATCTGAATACATGAAAACATTTTTTATAGTTTGAAGGTGGTCAAACACTGGACTATGTTGCACAAAAAGTTGTGGAGACTCCATCCTTGGGGATATTCAAAACTTGACAACATCCTGGACAACCTCCTCTAGGTGACCCTGCTTGAGGCAGGGAGTCGGACCAGATGATCTCGAAAAGGTCACTTCCAATGAACCATGCTGTGATCGTGTGTGCTACATGCCAAAGGACCAGTGAAGAGCCAAGACAATTCAGTAAGTATTTTGAATGACCTGGGTTTTGGCCTTTTTGAAGAGCACTCTTTGGAGCAAGGGAAAGACACTAAGCAAGTCCCTACTATTTCTGTATGAAGCCTGTGTGGTGCCACAGCAAGAGAGCAAAATGGCCTTTGGAAATCCATCAATCCATCACTTCTTACAAAATACAGAGGTATTTGCAGTAGTGCAACCAATTAGAATTTTCCCATTTACCCCCTTGATTACTGTCTCCCTCCTTCACATCCGTGAATATTTCTATAAACTAACATAATACCCCCCCCGTGCAAAACCCAAAATACTCCCCCAAAAACTACGAAACAAAAAACTGCAACAGAATGACTGCTACATATTGAAAAATTGAATACTTCAGTGGTCTGAATATCACTTGTTCCAGCAGAAAATGGAAGGCAAAGAAGCTGCAGCACCTGGAAGGAAATACACTGACCTATCTCCATCACAGCATAAAACTATACAAGTGGAACCATGTTCTCTGTGTGACATGCAGTAGGAAGGGCTCACCCTCCTGTCATCTAAAATAAAATCAAAGAGGGTGCCATTGCCACCTCTGAACTTGGAGGATCCCAAAATCTTCTACAGGTTCACCCAAAGTGAGATTCCTCACTGAGCTACAGCCAGGGCTAAATTTTACATTATTCTGTTGAAAACCTACTCTGGTGTAAAGCAAGACTTGTATGGGAGCCTGCAGCAGGATAAAGGTGAAGGGTTAGCAACATGATCTGCAATGTTTAATAATTGTTTAGGCACAAAATTCTGCTTTTGAAATAACTGATTAAAATGCCCATTTTAGGGCAAGAAAAGAAGATTGTTTTTATCATAATACTCCAGCCAGGTTTTCTTCCAACAAAGCATTTCCACCAAGAGGAACTATTGCATGCATTCAAATTGTCTATCAAAATGTAACTACTAATTAAGAACAAAAATGACTGTGAAATTGCAATATAGGCTCCATTTAATTTTAGTGGGAATTCCAGGCCTTTACTATCAGGAAAGTAACACCTCTCATCAGCTCTGCAGACACCAGAACGAGTTACTTCTCATCCTTTGGTTTTTCCAATTAATGATGTGGACTGTTTTCATACACTCATTAATGATCAACCATAATTGAGTATTTTGTGGGTTTATTTGCTTATACTCCATAGAATTTAGCAAATATGTCATAGTGCTACAGAGAACTCTTAACATGCCCCTATTGTTTGATGCTTTTTATATAGAAGTGCAGTTTAATGGTTTTTGTGAAAGATTTCTACAATAAATTAGAATTGCAAGTGGGTCTGTGCCTATATTCAGGGCCAAGAAGTATCACTGGATTTCTCCTTTGTTCAGGTCGTGCTGGCACTTACGACGAGCAGCATGGTTGATTTAAGTGTGCTATGCCATCAAAACATAGAATGAAAAACAATGACATCTGGGTTTTTTCTTCTAATACAAACTTAATTATTAATCAAAGCTATGACACACACTAAACATTGGCAAATGGCTCGAGAGCATCAGGAATTTATTTTTCTCAGTGGTGTCTTTAGAAGTCTTTTAATAATCAGACCACAGGACTAATTTACATCTGTGCAGCCCACAGTTAGATTTTTGACCTAATACATTTTGTAACATTTATGAATAAGGCAGTTTTTTTGGGAAGAAGATGAGAAGGATGAAAGTAAGCAGTGAATGGACTTGGAAAACTTTATCCTGTTTTCATTACTATTTCAGGTCTTTGAGCTCCTGCTCTTAGAGTTCTACAGATTTTTAACAAAGACTGCATGATTGTCCAGTACCTGTGATAGGAAATTGTTTTATCTAAAATCAAGTAACTTATCATGCAAACAACAGATCCATCTATTAAATAAATTCTTCAACTGAGGCTAATTGTTGTCTCCTATCTTAGTGCTAGTTCCTGCAATACAGGCAAGTTACCAATGAGTGAAAGCTAATTTTATAGGCACTGAGCAGTCTTTATTTAAAAAAAAACAATCTACAGGTCTGTAGCACTGTGGTAGCTATTTTTCTCATTCCTTTTTGAAGTATAGCACAGTGATTACACGTACCAGATGGTAACATTTTATGCACATTGATCTGGACTACCTCTGAAATAGCAACTGAATGTTAATGAGGGGTAGCTGAATTGCTGAACTGCTTCTTTGTATGTCCCTATGTTTTAAACATGGCTTCTTATTTTGTGACTGATGGACCAGGATATCACACAGTGTGCATTTCTGTATTTAGGTAACATGAGCTGAAGTTCACTGATAGAGGAAGTCTGATCTCTATCAGAAAACTGTGGCTTAAAACGAGACTAATCTACAACTCTTCTGAAATTTCCAAGTATTAGTTTTAGTTTTTTAACTAACTCTTGCGGTTTCAACAGCTATGAAGAAATAGGCACGCTCCACAGAACATACAAACACTACTATTTCACATACATCTAGTGTATTATCTTCTGGAACCAAATATGCAGTTTTCTGGCTTATTTTACCTTACCTAATAAACTATAACTATGATCAGATCTGACTGACGTGTTTGAATATTAACTTAAGTCCCCTGCAAAGAACCTGTAACTCCAACCCTCAGTGTTCTTCTATAAGGGCCACTGAGAAAAGCTCATTTGAGAGTAAATATATGCGAGGGAGAAAGGAGTTGGATGCTCTGCGCACACACACCCCCAAGACACATCCATACAGCTCTGAAAAGAATGCGCTGGGGAAACAACTGCAACCAAGCACGAACACTGCAAATATAATGAAAAGAAAGTTGAATAATCTTTCTGTATATTGTGTGTATATTGAAATGCTTAGAAAAGAAAGATTTGAAGTAGTGACCAATTACTGACTAGATTTCTCTCCTCTGATGCAAATCCCCTTCCCCCAGCACCATTCTCCCCTCCCTCTGCCCCTCACCCTTCATTCTTCTGTTACCTTTAAATAAACCAAGTTCCTAGAACAGGAAACTTGCAATGACTTGCAATAGATGCCCAATTACTTAGAACACAGTGGTATTTCCACACACTATTTATCCTTCTTTCTCTAAACTATCCCCTGCAGGGCTGTCCACCTTGACTTAATAGGAACTGAATCCTTTCTAGCACCATCATTACCTCAACTCACCTTCAGATATCTCCAAGGGCTCCTCTGCTGATCTCTGTCCCTTGAACATATTTGTCTTTCTTCATGATCCTCTCAACTGCCACCTCTTCTCTACTAAAACCTAAGCAGCTCAGTACTCTCATCTTCATCAGCTTCACTGGTTCTTACTGTCTTTACCCTTTCTTACAAGAACAAAATGTATTTTATGAAAAGTTCTTCCTATGAAAGTTACAAATGAAACAAAACTTTGGGCTCTTAAATTTTGAAAAATGGCCAAGGAATGCCTCATAAAGGTTAAGCAATCTTCAGAAAAACTGACAGATTAAGAACAGAAAGAGATAAGGGTGCATAAGACAGTATCTTGTCTGGTTACTTGCATTGGAGTGTTAGAGGCAGATTAAAATGTGTAGGATGCCACATGATGCATCTGTTGCCCATTTTCTTTAAAAAGAAAAGACCCCAAACTACAGGTGACAATATGCACAGTCTGAGTCAATAATGTAGCACTTAATTCAGCCAAATCATGTTGGGAAATGCAGGTGCATGGACACTTGTATCCATGCAGCTGTTGGTGTGCTACGTATTTAATTATATGAGCATTACAAACAAAAGGATTTTAACAGTAAAAGCTTTTCAGTGCCCAGTCTTAATTTACAAAGAACTAACTCTGTTTAAAGCAACTAAAGGTGGATCAGACCACAGTGAAAATGCACTATAGGAAAACTTACTA
Source organism: Corvus hawaiiensis (assembly GCF_020740725.1). Classification (NCBI taxonomy): domain Eukaryota; kingdom Metazoa; phylum Chordata; class Aves; order Passeriformes; family Corvidae; genus Corvus; species Corvus hawaiiensis. The sequence continues at coordinate 74,255,138 of NC_063215.1, forward strand.
CACAAAAATGCCCATTTCAGCAAGACAATCAATACTCCCATTCTTAATGTATCTAATCTACACTAAGAACTAGCATTCCATGTGAATCTGAAAGGCAAGTATTTCATGTGCATACTTACACAGATTGATATGTATCTATAGTTATAGCGAAAAGGATATGAATAACTCCTTCATCAACTCTGCAGGCGGAACTTTGCAATTGATCTTCCAGATGCACCAATTTCTCACTTATTGCTTCACATTTTTCTCCCAACTCTGCAGAAAATATGAAGAACTCCTACAGAAAGTTGAAAAAGAAAAGAAAGCACGTTTGCTGCTGACTGCACTTTTCTACATCAAATTTGCATCAAATTAAAGGGAAAATAAAATATTAGTAAGGGGATATGATACTTTGCAGTGCAAAGACATTACCTAAAAGCAAATTCCCATTAGAGAGACAAAAAGCTGTTTCTGTATAATAAATTGGTGATTAATATGAAATGGAATGAGTTTGTGGTCTCAGTCTTCTTCCCAGCAGAAAAAAGTCATGATCTCACTTTCAGCAGATGATTAAAGGGGTATGAAGACTGAACTGCTCTCCTTCTTCTCTGTTGTCTCACCACAGCAGGGGAGGGAAATCTCCTGCTAACCACCCCATTAAGGTACCCAAATTTCAAGTTGGTCATATAAATATGATTTACACTTTTAGGTCATGTAAATATTTCAAGCAGCATCATTTTGGTAACTCTTACACACATAAAATATATTTTTATTTTTGAAGAAAAATCTGTCTAGAGTACTTGGGGACTTTGCTCAAGCAATCAAAGAAAATGCATCAAAGTCTTTGACATTACAAGATGAAATTATGCTTTTTTTACTCAGTTATCATTAAGCAAGATTAAATTTTCAAAAATAATGCTTCTCTATTTAGAATTTACACAGGCAAATACTTTTTCTATTTTAAACTGAGTATTTTAAACCAGTTTCAAAGTCCTTCTCATAAGTTTTTTCAGCTACACTCCACAAGGGTAATTGCTATATTATATATTTTGCATTGAGTAGTACTTTGAGAATTGACCCAAATAAGCAGCAAATATGAGAAGAGGAGAAGAAAAAAATCAATTTGTGCAGCTCTGGGACAAGCCTTTCCTCTCGCTCCCACAGCACCATACGTCTACAGTAATGACAGGGGTTATTTGTAAGAAAAGATTATGGTGCCAAGATGAACTTCTGCTGGAACCATGTTAAAAAAAAAAATTAGTAATTCATCAGCTGGAATCCAGAAAACTGGATCATCTCTAGACCTAGTCTGTGCACTCATCAATAAAGCTAGCTTCTAATGTGGCCATATATTATGTGCAGAAAGTTTTTCTCCTCAAAGGAGAAAAATACTTGGGGGTGTTTGCACTTATCTGTTGCTGTAAGACCAGACATCAGTGGTTGTTCAAGAGAAATCAAACCTTCAATCAAAGGCCTTTCAGAGAAATCATGCTAACACTTTTTGGAATGCTGCCCATTGTGAAACAATCTGAGTTTTGGTGAACACATTTACCAGATCTGCATTGTGTGCTATCCTTTCACTTTGCATCACACAGTGCATACATGGAGTTGAATGCCAGAAGAGCTCTGTGTGCTGGCACATCCTCTGTTATGGCACAGAGCTTTACCTTTCTGCTTTCCTTGGGCCCTTCCCAGACATGGCTATCCATCAGATCCCACTAGGACCAGCTGCAGCTCAGCCCCTGGATGGGTGGATTGGTTAAGAGGTTATGTTGCAAACCCCTGCAGCTTAGACACAGAGGAGCACAATGTCCAAGTCCCTGGCTCTGCACACAGAACCAGAGCTGCCACTTCCAGGCATTACCAAACCTGAGAATCGACAGCAGCACTCCACAGAATGTATGGCTGTGAAAAAGACCCACTGTTTTTAAAGCGAGAATATGGCAGGAGAAAGCAAACATTCTCCTTGCAGAAACTAGGAATGTCTTTTTCTCAAGATCAGGGACAGAAGATGAGGAAAAGTCTTCCATCCAGCTACTAAATTATCATTCAGCATACCAGCAGGACTCCATATGCTGTTATGGGTGGGATAACCCAGGCCATTTGTATCAATAGAAAGCTCTTAGGGAATCATTCTGTGACACGCATGCAATAACAGACGACAGTCATCCAAAAGAACTTGGGTCTTAGGCTAAACAAGTCAGTAAACTGAAAAAAAACCCCAAGTACTCTGAAAGCACATCTAAAATTATGACCATGTAGAGAAAGCTCCACCTTTGAACACTGATTTTTCTCTAACAGTTAATTACACATAAGAAAATCAGTCTTCCCATAGCCCTCATTTCAAACAGAAGAACAACAAGCAAAGAACGCTCAGTGCTGCACAATCAGTGGACAGTTAATTTAGGAAGAACAGCTTTTAATTCCTGCACAAACTCTTAAGTAGCACTCTGACAAACAAAAGCTGCAAGTGAAGTATTCAAACCAGATGCTTTCTACAGACTGTGTACTTCAACAAAATGAATTAGTCCTGTACAGATCTTACAGACACATAAAAAGCACATTCTTGCTCTTATAACATCAAGATATTGAATACTTTAGTCTGATCCAGGTACTGCCTTTATCAAAAATTATTACTTCATGAGATTTTGGATCATATTCATGCTTGCCAAGCAGGATGACACTTCTTACCCTGATTTGAAATCACCAGTTACTACAGACAGACAAATTTTTAGAAGTACATGTTACAGTACACTCCTGAATACCTGTGCCATTAAGTATATTTAAATATAAACAAATGTCCAAAGGTATGCATTACAGTAAGGTACCCCTTTCTCTTTTATGGTACCATTATGGCAGGAACATTTATGCAGGTAATTGGTCACACAATTAGCTCTATCATTAGTTGCTGTATGAGAAGATCCATTTTCTCCACTTTAAAACTGCCCCCACATTTCCTACCTCATACATGCAAATACAATTAATTCACTGAGCAGCTATAAAAAGTACACTGGCTGGATTTGCCTAGCTCTGCTGTGAAAATCCACAGTGGAAGACTTTTCCCTATTCACAGTGTCAGTGAATGTACAGGACAAAATGGGCCTTTTAGACTTAACCCCTCACTGAACTTCAGGTGAGTCAAAAGATGCTGGAGGCAGCATTTAGATACCTGGGTGATAAAACAAGCTCCGTGTTGCGAGCATGGCCTCACTCTAATGTGCACAGATCCTTAAAACCCAGAATAAAATTTCACTACAGCCTGAAAGCCATAGTGAATGAAGCTGGATGATTACACTTACTGGTGCACTGCTACATAATCTGATGTCACGTTTGACATTTTATTTTCCCTTTTAAAATAAAACTTTACAGCCAAGTAAAGAAAGGTTCCAGGAAGGACAAAAGGAAGGAACCCAGCAAACAAGCCCCCAAGACTGTAGGGTTTCAGGTGAATGCTTGTTCTGCAGCAAAGGCATCTCACTGTGGGAGTACAGTGCTTTGCATCAGTACTAATCTGTATTTTGAGTACTAAGCCTTGGGGAGTAGCTTCCACCCCACTGCAGTTCCAGTAAAGGCCTTTATTGATGCATTGGTCTTGCACTAAATATGCTCAGAAATAAGAGACTAAAATTTTTAACCCACTGGCTTTAATTCCCTTGTCAACTGTATACTTAGATTCTCAGTTAAAGTAATATGTCCGTTCTACTGCATATGAAAAAGTGCAGAGTATTCTTCCTGAATGAAGTACATAATGGTACATAATGAATCGTCCAAAAATGTAACAAAAATCCTGTTTACTTTGGAAATTAAGACAAAGGAACAATAAATACTACAAAAATGTAACCAGTTGTAACAACAACATAGGAAGACAGGGAAATCTAAAAGAGTAAAAGTCAGATCAAACTTGTTTAGGTATTGAAACCAATTTAATCATAACTAAATGGCTACAGTTGCACTGCAGAGTAACGAAAATAACTCTGTAAGATCAGGTTATATTTACTTAGTCTTTAACTCCTAGTAATGCAGCTTAATTTCTCTTTATTGCAGCCATAATAGTGTATGGATAAACTATATTTCTGCACCTACATAACCCAGCTGCCTTTGTAGCTGAAATGAGAAGCTCCTCCAATACCTTAGACAAGCATCAACTCTCAGGAACTTACTTGCAGGTGTCACGTGAAAAACGCAGGAGAACCATCATATAAATTATGATTATCCAGAACTTATATGATTAAATAAATAAATATGAAAATGGAAATGGAAATGGAAGAAACATACAGTGCTCTCAAAAATACATAAGAATAATTCCAAATATTCAATTAATTCCACAGCTTCTGCCTCCAGACTCTTGTTTAAAAAATGTTTGATAGCCCAGAGAAGTAGATAGAAAAGATTTCTATTAGGGCCTTTCATGCCTGGTAACATCACTGGTAGCATTTTTATTTCACATTTGTCTATGTAGGCAGGAAAACCCCTGTCAGTGATACACAAACTATTCAGAACAGCTCCTGGTTGGAAACTGGCATTTTACACTGATCAACAATATCTCTGAGAGGAAAATGGACTCTGCCTCAAGCTCAACTTATTAATAAAATACAACTCATCCAAGCTTGTAGGTTATGTCAATGCTACAAGATGCTGTAGGTCTTAAGACTTTGGTTATTTTTGCTCTAATGGCATTTTTAGGAAGCAGCTGGGAGAGATTGCAGGAGTCAGGAGAGAGCTGAAATGCAATATTGCTTTATGGATTTTTCTGTGAACAAGGAATGTAGCTGGCTGGTATTTTTTTTACCTCTAAACCCTTAAGGAGGTGAAAACAGCACAAATATGGGTATGATTTACTTTTTAAGGTGCAATTCTTCTGCCTTCTCAGAAAAAGTAGAAATTCTCACTCTCTCCCAAAGATGTGAAATTCCAATGCAAGAAATAATAAGAACAGACAAGGTTCCAGCTGATCCACTGCTGTAGCATCAGCATATTGCATCAAGAGCAGAGGTAATGGTTTTCACTTTAGTCTTATGCATTTTGTTTTACCTTTTTACCAGTAACTATAGTCACTTATGAGCAACAGCTCCTCGACAGCATTACTTGAGGAAAATGTTTGATCAGCTTTGCCAGTGCAAACACCTTCTGTGCTCTTCAATCTAGTTCAACAATTTTATACAGAAGAACCGGTATTGTAGTAGCTAGATTATTTTAATTCTATTAGGGATTAGAGTCTTTGGTGGTTGTGCTGAGAAGGAGGATTCCCAGATATATCCTTAAAATTCATTCTTCCTACAGAGGAACTTTTGTAAAAGGGCATTGCCTTACTTCCAAGCAGCAATATCATAATCCCAATAAAATAGAAGCTTTAGGAGACCTTCTGCAGAGTCAAAGCCAGATTTCTTTCACTGCACTAAACATTCTCTCCCCCATAATAGTTAAAATAACTTAAAATAACATAAATAACAACTACAAAAAGTTGCCCTTACAGGCAGATACTTCATATTATGGTACAAGCTTTAGAACAGTGATCTACAGTTGGCAGAAGTGCTGCATGTTTACCCTCGATCTTTGCAGAAGTTAATGGCAATTGTCAGCACTAGAAACTCCAGAATGTTAGGCCAAGGCATATCTTAAATAATTACTAGAAACAAAATGCAACCATCCGTGTTTGTCCTGCTCGAGCAGATGCTTCAGTCACACGCAGGCTAAGCACACATGCCCTCAGATAAATGAGCTGCATGGCCATGAGGTGCCCAAGGTGCAGGGGAGGAACAAACAACAATTTGTGTCTGCTCTGCATCCCAGATTTCCTGCCCCATGTGCATTGTCCCAGGCAGCTGTTGTAGATGAGGAAGGCCACTGAGAACAATGCATGTTACTCAGCACCATTATGGCAAGGCTGCCCAGGAAGCAGCCAGGGACCACCAGAGCCTGCTCTGTCACTTGCAGTGTGACCAAGCCTGCTGTGACTGTCCTCAGCTGGTGTCTGCACACATGGCTCCTTGCAGCTGACATGAGATCTGGTGGTTCTGGTTGCAGGGTACAGGCTGCTCCAGGGCTAAACCACCCTTGCACTGAGCAGGTTTTCCTCCTGCTCCAAATCAAGATGGTTGTATTTCATTTTACCCTTACATAGCACACAACAATAACTAACAGTCCTCCTATTTATTTATGCTCCTTCAACTACATGTTTTATGTGGTTGAAGACTTTGCTTTTCAACCAGACTAGGATTTCTAAACATTTTATTTCTATTCCTTTCCTTCTTTTCCTCACTGTGTTCCTGTCTTCTACAGAGGGAGGTGTCCAGACCAGAGCCATAGTCCTCTGGAGGCTCTGGCATTCTCAGCTAAGCACAGTAATTATTTCTGTCTTACAACTGACATTCCCAGTAATGAGCTGCAAATGGCATTTGCCCTTTCTTCCAACACAATGAAGGTAATGAATCCCACTATATTTGTAGTCCACTATAAACCTAGATTCTTCTTCTGCAGTATTGTCAACTTAGCTGCTATTTACCATCTGTATACATAAATCCGACTCTTTTTCTGCCTCAAATGTAATTTGCACCTGTCTTTCAACATATCCCTTCTTATTGATTTCAGACTATTCTTTCAATCTATCAAGACCACTTGGAACTCTAATCCTAATTGAAATTATGTTGACTGGCACATAAACTCCTGGCCTACCTCCTTTTTAAAGGCAAACACAAAATCTGCCTTTTACTGATCCCTTGGGACTTCCAGCTCCCTCTAGGAGTTTTCAAAGGAGCTTGTTAATGGTTTGGAGATTGTTTTTCTTGGCTCTTATGCGCTCAGAAGAAATTTCATCAGTCTAGCCTGACTTGAGTACATCTCATTTGCCTTTGGATCTTTTACTGCATTTGTCTCTTGCTAGCTTGTAGTGAATACTAGGAGCATTACATAACTGGACATAGCTTATAATCTTTAGAAAGACCAAAAGCACAGAGAGTAAGGAGGAAAAAAATTCTGATCCCATTTATTTTCTCATTCACCTTCGCTATTAGAAAACACACATGGTTTCTTTCACCTTTCCCTTACATCCATCTTATCCCTGAACTCCCTTGCCATTTCACATGTCTTTTGTTTAATGCAGCTTAGTGTGCTCGGGGGTCTTGCTGCTTCACACTTATGCTGTGCAGTACCATTTTAAGCTCATTCTTAGAAACACTTTTGTCCTGTCCTTTTCAAAACTTCTGAGCCACTGAAAAACTGCTGACATAGGTATGTAGTCTGTGACTGTGTTTGCACTTCTCTGCACCAAAAGAAGATGGTGCTGTACTATAAACCTGATGTCATCTGGATAGTACCAAAGAACATCTGCTCATTCCTTCTCCTAGAGAGTTTGTCCCACAGAAACCCCCCTATTGTCTCCCTGGTTTTGTTTAGATGAGCTTTTCTTTTGTGGAGGTAGCTGTCTAACTTTCATCAGAAGAGGGATCAAGGTTGTTTCCCAATTACTTTTGCTCTTATCACCTTCCACTTACAGACTGCTTGCTTGTTCCATCAGCGTGGTTATATATATTTAGGAAACTTAAACACTACAACACACTCCCCCACTTTCTCATATGCAACAATTTAGGCATAAAGCCTTCCAGCCAGCTGTGACCTACCTCTTTCCCACCATCACAGCTTTTCCCACACTCCCTTTGCTAGTACTGATCCCCTTCCCTTCTCCACATGAGAGTGTTAAATGACTCATCAGAATTACAGTCCAGTGTTGGCAATTCTTCCCTTCATGTATCTTCCATTACAGCTACAGAGGAGTGTCCCTGGAAAAGCATCTATGCAGGAATAGAGCTTTTCACTGCCTTCCAGCACCCTGCTGTGGCCTGACAGCAGTCTTCCTATTCTCATCCATAGTAGATTGAAGACCTTCCCTAATTGCAGACTTCCTAAAATGAGAGCACACTACTGCACTGGCTCATTTAATTACACTGGGACAATTCCAGCTCCTGCTGTGGGAGGATGAGGCTATTTACTAACTTACCAATAAAAATGCACAGTGGGTCAGGACTTGGAAAAAGAAACCGAAGTACCAAACTGTTTTCCCGTGTCCACACCCTGCTGTGCAAGGAGTCAGCATAGCTGGGTTGCATTTATAGGTGGTTCCTAGCATTGTTCATTCCCATCTCTGCTCCCAAGTCACTAAGATGTAACAATCTGGAATGACTAACTGGGTGCTCTCCTGCAGGCAGCAGGGAGACTGACCAGTGTGAATTTAGGGGACCAGAGCATCAAAGGTACATTTAGGCAAAACCTGACATTGTACAGGCTGCTGACACTTTCACGTCACTTCAAGGAGAGCTCTCTACAAGTCACCATCAATCCAGCCGTGGCAGTGTGGTAGAGCCTGGTTTCTCACGTATTTCCATTTCTTTTATTTCTATCGTTGCTTTATATTCTCTTTATGCACTTTTGTCCCCCGCCCCCCCTTAAAAATTCAAAAGTCTCTCTGCTTCTGAGGACTGTAAGATATTAAGCTTTTGGTGCACACTTCTATAGTGGCAGCCCTGTATAGTGTGAACTCTGGTGCCCTCAGTATTTTGCCCTGATGGCAGTAGGGCTTTTTGCTGCCCTTTATCCCATGGGATTACCTGCTCCTATTTCATGTCATCTACGGACACAAGCAGCTGCACAGTTTAACTATAATTCACAGCAAAGTTCACTGATCAGAAAGGCCATTTGCATTTCCTGCAAAGTTCACCTTCATTCTCAAGGCTTCCTGTTTTTATTTATGCTGAACTCACACAAAGCCAAGCAGTCTATCCTAGGTGTGACCTCATTTCACAGTCTCCTTGAGCACAATCTGAGCTTGGTGTTGCAGCTAGATTATCTTTCCTGGAGCATTCCAGCTGCTCCACAGTCTTTGGATTCACTGGTGGGAATCTAAAGAAATGCCTCATCTGAATAGTTATCCTAAACCTTAATATTTATTTATTTAATAGTTGTTTGGCTCGGAACACTTATCACTTGTACTTGACAGGAGGCATGGATGCTGTTAGGGAAGGTGAACTGGGGGTTACTTGTCCATGTAATTTATTTGCTGGCTGGACACAATGCTTGGATACTAAATTTCCTTAATATGTAAGTTGCAACCCAAGGCATACCGATATAAAAATGGACCAGACTGAACCAGTACTCTTAGAACCAGGGTAACTCTCCTTACACATGTATTACCTTAACTCTTAGTGTATAGGTAGACAGAGTTTTGTATTTTTTTGTGAGTGGATTTTTCTCACAGGCCACGCATCTCATGTTACTCAATTATCCTAGCTTTCTTAAATGCATGAACTAGGTTCTGGCACATTTTTATTTATGAAAATGGTGTAAAATTACAAACATCCAGTATTTTCATTCAGACGAAATTCCTGTTACTGGGTATTCTGCTGCAGTATGTTGTCTGCTTTTATACTTCAAAAATAAATTCAAAGGTATTTTTAGTGGCACACAAGAAAACAACCTAAGCATAAAGATTTTGTTCCACTCTTAAGCATCATGACAGTGCTACTGTGGGCCTGGCTAAATATTACTCCTTCACCCCAGTGTGTTCATCCTGTAGTTGGTATGTGTTAAAAAAATTAGCACAGGATTTAACTATAAACTCCCTGAAATACTCAGCAATTATGCCATTATTTTCAATGGGAAAAAAAGGAAAAAAGGAATGAGCCCACTCTAGTTGTAATTGTGCTGCTTTCCCAAGTGCTCACACATTCTAGCAATTTTTAAGCAAAGGTAACACTATAAAAACAAGAGTCATTTGTTCTAATTGAGACAAAGAATAGTCTGTACAATATCACCACTTTATACTGCCTAGGAAACACTCACCTCAGATAAATGACCCTCTGCTCCAAATGAAATGTCTTCCATAACCTGTTAGAGATAAATTATTAAGTATATAGTAGATACATGCTATATAAACAGTACGATTTTAATGGAACTTATAAAAACCATATAGCACAATAAAAAGTTATGTAAGCTGAACAATTGCATCAATTTTCTTCACATGCATGAAAGATTTAAATTGCATCTGTAATGGAGCAGTGGCAGCCACCCAATATTTAAAACTATATTTGAATACATTTTATTAAAGCCTGCTTTGGCTTCCCACTTAAAACCCACAAGGAATACTGCCTCTAAAACTGAAGGACTAACTATAGATTGAAACAAACTTTTCTATCAAGCTCTTGCAGATCTGTACACCATTCAAGAGTCTACAGACTTTTTTTTTTGGTACGAACCCTGTAAATTGTTTTGGGCAGGAGAAATGAGAGACCCCATCAATGTTTCCTATTGGTAACAAATACTAACTATAGTCAGTTCCTCCTTCAAAACTTCCTTCATTTGTGAAGTCTATAAGAAATTAGCCAATGTTTCATTGACTGGCTGAGGAGCAAAGAAATTTGATGTTCCCGATGTTTGATGTCATTGGGAAATCATTAATACTTATCACACGTAAGAGTGTTATTGACAATAAACTGAGATAGGGATATTGCTTTGGTATGCACACACACACACACACAATAAAAGTCCAAAATCATTAATTTGCCATAAAATCACAATTGTTATTGGATACTATTTTCAGCAATCAATCTGAAAAGAGGTTTAAATTTGTCTTGCCTGTAATATTAATTTTCTGATGGTATTTTTACTGCTAAATTACATGTAAGCATTAAGCTTACTGAGATGCAACCCCTACCTAAAGAGCTGGCATTTTTACCAGCGGACACTCCACCCCAGTCTCAGATGCAGCAGAGGGGCACCGTGCTGCAGAGCTCCACATGTGGCTGTCCAGTGAGGATCTGACCATTGTGTACAAGCCAGCTGCCTCTTGCCATTGCCATCCTTTCCAGCTTGGATCAATGCAAGAAACGCGCAAACGCTGACTTTCACTAATGCTTAATGCTGACATTTAAAACTAAGATTAAATTTTAAATTTCCAAATTATTTTCTAAGCTCCACAAATACACCATTTAATTAAAGCTCAGATGAATGCACAGTTTATTTAGCTTTCAAAAGGCTTTGTCCTTTACACATTACACGTTTGCCTCCTGGACCACAGGCCATCCCAATGCACAGTAATGAGTTACAGTCTGCTCACAAAGGTTTTCTTGATGCTTGCCACCACTGAATTCTGAAAAATGTTGTATCATGTTCTGTGATAACTTCTTTTTAATGGCAGACTCCACATTAAATATTTTTTCATGATGGTCCATTTGGTATTACTTAGACCTTGGTACCTTTTTAAAACTTAAACACATGAAGGCTTACAATTACAGAACGTTTTTCCAACACCAGAGTGATCTTCAGCTGACCCCAAAACATCATCCCAGATGGCCAGACTGAAGTATGTAGAGGAGAGGAAAAGACAGCAGGCCTTACTCTCATCCCTGTTCTCTATCTCTTTCATGATGAAAAAGTGAAAAATTATCTACAAACAATTCTGATGGAACAACTACCAAAAATGCTAACTTACAGAAGGCAAAACTACTGAATTTTGGATTTTACCTTGTAACTTTAATCACCTCAATTTTCTTGAAATCTAGTAGGTGTTTCTTTCCTTCATAGTGATTAAGAGGAAGCACTGCACAGCATGCCAGAGAGCAGAAGAAGAAAAAAGGACAGGTCAGGAACTCAAGCCTGCAGGTGCACGCACACCCATGTTCATGAGGTTACTTGCTGTTAGGGAGGTCCCAGCACACACAAATCTCTCCGTTTATTAGTTATCACTGGTGGTTTTGCTGTTTTTAAAAGCTTTTTATAAATGCTTTTGCTTACACATACATTATCAAGAAGGAAAAAAATAAAGCAAGATATTATAAGGAGTGGAACAAGCAGGCATTAATGTCTGAAGAGAAATGAAATAGTACTGCATATTTTAGAAATCACCCAGATATGCATCTAGCCATGTAGTAATTATCATTGCAATTTCCACCTCACTCAGTTTAAAAGCGTGGCACATTTGTGGGATGAAAACTGAAACTCCCCTTTAATTCTTCAGAGACTTAGAAGAAAATCAAGCCCAAATAAGCATAAAAAGTCTGAAATGATGGGACACCCTAATTTCATCAACACAGCTACAAGCTGGAACGTACACACTTATGTGAGAATTCAAGAATCTGTATCAAATACATTAGACAAGCTGACTGTCACATGACTGAGGGTAGCAATATTGTCTGCAACTTTGCTCCAGTGTTTAAAAAAAAAAAACAACATTGATAGTCTAATGAATTATCTGCCACTGAGAGAAGCACATCTAATTTAAGCAACTCAGAGTGGTTCACAGGTTGATTTTTGCTGGGCCCACTTTATTTAGTTTTCACCAAAACATCATTAATGATGTTTCAACAAGCTGAGCTGCCAATGCATCTGATTTTCATCCCTAGTTAACAGTCAGTGTTATAAAGGAAGCTTGATTTACTGAATTATTTTGGGATGCCAGTCTACCACATAAAAACTGAGGGGAAAAAAACAATCAGCAGTCTCTTAGAAAGCACAGTTATGAAAACTATAAAATAACTGTTGACAGTTAATAAACCTGTGCTCACATGATAGTAAAAGAACAAACTTTCAAAGAATTTATACCTTACACATTCTTATACCAGAATATGTCATATTTTATGATTTAGTGAGGATATTTAATTAAAAATGATAAATGGCCCCTCTGCAAAGCAGTATCTGAGGATCTAAGAGAATGGCTCTTTCATCTATTTTGCTTTTCTTATTATTGCTATGTTTCTTGTTGCTTGTTTTTTTTTGCTTTCTAAGGAAACCTATAGAGTAAGATACAGTTACATGCAAGAAAACTATAGCATACATCAACAAAACCAATATTCACCTGGCACTAGTCTTAGCTCTACATGACACAATAAATAACTGGAGAGCTTCATTTATAGAATTCCACTGTAAAGTAAATCAATCACCTGGGGATGAAATGTACTTTTCACGGCATATATGCACATATGCTATTATCAGCCTTTTGTATATTGTCTTGAAGTAATTAATTCAATAATCTCGAAGTACAAAGAACATGAGTCTTTCCTTCTGCTTCAGTGGCCAGTGGTGCTCTCTAGAAATTCCCTAATGGGGAACAGAGGTTGTAACACAGTTGAAGAGGATAGTCATCCCAGAAACATGGCAACCACAGCAAGCTACTCCTCTCACAGGGGCACCACAGCCTTGTTAAATAATATGAAACCATGTATTTTGACAAATACATGCTTTTCTATTAGGTATCCTCACTTGCTGACAAATGGCTATGAAAAGTTCCCTGCTAATGTACAAGAATAAGTTCTTCTATGGCAGTCATATAAACGGCTAAATTGAGAGAGTAAGCACAACACCACTTTTTTTTTTTTTTTTGGCCACAAATATTGAATTATTTTTAAATAAAAAATACACTACCATATAACAGAGCACTTAAATGGCTTCAGAAGTGGTTTGTTTTTCAAGTCCATTTACAAATCAAGATGGATTTTTTCTTGCACTTCGGCACGTTCAAAACCAAAAGTTAGCATGATTTGTGTCAGGTTTTTTTGCTTGTTTTTATATTCTCCCTTGTGATGAACTACTAAGAGATGTTAGGGAATAATCTGTTATGGCTCTTCTCTAGAAGTTTAGATACTGTCTGTCACTTCTAATGAGATCCTATCAGTTTTACAACCTAAGCCATTTTTTGGGGGGCAAAACTTCCATGCTCCACAATAAAGAAAAAAATCTCATCTCCTGAAAGTATAAAAGCAGGCAGACCAACCCTAACTCCAGAGCCAGAATACAGTCGATATGCCAGGGCAGTTTCACTGTTGCAATGGGTTTCACTCATCAGTGGCACATAACTTTGCCTCAATGGTGAAGGCTGCAGGCAGCACTGAAGCAGAGGAAAGCTGTTTGAGTAAGCCATGATGAAACACAGCTGTGTTGCTCAACTCCCTCAAAAAACTGGACAATACATGAACAGTCTCATACTGGCAAAACTGCTTCCTTTTTTTCTTTCAAGTGTATCAGTCCTAGGAGTGCTTTAGGAACAGATGGAGGAGTACTGTTGGAACCTTGGGTTCAGAGAATTTCAGTCTTTCAGTGCTGACAGGCAGTGATCCTCAAAACCACACTGCATTTGACCTGAGGCCTTGGGAAAGGCTTCCCTTTTTATGTGATAGCACTGAGATTGTTGCTGTGTAATTAAAAAAGAAGTTTGTTATAACACTGGGTGGAATATGTAGAGATGTAGAAAATTTAGGTTTCTGGGATATAGTAATATACATGTAACAAGATGGAGGATTTTGGGTGTAGGTTAGCTCTTCTTTCTTCACAAGCCTGGGTGATCTGGTATTGGTTCAAAAAACCCACAGTGCAGAACATGAATGGTTAGTTATTGGATTATAAGTAAAAAGAAATTAGTTGGCATTCCATAATTGGGTAGTTTGGGCTTTAAAAGACCTTGGAAGGTAGAACTCAGGGGCCATTTCCACCTTGTTAATTTAGAGGCACATTCTGTGCAGCTGTACCATAAATAAGAAATAATAAACACCTGAGTCCAAAGAACAACTCTGCATCTCCTGTGTTTCAATCCAAACTCTGAGTAAAAGAACCAAAAGACAGAGGCAGAGAAAGAAAACAACAACAGAAAATTTAATAGAGTACCTCCACAGGTCCTTCCCTGATGGACATTTTCATGTTTATACATCAGCTTCTGAATGGATTTTAGTGCATTCTCAAAATGGAGTTTATTCAGGATACCAGGATTAGTCAGATCCCAGGCAAAGGCATTTACACCACAAAGTTAAAGCACCTAGGTGAAGTGAGCAGTGGGTGAAGTGCATAGTCTTAAGTTCCCTCTATGGCTGATAGAGACAGAGAGGAGATTATCAAAAAGCAAGCTCAAAGGAGGAGCTGAATTGGAAGCACTGCAAATACACTTTCCTGTTCCATTTGAGATATGGGGAACCGTCCCTCAAGTCCTGCATATCTCTCCAGAACCAGAAGTCACCTCACTTTAGCTGCCCAGTTGTCATTCTTGGATAGCAAGGTTGATTTCAGGGAAACAATCTGGACTTGCAGGGGTGAAAGAGGTGATAATTACAGCACAAATATCAGGAGTGCTACAGAAACAGTCACAAAATCACAAACACTCCAGAGCCTCTAAGCACTTTTGAAAGAGGAGCACAGATTTCCATAACCAACAGAACTCCTCATATTAGTTCAGCAGACTCATAAAACATACGAAAAGGGAGTGACGGGGGTGGAATCAAAGCCAAGCTGACCATTTTTAATAAAAATGTTCTCTATGTGAAGTCAGTCTGTAAAGCATTTGCCCTGGGAAAAAACTGCAAGAACTACTGAAGCCCAATATAAAACCGGAATTTTACTAACAAGAGGAGATTGTACAGTAAGATAAGGGTCTGCTTTCCACTAAGTCTCAGCCAGTGCAAATGCAAAATTACGCATCAGATTTCAGAGCAATCCACAGTTCAGTGGCTCTTAACATCAGATGCAATTAAGCATAATTTAAATTTTTTTTCAAATTAATTCCATAGTAATAAAACCAACAACTGCTGTTGGAGGGTCTTTTTGTCACAGTGGTGCTGTTGGGTGATGAAGCTTTTTTAACAGCTTGTTTACCTAGGCAGTACAGTTAAAAGACTATTAGATAGATAGTGGTTGATTTTTCAAGCATTCCAGATCAGAACGTGAAAACTTAAAAAGAAATTTGTCAAACCTTCTAAGCTTCATGATTTTTTCCTCCTTTTAATATCTATTGGATGCTGCAAGCCTATTAGCATCTATTAGCTCAGAAGTCTTTGACGATTTCACTAAGGGAGGAAACCTAACTCTCTCCTCATGTCAGCTAACAATGATCCAGGCTAACAAGTCAGCAGAACCAACTCAGAATGAAACTTGTCAGTGAGATGAGGAACAACTGATAATTTTGGTTAAATACTTAGTAATTTTTCCTTTAAATCCTGATGTACATTCTGTATGTATTGCCTGCATAATTTCTGCATTTTAAGAAGACTGATGGTAAAAGGAAAAAGGTTGAAGGGCTTCTGAGAAGCTAATAAGCTATTTTATTCCAGATTGGAAGCCAGATGTTAAGTTCATATTTAACCTGCCCTGCTGACTCGTCACCAAGATTCAACTCCTCCTCTCAAAAGGAAAACCAGCAGTATCCCTTGAAATGCAGCTGCAGACTACTTCAGATACCTCTTTCAGCTCCCTGTGTTTGCAGCAGGAAACAGCACCACGCTCTGTGCCCTTTCGTAAGTGACCTTCTTTTCTTTTTTCAGAATCAGGTGGGGCATCAGCAGTCATCTCCATCTCATCCATTTGGTTCTCTTCTTTCTCAAAAACACAGCAACTGGTTTCTTTCAGCTGAAACCCTTGGATCAACAGCTGACAGGCCTCCAAGTCAGCTTCCCACACTCTTTGGAGCAGCTGGCTCCCGCAGCTGAAATAAAAGCCAAAAGAAAATAAAACTGCAGTTCAGGGAGAATAGTTGCTATTTCAAGTAACAGTTGGGGTAAATGCTTATTATAGACAGAAAAATAAAAACATCCAAAAAACTTAAGTACCTCAAATACTCCCACAGAGATAACATTACTATATCAAACTGAAAAGCAATAAAATCATTGCCCTATTACGAAGTCGATGACAGAAAAACCTCCTTGGGTTAAGATGTTGCTTCCAACTGTACGGCAAACATGACACTTTCTTCTGTTCAGACACAGGTTCAGGGGTCTTGCCATTATAATCAGAGCTTCCTTCACACTGTCAGACACACAGGCCTGTCATCCTGCAGCCACGTGCCTTGGCTGAATTCACTGTAGAAGATTATATGTGAAAAACCACACAATTTACTGTATTACATCAGCTCTAATTTTTGGAGAATAGGTATACTAAATTTCTTATTAGACTAAAATGTGCTTGCTTCAGCACTGATGAATCAGATTAGATTAAACCAAAATAGTCTCCCTTTTCTTCAGTCTTATACTTTTGAGTGTTGTCCTTACCTCTTACTAACATGCTTTGGTTTCCTTCTACTTTGTTATGCCACCAAAACAAAACCAAAAGTGTTAGTAAATTCAAAATACCAAACTTCTATAAACTCTTCATCCATTAATCATCTCTCAAACATGTACATTACAAATAACACTCCTGAGATCCATCCAAGAGTTATTTCCACCTGAAATAAATGGGAATTCTAAGTGTAGATAGCTTTTCGGAACTGAACACTAACATCACACTGTTTGTAAGTGATGTGGTCACATCTCCACTTAAAACATGTTGTCTCTAAGGAACCAAATGAGTAGATTGCCTGCTACAGTATAGCAGAGCCTGGGATGGGACTCAGAAGCAGCTCTTCCCATGGCAATACACACTTCCAGACAGATTTCAATGTTAATAACGGCAATTTTTTTTTCACTGTTCTTTTTCAAATTATATCATTTACTATATAATTGTGAGAAATTATAAGTGACTTAAAAGAAGAAAAATAACCATTTGATTTTAACTTTTCTGACTAAATTAAATACCAGCTTATCTTTTATCCCAGACAAAGGATAAAGGAGCTGCACTTCTCACAATGAGATCATTAATCTAACACAAGTATGTTTTTAACTCCACAAATTCTACAAAATGCCAAGCCGTAAAAATCACTCAGCAATATATTGAGACTGAGAGCAAAATCAGGCTTCAGAAGCTGAGCTATTTGATCTGTGCTTAAGAGTCAGTATATATGTTTATTGAAAGCATAATGCAGCATGGGGTCCACAAATTGGTCTCCCCCAAGGAGTTCAAAGTATCACTAATTAGAAAGGGAAGAATGCTTCACTGGATTACATGTCTGTGTTCCATCCAGGTAGCATTTCACTTACCAAGCCAGAAAAATAAAATAACCCCCACTGTTTCTCTACTTGTCAATCACATTATCATAGTTACACAGTCAAAACATTTTCCTGCAGACATACATAAGCTCATTTACTTGCTTTTTGAAAATGTTTTTTTGCATCTATAGACAGCTTATTATTAAAGGCTAAAAAACACTCGAGAGACCTAAATCAGAATTTGCAATGGATAACTTGTTTTGGCTACGTAATTTAATGAAGAGTTTTATTGACAAAATTAGGGCAGAGAAGGTGATGTATGCAGTATTTCACAGTGGGGAAGATGAACAGCATGTATAATACTACAGCATAATGGTGCCTGGGCAGCTGTTATTTGGCCATGACTCAGCACACTGGTCAATGTGGTTTTGTCTGTGTCTAAGTTTTAAACACATTTTAGTAATCAGCAATTATTGAACCTACTGCTAACAGATGGCTTTTGTTTGAAGGCCATCATGGTCTTATCATGGTATCTTTGTAAAACTGATAAATCTTGAGCTAAGATGCTAAGATGTTATGCTGAACTTTCCAACTAAAACCAGTGAATGCACATACACTTAGATACTCTGAACATATCTAAGCCCAACATAAGAAGGCTCCACCTTTTAGTCTGTATTTTGGAATTCAGTGCCTTGAAGCATTTTTCAAACACACTTTTGGAATGAAAATTACTTTAAAGCTGCAAATAGCTAACACAGAGACATTCCAAACGATTATTAAAAATTATGTTGTCCCCAGCACACAAAAAAACTTTAGCTTTTACATCAGGTGTTAAAATTAAACTCAATTGAATTACAGAGATTGGCTTATTCATTTTCAGTCCGCTCTAAAAGTGGATTTGCAGTCTCCATGAAGCCTCCATGGGTGGCTGTACTGAACACAGTGAGATTTTTCAGGTATGAAATGTTTCAAAATGATGGATCAAGTCTGGATGAGATTTTACATTATTCCTATACTTATAAATATTTCATGACGTATCAACGCCTCTAGGTGTTATACGCCTGTATATAAGTATCAAAGTGGCATATGTGGCAAGTTCAATGAAGGTGTCTGGAACAATCTGCTGCAATCCACAACAAATCACAATCCATCAACCATTTACATAGACACAAAGCATGCCTTAATCACCTACTGATTCTGAACTGTCAAGAGTCAGTGCCAGGCTTTGTACAAACACCAAACACATTACAATAACGGCCTTTTTCCCAAGGCAACTTTTAAGTTCCAATCAGCAAGAGCTAGGATACAGATGAGGATGTTCAAAGAAACACAGTGGACTGGACACGGCACATTAGTTACAGTACAACAGTTTAATTAGTTACACAAGTAACTGATTAATCTAAGTGGTGTCAAGAACACTGAGGCTTCACAGTGAATGAGTATTTTAAGGATTTGTGGGAGGTCAATGAAACATGTCATTACATATCCAAGATCTCCATCCCTTCCCAAAGGAATCATGTAAGAACACAAGAGATGCTAGTATAAGAATACAGTGGGCAAGTGATTGACACCAATGTGGTTTAACATCTACAGAGGAAAGTCAGTCTTTTCATATTAAAAAAAAAACAAAAAAACTGAGTAGGGAGTGTAAGATTGTGAACAGCCCTGACACTGGAAGCTAGTATTTAGTCTTAATGAGACAGAACAGAGGGAGTCAATGGAGAAAAACAAAGTGAAATGGAAAAAAAGACAGAAGTGTTCATTTTGAATGAATGAGAGTAGGACAAGACTACTTTTGTCAAGTCATGGCCAGGGAAACTGATGGTGAAGTAAGTGAGATGCAAGACTCTACGTGAGTAATTTTTTAGCTGCATGGATAGCTGGGACAGGTTTTACCTCAAGGATACTGTGCAGAAAAGAATCTACAAGAGCAGGCCTAAGCTGACTTGAAGAATGGCTGAGACATCCACAGCAACACAAAAGGACGCAGCAGACAGAATTCTGCATTAGGTCAAGCTGATGATGATGAAGGAGCTGTCAGAGAAACAGAGCTGTTTATGGACAGGAGGAAATGGATGTAGAACAGAGAGGCTTATCCTTGAGTTCTCTTCATAAAGTGGCAATTGACACTGTAATTGCAGTTGCCTTTACTAAATCTCAAGTAGTTTTACTGGAAACACAACCAGGGTAAAAGGGTAAAAGAAGGAAAAAAGGATATCTTCCCTCTACTTGTGATGTTGGGTGAAATTCATGTCAAGAGACATATCCAGCAAGGGTTCTCTCTCTTGAGCTCCAAAGAACATTGCCCCTCTGCCTTTTGATGAGATTCTGGGAGGTATTAACGGGGGCTCTCTATGGCTCTCAGCACAACATTATTCTAAAGCTATTTATAGTGCTAACTGGAACTATGAGAACATGACTTTTCTTTATTGAGGGCCCTGCATACATACAAAAGGCACATTCAGTTCCTGAACATTGTGGTCTAAATGAAAACATGCCTGTGTAAAAATAGAAATAAGATTTTATAATAAACTCTATTTTAAAAAAAAAAACCCAAACCAAAACAAAGTTCTGCAAAACCTCCTCAAAAGCATATTGGAATCAACACAGGAAGATGTCACTACTTGTAATTCTAATCATCTATAGTTTTCAGGAATGCCCCTTGGTGAGTGAATTGTTACGAGTGGTTTATAACACCCTGAGGTCAACGCTGTGTGTTGATGAGGTTGCTTATTTCAAGGGAAATCCCTGTAAGAACCCTCGGATTGAAAGCCAAGAGAGTGAGACTGAAGCTAAAGGGTTACATAGTAAGACAACTATTCAGAAACTGCATAATCAAAAGGTAACTTAGGAGGGGAGATCAACCATCATTAAGAAGAGATATTCCAGATTACTTCCTTTTAATAGGTGAACCACATTAAGGTGCAGATTCAGGGAACCATGTACTTATCTTCTCCCAACACCTGGCACATATTTTAACTCTGCATTCACTGACCCTAAAAGCAGTTTTCTCTGACAAAAACAGCAAACAAAATGCAATAAAAATAGTCTGGCAGAAACAACAGGGATTTTCATTTTGACAATTTAAATGATTGGAAACTTTTGAGGCTTGCATAAAATGCCAATGGGAATCAAAAGACTTTGTTCAATATCCCCATTCTTTATTGAACTATTGTACAAACTAGGGAAAGTTTCTCTATATTTTGGTCACTTGCTTCTATTTATATTTTGCACCACAGGGAAGGAATGAGCTCTTCTCACTCAACATTTAGCAATGTCTTTGTTTCCTTTTCTTAAGGCAATAGCTGTGCAGTGAACAAAGGAGACAAGCAAAAGAAAGTATCCTCTAATGATACTTAGAGGAAAAAAGGCAACGGTACTGCTTCGCTCTTAGTAGAGCCTCCCCTTTTTATTTGATTCATCATATTAATTCGCAGTAATGCATTAATTAACTCTTCTTATATTTAACAAGTATTTACTACTTCAGAAATATGCTTTACTTCTCTTCTTCATTTAAAAAAAATAGAAGTTTCCAGCCTGATCAGTTCTTGTTCTTTAACCTTTATATTTATACAAAGGTCATATAATTATATATATAAGGGCTGTTATATTTTAAGATACCGACAGCCAACCTGTGGAACATACCAAGGACTACAATGTGCCAATCAGTGACTCACATGAGGCTCCTGGGGGAAGGAGGCACATAATCCAGTTTTCCCCACCTGACTGGTGTGCAATGACAGACTGATAAGGGAGAAAGTACAAAGAAAATGTGGACTCTGCCCAAACAGCAAAACTTTTGTTTCCCCTTGAGGCACCTGCACACTAGAAAGTCACCTTCCCTAAATATCTGAAATCAAAACCTTTTTTTTTTTTAACCCCCTTCTTGCAAGTCTCCCTAATCCTATAAACACCTTCAATGTAATCTCAATTTCAGAATTCAATTCCTTGCATTGTGTCCCTCCTCTCCATTCTCCACAGGAGCCAAAAATCTAATGAATTGACTTCGTATGATTCCAATCGCGTGGCTGTCTCCCAGTGCGGGAGACATTCTTCCTACTCCCTTATTTCAAAGCTCACTGGTAACCCTTGTTTGCTGCTCAGCACTATTATCACATTTCTCCATGTGAAAACAAGACTCACTCCCAGAAAGAGACTCCACATATTCCCTCGTCAGATTAACAACCTACTCTACCCTGGAGAATAGCTAAAACTCCCAGGCAAAGTCTGAAGCTTGCAGTCCTTTTTTTCCCCTGGCACAAGCAATAGCAGCTTGCTTCTCCAACCTTGCCTTCTCCTCTATAAAACATACAATACTAACTACAAAACAACAAGTAGCTCTCCCTCTTTAAATGTGATGTTTCACCCACTAGAGAATATTCTGGACCAGAACCACAGAAGCCCAAGAAAGAAATCCTCACAACCCCCATCTAATTTCTGGACTTTTGTATCTTCAACACCTGAAAAATTTGCTCTGGGCTGACTTTTCTAGTATCTACACTTCATAGCCACAGTCAAGTTCTCTGCACATCAGGCAGATTCAAAAGACATCCAGTGCACCCAGACAGGATATGACAGTGCAGCACAGAGGTGAAGACACCACTTTGACGCAGCTGGAAGAATGGGTGATGGCAGTGGCTCTGCTTTCTACAGCATCCCAGGAGCAGAAGCAAATGTGCAGAAAGGGGCAGATTTGAGGTAAAAGGAGAGCAGAGCCTCCAAACCAGCCCTCAGTGTGGTGGCTATGGCATCCACATCTCAGGACAGAGTAAATCTGGAGGCAGAGCACCTGGAGCCAGATATCCTGTGTCCTTGTTGAGTGATCTAACCTCCACAATACTGCTATGGAACACCCACCACAGTCTTTTAAGTTGTGTTGGGATTAGGAGCTGAAGTGAACGTGTACCATATTCACTTCAAGCAGCATCAATTTCTAAACATGTTCCAAACTTTCAGTACTTCTTGGCTTGGTGAGCAAAAAGAAGAGCAACAGTTCAATTCCCTCCTTGCTCACATCTGCCAAATTTCAGACCAGTCCTAATGGAGAACCCCAAATACATTCAGACACCTGCTCGTCTGAGATATTTAACACTGTAGACACCCTATGCCCAGCATAAAAAACACTCAGAGAATGGAACTGAAGTGTAACACTATGTTGAAAGGAACAATGCCATGCTGGAAGGTGACCACTTAAACACTGCACTGTCTTCTTTGGACAGCTGCTGCCTGTTGCATGGTCCTTGCTTCTTTCACATCTTTGCTTGCCCATATCTGAACTTTCACTCCAGGAAAAGTGTATTTCTGCGAGTCTGGGAGCAGGGACAACTCTTTCAGTTAAAAACTTCAGCCTGTTCTTCACTGCCTCTGTTTTCTCCCCCTCTCTGTTCTGTTACCCAGAAGGTAACCCTGCCATTCTATTACTTGTGGTGGCTCCAGGTAGTGTCTTTAGATGAAGACATTTTGTATATATGCATAATGAGGCTACACCACCAATTCTATAAATTGTGTAATTAAGGAAAAAGCATAAACATTCTATTATGATGGGTTCTAAGATTTCTAAGGAATTTTCTCACATCTCACAAAAGCTATTAACTTGAACCGCCTTCATATTTCTTTAAAAAATTCCTTTCTGTGCAGAATTTTTCATAGAGATACACTAATAACAACAAATATGTAAATTCATATAAAAATACATGGCCCCTCACAGTAATCTCAGTAAACAAAAAAACCAGAATAAATATATATCTGCCAATGTTTTCTGCCAATGTATTTTTAAAAATTAACCTTATCAATTATACTCATTATCCACAATTTTTTCCACTCAGTGAAACATTACCTACTGCATCCAGGATACTGAAGTTTAGCACTGAAATTTAAAACCAATCTGCTAAGAATTGACATCTTTTCTAAAAAAACCCCACCCTGATACGGCAACTTAAGGACAGAGCTATCACCTCGAATTTTGTGTGGAATGTACATATTTTATGTCTGTTTTTTGTTTCCTGAAAGGCCTGTTAAAAACAATATTTCTAGTGCTTAAAACCAACAATAAACATTTGACTAGTGTTATTAAAAAACAACATACCACACAATATCAAACAATACTTTCATCGTTTTCTCTTCAATTCTCCAGCCATTTATTTTACCTGGCGCAGAACTTTAATCATGGGCTGTCATCTTTTTACCAATATTCAATGTGATTGCATTATACTTAAATTATCTCCACTGGAAACACAAAATTACAGACTGCTGCAGCTGATGGTTTTCGCTTCAATTCTTAACACAGGGTGGATGCAGGAACAAGACCAACATGCCAGGTGCAGGAAATTCAGTAATTTACAAGGGAAGAAGGAAGGCATCTTGTTGAGAGCATTTATAATTCAATTCTGTCCCTATATTTACTTTAGAGTTTATTTTTACTGTATTACCTAATCTATAATGTAAAAATTTACTACCTGCTTTCAGGGCTATTTATTTCTCTTTGAAAAAAGGAATGGTCCTCTGCCCTTACCTCCACTGAAACATCTATTACAAATAATCTATTCTAAGACTAAAAAACTTAACCTTGATAGATGAGGAGAAAGCTACCAGGGAATTCTTCTTATTAAGCAGTTCACACAAAGCCAGCTTCTCAAACCTAGTTTATCATTCACCTTATTCATAATCTGATAAAACACCTTCAAGCTTGGTACTAACTCTGATAATTCAGTCTGTATCCTGCTTGCCTTTGGCTCCTGCAATAACGGCAAAGCCCCACAATGTCATTAATTTTGGTTGGATAGGAATTGCTGGAATAAAATTTTTTTTCTGCACTATTTAATATTTGATCCCAAATTAGATTTAAAGGAGAGGCACGAATTAGGCCCTGATTTTGGAAAACACATATCTCAGTATCTATGTATTCCTCTAAGCCCTGTTCAGCTGAGCTGCTACACAAGCTTCAATACTTTCTTGAGCTTGAACTCCACAAAGCATCCAACTCTAGTGACCTCCACAGAAATGGAAGTCATTTAGTGGCTTTCAAAGTCACCACCAGTTCTAATCCAAGAGAATACACTTGTTTCTAAAAGTATGCCACAGGAAGAAAGCACAGCATTTGCATTGAGGCCACATTCTCAGCTGCCACAAATCCACACTGCTGCAAGAGCAGCAATGGCTATTTATACCAAGAGAAGAATGTGTTCTTATTGCAAAGCAATTAGAATAATGAGCCTGATCTCTTATTGCTTATTACATTCTCTGACCACAGTGCTAGGAAGCACATAGAAGGAATTCACAATTCTCCTATCATTTTTATTCACCTCTCTTCCCTGATATCAAACAGTTTAAAATATACTTCTCTGTCTGAAAGGATGAGAGATTTAGACTTTCAGCATCAAGGGAATTTGGGAATGTGAATCATCTTGTGCGCCACTGACCAAACAGGAATTAAGCATACATAATGACTAAAAAACAGGGCAAAGAAATAACCTTTTAGAAGAGGTACAATTGGGAGAGGTGATACATTGTTATCATGTAGGAATGTACCTTGAAATTCAACTTTTGTAACCAGGACACACCTGGAAAAACGAGAGCATTGGCCAAATACTGATGTCAATAGCCACGTGCTTACGGAGTTCCTCTGAAACATCCAAGGGCACCGTATGACCTGCTGTAGTTGCAGAGTCATGGAAGTTCAGGAGCCAAATCCTGTTCTGGATCAAAAAGAGCAAGAGAAAGGGCAAGGTCTACAGGTCCTCCCTGGCTGGACCCTGCTACCTACAAAAACCCTGCACTGCTGCTGACAGCACACTTGAAGCTGCTGGGCCACACGTGTCTCCCCAGACTAGCACAGTACGCTTCCAGGAGTAAGTACATTAATTAATGAAAGCTTCCAAATGCTAGCAGGAAAGACTGTCCCAGTTGTATGCAAAATAGAGCTACCCTACATCTTCACACTTATGCTATGCAGATGGCAATACTTTATTTTCTACTTGTTTAATCACGATCAAGTTCCTATCTAATTGGCCAGCCAGGGCTTTGTGCGAATTATCACCCAAAGACAGAACAGGAGGATTTAGCAGCACTGGTGGAGAGCAGGCAGAATGGCGTCAGGCATCCATCCTCATCTTCCTTGACTGCTCTACAGCCATTACTACTGTTGATGGCAATCCCACTCAAGAGAGATGACTAAGCCTCTGTAATTGCACAAACTGGTTTCAAATCTTGTCTTCAGGGATGCATTGGAAAAGAGTAGTAGTAAGAAAATACACATCCACCTCTGAACACTTTTCTTGCCAAGTTCAGAAGGGAGAAGCTCTTTTTCACTAGATGTATTCACTTACATGCAGCCACCAAGAGCATCTGGTAGGAGAGCAAAAGCTAAATGCCATGGACCCAGAGGTGACAAAGAGCTTTGCTATCCCTCCCTTCCCTCACAGAGTCATATCTTCACAGCTAAAACGGGTTGAGGTTTGCATGAAATCAGCTCACAGAGAAGTCAACAGCAGGGCAGAGCTGGGCAAGGCACAGGTGATGCTGAAGGGCAAAGAGAAGCACTTTGAAGAGTTTACAGTTATTTTTCTCAGTAAGACTGGGAAAAGTTACATAAAATTATTGGAAACAGTCCTCTGTGTAAAGGGATATTCTTTAATCAATTTCTCAAACTCAGTCCCTAGTTTTCAGACTGCCTCTCACCTAACACTACTACACCCTGCTGCATGTTTTCCTTGTTATTTGAAGGGAATGATGAAACCACTGTCCTTTAGGTTGACAGTGTCCAAATTTAATTCCTCAGCAGCTACAGCACACTGCAAATACATCCTTATATTGTTGATCTTGGATCTTATTTTCAAATTCCCTCTGAAAATTCTAGGATGAGGTCAGTGGCTGAACACTCTTTGTGAAGCATAGTGGAGCTGTTATAAAAAATATTCTGTCATAGCCAAAGCATTTTTGCATAGGAAATGGGAAACTATTAAAAGCAAACCACCAAAGCTCATTGTATCAATCTTCCCTTCATTAATGCAAGCATACGTTAGGACCAATATCTTCAAGAGAAATTGTATAGGCTTCCAGGACGAAAAGCGAAGAACCTACTCCTGGGAAAGAGGAAGGATGTATGACTGATGTCAGTCATGGTAGACATTCAATTCATAAAATGGATCCTCTCCACACTGAAAAGTATCACCAATTAACAAACAAGCAAAATTATTAATATGAATTTTAAACTCTTAATCAAATTCACATAATTCAAGCAAGAAGAGCACAAGAGATTAGGGAAAAAGATAAGAAAAATGTTACTTCAGCTCCAAAACAGGGAAATCTCAGCACACCAAAGCAGCAAAGTGATATAGAATTACTTACTCTTGACAAGGCAAGGGTTTGCAGCGGAGGACTACTGTGTGTGCTGGTTTTAGCTGAGGTAATTTTCTTCCCAGTGGTGAGTATGGGGCTGTGTTTTGGATTTGTGCTGAACACAGGATTGATAATACAGAGATGCTTTTGTTATTGCTGAGCAGGGCTTGCACAGAGCCAAGGCCTTTTCTGCTTTTTCTGCTGCCGTGCTGGGGAGAAAGTTAGGGGTGCATGGAAGTTGGGAGAAGACACAGCTGGGACACATGTATATAGACCATATGACATCATGCTCTATATATAAGTGGGGGAAGAAGGAAGAAGTGGGGCATGTTTGGATGGATGGCATCTCTCTTCCCAAATAACTGCTGTGTATGAGGGGGCCCTGCTCTCCTGGGGATGGCTGAACACCTGCCTGCCCATGGGAAGTGCTGAACTAATTCCTTGTTTTGCTTTGCTTGCGTGCGTGGCTTTTACTTTCCCCATTAAACTGCCTTTATCTCAACCCATGACTTTTCTCACTTTTACCCTTCCTGTTCTCTCCCCGATCCTGCTGGTGGGGGAATGAGCAAGGGGCTGCTGTGTGGGGCTTGGCTGCTGGCTGGGGTTAAACCACAGAATGTGACACTAATGAATTTCAGCACAGTGTTGCACTCTAGCTTTGCAGGCATGACTGACCAGCGCCAGAACAATGCAGCATAAGAATAGGGCATAAAGAATAAAACAAAATCCTAACAAAATATACAATTACTAACCAGCTAGAGAGGCTGTAACTTTCACCACATTTCCTTTTCAAGCAAGGGCAATACTTTATGTTTTTAGAAGGGGAGACCCAGCCTTGCCCTCTGACAATTTTTGCTATGCTAAGAATAAAATGAATGGAAGACAAAGAGCCTAGAGGGAAGAAGGGCAAGATTTTCCATGAATAAGCAGCAAAATCTCCTGTCACCTTGTCTTTGACAATGCTGCACACTAACTACTGAAGTTAATTCAGTAACTTGGAAAAAGCCCTGGCTGAAACCTGAATTAATATGGACAGGGAGTTAGTGAAGGCTGTTCAACCATGTGCTTTGCTTTTTCCAAAGCTCTGAGGCACTGGAAACTGGCCTCAAATCTGACCTTTTTTTTTTTTCCCCCCTAAAAAGATTTAGTTTCAATGCTGAGAACAGCTAAAAAGAACAGAGCTTTCTGCTACTTCTTATCAAACAGTACAGTCACGTGCCACAGTTCCCCTACCTCCCAATTAAAAATCAGTATTTGTGACCCAGTGTCTCCAAACAGGCAAAATACAAAAAAAATAAATACATATATATAAAAGGGGGGGGGGGGGGGGGGGGGGGGGGAGGGAGACAATAATTTCCGAGGTTTTAATTCTTGTGCCCTTCTTCACTTCTTATCATCTTATATAGAAGCCAAACAGCTTTTTAAAAATGTTATATGTAACACATATACATTGGTGCAGTTTTAATTGTCTACTACAACTTAAAGTGAGGAAGTAAATTTTCTGTTACCTTCCCTTCCCCCAGAGTACTGTGGGGCCCAAAAGCCTACCCATCTCTCTCCACACCTTAAACCAGCAGATGGTTCCTTAGGATATAAAACAAAAGTTCTCCTCCCCTTGAAGCAAAAAATTCATTTTATCACTGCAAATTCAGAAGATTCCTGCTACTGCCACACAGTAGATTACTGCTACAAAAGACGTGGTGGGTTCCATCAGTGGAATTATCTCCTATCTTGTGGATGCCACAGACAGAAGTAGTAATGGGGGTGGTTTTCGGCTTGGTTTTTGCTTTGTTTGGGGTTTTTTTTTAAATACATTTTCTCACTTGGTGAAGGAAGCCGATTGCATTCTTTGCCCTCTATTTTTATTGCTTGTGCAATGTGCATTTCATCTATAGATAGATATTAGTCCTGCCAGGGCTGAAACACAAGTTCAAGGCTGGGAATTGTTGCAGTGGGGATCCTGCAACACGCATATATCAAACCAGGAGTCCCGTGGAAAGGAAATATATATGGACAGACAGATTCTTGATAGCTGTTTCAGAGAGATGTTTATTTCTCCAGCCGCATGGCCGGAGCTCTGCTGAGGAACTGTTCCAGTCACGGGACCAAGGGTCCTTCTGCCCGCGCAGGGAACACAAACCAACCAATGGGAACGAGGCTGAGCAGGGACAGGGAAGCCCCGTGTCTGTGCCCTCAGGGCCCCTCTCCCAGGGCTACACGGCAGGGGAGGGACCCCAACACCTCACCCGTTTTATTTTAATAAAAGGAGAATGAAAACAACTGGATAAACATAACAAGAGCAGTTTCAAAACAAAACAAGCCACCCTCCTGAGTCTTTAAATGTCCAAACAGATTCTGTGGAACATCTTAGGGCTGACAGAAGGGAGACAGAACTCTCTGAGCATGCTTTGTGGGGAAACTGAGGCAGGAGAGGGTTTAACTTCTTCCCTCCCCCTTTTCATCCCCCACTCGGCATTGGAAAGGGATTTTTGGGGAAACAATTGGCAAAAGCATGGTTTTGTGAGGGAAACCATGGGTGAAAAAACGGATTGGGAATACACTGGGGGTAATAGGACATAGGGTAAAAGGGAAAGGTGGGATTAGGAAAGGGAAACTGTAGGGGGGGCTTACAATGGAGATACTGTCTAACATGACTACGATTTTTTGCATATATACTGCCTTTTACAGGAACACCATCAGGCCCAGTGACCTGCGATGCTTGTAACCCTTTTCTCCCTAGTACAATATTAAATTCCACCACCTCTCCATCTCCCAAGCTTGGGATGCATTTTTCAGGGTTATTCTTTTTAATAGCAGTTCTATGCACGAATATGTCTTGCTGGTTGTCACACCTTGTTATAAAACCATAATTTTGCTTAACATTATACCATTTTACTATCCCTAAGATCTTAGTTACTATGATTTTTTTCTTTTTCCGAGTGTCTGCTGTTTTCTGTCTCGCTGCGTCTTTGCTGTCTCTTTTGGTCGCTCCCGTGTTGGAATTGTCGGGGCTGCTGGTGCCTGCGCGCTCTTCCCGGGGTCGCGTTCGGGGCTGCGCGGGCCGGGCCGGGCCGTGCCGCTCAGTTCTCCGTGCGTCGCCTCCTCTGGTCGCAGCTTCGCTGCCGCTGCCGGGCGCTGCACCCACGTCTCGGCCGGGCCCCCGAGCGACGACTCCCCCGCGCCCCGCTCCAGCGCGCGTCTCGGCTGGGCACGGCTCCGTTCCATCGCCACCGCCGCCAGCCGCTGCCCGCGCGCCGCCCCTCTCGGCCGGGCGTTCCCGGGGCTCGCTCCACCACGCGCTGCACGGGGCCATTCGGGCACCGCCGGGTCCCGCCGCTCCCGCCGCTCCTCGCTCCGCCGCCGACACTGCGGCTCGCGTGGCTCCGCCCGCGCGCGGGAACTGCCTCGCTGCTGCTCTCAGAGCGCTCGGTGCACGTGGCCTGGGCCGCACAGTCCCTGCGCCAGGCTTCCCTTCGCCAGGACACAGCTGACATTGCTCAACAGTCTCGGTAACTAAATAATATTCACGAAAATATTCTTCCATCGGCATATATTTTGACTCCAATATTAACTGTGTCCAAACGGTTTTCCAAAAGCCCTTGGTAAGAATTAAATCCCAAGAAACATAGAAAAAGTTCTTAAACAACCATGCCAGGAAGTGTTTCAGTTCTTTTTGAGCTTGAATCAAGCTAAAATTTACAAATCGTTGTTCAAGAATCATTTTAAGTTTAAGATAAATGTCCATATGCGGCTCTGAGAGCCAAGAGTCTTCCCACGGTTCCTCCATAGTTTAGATATGGAATAGCAAAGCAAAACCAAGAAGAGGAATCCAAAGTTTCCAGGGTTTACTCACACAAATCAGTCGCTTAGGGATCGGGGATCGTTCTGCTCACAAATCTCCACCATTTGTTGCAGTGGGGATCCTGCAACACGCATATATCAAACCAGGAGTCCCGTGGAAAGGAAATATATAAGGACAGACAGATTCTTGATAGCTGTTTCAGAGATGTTTATTTCTCCAGTCGCATGGCCGGAGCTCTGCCCAGGAACTGTCCCAGTCACGGGACCAAGGGTCCTTCTGCCCGCGCAGGGAACACAAACCAACCAATGGGAACGAGGCTGAGCAGGGACAGGGAAGCCCCGTGTCTGTGCCCTCAGGGCCCCTCTCCCAGGGCTACACGGCAGGGGAGGGACCCCAACAGGGAATCAAGAGTTCCATCCTGGCACAGACATGAGTTTATCAAGGGATCTCCACTAGCACATGCCACCAGATAACACTGACGATAAAATGCACATTATGCTGCAGAAACATGATTAGAAACTAATCTGCTGCACTTCTATAGAGATGATTTCCTTTTCCACACCCTGTGGGCATTAGCTACATTTTCCACAACCAGAAATGAAAGGCATAGTGAAGATTCTCCCCTTTCCTCCAGACCCAGTTAATCTAGGCTAATCCACTTCTGTGAAGCAATACCATCAAATTTCTTCTGACATTATTTAAATTTACTAAGAGCTTCCAAGATACTATACTTTGTCAGGAAACTGCAAACATTTTCAAATACATTGCAAGTGATCGTGAAGACAATAAGGATATTTAGAGAGAACCTGCAGTGTGGTCATGCAGCCTAAAACAGCTTGAAAAGTAATCTAATGTGGTTTAAAGGTGAGAATAGGTTTTCTGTGTAGAAAGTGCTTTATTATATTCCTACTATCCAACTTCCCCCCGCTCTATGATGCACAAAGGAGATAGGCAAAAAAAGGTGTCCCAAGGGATAGAGTTGGAAACAAAGGTAAGAAAAAAATACACGAAGTGGAAATGAGACAAGACCAAGGAAGGAAGACAGAGGAGCCACAACAAAGGAAAGAGCAGGAGGAGAATCAGAAAGTCCCCTTTCTAAGATTGCTAACTTCAAGACAGGGCAATTAAAGAACAGCAAATAAGAAAGCACACAACATTTAAAGCAGAGGGGAGAAAACAGAGCAAGAAAGATGTTTACATTTTTCTTCTTTGTTAATTGGATTCACCACTGTGGAACTTTGCAAAACCATTAAAAAAAGAAGATGTATCTCCCAAATAAGACTGGGCCAATATAGCAACCAAAAAATCACCTGTAATTTATTAACTAACACACTTAGCAGTTTGCTTTCCATTATTCACAGCTCCTTTGATTTGTGAGTATTTTGGGCAAGTAAACTTCCCTCACTACAAAAGTACCAAAAGATCCATTGGATCTTGCCAAATTTCCCCTCCCCTATAGAAATCCATTTAAAATGCTACTTTCATTCACAAGTTCCTATGTTCTTGTTACCAGTTACATGGCTGAAAGTGATAATCCTTCAATCCATGGTATCATAACCTTTCCACAGCAAAGTAAGTAGTATGAGAAGAGTTGCTGTTTTCAGGCTGGAAAAGAATATCAGGAAAACATGAACCTTTAAGAAACAATAGTCCTGTTTTCATGACAGCCTCTCTCATGTAGACAGAAAAATAAGGTAACTGAAACAAAGCAGATGTAATGTTCACAACAAGGAGAACGGATTGTCCAAAGTAAAGTGTTTGATTGTTCCCATGAGAGTTTGGTGACACTGCAATGTGTTTTTCACTTTACTGAAACATGAGAAATTATTTGGTGGTGGTTGAAGGCCTTTTGGGTATCCATCAGTATGATAAAACTACACAGTGTGGTCGAGAGAGACTGTTTTACTCTAAAGAACAGCAAACCATGATTTAGGCAGAATGCCTTCAAATGTCACTGGAGAGTGCAAAGATTTCTTCCAAATTTATGAATCTGGCAAGTTATGTAACATATTCACTTCAAGCAGCATCAATCTCTAAACATGTTCCAAACTTTCAGTACATAAGTTAATCACACTGAGCCTAGTCCCGCAGTCCTTTGTTGTAACAGCAGGCAACACAAGTGATTCCACTGCCATCCAAGGGCATTTTTTCACAGAGATAAGGACCACTCAAAAACAACAGCCTGAAATCATGAGCAAACAACACAGTTGGGGAAACTGCACCTATATAATCAATGTTAAACTAAACCACAAAATATTCCATACAGACAGGAACAACAGAGAAAGAGAGCTACAAATCTGCCAGGATACACAGTCCTTTTGATGTGTCCTGAGATCATCTTTAAGACCATCAGCAGTATGAAACGCTGTCTTTCAGTATGCTGTGCTATTCAGAGCATTCAAACCCAGCTCTGCTCCCAAAACCATTTCTGAAACTTAGTATGTTATAAAGGAGACTCAAGACATGTGGTATGTAAGTTAACAATGAATAATAAGGGAAGGCAATAACTTTTAAGACTGTTCATTTTCACGTAAACTGGAATGTGATGTGGTGGCATTTAATCCTGACCTGTCCTCTTATGGCATGGGACTCTCAGAACATTGGATGTCTTGCCTGAAGGGACAGGATCTCAGTGAAGATGACATACTCAAATGCATTAAAACACTGCCTGCATGAGAAACCCTTGTTTCTGACACAGCATACATGCATGCCCTAGCAGCCAGAGCAACCAGGCTGCAGCCACATTTGTTCTGAACTAGTCAAGTGACATTTGGTTGAAATGCTTTAAAAAAAAAACCACAGATGAGATCAGGAAAAACAGACCTTGCACTTGATTTCTGCTGCTTCAATAAATGCAAGTTGCCTGTATCACACCAACCATCTTAACACCTCAGTGAACAAGGAACCACCCGAATGAGCACAACTTACGTGCTGTAAGTTAAGACTCCACAACATTTTCCATACCATGTACCCATGAGTGCAACTAAAGGCACCATTAATATGAAAAGAAACATTGTTGAACAGAAAATTAACCCAAGACAAACAGCAAAAGAGAGTCAATTAAAGAAGAAAGGTTTTGCACACATTTGCAAAGTTACCTGGTGCTTTATCACTCAACAATGGCAAAGTAAAGTCATTGCAGTATTGCATCTTGTTATATTTGTGCATTTCCCCTTTCTTGCAGAATAGCACAGAAAATAGCTCAATAAAATACCTTTGTGTAATTGTCACCAGTTATTCTTGAACAATATTATTCCCCAAAAATAATTTCATGATTCCTATCTGGGAATTAGGAAAAGCCACTTAAAAGCCCTGTTTTTGTGATGAATGGAAGTCACAGCATAATCTTTCAAGGCCTAGAGAACAGTACAATCACATTAAATTCCCTCAGCTCAAGAAATGTCATCTTTACATCAGCTAGTACAAAAAAATTGTTTCCAGCCTGAGGCAGCTATGATAAGGGATTTAGAAGTCATCACCATGTGGGCCAAGAGATATGAAGGAATGCATCACCGCATATAAAGTATCTGCTGCTCAGAATTTTGGAGCTAATGTTCTCACAGCTGTGTATGACTTAGACCAGCTGGGAAGAAGAAAGGGACTAAATGAGTCACTAGAAGGATCTAGTATTTTGTCTAACCTGCATTTTAATACTCCAGCAGCAGAACTGTTGGTAAGCAAAATAAGATCAGATCATTATCCAGCAAGGGAAGGGGCTGTAAGGTCTCTTGGAAGCACAGTAGAAAACACACAGTCTTGGGGGCAGGCAGGCAAAGATGACATTTCAGTCCTATCTGTGCACTGCTAAGATACTACCAGCAGCTGGAACAGCCCTCAGCACAACTGAGGAGGGTCATGGGTTACGCAAAACTACCGCAGACCATCTGGCACTCCCAAGTATGTCTGTGCTGCTCCATAGACAAGAGGGAAAAGCTTTTGGAAAGCCTTACTCAGCAGCCTTAGCACAACAGTTCTCCTATAGCAGACATCACAGTTTCTACAACATGACATACAGCCACTAACAGCTCAAGATGAAATCTTTTATGGCTTTACAGCACTCTCTCCTAGGATCAGCTCGTGACCCTCACTCATTTACATGACTTAAGCTCACTTATGGCAGAACTTGGTGGTTCTTGAAAGAGTTGGATGGTTGAAGTACATTTTATTTATGTTAGTGATATAAAGTGCTAGCAGAGCCTTCACTTGGTGTGAAAACAAGCGAAATAAAAAAAAAAACACTTTCTGTGGAAGAACAAGGGTCCCACGAGAAGATGCTCATCTTAATTTCAATTATCTATATCAGGCAATTACTGTAAACTTCTCCTGTACAATCCCTCCTAAACGGCTCAAGTGATGAGCTGAAGTTATCCACGCAAAACTTCTTGTACTTCAGATATTCAGACATCCAGATGTCTCTGCTGAACTCACTTTGGTTACCCTAACTCTGACCACTTTTGCACATCTCCTGTTTGCTAACAAAAGGTAAGCAATTTGCAAGGTCTACCATGGAAGAGATGGCAGTGGTACTTACAATCTCAAGAGAGCAGCCAATGATTTAATGTATAAACTTGAGGAATGGTTTGATGTATGCTGGTGACTGGGAAAGAGACAGCAGCAACATTATTAAATGTGCTATTTGTTCATTCTTTTCTTGGAGGATATTGTCCTCAACAACTGTCAGTCCACTCTCAGAATATAACCCATACTTTAAATAAGGAAAAAAAAATGTCAAGCAATCTGTATACTTAATGGGTGGTTTGCCTTCCTTGGGGTGAAACTAACAGATACTGAACATATTTCTGGGTTTTGTCAATGCATATTTTCCCATTTTTTCTTTACGTACAAGGCTATCAAAAGAGTAGCATTCCTAATGAAATGTGTTCTATTAAGCTACCCAACAATGGATGCATTTTTTAGGTCACAGTGAAAAGCATTGCACTTGTTTTAAAAACCAACAAACCAACAAACAAAAAACCCTAAAACCCCCACCTCACCAAAAGGTGCTCCAGCAAATAAGCTATGTTCCCCTCCCCACCCTCCAACCATTAAAAAAAAAAAAAAAAAGGACAAGAGGAATATATTCCACACTAAATAAAAAAGGTGGGTGGGAGGGAAATTAACTGAAAAAACTGATATTTTTTAAACCTGAATCTTCATTAAAGCTGTTTTGTTATGAGTTTTCTTCATTAACTTCCTTTTCCTTCTGTTACAAAGTGGTCAAAAACAACATTTCTGAGAGTTCTGCTTTACTTTGAAGCTGTATCTTAAATTGAAGGGTTCTGAATCTAGGCTGTTTCTATTTGAAACATTACCTGGCAAAATTATATATTTCATCTGGAGAAAAGCTTTAGAGGCTTATTTGAATTCATGCTACCCAGACTTGATCCTCTTTTGGTTTCAAGAGCATCCCCAAAGGCGCATCCATGAGCCAGATGCAAATTCTACCTCTGTCTAAAATGTAATCTTAAAACTCACTCTTTAAATTTTCCTTAGAGACTCTTTCTTTAGCTTATGATATATATAAATGAGTAATCTGAGCATCTGTATGAAGACCGCAAATGAGAAGCTCTCTCATGTTACTGCTCTAAGCAGGGGCAGGGTTCAGGGAGGCCTATTGGGCTCTTGCTTGCTTTTTCTTTTTATTGCTCAAGCTGTAAAGATGGTGCAGCTAACTACTTAAAGACCAAAGAACGTATTAAAAACAAACATCTATAACCACCTTATTAGCATAAAAATAAACTATTTTTCAAGACATCGTATCTTGGAAACTTCTTTCTGATAAAAACATTAAAGGTTTTCTCTTGCCATCAATTTTCAAACAAATTCCTAGCCCTTAATTACTTGAACTATTTTTAGACTTATACCATTTGCAGATCTTGGAAAACAAGTTCAGGACTGAATTGTCACCATCTGGGACCTGCAAACTCTATCTGATAAACCTCTGGAAGGAGAAACAAACATACAGATTCTCCAAGTATTTAACACTTAAAGAGAAATTTACTTCCTTCTGAGAGCCTGATATGTCAAATTAAATCCATACAGTCTAGAAGCATCAAAACATGTTGCTATACTTTATTTTTTATTGAAGAGTATGGTTTTCAAAAAGGCAGCACACAAAGTCCTTAAGATGTGTCTTAAACTAATGGACTGAAGTATATGGAGTAAAAATGTTATTAAGAGAGGGCTAGGCAGCACACAGACACAAAGCTTGATCTTCAGGTCTCTTTCCATCATTTTTAATTCAGATCTGAATATCTTTTAAATTTAAGAGTTGAGTAAAATAAATATTTCTATATTCAAAAGTATGAGTGAACAAAACTAAACATATAGAACCCTCTCTTTATCAATACAACAAAACAAATAGCAAGGGCAACAATTTATTAATTATACCTGCTCAGTAATGGAAATGGAAGTGGTGTTAATTTGGTGGATTACATTTCATTAAGACACAAACTCCAGTTACAACCCATGAAAGCCTTTTTCAATACAAATACAGTCATTCAGGGCAAAGTTCACTCACTAGAAGATTCCATTACAATAGCAGTGTAGTATTTGCTAACCATATTTCAAGGAGAAGCTGAAAGTCAGAAGGGGTCACCTAGAACCCCCTTCATGCAGCAAGAGAAGGAAATATAAATGTTAGCATTTGTTTTTAAAAAAAAAAAAAAGCATAAAAATCTGTAAATTCTGCATTAGGATTCAGTTCTTAAGATATCTCTATTGTTGTCTTGGTTTGTATTTGCTCTCCACAATACCCCAAATAGGCATTTTTCCAAAACTGTTACACAGACTGTCATTACTTGCTAAAGATGTACAGAATTCTGGTAAGGGATTCCTTGGCCCTAATCAGCACTGGGTTTTGCATAGGAGCAGAAGGGTGATTTTTCACCCAGTTGTCATATCCCCAATACTTCGGGGTTTCTGGCTGGACCACCACTGCTCCAGAGCAGTCCTGTGCACTGGAGAATGCAGTGATTCTTTCACCTGCACCCATTGCCAGGCTGCTGAACGCAGCCATGAACAGCGCTCTTAACACAATCAGTATTTCCTACTTTGAACTATTTTTGGTATTATTCTCATGCAAGTTTCTTAACACTTCTATGCATATCAATGCTGCATGTACAAGCATCTTTAAGATTTCAAAGGGTCTCCACAATATCATCCTTACCTATGTAGTTTATCCTCCAGAATCTCCATGTACTTCTCAGCATTTTCTTTTACACGGGTCACTGCAAAATAAAGGTCAAAGTTAGGTAACAGTATAACTGTACAGTTTCATGGGGGTTTTCTTTTTTAAACCAACTCATCTCTTACCCACATATTTTACACATATCAGTTAGGAATAAGAATTTCATTAATCTTTTTCACATTCAAATTAGAGTGTGGGTGTCTTCTCCCTTTTTTCTTGAAAGTCTATTGTCTCTATATTATAATAATAGATCGATAACGAATGCATTAACCTCTTTGTTGGGCCAGAAAAACTGTGAGACTAACAAAGGCACAGTTTGTAGAAGTTTCTTCTTGACAAAATAAAAAGCAAACAAAGACAACAAGAACAGCCAAAAAACAATCATCCCCACAAAAAAAGAAACATTACACATGCAGCTAGGTCCTCCTCTTTATCTTTAGGAGAAGTAAGCCAGCCTAAAACATGCATCAGTGCATGCACAACACTCCTTTAAATTGTTATCAATTTTGCATCAAACTTTTTCTGATAAAACCAAAACACTATAGAATGAAAAGAAATATCACTCAAGATTGTTATGAAATTCAGGTTGGGGTTTTTTGTGGTTTGGTGTTTGGGGGGAGAGTTGTGTGTGTTTGTTTTTAAAGTTCAGACCTAGATATTGTCTGAGTCCCTACAACTTCTTCACCCAGAAGACACTCCAAAAGACTACTTACCATAACACACAACAAAAAAGCTATTCTTTTGAATTACCACCAGTACTCCATCAATGGTAGAAGGTAAACCTCTTTCAGGAAAGTGGAGCCTTTTAGACAATAACCATTTTCACAATATGACAACATTTTCCCCTCTCCCTAACAGCTGTTTGCCAAGTCCAAGGCTAGTAGGACTGTAAATCAGTTGGTCTCTTTTAAAGTCTTAATTCATTGTAAATCAGATGTGTATTTTATATGAAGAGGCATCCTACAGAGCATCACTGTTTTTACACGCAAAACTTGGATCAGGTACCCCTGTGAATTTACTCACTCATCTCCCCCACCTTCCTTACAATACAATGGCTCCAAGCACACACACATATCAAGCGCTTCCCCTTCTGTGTTTGACGGGTTTTTTTCCTTCACAAAGTGGAATGTCACCCACCAAAACCTAACCTGAAAACTCAGCATTAACCAAATCAGCTGTGCTGAAGTTTATACACAGAGGAGTTCACTGAGGTAATACCATTAGCAGCAAGCATCAGGGTCAGTGTAACATCGACTGTCTGCAGAAGGTGGTGTTCACCAGGTCACACAGCAGTCACACATCACTGAAGCTGTCTGCAATGCAGTGGCAAGTATAGAAGACATTTTGCAAGGTTGATTTACTTTTTGGTTGGGGTTTTTTTGTATTTTGTTTGTTATATGGGTTTATTGGATTAGCAAACAAACAAACCAAACAACAAAAAAACCTGAAACAAACAAAAACCCAAACTCACCACAGCCCCAGTAGTCTGGAAGCAGGACTCCGCACTATTATACTGTACATAGACAACTGCATTAGTTCATACATCCACATACCCAACTAATCATTAGAAGAGTGCTGGTGGACATTATGCAAAAGGGTTTATCAGGATTTCTGCAATGGCACTGGAGACTAAATAACTTTCCCTTGCTTGCAGCAGTTCTGTAACAACTACAGGGCTTAGTAAAAGCTCAGTTTCCTTACCATGCTTTTATTACTACACATCCTGCGGAACTGCGGAGAGCCTGCAAGACGGCAAGTCTTTCTTTAATGACACACTACAGCTTTATACAAATGGCAACCACTTCTTCCAAACTCCCTACCCATCAACCCCCAAATGCGCTGACCTGAGGCCCAGCGCACGCTTTGATAGCAAAAAGCTTCAAGGTGTACGGGTGCTGTACTTCCCCTTCTCTTGCCATTGTCACAGCGCCCTTCAACATGAGCTGTTACAACTCAGGGGCTTATTCTTTTGGATAATAAAGTCAGCAGATATTATTAATTTTCGGAGAGGGACGAGAAGAGGCGGAGTATCTGTAGCACACTCACTTTGTTTCTAACCGATATAGTGACTTCTTACGTTACATGAAAGATAAACCTTGCTTTCAATTTCTCCTGCTGTGCTTGTCACTTTTTAATTGGGTTTGATCTGATAGAGTAATTCACACTTTCACAGTTCAGTCCTGCCCCTACATGCAATTTTACAATGCCCTTGAAGCACACAGCTTAATATATCAGCATTATTCAATGACAAAAAGTAATGGACAAGAATACACCACTAGTCAAAAGTAGGTCAGCAAAAAGCTAACACTCATTTGGAAATCACCTCACATCACTAAACCCTACTCTCTCCTGTCAAACGTTTTAACTACATTAAAAGAAATGCAAACTTTGCTGCTGAAAGAGAAAGCTCCCCAGACTAGCTTTGTCTCCTTGCCTTCTTCTCTGTGTAATTGGAAAAGCTGTGACCTGGTGATTTTGCTGGAAGGAAAACACATCTTAAAAATCTGAGTAAGGTTACTTTGCTTGTAACAAACCGTAGACAGCACTGCAACAAATACAGAAATACTTCCAGCCTTTTAGTTCATCCATTGCAATAGAAGACAAGCAACAGATTAGCAGATTTTTTGTTCTAATTTAATGAATCTATTCACCATCACTTCAAAGCAAAAAAATGCAAACAGGAAACTGTGTGTGCCTTCAATCTGGCCAAGAAAGTACTGGATGACAGAGAAAGAAAAGAAATAACAATTTATGAGATTCTTCTCTGCAAGCCAAATAGTTTATTTTTACATTTAAGTGAATGGGGTTGCCTTTTTCCATAAGTTCTCTGGGGATTTACATGCTTAGCTTATATTGGCCTTGAGGGGAGTTATTAAAATAAAGAAGTATAAATTCTCCATTAAAATAAAGAAGTATAAATACTCACAGAAGATCAGAATACCACGTTATTTGCTAAGACTAAAAATAAACTTTTCCTGTGAAGTCTTAATTGAAGAAAAGTGAGTCAGCATTTCTTTCCCTTATTTTATTTAAAATTTTCTTCCCCTTATTTTATCTTAAAATTTTCTTCCTCTTTACAGCAGCAAGGTCCAGTCTTGGAATCAGTCCGGGTCAGACAGAACTGAGAAGCAGCAGTGAGCTCCTGTGGTGGCCTTGTAACTGCTACAGAACGTAAATCTGCCATTTTAGAAGCTGCATAAGTATCATTCAATAATTAACCTACATAGTGTTCTTTTAAAATAACATCACATGTCATTTCTCATCTGAAAGCAACCCCAGTGGGGTAATGCTATTTCTATTACTTACTAAGATTATTCGAGCCCGCATATGAAAGTGTATCATCACGTTTGTTCTTCGGTCTCTTATTCTTTGGTCCTCAAAAATTGAGCTTAAAAGGACCTATGGACTATGATATATGCTTTGGATTCTATGATCAATATTTCCTAAAACTTTATAAAACCTGAGTATCTGACTGGAGATACCTTGAGCCCAGTGTTCATATGGATGTTCCAGATGTGCATACTTGGCAACTCAGAAGAATAAATCTTTAAAATTTTATAAGGGGCTTAAAAACTGGTAGTCAATATCATAGTATTCATAGGCCAGTAGTTCTCTACCAGACAAGTCATCCACTGAGTCCCAGAGATACAAAGTCCAAAGAAAATTCTTTGCCTTCTATCCTAGAAGGTTTTTTTTTCTTTTTCTTTTTTTTTTAAATGGATAGAGAGCATGGATAAATAATGACAGAGTTTTCCACAAAATTAAAGCTTGGAAGAGCTGTGATAGCTCCTAGAGCAATACCCAGCATAAAAAGAACTGCCAGACATCACCGGCCTGCATGACAAGACTGAAGCCTACAAAATTAGCCTTTCTGATCCACAAGCATTATGTTTCTTCTCAAATACTTTATTAGTCAGGTAGATCAAAACTCCCACTGGCTTTAATGAGATTTTTTCCTGACTTAAGCATCTAGGAATAAAAATCACTGCATGGACACGCATTCATCTACTCTGAGGATAGAATTAGGTGTGAACAAGGCTGACATGTTGCTTTTCCTGTCACTATTCTTTTTTTAAATGTAGAAGTTGTTATTAATACTAAGAGAAAATGAAAGCAGA
Source organism: Corvus hawaiiensis (assembly GCF_020740725.1). Lineage (NCBI taxonomy): Eukaryota > Metazoa > Chordata > Aves > Passeriformes > Corvidae > Corvus > Corvus hawaiiensis. Next base: position 74,297,384 of record NC_063215.1, read on the forward strand.
AAATGACTCTATGAAAATGATTCCAATCTTTTCTGTCATGGAAGATGTACTACATTAATGCTCGAAGTTGGGGTCTGAAAAACTGAAGAATGGCTTTGATATATTTAAAGGTTCACTTGAAAAGACAGTCAAACTTCAGAGATGACATCTCAGCTGCCCAACTACATGTCAAGATGATTTATCAAGCCCCAGTAACAAGATTTTGGATTACAGAATGGTAAGGAATTTTGCATCCTGCAGACAGACAGGGGAAACCCCAAAGAACAAGCTCTGTGTGAAGAACAATGGCCTCTCTCCAATGCATTGCTCCCAAGGAACTCAAGTAGAAAGAGCAGAAAAGGTCAAGATTAAAGGGACAAAAATAAGTGCCTTAGTAAAAAAGCGTAAATACTCAAAAAAGACAAAGGAAATTCTATGCTGGTTCCCTGTCATCCAGTAATGAAGTAAATACCGAGATAGGTAGTTACTACCTGTCTCTTCCAGGAACTGTGGTTTGTTCTAAGAAATGTGCTAATTCTCTAAATATCATTGCAGAACAGCACAAAATCAGCCTGAGGAAATTACTGCCACCAGAGATGAGGTGGCCAAAATTTAGGGAGTCCAAATAGACTGGCTATTCTGCAATTAGAAGCACTACAGAAAGGTGAACTGGAAACACCAACATCTGTACTGAACACCTGAGAAATTAAAGCCAGACATTTAAAGACACAACCCAATCTTACTTGGTGGAGTTGAGAATATTCTCTGCCTAATTGGAGATGATTCCATAACTCAATCACGAGGTTTTTGCCTCCTTCTGTAAACAGCTGGCCTGGAGAACAGCATACTGTCCTGTCACACAACTGGAAAGCTGTGCTTTGTGGCGGCATACCACTGGAAGGCAGTTCAGGAGCAGTAGTTCTGCTGGGACTGAGATCTGTGAATGCAGCAGGGCTGTACACTATGCAGGGCTGCTAGGCAGTCTCAGTCCCTCTGGATGGAAAAGAGCCTGCAACAACAGCTGGGTGATTCAGTAATATTGATTTTACCATAATCCCATCCCACAGGAGAAGAGGGTGCTTTCAAGGATCCATTGTCAAATGACACTCCACTGCTTTCAGAGCCCTCAGAGGGATGGAGTAGGTTGTATCTTGTCCATGTGAAGATTTCCATCAGCATCGCTTGCCTCTCCAGCACGAGACACTCAACTGCTCTGATACCGCAGGGCAACTCTTCTGATACATAGAAGCAAACAACTAAAGGTTCCATCGGGAGCATCACTGTCTTAAAATACTTCGCTCACTCTTACATTTAAATACCTACAGCATATTTCCACTTTATACCCTCTAACTCTGGAAAAATATGGGAAGTAATAAAAGTCTATGAAGAGTAATAGAGAAATACAAAATTGGCAGAACACATGACAGCATAGCATTTTGCCCCGAACACTGCTCTGAAACAGGAAAACACTGAAAGTACAGTGTGAACAACTCGCCTTCCTCAGGAAGTTCCCTTTGGAGCTGTGGATACAGAATGTCTACTGTTCAAGTTCTCCCAAACACATTGGTACATCCTGAACAGGAGGAAGCATCATCTAACCTCCAGACATGCTGGGAATGGGTGGGCACTGCAAGCCCAGGAGAAGCAGCTTCCTCTCTCTAGGAGATCACATAAAGGCCAAGTTTGGCCAAGTTTTTCCAGCTTCTTTGGAAAGATGGCAGTATTTTACACATAGCAGAAGCAGGCAAAGAAAATGCTCCTTCTGCTTGTGTCAAAGTTCTCAACATATTTACAGATGGCTTAATTTGAAGACCTTGGTGCAACAACGATTTGGAGCCTGCAATAAGACAAGTGGCACCTTGCCTTTGACGTAAAAAATTACAGCTAAACATAGATAGCGTACAGAAAATACTGATTTTAACAGAGAATCCACATTCTGCTCTCAAGTTAGATGTCAGGGCAGATATAAGTTATGGAAAATCTCAGAATGAACAGAAGTTTGACAAAGAAATAAAAAACAGAAAATAGATCTTACACAGAGAAATGACAGGAGGTGCCAGCAGCTCTGCCTATAACAACAACTGACAATTCTGTCTCTGAGCAAGGCATAAAAGGTTTGCAGAGGTGACAGGGAGCAGGGGAAAACCACCCTGCATAAAAAGGCACGTTTGAGAAACAGACACTCCCAGAATCTGCCTCCTGAACCTTCTTTGTTGTATGCAGTACTTTTCATCCAAAGAGACAGGTGACCCTTCAAGCTCTGTGATGATTAAATTGCCTAAATTCAAGAGAATTACCATACTTTCACATGGTTTCTGAGTTTCTTTCAAATTTCTGCAAAATCTGTCAAACATGACACAGGGATTCCTTCCATGCTACATGAGGGAGACAGCGGGCAGAAGGAGGCAAATTACTTTCAGTAAATAATTTACCTTAAAAAAAAATCAGCTGAAATTTTATGCATTGTTTTATTGCACAGTATCAAAGCAAGCATACTGATTTTAAATTAAAGGGCTGTAGGCCCAGCAGTCACCAGAGCACATAATTACATGACAAGAGACCTGCCCTGATACTTCAAGAGACTAAAGTGTAGGGAGGCTCACAAAGCAAACAGCAGCAGACCACCCACCTGTCCAGCCCCAGATGTGGAAGCAACCTCCTGGCCTTCCAACTTCTCCCCTGCATGTACCACCTCTGCAGTAACCACAGGCTACGTGCAGATCCCCTATCACAGGTTTGGTTACTTTTCCACAAATGATTCAAAAGCTACAAATGACAGGAGTGCACTAAATGGAATTTTAAATTGGCTGCAGAAAACCAGGAAGAAAACCATTCCTACTTCATGCATTTGGTACTGGATGACAACATTGTCACTTCAGGGGAATCTGAGCTCAAACCAAACTCTCTCTCTGCTTTACACTGCTGACCTAAATAAACCAACTTGCCCCAGAAAGGTCTTCTTCATTGCAGACAGGTTTAACTTTATTTAAAATTAGATAGGATATGGATCCATACACAATTTCTAGCTCCAGAGTGACTGGAGTACCACTTCTGGAAGAATGCTGGAGATCTTCACCAATAACATCCTCAGGGGATGGAGGCACCTGAATTCTCTTATGGGAAAGTGAGGGTTGAGTTTTCCTCTCCCATTCCATCACATGGATAGGACCATCCTGTTTTGCTTGCTTCTCTGCAGCCACCAGAATCATTGTTTACATTTTGTTACACAGTAACTTATTAACAACTTTAGCATTGAAAGTACAATCTCTTTCCCAAAACCCATGAGAAAAGTTTCCTTTCACTTCCTATTCCTATTTCTCTTGCATTCTTTACTGAACAACTGGGGAGGAACAAAAGGGAAGGCAGAGGTATCAGAGAGCAATCTGCTTACATTTTCTCCTACCTGGTTCTCCTCTCTGCCTGTTTGCCACCTATTAATTCAATCCTCTGCTGACCATCTGTTCAGCCTCCCCGCTCAAAAAAAAAAATTTCCTTTTTTCATTTCTCCTTATAAAGCAAAGCCTGAACATCAAGGAGAGCCATGTGTCCAGCTTGCCCTCTGTAGATTGTCAGCAGTCACAAGACATCATCTGGAAATCATTACACACCCAAAAACAAGGCAACCAGACTCAACATGTGCAAAGGCACCAGAAGAGTTCAAACTTGTTACTTGAATTGCCACAAGTTTTTCCTGGAAGTAAGATTTATTTTAAAACTGCTAGATAAGATAAAAAGACCCAGAATGAGCCCTTTATATAGCTATCCAAGACAAACAACAGAGAACAATTAAGGCTTTATGCATGGGCTAAGCTCCACGACAATTACTGACAACACCTAATGCCTATGTTATAAAAAGCAGGAACAGATCAAACATTTTTGTCTGATGAGACAAACTATAAAACAAGTGAAAGCAGAATTCAATTTTTGGCTTAAGAGGATACTTTACAGCTAATATGGATGATCCATAGACCACTGGACACATGTCACAGCAATTCAAAAATATCAAAGCTTCTAAAAGACACAGTATCTGGTTTCAGGTGGCTCTTCTGCTGAACTTTCAAGTATGCAGTATTACACCTAATGCTTTAGTAACTAAAAAATTATATTATTAACCCATTTTGGCTTTTTAATTTAAGATTGTAAAGGAAAAATGACCAAAGATTTCTCTGAATCACTCTAACCCCTCCAGAATTTTTTTCTAAAATATCTTTGCAAAATTTCATGCTAGTCTTAATACTGCTGATTATTTTTCCCTATCTCAACATGCTTGCTAGTCAGGCCATACAAATTAGCAAGAACCCAGGCAGCTACAGAGAGACAACCATAAGTCAGAGGAAAAAATATATTTTTATTTCAACAAATACAATTATTTAATGAAGAAGATGTTTTTGTTCAAAATTTTATAGAACAAAACCACATCACTGCAGCATAACAAAAAAAAAATTTAGAAAAATGAAATATGCCCCCAAATGCTGCTGTAGAATCTGGTTACTAAAAGAGATTAAAGGGAGAGCAGCATACAAGCATGAGAGCTTTGAAAAGCCACAAAAAAAGGGGAAAAAGTGTTTAAAAAGCCAATGCTATCACTGACAAAGGAAAATCTCAAACACCTTCATAGTAGAACAAATTGCTACTAAGGCATCAGTCCTTCAGGTAATTTTAAGGAAAGCAAAGTGGACCTCAAAGGTATATACTGAAGGTTAGAAGTAATATAAATTGCAGTAGTGATGAGAAAGAATATTCAGCATTGCAAGCTATTTTTTAACAACCTTGAAATGACATCAAATAAAGCAGGGACTTCCTGTACCAAGGCTTACAAACGAGACCTGCAAATAGCACTAGCTTACATTTTTGTACTGCTGTTCTCTCCAAGGATCTAGAACAGGTCTTCAAACTTCAGAGAAGCAGCAATTTCTTTTTTGAAAAATAGCTGACAGTGAGACCATGATACAGAGAAGCAGTGTCCCACATACACTGAAGTTTTCAGAAACCCCTTGTAAACTACTTGACCACTGTTGGCTATACCAGGCATCCTTTCTGCAATGCAATTACAGGGCTTCCATACAAGAAAAAATGTGAAGCTGCCCAGCAGAGAGGCTGAGCAGAGCCTGTTCTGTTCAGCCATTTCAGGGACAAGGGAGCTTTAATATATCACTTTCCTTAATCCCTAATAATCTTTGCCCCAGCTGCTTCCTCCTGGCATTATGCAACCTGCACATAACTGCATACGAGTTTCATTAAACCCACAAGTAATATTTGGCTATGCCTGACACATCAATGTAAACATGATGCTTTTGACCATGAACATGCAGTGATGCCTTAAAAGCCTCTCTGCTCCTTACACACAAAGCTGGGGCAGAGATTTACACAATGTATGTGGGAGAATTACTGCAGCTGAGCAAAACAGATATACCTACAAGACCGTATGTGCACTGAGTGCTTCTACTAATCCTGAGCACCCAAAAGGGCAGAGTCACAGACACAAGGGCGCACTCTTGAGTGGACAGATGTTTTTTTAACTGTTCTCAAGACAGGATCATTAATTTAATTGGCTGACTTAAAAATGTTGTTTATACTATAAATTCTTTGTTAGTTTTCTTCTAACTTCCTAGTGCAAAACTCTACTACAGTAGAGTTCTTGAGAGCAACGGCTTTAATATCTCTAAGCTAACGTGGTCACAACGAAGGGATAAGATTTCACATACGGTGATAAAGTGCACTTTATAAATTAGTTGTACACATCACTTTACATTGCATAATAAAAATGGGTTTCCAATGACATTCCAATGGAAGACAGACTCAAGTACATTGCAAATTACCACATAATCTTCCCTGATGCTACCCTCTCTTTCTTATCTTTTTTCCTTGATACTTTCTTCTGTCACTAGAATTAGGCATAAATCTGCATCTTCCCCTTATCTGGATAACCATAAAATATTTGAGCTCCCTGTAACCTTTTGGTTTTGTGGTTTTTTTTAAAGAGACAATTCATATTTAGCTTAGAAAGATGATGAAAAGAGCAACCTTATTACTAGTTCAAAATCTCTTTCTAGATTGAAGCAGACAGTTTCAGCATCAATAGAAAATCTTTTATTTGAATTAAACCCTAAGACCTCTGCTTATGTAATGTCCATAAAGAAAAGAAATTAAAGACCTTGCCCTTCATATCGAGTCTCTGCACTGCTATATTGTAAGTAGGATGAGTGAACTCATTCTTCAGAGCAGCAAAATGCTTTAATGCAGGGGCCATTAGAAAAAAACAAACAACTAAAATAGCAACTTCTGTTGAAATTGACACTTTCTTGACTTTTGACTGACTTTCTTTTTCGTGCATTTTGTTTGCCTTATGACCCAAGCTGTCTCCCTCCCTGACTCCTAAGTCTATGCTGTTTGTGTCATTTTCTCCTCCGTTGCTCTTTTCAGTTTCCACTCTGCCTTTCAAATTCTTCTTTTTCAGATTTTGTCAGCTTTTCTCTTTCACTTAAGCTGCAAATCATTCAATACCACAAGGAATTTTACTCCTTGTTTTGCTCTTCATACCAAACTTGCAGTGTTTAAGCCGCTTCTAGAAAAGAAAACTTGTAAGTACAAGCTAGTAAGGATTCCTGAGACAGCAGTTTGTGGATACTTTACTGGTTGTTCTGGTGATGTTGAAACAACTTCCCAATGGCTGATGCAGACTCTTCTACAATAGCTTAATTGAACATTTTCTAATACCAAATGTTCTTTAGGTATGATTTCACATGCTTAGTTGATGCAATCTTCACAACCTAAATTATTTTTCAAGTGTCACCTTGAAAAGGCAAGTTTTAGTTTCTTAAGTTTTGAAGACATGAGGCAGAAATCTAATTCTGGCAAAAATCAAGGTCCAAATCTTCAGAATATCCCAACACCTACAGCAAGAACAGCATTATGAGGCTATTCCAAAATGTACAACATTAGGATTAGAATTATGCCTCCTCAACCTTCTCACTAAGGTGCAAGAGAAGCAATAACTTCTGCACACTCCCAGGACAAACTAATCAGCTCTACAGACAACATCCATCCATTTGTCATTACTCCTTCATGGAAAAGGTGGACAGGCAGATAGAATGTTGGTCCATCAGCTGGACCACAACAAATCTGGGCTCTGACACCTAAGGAATTAAATCTTCCATGAGTCTCACAGCCTGAACATAGAGAAGATGACTCAGGTTTCCTGCTCAGGTATCCAGTCTAATCATTGGGCAGTTAACAGCTTAAGAGAGACAGTCTGCCCAAGAAACACACTAGAGTAGTGCCAAAAAGAGAAGTGGAGGGAGTCAAATAGGAAAAAGAAGGAATGACGAAGAGCAGGTTGAAAGGTACTGCTGAAGAACTGAGCCCAAGGGAAACCCTGTTGGTCTGAACTGGTCTGCAGCAGACAAGCAGGTTACAGCTGACCTTCCAGGGCACTCTGTTCACATGTGAGTAGAGCCAAGTGCTACAGTTCACCACACTGGAGAATAATTTTTCAATTGAGCTGCTGCCTCTTTGCCTGGCTGACTAATTAATATGTCAGTTGAACAATTAAGAGTGGCTTTTCTGTCATCTTCCCTAGCAACTGAATTTTAAACATTGGGACAAATTGCCCACCATCTAGTAGAAGTGGACTTGCACCAGCCTGCATGTTTATGCAAAGTTGAGGAACATTCAACAGTTTTCTCAGCTTTAAGGTTTTCATAGATTTTGCTGCTAACACCAGGTCAAGTTGTAGAAATGAGAAATGCTCACACAGCAAATGCTTCCACAGTGTTGGATTGTAAGAGGCTTTTTCAAAGCGCTGTTTGTGCATTTTAGCCGTGAAACTTCCAGGGATATCAGTAGGAGTCACACAGCTAAATCTCCAAGCAACACTTTTGGAAGATGACTTATATTTAAAGGAGGATTAAAAGAAAATACTTCTTAAGCCATTTTCCATGTAACATTATCAGTCTAAAATGTGGAGAAATATGGAGTCATTTGGGGGAAATATATGATTCACTGGGTATCAATTTTTCCATCCAATTAGGCTGGGCAGCTACGCTGAGTATTTAATACACACCCTTGCTTCCCCCACCCTTTCCACAGAGTGTATATATTAAACACAAGTTAAGACTTCTGGGTTTTCAACTTTGTTGATTTTACATTCCTTCTGGGATTGAAAGTACTACTTTGTTTAATTATTTTTCCTCTACTCATCCACAGTATTGAATGACAGTAATAATGAACTCAGAATCATTGTACAAATCCCAGTAGGAACCATTCATAGTTTGCTAATAGGACATTATATTTGCATTACCAAGTTCAGTTCAAAGCACATTGTGTAAATTAGCTCTGAGGGTTACTACCAGGAATCTAAAACCAGAACATCAGGTCAATTAGCACAGCTCCAAAGCACACTATTTTGGGTCAAAACAAAATGGGGTATGATTAAAATTCTAGGAAGTCCTCTTCTTGGGCTAAGAGCCTTTTAGAAGATGTCTGGTTTCACTTCTGGGAGAAACCAGAACGCCTCAACTCACAGCAGTGACCCCGATGCCTGATAAGCACTACTGACCTGTTCTAAAGAGGGGGCAAAATTAACTCCCAGGAGGTGTGGAAATCCTCAGAACCCCATAGAGACACTTTCTTTCCCATCCAAATTCAAAGAACAGATGAGTATGAGGAAGACATAGAGGATGAGTGAATTTTACACAGAATCTATTGCTTACATAAAAAAGCAACTAACGCACAAAAGATACTCCGTTTCCTCCACAGAGACAAACCCAGCACGCACCAACCCACAGCCAGAGACTAAAAAGTTTAATAATGCTGAAAGGAAGCCCACAACAAATTAAGGCAAGGAGTTCCCTGTAACAAATACTGTAGGACTATTTACTTTTAGGACAGACAGCAAACATGTACACACACACAAATATGGAAGGAATTCATGAACTTAATGAACTTCAGAGCCCACATAGCATCTTCGGACAAACTGTTGGAATGGAAGCATGCAGACATGACAGGAAAAGAGGTATCCTAATGAAGGTCTACCTCAGGACTACAACTCCAATGAAGCCAGAAGACGTTACTTAAAAAATAAAAGGAAGGGCCAATGGATATTGTTCTGGTCAAGGCTGTTTACTGGTCTAACCACTACAGTCAATTCAGATCAGTCTTACCAAGCCATCAAGTCAGCCCAGTACATGGGTTATACCTGGGTTATTTATGGTCTGCCTGGCCAGAGATGATCTTAAGATTCTTTCCTTAGATCATTTTGTGATTAAGCTTCTGAAATTTTTGTCTAACTGCCTTGAAAGGCTGCTTATTCTGTAAATGCTAACACATAATGCATCACTATTCTCTGCAGAAAGATACTTGAAATAACAGTTAGGCAACTTCAAAATTATTTTACATTAAATTACAGGATTTCAGATTATACAATAGAAATCATTCAGTAGACAGGTTTTATAGTCAACTGTATAAAAATGGTCATTCCTCACACATGAAGATGGCTAGAGCTGGGACACAGAGGGGTATTTCATCACTAATATTCATGAACCTTTAATTCATTAGGCAGCAGCCTAATGGATCTATAGGGGCTGAACTAAGCAAAATTCCTCACAAGCCCTGAAAGAAATTACTTTAGTAATGTGATATATACAGGACCAGGTAGAAAGGTATAAAAAAAGAGATACTGGGAAACAGATTCAGATGTTCGAGTCAAGTACCTCCACAAAATACTTTCAGGTCCATGTGCACGACCAGTTAAATAGCTGAAACCTCCTGGTGGAAGTGGTGAGAATGAAAGGATTTGCCTGTGTGAGAAAACAGCACACAAATACATAACAGATTCCACCCTAGCTGCAATGAAAACTGATGTGTGAAACAGAAAACGGGCTTTTACTGAATTATAAATAGCTGGCAAGGACTGAATACTCAGCTGGGCGAAAAAGGCTTTATATGGAAGACAGCAACACATGAAAGATCAGAAAGCATACGTAAATTGAAATAAAATTAATATATTGTCAGAATACAAACAAACAAAAGGCATATTTTGGAAAGTAAGCAATATAAGATGCTTACTATTGCATGACAACTCAGCAACAAAGAGAGATGAGCTAGAGTGCTCAGAAAAGTATAAGCTATTTGGTATAATAAGTGCTTCTGAAACTAGGTAGAGTAACACAAATCAATTGACTGCTTATTGTATACCTATTCAGTAGCACAGGAAGGCTGAGATTAGCCTTAGGAGTCTTAGATTACAAGCACAAATGAATTTGCAGCAGCAGTGAGGCAATATGTTACTTCAGGATTCAACAGGATCTACTGTGAAGAAAATTCTCTCTTCAAAGGACTATTCAGCCGAATTTGAATTCTCCAATTTTTTTTTCAAATCAGCTCATGAGTTGTTTTCTTTCCTTATTTCAATTACAACTGTTCTTTTCAATTTGCTGCTCTTTTCCATTGGGTTCTTCACAGCTAATGTTTCTTCCATCACTTTTTATAACCAATAAAGAGGCAGAGAAACTGTCAAATATTTTGTTCTGAAGAAGAAACAAACAAAAAAAACCCAGCAAGATTTTGTGTCATTCTGCCTTTCTATGTCCACACAGAAATATGAGTTAGAAGTTCCCCTTTAACAGATACACAAATGTACCTGAGTTTGTGACAGACTTCCAGGTGCATCCATGCAAGGTCAGGGCAAACAAGGCAGGGGGAATAAAGCTTAAACACAGCTTCCTCTGTGTTTATCGTGATGCTGTCAGTCTGCTATCATCTCCCCAATGAGTGGTGCAACTCTTATTCTTAACTGTGCATTATTCCCATTTTCAACATTTTTAAAACCAAATTATCTAAAGAGAAAAGATGTCCAAACGGGAATCATACCCTAAGAAAATGCATTTGAGTAGCAGCAATTAAATACTCACTTTCTAAAAAGTTGTGAGGCAGAATTGCTTAATAATGATTCATTTCAAACGAACCCAGAGAAACTCAGATTTTTAATAACTTCATTCTCCTTGGTCTTCCCCAGAAGATATTTAAACAGGGCACAAGACTGCAATCAGCAGCAGTGAAGTGATTATTGCTTCACTAAAGCAAAACGGAGCATGTCAGCACAGGAAAATACAGCTGCCTACTTTGATTTCTGGCATTGCATCTTCGCTCAAAATACACTTTTTGTGGGAAGTTCCATGACATTTGGATAGCTACAATCTTTGAAAAGCACTCACATATTGATGTTTTCATAACTATTTTTTAACAGAGTTTTGAATGCTTGTTCTCCCACAAAGCAGATGATCTGTAAGAGGTATTGGCCAGCTGAACTGGTCAAATTGACAACTGGGGGCCAGGTATGGTCATTTCACGAAACTCTTGACACGCAACTCCTACCACATGAGGTTGCCACCTCTTCCTGCTGGCTTCTTCAAAATTTACTAAAATCCATTCTCTGTGGTTTAAGGAGCTCACTCTCCTCAACTTTTTCTGTCATGTCTTCCTTGAAAAACAGGAATCTCTGGTTCATGGAGGTTCTGGACCAGAAGCACACTCGAGGCCAGCAGAGAGTGAACAGTGCCACCTCCTGCCCCACTGCCCTGAGCTCATGGGCCATGCCAGCCCTCTACTGCAGCCAGCCAGGCATGTAATGACTTACGAGGTTCAGATGGCACGACAGACCTGCCGAGCTTGCACAGTGCAAGGAGGAGTGGAGAGGCAGACAAAATGAAGGGGAATGAAAAGAAACCCTTGAGTAACAGCTTCTGTCACCCTGCCACAAAAATCACTGTATAGTCTAGTAAGAATCCCCTTTGATTAACCTTTTATTTTCCACCCTCCTTAGTTAATGAACTAGCAACGAAGGCATTAAATGCCATTGGATTCCTTCTGTTTGATTTGCACTGTCTTAAGACTTCCTCAGGTCTGAAAGGTGTTAATGTAATCTGCTTTCTATATGGGCAATGCCACACAGATATAACACATCCCACTTAAAACAAAAGTAAAAGTAATTATCCTGCTCTGCTAATTATTTGAAGATTATTTGTTCTTTTGTGCTAAACTGCCCAAGAAACAGGCTCTGCAGCTTCACTATTTACCTATAGTGCCTTTTGTATTTACAGTGATTTCTAGGAAAACAATGCTACTCTCAAGTACATTTTTATGATGGATTTTAATTTTCCCTGAGGGTAATTTCATTCTTAGAAACGACACAATAATGTAAAGGTTCTTTAGACAGAGAAAAAATATACAGGCACCCTAATAAGCTATAAATCCTTTCCACAAGCTTCTGCTGTCTTTTAAGACTCTTAAATTATCTTTGTTGCTGTGGATTGGGTAATCATAGCATTCCAGATGTGGATGAAGGAACCAGATGGACAACAGAGAAAATAAAATCCTTCACTGTCCAAAAAAGTCTATTTCAGGAAAAAACTTCTTGCAAAAAGCACAGAGGCAACAATGTACTTGGGGTACCCTGATGGGAATTCTAGCTGATGGGAACCACAGCTATTTCAGGTCAAGCAGCTTCAGACCAAAGTGACAGCTTGTATGGCTGGACTGTATTTAAGGTCAAATTCAGCCTCTTGTAAGTGTATTTTGTTCACTGCAACTGCTGAAATAAAATGAGGAATCTCATTTTTTCCTAAAACAGTGAGCAGATTAAATGCCCTCTGGACTTGCCAGGATAGTTAATAGAAAACCCCTTTGGGAATTATCTTTTGGCAAAAAGAGAGCAGCTCCCAGGCTACTTGGGCTTCTGCCCAGGATTAGGACATTCTGTACCCAGCAGCCTCCAGATGACAGCTGCATGCAACCTCCTCCACGAGAAAGCAGTGTGGTGTCCTTCAGGGGTCAGTACTGGGGCTGACGCTGTTCAGCACTTTTGTCAGCCATGCTGATGGCGGGATCGAGTGCTCCCTCACCAAGTTCGCTAAAGACACCAAGCCTTGTGGTGCAGCCAACACACTGGAGGGAAGGGATGACATCCAGAGGGACCTGGACCGGCTGGAGAGGTGGGCCCATGCAAACTTATGAAGTTCAACAAAGCATAGTGCAAGGTGCCACACCTGGGTTGGGGCAACCCCAGGCACACCTACAGGCTGGGCAGAGAAGGGATTGAGAGCAGCCCTGTGGACAAAGACTTTGGGGTGATGGGCCATGAGCAATTCAACATGAGGTGGCAGCATGTACTCGCGGCCCAGAAAACCAAGGAAATCCTGCGCTGCATCCAAAGGAATGTGGCCAGTAGGTCAAGGGAGGTGATTCTACTCCTCTACTCTGCACTTGTGAGACCCCACCTGGAGTCCTGCATCCAGCACTGGTGCTCCTAACATAAGAAGGACATGGAATTGTTGGAGCAGGTCCAGAGGAGGCCACAATATTGATAAAGAGGACTGGAGCACCTCCCCTATGAACACAGGCTGATCAAGTTGTTTCTGTTCAACCTGGAGAACAGAAGGTTGTACAGAGATCTCATTGCAACCTTCCAGTATCCAAAGGGGGATACAGTGAAGCCGGAGACGGTCTCTTTGTCAGGAATGCAGTGATAGAAGAATAGGGAATAGGTACCAACTGAAAGAGGTTTAGATTAGATATTAGGAAGAAATTCTTTACTGTGAGGGTGGTGAGACACTGGAACGGGTTGCCCAGAGAGATTGTAGGTGCCCCAACTCTGCGTGTTCAAGGCCAGGCTGGGTAAGCCTTTGAGCAGCCTGGTGCAGTGGGAGGTGTCCCTGCCCATGGCAGGGGAGGTTGGGACTGCAGGATCTTTAAAGTCCCTTCCAGCCCTTAACATTCCACATTTCTATAAACCACTCATCATCCTACCTTTAAATGAGTACCATCTGCTCATGAATCCCAAAAACTAAGTGATGCTCTTCACAGGGAGAGGAACTATTTCACCATTTCACAGTTACATGAACAGAGAGACCCAGAAAGACATGGGTACCGTGTCAACATCAGCTTGAGAGTCCAGGGTCAGAGACAGGAGCTGAATCCAAGCGTCCAACTGCTCAGTTTTTTGCTCCAAACTGCACACTGCTTCAACAGACCCACAGCTACAAAGTTAAGGCTATTTCTGGTGCTTCATTTCTAAAAGCATTACCGAGGTGAAAGCAAGTCCCATCCTCAGCTGTGAAAGAGGATACGCTGCATACTGCCAATGCATGTTTCACCCCACATGATGGGCTGGATCACTGTGTCACCTAAAGGACCAGAATGATTCAGAAGTTCACTGGGGATATCCTTGATACCAGAAACAGCCAGTGTTCAGAGAGATTGCTTTCCAGCCTCCAGCACAGGGATGCACCACCTCTCACACCAAAGGACAGCTGGGACATGCCAACAGTTCGTGGAGGGCAAGGCACCCTAGGTGACAGATTTTATGACTTATTGTGACTGACAATGCCTATCAAGGGGCCCTCAAACTCTCCTCAGAGGAGACTGTAACTTGAAAAAGTCAAAGCAAAAAGTTAATCAGCTGGTACGTACCACAGAAACAAACTCTAACCCCTTTAATCCTCTCAGCAAGGCTCTGCTTTTGACCTCCTTTTTTCCTCATTTTTTTTTTCTACTTCCATTCACCCTTCTTCAAAAAGACTATCAATGAAGGTATTTCATCCATCTGCAGTCACAGGTTTAGTATCTGCACCAACTGTCTCTGTTGCCATAGAGTTAGTGTCAGTATGCAGCTTAACCCCAAAACCACATGCAGAACATTTGCAGCTCAGGTGGGCTGGGGGGAAAGGCAGCCTTTGGGAACATGGACATGTCGAGGTGTATCGTAAGCACAGGAACTGCTGCAGAGAGAGGGGTTAAAGGGTAACACAGCACTTCATTCTGAATCCAATAGATTCAAAGGATGGGAAGAGAGGGGGGAAGACAGTAAAACAGAAATGGGAAGATCCCATGTCACAAAACAGGACCGTTCTGCATGGACATTTAGGTCTCTGCATCTTTGAAAGACTGGCTGATAAAAGTGATGTCAGCAAAATCCCGTTTTAGCTGCATTACTTAATATGCTCCCAGCTCAGCACTACTATCCCCTCACAGACTGAAATGGCCAACACACACACAGACTGACCCCAGTGTGAACAGCTGTCTCCAGTGCTGCATCAGCACAACCTGTCACAGACAAGTTACTTGCCACAGGACATAACAGGGAACACCCAACCCAAGCACAAGTCGGATGGTATTTCCATTCAACGCTTTTGATTAGCTTCCTTCCTATTGCTATCATTTATTCACATTTCCCTTTACCATTTTGATAAAAATTCTTCTGCCTAAAAGCACAATGCTTTCAGAATTTCTAGCAAAAACACAAAAAAATATTAAGAGATCCCTCAAAAAGCCCGTTGAAAAACTTATTTCTGTTCTGAGTGGCTTCAACTAAGTTGAAACATTTATAAGTGAAAGAAAAGCATGAAAATAAAACCAGAACATCCTCATGAATCAATGCAACACAAAACACAAGGAGCAGGAAGGACCCACATTAGCAGAAACATATTCACAACCGTCATCTCAAAACTACCAAAATCTTTCAAAAGATTCACAAGCCAAGCTTGACATACAAGCTTCAAGCATTTTTATGTTACCTAGGTGCAGTACTCCTCGTAAGAGACAGAAAGCGCCAGAGAAAACATGTGAACACTTGGAGAAATTTAAAAAAAAAAAATCACTTATCCCATTACTCGCTCTGATGTTCATTTTTAGTAAGTTCAGTTACTAATTCTCTCATTGACCGTTTCGTATCCTTTTTCTTGGTCATCTCCTGAGATCAGCACCTCTCCGTAGTTACAGCTCTTGGGGAGCAAAACCCAACTCCGAGAGCTTCCTTTATCTGCTCTTCCTGAGCAATTAAACCTTTTATCTAATAATAATGGATTTTGAGTTCAACTTCCCATAGCATTCAGTGATGTTACTAAAGCTCTGCTTCAAAACAACCCCAAATCAACAGCACGCTGCATAAAAAATAATGATAATTGAGGACAGCATCATTTTAAATTGTGGTCAGGAATAAGGAGCAAAACTCTGAATTATAAAGAAACAAAAAATTTTCATTCCAGGATTTAGAAGGATTCTCATATCTTTTCCATGAAGACTGTATCAGATTTGACAGAGAACGACAGAACAAATTACTGATGGGGTGAGGCACTGCAGATTGAATCAAAGAGTTCAAATAGACAGTGCTCACAGTACTGCCACTGGAAAAAAAGAAGGGAAAATCTTTTTGCCTCAATCACAGCTCCTTTGTCCACCTGCATAAAACTCCCAGACAGAGTCTGGAAGCCTACTGCTTCAAGTCCTGATGAGCATTCATGGTTCACAGTAGGTAACTGGCACAAGAAGATGTAACAAGGATAGAGCAAGGGGTCATAGGGCTGAACTCCTCTAATGACAGCCTGTGTGGAAGGGAAAGTCAAACACAAAATGTGGTTGTTCTGGGGCTCAACTGGGATACACAGAATTGGCTCAAATGAGATAGCAAAGCTATGGCAAGAAGTTTTTTGTGTAATATCCTTCATGCTACTCTAATACGAGTAGTCACAGATGGATTTGTGTTTATAATAACTTTAGAAAGTAGGAAGTCATCATTTTCTTCACAAAACTCATTTCTGATGATACTTAAAAATGTATGAGTCTCAGTAGCATTAAAATTTTTTTGAAACAACAGTATTATTTTATTAATATTCCCTTTACTTCTTACAGATTTGTTTTAAACTAAACAATAAAACACAAAACATGAAGATAAAATTGTACTAGTGCAGTTCAGATATAGATTATTTTTTCATTTAAATGTTTTAGAAGTATCCAGGAAAAGCACAAAACAAAGAAAAAATTTCAGGTCAAGTGAGGATAGCGTTATCCTTGTTGCTGATAAACAAGCGTTTGCACATATTGCCTTAGAATGCATTTTATCTTGCTGGCACAAACAGCTTTGATATGAGAATTAAGGACAAAAATCATTGCTTGCTAATCTCTTGATTGTTTTCAACTGAGATAAACTAAAAACTGTGACGGGCATTTTCAAAACACTACCATCTCCTTGTAGAAAACATATCAATTTCAAATCTCAAAGTGTTCCTAAAGTTGCTCTGAAGCAAGGATTATTTGATAAAGCTTGTTAGAGACCACATTTTGAAGAAAAAAAAATTGTTCTGGAGCACAGTCACGTGCACAAATAATGTTACGGTAATGATTCAAAAGCAAGGCTACTTCAAAGAAGCCAAATTATTCTTCAAGAAAGTAAGAAGTTTATCAATCAGATTTTCTCTTCCTAATCAAGTCATTCACTGTTCTCAATGCCACCAACAGATCAATTTAGTTCAGCAGCAGCGCTACATAAATCTGAATTAAATATTTTTGTGAGTTCAAATCACCTTGAACGCTTTTTCTACTCCAGACTTGGAACACGGCAAAGAGCTTAAAAAAAAAGAAACTTCATCGATGCCGAGAAAGCACATCAAGGACTTCAGGTTTTAAGGAAATGACAGCTCCCTCGGTTATAGTCCAAGGGCCGTAAGACTGGTACAAGTGAGGTGCTAACCACCTACTTTCTGACACCACATGCACTGTTGACCTCCTACAACCTCTCAAGGCTTCTGGCTGGAGATGGGGGTCAGGAAATGGGGATTGCATCTTTGTAACAGACTTCCCATGATAACGAGACAGTGAGATGAACCAGTTCATCAGTCTGCAGCTGGAGACTGAGGTGAGCTGGTTGCCTTTGCTGACCTCAGATACAAACTGCTCAATCCTTCTTCAGTGGGGTCACCATGGCACGTTCATATCTAGGGCACAGGAAAAAGAAAAGGAGAGGCCTGACTTGTGCACCTCTGGAAGGCAAAGAATGTGAATGAAATGTGATGATGCCTGCAACACCTGGTAAGGAACCGCTTGACTTCGCGCAAGCTTTTACAACATGTTTGTCCCTGCACTCTTGGACCGTATCCACCATCCAAAGAGATGGATCTCTCTGGATTTTTTTACCCCACTATCTTTTTCCAGAAGTTGACTGTACCGTCAGAGCACCTCACATCCAACAAGATCAGACAGGGTCAGGCCATAAAAATGCAGACAAGTGGTGCAACATCAGGAGGCAGAGAACAGCTGAAATTGCTCTAGGGAGCACTTTCTGGAGAAATATAATCTGATCCATGAAACCATAGAAAACAAAAGCAGAAAGTACCCTGGCAGAAAGAGAACCAGCCTGGCTCTGAGAGGAGGCCAAGCAGCACAAACTGACCACCTGATGGAGCAGAAAGAAACCCAAAGAGAGGAATAACAAAAGCTTTATTTTTGCAGTCACAGTGGTAACTGCGGCCAGCACAGTGCCTGAAATCACAAGCACAGCATTGTGTACCATTCTCGTCCAATCACACCATATGGACATGAGATGGGGTTCGGTTTAATGCTGCCCTTTGATACTTGTAAGAAAATGCAACACTTTTACAAAGTGAAAAATGGATCCTGACAGAATAAATGATTGAATAAACCAAGACAGGTGGCATATAGATGAAGCAATTTTATTGTAGAACATTGTCTGCCTGGAAAACTGTGCAACAGCAATTTTTAATTATAAATTCAAGGTCAATATAGAAAATAATAAAAATGAGAATTTCCAGTTCACTGTTTTAGAGGCCTCAGAATCCTCTAGTCCTAGCCAACATAGAAAGTGTTAGCTCTTTCTTCTTGTGTTACAGGAAATCAATGAATGCAGTTTTGAACCCTTTACTGTATACTGTAAGAACCTAAGTAGAAAGTAAAACTAAACCAAAAAAAAAAGCCAAATAAGTAACCACACCAATAGTAGCCTGCAACAACTCTGGGCCAAACAAAGATCTTCCTTCCTGCAACTGAACTTAAATAATCTCTTTATTAGTAGTCCTCCTATTAAAAAAGAATTGCCTCAGTTTATCAGTGAGGTAAGGGAAGCTTTTACCTATTTTACCTACCCTCTATACTTCTCAGTTATTCACTTCTGAATCATAATATTGGCTGAAGAAGACTCAATTAGTATAAAATTCAAATTTATTTCCTTGTAATTATACAGACTATAAAATCCATTGCTCTCAGGCACACTTTTTACACATGCACAAGTGAAGTGCCATCACTGCATCTTCCTTACAGTTTTTTTTCCCTTGGTTACGGTTGTGGTACTGCTGGATAAGCTACAAAAGCTGAACTTTTCACTGTATTGTGCAACAATTCTCATTTCTTCTGCAAAAAAGCTCTATAGTTTTAGTCCAGTTATAATAATTACTATGCAAATCCCTCAACTCTGCATGGCTACCCAGCCCTAGAACTCATTACAGATTCATTAGAAGCACAGTTGCTCCATCTTCTCTTTAGATGCTTTGAAATGTAATCATTACCATGAACTGGGGGATAATACTGCAATATGAACAATTGTGAATTCATCACAAACCTTTTGTGCTGGTGCACAGGATTCTTTCATGCTTAATTTGTTATTAATCATAGTTTAGATTATAGTCACTGTTGTGGGCAGTTTTTAAAAATACAAAAAAACAGCCTGCATGATCTTCCAACTAATTCCCACTCTGCTCACAGATTTTACCAAAAATATTGAGAAAGACAAGCAGAAGTTAACTATTCTTCCTGGAGACTGGAGTGTCAGACTATTTTTAGTGGGGTATGGAAAAGTTCAGAAGAGAGTAAGGCAACTGAGGGTTAGGATGAGAGGGCAGGCAACTTGAAAGAGCAGCAGCTGTAGCAGTTGCTTCTCTCAGAGGCACAGATGTTGAAGAGAGAGAAGTAACCATGATGCAGGACTGACAGGAAGAAATGCAATACTAGAATATCATGCCTCTCTTGATTTAAAGAGGCAATAAATACGTACTAGTCTGGACAAAAAAGAAGTACCTCCAAGATATTTAAGCACAAAAGTAAACTGCAAACCCATCTAAAAGTATAAAAGGTTATAATTTGGGTGCTTTGACACTGTTTACCCCTGGAGAAGTTCCAGGTTTTGTTATTTTTTAGGTTATTACTGACTATTAGGTTATTGCACACAGCAATAGTTAAATCTCAAAGGTAAATAAGGAGTGAGCAATACAAACAAATGTTCACGGTAAAATTGGTGACTTGAGAGAGTCTCTAAAAATGGAGGGGACTTTAACCAGGCAGAATTGGCAGTGGTGAACAAAAAATATGAACAACAGATTACTGCTGTGGACATTAATTCTGCTGAACTAATTGATGCAATCAAATACTTCACATTGGAGCTGCACACAGCCACTTCCCAGGTTCCCAGGACAGGAGCAGGAAATTTTCCCCTTAAAAGTAAGAGAAACATGACAAAGATTTAAAGGGGAAAAAAACCCCAAAAAGCATCATGTTGCTATTCTTCTATTCACTGTTACCCAGACAGGTAAACACAGTGATGGACTTCATCTACTACACAGTTGAAATCCCCACAACATCTTCAACTGTTATTGCCCCTTTTGTTGCTCCAGATAAATGAAGATGATATCACAAAAGGTACCAAAAACCATTATCACAAGAAACTGAAGAACAATAAAGCAACCAATGTTGCTTTATTCACGGCAGAACACTGACAGCAACCCAAGCTTGAGGTTTATATAACGAACTTCTGCAAAACTTCACAGCAAGATTGTTTTTCAGGCAACACAAATATGCTGAAGTCTGGGGGGAAAAGGAAGAGGGAGGAAAGAAGGATAATTCATTCAGTGCTTTTTGGGAGAATGAAGTAGTCTGTACTTGCTCACTGGAGGATAACACAGAACGTGTCCACACTAAGCTGTGCAATGAGGGGGGTGAATGCAAAAAAAAAATCTCTACCACTGCTCAGAGTCACAGAACTAAGGCTGAAAATAAAGTATTCAAGAAGAAAGCCAAGACATACATACACACAAATAAACAGTACTCTTTTTTTCTTTAGCAGAAAAAACATGGGTGGTCTGCAAAAAATTGCTTGATACGTGATCAATACATTCATACCCATACATGCTGCAGGAAGAGGCATCTCAAAAGTAGTTCCCTCAGTAACTTAGTGAAGCATGTTTTTGTATTAACAATTCCATTCTAATCTTCTCCTCCTCTAATTTCACCTAAGAGATTCAACAAAGCGACTTCATCGGAAATACGCCATTCAGAACCACAACTAAAAAGGGTACAGTAAAAACAAACTAAAACTGCAGTGCAGAGGCTGATCTGACCATTAAATGCACAGCACGAGAAGATAATTGACGCATCCATTTTGGAGCGATAGCAAAGCAGTCACCAGCGTATTAGAAGCCACTTGATTGCCTGCCTACTATAAGAGTTAAAGACCTATCAGATGTGAAACAAACATTTCATTGAGCTCTCCTTGACATTCTCTTCAGAAGTGATTGATCTGAACAGAGTTCCCTAAGCCATATACTGAGTAGTTAAAACTAGTGGCACAAGCCTTCAAGTTATAGTTAGGGGGCAAAAACATGGCAGGAAAAAAAAAAAAATCAAGCATGAATTCCCCTTCCATAAACACTGAAGTCTAATGTTAGATGTTAACAGGAAGCTTGATCTGTTTAGAAACAGACTCCTGCAGATCATGACAGCTACTTTATAAGATATTATTTTGCTCGTCCTGACTTCTAATTTCTTACAGAATTAACTGACTGCAATTGGCCATTTGCTTTCTAAAGTTGCCATTCTTCACTGATAATGGTATTGATATTTCCACCACACCGCTCTTCACTATCACAGACTGGAATTCACCAAGGGAATAAGCAGAAGAGATCAACGAACTTCAACAGAATCCTAAGATCCAGTTTGCCACAAATCATATTTAAGTTCTCAAAAATAAAAGAATTCTGCACTTTGCCTCTTCCGGAACACTACAAAATCATTATGTGATATTTAGAATGGTACAATAATAAAGAGAGAGGGAAAAAAACAATTAGATGCCGATTTCTAATACAATGCTAATGACCTTTCAGACTTGGAAATTTTCTGAAGAATCACTTCTCATTATGCCGAAAAGTGATGCTGCAATTATTCTGGCAATTTGTTGGTTGTCTCCACCACTCAATATGCCTCTGAGTTCACTAACCTTCAAGTACCACCACCAGCAAAAGCCTCATGAGTTTAGTATCCCTGCTTTCGCAAGAGCACAATGCTCAACATCTGTCTCAGGTATCAGTGTAGATAAAATATTACATTGCTCATTAGAGAGGAAGATGAGATCACCAGGAAATACTTTTATATATCCTCTTGGTTAGAGGCAAAGAGGACTGGCAGTAAACCTAAAAAGCTTCTCTCTCTTTCCCTGGCAGTCTGGATATTCTCCAACAAAGTAAACTTGTCAGTCTCTTTCCCTCCAGGTGATAAAAGAAATAAAATACTGCCTATACTTTGTCCTGTCTTCAGGAGAGGGCAACTGTCTATGAACTCAAATGGAAAGAAGCATTTCCCTGAAGGTCTGAGTGAAATACCTAAGCTCTGTCCTGTCTCTCTTTAGCCTTTCTGATGGCTAGCTCTAAGCAGTGGCTGCAGATCCCACTCAAGGCACTAATTCTCACGAAGCACTGTACAGGACACCCATACATATGACAGTGTGTCACACCACGCACGGCAAGGTTTAGCACCTGGAAGCCAGGTATCTGCCTTGCAGCACCCAGTTCTTTCAGTTCAAGACCTCAATAACTTACTAAAGACCAGTAGGAAAAGTCACATTAGGTTGTCTGTGAGAGACATTAAGAAAGCATTTGCCTGGCACACACAAAGGGCAAAGTCAGACTAAATAATGTAACAGTCTCTCCTGGCCTCAACCCTGTGTAAAAGGAGCTTTATCTCAGAGGGGCTTGGAGACTAATTAATTTGTGCTTTAAAAACCCCTTCAGAAACTTGGAAGAATAATGCTACCCTTCTTGCAAAGTATTCATTCCTCTTCAGTTAATTTAATTCCGATTCCTTTTCCCTCAGCATGTATCAGTTCATCTCCCAGTAAGATACACTGAATAAAGCATGGAAGGTGCTTTGCAGTTCAAGGCTGATGTTTGCATCTGTTGCTTCAACACATTGCTTTTGTATTCTGTATGTGTAAGGCTGACTGAAAAATTAAGGAATAAATTAAAAAATTCGACTGTAATGAGGCAAGTGAGTTTGCCCTTTGTTCCTCTCTGTTGTCCTCAGCACGCCAGAAGGTTGGGAACAATACATGTCTACTCATCTGTGATCACCTACAAGAAAAAGGAGAACTAGGTACATCTGGGAGGCTTAATCTCCTTTCATATTATCCGGATATCAGCCTTGCTCTGAATTATGGTGAAATAAAACAATGGGAGCATCACACCATACCTCCTGCACAAAACCAAGCCTGCCTCCAACTAGGTACTTCAGGGAGAAGACTAAACACTGAAGAAAACCATCCCAGACGCCAGGATACTAATCCAGACACTGGGAACAAACTATCCCAAAGACGTGCTAACAAGAACCATAGCTTGCCAGTTCAGGGACCACTCAGACAATCTCCACCAACACTTATTTGCTGAAGTGAATAATACAAGAAAAATTTATCCTGAAAGAACCACAAGCCTTGCACAGGAGTGCAGGAGCCAAAGATACAAAAGTGGGGAGCAAGCAAAGCTGCCATTTTGTTCCCTGGAAGAGTACTGGAATTTAAACACAGCCTGACCTTAAATCGTTCTTAATCCACACTTCTACTTTCTAGCTAACCTTTAAAAGACATGGCTCTCTTTGCCCAGCAATCATCGAAGCAGGTTCATCCACAACCAAATCATGCCATATGTCAGAATATATACTGTATATTCTGAGAGTACAAGACAAACTCTATTTAAACAGTTATAACCTACCAGAGTTGTATCTTTTTATTTCCCTCATGTTTGTTTTATTAAAAAATAGTAAGCTGTGTTTCTATTGTGATGCTAATATGTTTACACAAAGCTCAGCTTGAATGACAGTGGGTTCTTCTTAAAAGGCGCACAAAACACTAAAAAATTGTATCAAATTCACTAAATAAACTATTTTTTCATTACTTGTGTACATATGAAGAAAGTTAAGTTTATCCAAATTTGTATTTTAAATTGATCAAAAGGAAACATTGCCTCAGATAAGGGAGTGAACACAATGAGTTCTGGGTCCCAAATTACTCCAAGATTATAACCATGAAAGATGTATTTGTTGAAACATGGCTTTTATTTGCAGATTAGAAGAGGAGAAACAGGTTTCTCACTATTTTAACTCAGTTCCTCAGTGCTCAATAAACCAGTCACTAAACTGAATCAGACAAATAAACTGAAATAGAAAATGACCTCACAACTCCAGCAGCAGAGACAAGAATGACACCAAGATGTCAAAACCTCAGTTTCAAACAAACTGGGATCCCAGTTGCTTGGAGTCCAAACTTCCCTTCAGATCAGTGACTGCAATTTCCTGTTAAAATTTTAAATGCACATAACTCCATTTTGTACACAAGCAGCTGAAGACAAAAAATGTATTTAAAACATCATAGCAAGCTTAGTTCTTTGCTGTTTCATGATCATATCAAACCCAGTTTCAGACCATTTGTTTTCACCTTTGGTTCTAAACCCACACCAGTGTATTTGCTGGGGGTCTGTATCTGGACACTGGGATCTGCAGATGGATGTGGTGCTGTGCTGCATGGGGTACTGGCCCTGAGCACACTACCAGGACAGGCTGCACTTCCCTGGCCTCTTCTCCCTGCCCCCATTGCTCTGCTCTTAGGTCTTGTATCTTCTGCTACACAGAGGATATGAATCACAGCTGAAATTCCCTCAATGCACCTTGAAATAATGAGGGTTTACTGCAGGAGCACTCTTCCTTCATCATTCACATCCTGATACAAGCCCCCTACCCTTCCCAGTGGGAGGATTTATTTATTTGAATCACAGGCAAATAAAGCACATCTACGGAGTGCCGGTTCTGCTAGCTGCTCTCCAGGGACACCTACACTGCCAATATATTCAACTGGGTGTTAATAAACCATAATGAGTCAGCAGAAATCACTCCTACCCCAACCATATTCCCCTGAGGGTGCCAGCAGATGTTCAAAGGAGAGATCAGCAGCAGGGCACTGCCAATTGCCTCCGTGTTATTTTAACCTCACTTGTCTGTTCTGCTTTTAATTGCCTATGTCATAAAGAGGGGATAAAAGAAACAAATCTTTTTGATGAATATAGTTCACTCTGGCAGAGATAAAAATCTAGAAAATCCCATTCACACTTGCATGGAAAGACACACATAATATTACATTATCACCTGGAATGGTACAAAGCCATTGTCATCTGAATCAATTGGTCTCCTGTTTGCCACACCATACAGCACAATAAAGCTCAAGGGGTTTTGTCCACATTTCCAGATGCACATGGTTTAGAGGTGGACTTAGCAGTGCTAAGTTAGTGGCTGAATCCTAAAGTCTTTTCTAACCTAAACAGTTCTGTGACTTCCTGCAGTAGAGAGCTGAAAGTCCCCCATGGCAGAACTCTTGCAAAAGCACGTACAGAATATTACATTCAGCTCCGGACACCTCATTACCAGAAAGATAACACATTAGACAGAGTTATTAGAGAAGCAACAAAAATGATAATTGAAGACTGAAGAGAGTTATTACATCAAGACATTAAAAGTTAACTGCATAAAGGTTGACTAGGGAACAACTTTCTGGGGGACACAGTTACAACCTGTAAATATTTGAAGGAAGGATATGAAGGACATGTACACCAATAAGGAAAACAAATTACTTAGGATGGAAAAAACAGATAAAATTATGAATAAAAAGATGAAATTAAGAAATGTCTGACTCTCAAGAAAAAAAAAAGAAGGGTAATAGAAGGCAGGCTTTGAGAAGCCTATTGCTTCGATAACTTAATAGGTCTTTTATATTTCTACCTCCTGTAACTCCATGATAATAATGATGGAGAAAAAGAAAGGACTCAAAGTATGAAATCCAATTAATTCTTCACCAGTAGGCAAACCATCTTTATCAGATATGTTGGCTTAGCAATAAGCTTAAGCTTGGCATGATAGATCCTACCTGTCAGTTAGTCAGATGTAGCTTTTTGTAAAGTCTTCAGGGAAGACAAGTGTTTTTATACTTTCATTAAAACACAGACTACATCCATCAAAGGAGGAAGTTATATTAAAAAGATCTGTGGCATTTTCAGACTAATCTGTGCATCTGACCAGTGCCATATTTAGCATTATCTAATCTGTTTTGTGCATCTAACAGACTGCAAACCGTTTGGGGCAGAAATCCCATCCTCCTCCTCCTTTTTATCACACAGTGTCGAGTGTGTTGACAGTGCTCAACAAATAATAGCCAGATCCAAGGAAGGGAAGAAGTCAGAGCTGGCACACAGGGTGTAGTATTATTTTCAAGGGATGAACCCTTATATTAGTAACAGGAGTCTTCATGTACATTCCAGTAGAAGAATAACTCCTACTTCTCTCAGGAAAAAGAACTTTACAAACACAGAAAATGTCTCAGAACACTCCAAAAAAAAAAAAAAAAAGTTCATTTGGACAAGTACAGAAAACGGCAGAAAGAAGTGACAAAGAGGACAAAAATTATTGAGAAATGGAAGAAAATAAATACTGAAACTAAAATTTAGTTTAAAGTTTAGACTAAAATGAGGAGCATTTTAAAGACATATACAATTTGTATGAGTGATACCGTCTTTAAAAGCATAGTCAAGCATCACTTCTCATAACAATTCATCACTGGGGTATATTTAAAAGAACCCATATCAGTGTACTTCTCTGTTTCCATGCAAATGTTTCATCCACAGCTTATACTATTTATTGACACTATTTTGGCTCATAAAAAACTCCTGTAGAGGCCCATGTAAGGAGCCAACAAGTCTGCTCACCATTTTAGTATCTGCCGAAGTTAATTTTTGAAAGAGCATATAGGGACATACATGGTTATATAACAACATGCTGCCCTCTAAGGTGTTCTGAATTAAAACTTAACAAGCCACAGACTATTTATAAGATCAGGGGGAGCAAGTTATTGCTGGCAGCCTGCATGGCACACCTGGACACTCCTGTGACAAACTCCTCCTTTTAATATCTGATATTTCACACACATACTAAGACATTACAGACTCATGGTTATAAACTCCAGCTTGGAATCACATACCCCTAACAACTTTAACTCCACCATCTTGAATGTTTGTTTTTATGCAGAGATGCAGCCTTTGTTGCTCTTAGATGAACTTTCTTCTAAGAAGTAATGCCAACACCAAATGAAATACTGATATCCAAGCATGAGACAGGTTTTACAGAGACGCTTTGTTTTTCAAATGCTCTCAGTTAAGCATATGAAGCATCTGCTGTGTACTGCTCCCTGCACACAAAACGGATATTCAGGAAAGTAATTTACATTAAATAGTACAGTGAGGGAGATGAACACTCCTACCTCATTTGCCACAGCCTTCAAATGCTCTGTGCATTTACAGAGTTGCTAGTTTCAGAAACGGTTACAATGTAGCTTCTCTTTCCAAGGATAAATTAGCTAGAAGAATTTAAAATACATATTCAGAAAACTAATTTCTCTGGCTCAGTTTTCCAATCTTTAATAATCAAATCAAATGAATCCCAGGTTTTGATAAATAACCTGTTCATAATAATTTCTGTTCAGAATGATTTCTATTCATGGAATAGAAATAGAAATTTCCTGACAAATTTTCATGTAGTATGAGAAGTACACTTTTTAAAAAAATTATTGCAAGACTTTACTGAGATAAGAAAATACTATTTTACTCGCTTTTCATTAAACAATTAATGATCCTTTTTTTTTTTTTAAGAAAGATATAGTCATTATGTCATTAAAAAGCCTAAATTCCTGTCAAAGTCAATAGGACTTGAACACTTAGGATAACTTACTCTGCTGCAAAAGCCAAGTGAAGGGAGAGTCTCAAAACATACAGCTGTACCTCAAGTTAGGTTGCTTCCAGCTTCACCCCCTCAGCTGTCAAGTAGCACTTGCAGCCAGATACGTTTTTTGCAACTCGTAAAACTTAGGGGCAAAACCAAACACAACGACAGATTTTGTAAGAGTGGTGAGAAACAAGCTCTAAATAAAGGAGGAGACTTTTTATCAACTCAAATGATTTTGTATTTGTCCACACCACTTTTAGCATACTGCTACTACAGCAACAAGTAAGGGCATAGCTCAACAAATCTCAAACAAATCCAAAATTGGGATTATGTTGGAAAGCCTATCCTTGTAGAGACCCATAATTTTTTTGTTTCTTTCTTTAGAAATCAGTTAAATATCCAAAGAGGATCATCACTGTCTGAATAAGTTCATTATCAAGGGAAAGAAGGGACAAAAAACCTGCAGAGGGAAGATGGGTGAAGGAAAAGAGAAGTCACAGCAACTATGCAAGGTCTTATATACCAGAGTCAATATACAATTGAAGAGCTATTCTTAAGAAAGGCAATATTATTCTGCTGCTTTCAATTCCTGACATTTTAGAATTAAACAAGGAAATTGGAACATTCCTCGGGGCTCTCTGGTTTGGAGCTCAATGGACAGCCCTGTGCCCACACCAGAACTGTCTGAAAACCAACATGCAACAGCTGCACTCAACGTGAACTCGTGGCAGACGGATGCGGTCACCAGCAGCATGGAAAAGAGATGCTATCTCTTCTGCCATCAGCATGTACATGTTCTCACAAAAGCCAGATGACAATTCATAGACAAAGGGAAACCCCATGAAGCCTCACAGAGTGCCTACCAAACCCCCACTAACACTTGTGCTTTGACAGCCCTAGAGATCCTCTGCTCACAATTTAGCCCTTCCAAGCTCTGAGCTATCACATCATCTTTATGAAAGCTTACTTAAAATTTCAATGGGAATGACCTCCATAAAACTTTACACAAAACTATCCCCTTGGACAGACTTTATGAAAGAGTGCTGTCCTCACATCAGCTTCCATGTGAACTTTGCTTTGCACCATAGTCCTGAGGAATCACCCCAGTTGAAAATGAGCACTGTAACACAGCAGCCTCCTTACCTAGGGTTTTCGTAAGACTACCAGCCTCTTTTTGTACCACCCCCTAACATTTCCATCCCATTCTTACCCCTCATTTCACCCTGACTCTAGAAGCTTCCATAATCTCCATACAAATCTACAGCTAAGTGTTTTAGGGAGTCATACTGCAACAGAGGGCTCATTTTTTTTCCTGAACTGATCTTCACAAATTGTTTTCAGTTGTTCTCACAGCATAACCCTCAAAACTGAGATACAGAAGTAGAAATCCTGTTTTCTATGAACCTGGGTAGAAAACTTGTATATCAGAGGTCCATAGGCAGATCTACAGAAACCCTTGCTGAAGCACCTGTTTCCCTTGGGAAAGGTAAAGTGGAAACTTAATTTAACTTTTTTTAACAGTCAAAACTGTAAAATTAAGTTCTGGAAAAAAAACTTGACCCAAAAGAGTTTTGCATGGTATTGCTGCATCAATAATCTCACTCTGAACAGATAAAACTACTTACATGTACACAGGCAGGCATGTGGATGTATTCTTTGATGATTTCATGATGATGTAAGCTTCCCAGTAGCCACACATGATAACACAAATTTGGTTTCACACTCCTACTCTTGTCCAGTCCCAGCATAAGCTGGAGACACTGAGGCAAAGCAGGGTAGGCACTTTGGACACGCTAGATTAACTGTGTGCCTGCATGCACAAATGAGCACGCTTAGAGCGGCTTTTTAAGGAAAATCACTTAAATTAATTTCTTCCCACCTAAGGAACTTTTCTAGATGGAAGACTAAGATGTATCCCAGCATACACAAGCAAGACAAACTGTACTGGGTGGTACTCAAAACTCAACAGGAAAAATGCTTTATGAGAAGTTCTTTCATTAAGGACTTAACTCATGACACGTCACACAAACCCACAGGAAGAGAAACTGCTGACTGCAGGGCTTTGGGATCTAGAGAGGTCTAGATCCTGTCTGCCATTTTAAAATTCTCTTACACAATAACTTTAAGTTGGGTGATGATGACCTAACTTTTGTGAATTATTTTCATTTTTCCTTAGTTGTCACTTTAATTGTGCATAAAAGGGTTTCAGAAATCTGTATTTATTAAAATTGCCCACATTTAATCTTATACCAGGTGTTCTTCTTCAAAGAAAAACAAGAGAGAAGTCCAGAGAGCAATGTAATCCAACTGCAAGTCCAACAGCAGATTTTCCCATTTTCCATACAACAGAACTAGTAAAGTGAACACATAAAAATATAAAATAAAAGGAAAAAGAACATTTCAGTATGGTTCATTATGAAATGCCCATTTTCTTCCTATTGCTAAAAAAAGGCTCAACACTAGCATTGAAAGGAAAATGGCTGCATACCTCAATATAACAAATCATATTCTGAAACAATAATTCACCTGTAACATTTATATTGATTTTTACAGATAATAATATCTCCCCCTAAAACATATTTCACATTGTCTACATTCCATTGATCAGAGGTGTTATATAAACATTTCGATCAATCTGATAAAGCTTCTATCTACACAATGCATATCCTGCAACTTTGCTGAGCTCCAAAACATGCAGGGAGTGCACGCTAGGTAAAAAGAATCTGGATTTTTGTTATGGACTGTTTCCTTCTATACATGCACTACCTTGCTAAGATCACACTACCCTGGATTTACCAGCAACCATCAGCTGTTTGTGTTTTCTACAAGAAAGTAACTGCATCGAAAAGGAAGGTTTTACCCAATACATTCTATGTGTTTGGAAAATATTCTTAGGTTCCCTGTTGATACAGATACAATTTTTTTTTATCCTAGCACACTGCCACTGAGTTCTAGTTCAAACTGATGAATAATACATTAACTTTACTAACACAGGAAGTCTGACACGACATGTCAGCATGGTATGTTGCATGGGCATAACAAGATACAGGTGAGCAGTAACATTCATGAAAACAGAAACTGCATTTATAATACAGATGCTAAAATCAAAAATTTGTATTAAGGTAAGCAGTTGAGAGAGGCACTTGAGGGGCTATTAAAACCATTAGCAACAAACATCATCTTAAGGGATTATAAAAATGTTATATCTGACTGTCTAAAGTCAGTGTACATACACTTTACAGCACCTGCCCAATTCCATTTCACTATTCCAATGAACCTAAATCCTGACTTTTATGGAACGGGCCTAAGAGACGATTCAACTGCCATGCTTACAATGCAGTGCTAATTCTCATGTGCAATTCCCATCAATGCATAAAATACCTCTGCAGGCTGAGTTGTAGCTGTAGGAAAGGAGAGTAATCAATATTCACTTTATCTAGACTACCAATAACTCAGAAATCTGACATAAGCAAATCCATCCTGAATATGGAAGTCAAGACATAGAAGGGCCTGCCTTTCATTAGTGATTACTTGAAGCATTTGACTCTCATTCTGAAATTAAGCACGGTCTTTATGAACCAAATAAAGGCTCTTAGCTCAAATCCCACAAGCAACAAAGGAAAACAGTACTTCCACCTCTGTCAGTAAAAATTATCATGACAGAAGACTAATTCTATGCACACAGTGGCTACACAGAAACAAATCTACAGCAGTGTCAATGCACCCGCTTTTGTTCCCACTGTACTGACATTTGAGGAAATGTGTTCTCTATTAAAAAGCGTTTTATGCAGCTCAATCACTCATTACTCTGCAGGCATTTCAATATTTGGCTTCATTACACATTGCAGCACCACCAGCAGTGATCAAGGATAATAATTCAGTGTCAAAGCAGCATTCTGACATTTTGAAGTTAAGTCAGACAATGACCAGACTTGTCTGGTCACTGTCTCAAGAAACCTTCATCCTCTCAAAGTGTCTGTTTACAAGTGAGAAGGTGGATTCATCCATCCCAGGAAATCTGGTGCTACTGCAAGGAGCTCTAGAGGCTCAGTGTTACCTCTCTACTTCTCCACCACTTCATTCTGAAAAAAACAGTATCCAAGCTCACTCAATCAAGCCATGCATAGGCTTGCACATGGATACACAGTTTCCCAGATCACTGTATTTACTACCTGCTTTGCTTGAGGAAGTTTTAGTCAGTCTCAGCAAAACATTCTGTGATGCTCCAACAAATTTAAAGACTTAGCAAAATGTCTTATAAAAGTCTTCTCACCAGTTCTACTTACTGAACAGCCTGCCTGTTTGCAACACTTCCCCACCCCATTATATAAGTTGGTCTTCTTTCAGAATGAACTCTTAGCCTGTAAATGCAACTCAAGTAAAATTTTGAGTTTGTGAGGCCTCCTCCTCCTCCTCCATGTGAAACAGCTCCAGCTGTTCCACACTGCACTACTGCTTGAAAAAATTACCATCACTAAAGGTGTCAACATAATATCCTAATTTAAATGGTTATTTTTCCCCTTGTTAAATCCTCAAATGTTTTGAATACAGCACCAGGGTATAATAGAATGTGAATAAGTAATGAAAGATAAAGATGTGGATTTAAATAAAATATCCCCTATTACCATCCTTAATTCTTATCTATTGTTAAGACGACAGCCATCTGGAACATTACAGCAAGGTGCGCATTCAAAAAGAACCCAGACAGAACAAAGTGCCATTCAAACCCCTCAGTAACAGCCTTAAATCGAGTTTTAAGAGGACACCTGGCTACCAAGAAACACTGCAACCGTGCCGGTTGATCTTATTCCAAGCCTGCCTTCTGCCGCAGGACGCGAGGCTGGTGCCGCGAAGGCAGCTGCGGGCTGGGTGCGCGGCGGGGCTGTCCGGGAAGCGCGGCTCCCTCCCGCCGCCTCTCCCGCGGCAGCGCCGCCTCTCCCGCGGCAATGCCGCCCCCTCGCGCTGCCGGGCCGGCACAGGCGGCCCCCGGCCTCCCTCCCAAAGGCCGACACCGCCCTAATTGCTGATTAATTACAGCCTTTCACCAAGGTCAAAAGGAACCTTCCGAGGCAGCATAAAATGGGATCATGTGGAAAATACATCATATTAAAAAAGCTTTTTTTTTTTTAATAAAATCTGATATTTGCTGCCTTAATGCGTACAGAGCTTGCCTCTCACAGTGCAAACCCTGCAGTAAGGCACCTCTCTTGTGTATGAAAATAGTGGCGCAACCCACGCACCAAACAAAATTCAGCAAACATGAGGCTTTTCTCCAAATTAAATCATTCTAGAATATACTTTCTATTGAAATTAATTCTTTCCTAAACAAGGCTGGCCATAATGTTACAATACCTGTAATTATATTGATGTGGTATTTGTAAGAACATCAAACTTTTAAATTGATCCAATTCAGAAAGAATGGAAACAGCAGTGCAGAGTGAATGTTGAGTGCAAGCAATAAATCATACAAATTGCATAATTATAACTTCCATGACTCCAGAGACAGTTTGCACTAGGAAAAGCAATGCATGATAAAATGGGATGAGTTTTATAACCCCTAAAAGGAGAATGCTCCAGTATAGTAGTCAGGACACGGAGGCAACAGCACAGTGTCTCCTCAAGAGCACATTTGACTACTGGGGACGCCTCACCCCCCTGCAGCAGGTCAGAGGTCCTGGAGAGGTGGATTCAAATCCTAGACACAGAAGAAAGTGAATTCTGATATTGCACACTGACATAGTGCTGGGCCACTGATCTCCCATTTTTTAAGGGGAAAGGCAGAGGGAAGAAGAAATTTAATTCATCTGATTCCAGAGGTTTCCATGGGGAGGATACTTAAGATATGCTTTTGGCTGAAGGAAATATTTCATACCTTACCAAATTAACAGCTTCTTCCAATATTCAACACCTTTTCTTCAAATACATCCTTGGGTTTTGTGCATCCTCCCTGCCACCACTTAAATTGAAGGGGTTTTTTTTTTTCCCACCCTCTCTCCCAATTCTCCACTTCATTAGATAAAATAAAAATAAATTATTTGCAGTATCCAAATCACAGCTGCTTCCTAAGGACAAGGGAAGAGCAGCCCCTTTCCCTTTTTCTTCATTGCAACTGATTTACTACACCAGTCACAAGCAGGCTGAGCCAGTGCTGCACCCTGCCAGGCAGGGTGTTCTCCAATAATGCCAGCACAAAGTAAGTGGCAAAAGATGACCTGGCATAAGGCTTCTCATAGTACTTAGTGAACCTGTTGGAGCTGGTGGTACAAGACTTCAGTCAATGCTACAGCAGTTTAACTTAATCTTACTTTCTCACTCCTAGCAAATTGCTCCCATTTTTCAACCAATTTACAGCCCACATTCCTACTCTCCTGTTATAACTGTTTACAGTAAATCAAATTTGCCTGTGATTGTTGAAGCAACAACTCTCAACAAAGAGGGCAACAAGAACATATTTCAATCTAATAAAATAAATGATGGCAGATTAAGTTCTCTTTTAAAGAATGTCTTATCAAAACCTATAGAGAGACTGGCATTTCAGAGGCAAGGGGATGGTTGCCAAAGCTGGGAAGAGTTAAAGATCCTGCTGTCACTCACACATAGTGTGCCAAAACAACAAAAATAATGTGTGAAGAAAGCAATCACCTACAGGTAGGAACAGGGAACAAAAGCTAAATGAGTTTTTCCTGTGCTAGCGACCTTTGACTGCAAGACAGACAGGTAACTTTTCCTACCTAATCTCTTATTACAGAGTTATTCTTGAATGGCAACTCTTCTATTACTATCCCTTTTACCTATTTTATAACTTTAAAGGCTCACAGTACTCAGTCTCAAACTACTCACTGAAGAATACCCTTTGTACTGAAGGAGAATTCTTCATTAAAGAATCATTTCAGGTAGGCATTTTCCAGAAATCTTTTAAACTCTATAGCTCATGGAATTTCCAGACACATCTTAGGTATACAAGTTTATCACCAGTCCTACTGTTCAGCAGCAAAACACCATGGAAGAAATAAAGACAGACAGACAGGGATAATAATTCTAATGCCAAGTCATCTTGGGCGCTCTGCTGCTTAATACAGTAAAAATACTCCTCTGTGGGATCATCATCCTCTGCCTTGAGAGCTTAGTACTTCATCACAGCTCAACATGGACCTCTTTCCTAACAGGGAACTGAAAGAACAGATGGGAACCTGGAAAACACTGCAGAAGGAAACGCACATCTGCGATGTGTGATGATGGCACAATGAAGCCAGGATTACCCCACCACAAACCCTTTAAGGGCCACATTGAACATAATAAGCAGGGTAAGAAAAGTATTGGGTTTGTGGTTAGGAAACTGTGCCACAGTGCAGGTCCACCTGAGAGTGCACAGAGTGTTGTCTCTGGCCTGGTTACCATCACCAAGAGCAGACCACCTTATAGCAAGTGGGAGCAGGATTTTGATTGAAGGCACTTCATCACAGCACCTGCATGTTCTGGGACAGGAAAAGGACCTGGCGCTGTAGAGCACTACACAGAGACGGGCCTCCTGCTTGAGAATTTCAGATACATTGCCTCTGGGACTGTGAAGTGAAACACCCTCTGTTTACACTGCCCAAGTACAAAATACAGCCTAAAGAAATTTCTTGGGACACTGAGAAGGTATATACACAGAAAAAAGAAGCATAAATGTGTGCCCATTTGGGTTATTCTCTTGCACTAAACATGTAGGCTGGGGAAAAAACATACATGTCAGTAAATATTGGCAATTTTTAGAGCAACCACCTAACTACCAAGCCACAAATCATGCAAGTAGAATGAAAAATCCATAACTCAGGTTTGCTACATGTGGATTGAAACAAGGAAGAGGGTCCATATTTTTTTGAAAATTAAGTAACATTAAGCATCAAATGTGGAAAGCTCAGTCAAACTGGGAAAAAACAAACGTAGTAAAAATAACTTAGAGAACAGAAAATTAAATTAACAGTGAAGTGGGCCCGTGCAAGTTACTTCAGGAACATTTTGCATTAGAAAGACTATCAGAAATGAGAGAACAGCATAACAAACTAAATTAAATCATTTCACACATACACAGATACAAATAAAAAAATACAGAAAATTCAAAAGGTTTGAACAGAGATGAGGAAAGATAAAAGAAAAATAAAGGAAAACTACATGTCAACTGGACTTAGAAAGTTGAAGGCTTACAATGAAAGTAAATATATAATGAGTAAAAAGATTAAGGGGAAAGAAAATGAAAAGTTGTGAACAAATTAATGCTCAGATTTTAGAGGTTAAAACTTTTTTTTTTACTGCAGAGATGCCTGGCATCAGAGATGGAGAAGTATTAAAACACATGTTTTGCAGAATGCTTAATGGTAGAAAGAGGGTATAAAATAAACACAGATAAACATAGAGAATGGCAAAGATGACAGACTCTGGGGGTTCAGAACTTTTAAAACAACTCCCAAAACCCCAGAGAATTTTAAAATATAGAGGTTTTCTTACTTCTTTATATTTCCTTGAAAGGCATAAGAGGATGCCTGGTACACTACAGGGGGATGCTACAGAAGCAGAACTAAACTAATAAATGCATACCCTCGTGGTTCTCAGCCACAGTTCAGCATTTTAGCACTGTGACAAAGTATTCTAACACAGGAAAAGATCCTGCTGCCCTGGTACTTCATCCTGCAAAATTGTGAATACATCGTCCACTTACACCAGTGAATACTGGTTTTCAAGGTCAGACAGACAGCTTGTAAAATGCTCTGTGCTTTTAGAGCTCTGTGTTTTCCTGCAGTCTCCATTTCCCCAACCAATCCACTCCTACACCACATAAGTAACCTCAGCAGGGGTCACCACGAGAGGCAAAATGAAAGCAGCATAAGAATGAGGAAACACCTACATACTGGGCCTTTGAAGAATTGAGTCAGAGAAGGCTTGTGTACAGCATCTTCTTTTAAGAATAAATAAATCAAGTAGAGAGTGTGGTCTTGGTGAACTGTGCACTGTCCTGGAAAAGGTGTGAAATTGTGCTCCATACGATTAGGAGCTCAGACAAGCAGGACTTCAATGAATTATTGAATTGTAAGAAAACAATTTC
The DNA here is from genome assembly GCF_020740725.1 of Corvus hawaiiensis. NCBI lineage: Eukaryota > Metazoa > Chordata > Aves > Passeriformes > Corvidae > Corvus > Corvus hawaiiensis. The sequence goes on from NC_063215.1 coordinate 74,334,303, forward strand.
ATATAGCATAAGATGGAGATGAAAATAAACCATGCAGAGATTGAAAAGTATTGGGAGCTAGTAAATTAAAAATTATAGAAAAAAAGTGGGAAAGAAGAGAACCAGGCATTACTGCACAACCCAATGAATTTTAACACTAATAGAAAATGTCACCATTCTGCATTGGGCTTTATTCATCTAAAAAAATACCAAAACAGGAATAGCTTCTCTAGTTATCATTCTATTTATAAAACAAAAGTTCCAGAACATAAGTCTAACAGAAGTTATTGTTTTTGATGATCCTGTTCATCTGCAAAACACAGTAAGGTCTCTCTGAACTGATTCCAGCTGCAGCTACATATAAAAAGCCCCAAACAGTTACTGGGCATTGACAATAAAATCTTTGCTGAACTCTTGAAAAGGACAATTGTCCTGTCAGTTAAAAGGCTCATTTTTTTTTTAATCTGAAGTTGTCAGTTTCAATTACTAGCCATTAGAAATTATCACTTCTGCTCTGTCTATCATAAACATGTTTCTGCTGTCAAGTTCTGGTCTCTGAGCAGGTAGCTGCAGCCTACCACCAAAGGATCTCGGACTTCTGTTCTTTAAGCTGAACAAAGAACAGCTCATATCTACAACTGGTTTTAACCAGCCTCATTGGCAAAAACTGTTAGGACACATGGGCTTTATTTTTCATTTTCCTCTGGTCTATAATCCATAACACAGACAGGTTGCAGGCAAAATGTTTCTGAGTATTGGCCAATTTGCTCTTGAAGCATCCTTGGACTACGATACTGACACACCATCCATGCTTTTTTGGGCTGGCAAAAGACTAAGCCAAGTACTTGCCAGAAACTGTCAAAAGCTCCATTCAGCACTACAGAGCTGCAGGAATTGTCGTGTGCCTGTCTAGAATTTTGTTATTTTCAAGTTTTCCCCAGATTGTCATTACTTACCACATAAGCAGAAAGGATATGGAGAAAAAAAGAGCTAATCTGATAAATATCCAGATCTGTGCTTTTGCATTGCAATCTAAGGTGCTGGAAAGGACACCACCATATTTGATGCTTCAGCCAGTGTCTACAGAGGGCATCTCTCCCGACGGAATAATATCCTTCCACCCAGGGATGTGGCTGTCCACTTCATGAGCTAATGAACAACGATATGTTACACCAGTACTCACACAGTTTTTTCACAGGTACTGAATAGAAGTGAATAAACTTCACATTTCTAACATTTTTCTGCTGGCACAGGAAAATTTTTATTTTGATCACTAGATCAAGGAACACTTAAATAGATTAAGAACTAGATCAAGAACATATATATACCCAGAAGACTGTACACTGGAAACCTGAAAATACAAGAGCAATACATTCCATTCAGGTCATTTTTTACCGCAGCAACAAGAACAAATGCTACAGGTGATTCTGCTGGAAATGCCACACTGCATATGCTCTGACTTGTAAAAAAAATGTTTTTCTCCTAACTACAGAGAAACAATATCCTAAAGTAATAAATTAACGGTAAAAGTCAAAGGGCTGTAAGTCCACTGAACTAAAATCAACAGCAACTAGCTTTTAGCTTAAACACTCAAAACACCTGATTCTTCTTTAGTAGACAAGGATGACCAACTTCAAAATTTATCATTTTGTGATAAATCTGAAGGATTTCCTAGTTCCAAGAATTTCTGAACAAGTCCTGCTCTATCTTATGTGGACTGTACTTTCATCAAAATAAGATGACTTGCATCCAAGCAGCTCAGCTCAGAAACAGATGCTGCAGCTGCAGTGTGGAGAATGCCAGAGGTGAAACCCTGAACTCTGCTAAAACTGGAGGCAAAACTCTTACTGGTATCAGTGGATCAGAATTTCTGCCTCCATTTTCAAAATTCTCTCTCCAACAAAACATTCAAAATCAAGAATATATAAAAGATCTAAAATAACTGCTGTTTTCTGCAGGATTAAGCATTTTCCAAATGTTCTTTAAGTAAAGCCTACAAGGAGACATGGCTGGTGTCTATTTGCTTTTCTCTGGCACAGAGCACAGATTATTTTTCTCTGTACAATGTTTTAGAATGCAGGAACTGGGAAAAAATTAGTAGATAAAACATTACTATGACTTCTGATCCAGATATAGGATTGTTTATCTGCACAAAAATACACATAGTTTCAGCCTGTCATTTCCAGCTCACCTTGTTAATTATATTTCAATGCACCTCACTAGATAAGAGGTATAATCCAGCCAAAAACATATAAAGGTTGTAGTCCAAATTATGCAAGGTGTCTTGCAGCTGATAATTCCAACAGGTAATGAACTGTTTAATCTTACGCAGTTTGGCAAACACGCCTGTTTATCTTTACCCAAGCCTTCAATGTACACATCAAACCACAGATATCATCCACAAATATGATGACTGAATCTTATTTTCAGTTAGCATCAAAGTTCTAATTATATTCTCCTACAATATTTTTGCGTAAAGAAACCAGGTTCAAACACAACAACAAAAAAAGTAATGTTTCCAAATACCCACTTCTATGAATTTCTTATATTTCTTACATGATCTCAGCCTATCAGTTGAAATCTGCCAGGCCATCAGAAATACTAATCACAAGCACCTGTTGCATACAGGCCACCGATTCTTTGCAATTATAGATGACAAAATCCCTGGGCTTTATACTATCACCTGCTATTACCCTCTCCCATGCCTAAGTACTGAGTCTGTGGAACACAGACCGCACACCAGGATCATAACAGAAGCAGTGGTTACCTCCACGCCTCGTACAACGAAACTGTGGCCCAATTCCATTGAAGCATCAGCAAACTGCCTCTGTTCCTGCTCAAGTAAGAAGAGAAATCGAACTGAAGGACGCAGAGTTCCAGTTTCTAACTCCAGGCATTAGCAATTCCTTGGTTTTCTGCCTTTAGCTCCAATTTATGTTTCCAAGCACAGAGAAAGAAAATTCTTGGGCACAAATTTTCAGTTTGCAAACCGGAGATGGAAGGTACTTAACTCTGCTTTAAATACTAAGATTTCCATTGCCTCCAAATAATTAGTTAGGACTTAATGGAAGTACAGAAAAAGACTAAAAGCTTAGAGAAGATGTAAATACATTTTCTTTGGGGACTCAAAGTCAGAACAAATAATCTCTCTTTCCTCCATTAAAATTCTCTGTATTTCTACTTGTCTGTCTTGGTAAGACGTGTCCCTTGGAATAGGGCTTCTATTGTAAAGCCTTCTTTACCATAATACATGTTGCATTAAAATAATTTTAGGAACAAAACGCAGCTCTTCTAGAAAGGATTAGAATTTCAGTAGGTTTCTTCTGGATTTATCATCAGGTATTATACCTCCCGCACATTTCAATAAATATTATCCATTACTCCAGATTTGGTTATACTTCTGCATATCTGTGAGTATAAAGCCTGCAGCATGCTTGGAAACCTGTGGTGATTGAAGGAATGAACTATACAATGGACAGTAATTTCATTCACTTTAAGTATTTAATTACAAAGTGAAAACTCAGTCAAGGCTGATAATATCCCAATTTTAAAATATCTTTTACAGAAACCTTCGTTTAGCTTGTATCTTTACTACTGTATTTGCAAATAACTCAAAGAAAACCTTAAACAAACAAAAGCAAGAAAGAATGAGGCAGAAATTACATCTGACAATCAGCAGGAACAAAAACTGGAGAAAAAAAACCCCCTGTATTTCATGAGGGACATCTTGTATTCCAACTGGAATGGTATAACCAGGGGTTTCTTTTGCTTAGATGTACATACTTTTAGATGCTGTATCTGAATACTGTCAGTCAATATCAAAGCAAAGATGAAAGGTAATGTCCGAGAAAAATAAATATCTGACTTCAGTCAGTGAGGTGAATTTACCATCAATGTATGGAGGTATAATTCTCTGCAAATTTCCATGTATTTATGCAAGCATAGAATTAGATTTGTACACTGTAACTCAACAACACTGTCAAAACTCTTGAATGAAAACTTTTGGGTGGAAATATACTTAAGTGCTAAGATTTTGAATTAAAATATACAAATCTGGAAAATATCTGCAATTAAAAGGTTAAACAGTATCTTTACTCTCTGCTTCTGCTGCAGTATACTCCTCTTCTAGCACATCAATTTTACATCAGTGATCCCAGATGACCCAAACCAACATTTTCTTGCTTACAGCTAAAAAAATTTTTTAAAAATCCAAAACAGTAACTGAATATAAAATGCTGTACTATTTTTATCTTCAATTTGCAGAAAGTCTGAATATTTGAAAGGATAACTGCTTGAGACTGGTTTCATTGAAGTACTACTTGAAAACAAATTGACACTATTTCTTAAATATTCTATCCATTTCTATACTCACCCTCAAGAGAAACTAAATGAGGCAAAGTATCCTAAAGAGCCCTTTGCACATTTCTGGGACCTGAAAATATCATGCCACATTAATATAACTTGAACATCATCAAAAAAAAAGAAAACAAAGCAAAACCATGCTGTATGATACTGAGAATAAAAACCAAAAGGAACATAACTTAAAGAAACCTGTGAATGGTAGACCAACTGTTCATTGACTTTTTCAATAAAACGTCATGCTTTAAGAGACCAAACACTGTTTTCATACTTCCAACCTATAAATGTTTTGGGATCAAGTTGTCAAATACGTGCTGTAATCCCATTCAAAAGGTCCTGGCCAGATACATACAGGCAGTACCTATATGAAATGGCAAAATGAACAGAAACACAAAACCAATTCCCTGAGTGCCTCCATTACCTCACCTGTGAGCCAAGGAAAGCCATATTTACCTTTCCTTGAAAATTAATTTGATCCTATCTGCTAAGTGTCACTACACATCACCACTTTTCTTGGTCCTCTTCTGAGCACCCCACCACCAGACACAGACTTTTCTGTCTGCCTCTGAGCAGCTCCAGTCAGACACAGCATCTTTCCGACAAAACTGGAATTCTCTTAATGTAACATGTAGAAACAGCAGCTGTATACTATCAGGAAGAGAGTTACAAATTTCCTAGCATGATATATTCAAACTCCTGAAGTGGCAAACTAAGAATGTTTGTTGGTTGTCACCAGGGCTAGTGTCATGCTAAAGGAGTTTGAATTGCATATGGGAACCTGTTCTATCTGGGCAATGAACAGAAGACACTATTTTTTCTCTCTTTTTTAATCCCAGCTTTCTGGCATCTTAGCATCTCATTCTTTTTGAAACCAGCTATAGGCATTGAGATTTCACAATTTTTTTTTTTCTTAATCTGAGCCCAGTACCTAAGCAGATGCAGCTGCAGAACCAGAATCGAATGAAGAATGATTAAAATTGGTGGTATGCATTTCCACATTTATTCCAAATTTAACTCATCTGTGTTGCTACTTCCTACTTATTCTGTTGCATCGCTGTCAGCTGAAGAAGCTGAACTAAAAAGAAGAGCAATGCAGAAACCTAGAGCAGAGACGGCAAACCAGAATAATTTGATATGACGCCCACTCCAAAAGTTTAATGCACCGTGTATATAGCTGGCAACAGCATTTCAGATGTAAAGAAATAAGTTGCCTGGAATACTATCAGAACTTTCTGCTTGCTTGTTTGCATGCACACCAGCACAAGAAAGCGCTCACACTGCATTTTGGGGGGAGGTTGCCCATCTCCCATTGCAGTTGGAACCTGTTCAGCGACGCTTCTCACCATTCAGTTGCACTGCCACGATTCCAACAGAACCGCTCTTATGTTCCTCTGGCCTGAAACTTACAAAGCCTTGATGTCTCTATGCTTATCGTAGTTAAAGATGCCATCGTATTCCCTGAAGAGACTCAGCATAAAACTTCAGACCAAGCTCTATTCCTTGCACCTGGTAGATAACCACCTCCATGACTGCAGCATCAGTATCGGGTCATTTCAGGAGTTATTACTCTGTGTGTAATTACCTCACACTGCTGTCTAAAAAGTATTACACAGGTATAGAAAACATGTCAATAAAATTATTCCCATCACATCTTGGAAGAAAGAGATAGAAGAGAAGCTCACCTTTGAGCATCAACAGAGAAACGCCCTGATCAAAAGATCTCTACAGATATCGGCGGGCTTTGAACCAAGCTGCTTTGTCAGTTCAAGCTGCCTGAATATTTCATATTTTCTGAATTACACATATTGGCATCTAATTATACAGAAAGGCCAGATTAAATTTAATACCTCCATTGCATTTATACAGACTAAACCTCTATGCTGCAAGTGAAAACCAAAGTATTTTACATATTTAAATGAACAACATCAGACAAGATGACCTTTATAATCACCATTATAAGAAACACAATTACAGGTGACTCAAGACATATGGCAAACTTAATTATGCTTAAACATACTGGTTTCCAATCTTTTCAATCATGATAAAAATTGATATCCAAAATAAAAATGTGTTTGAGATTTTAGTTACAGGAAATGCCTAGCAGAATTTACTCCTTTTACATTACTAAATTCTACTGACAGTATCTATCAAAAAAGGCAATTCCGTAACACAAAAAAACCCCTTCAACTACGTATAGTTAAATATTATTTAACAAAGATGATGTGGATGCTTTTGTGGAAGCATGACATGGAATGAAAATCATTAGTCTGAATTTGATCCTCAAAGCTTGCTAACAATTTGATATGCAGTTACTACCATTACAGAATTGTAAGACCAAAAGATCCATATGCATATACTTAACTTTTAAGATCCCAAGTGCTCTAAAAATAAGCCAAGAAAATGAGACCCATGCTCACAAACAGTGATACACAAACAAGCACAGAATATGCATAACACTGCAAGTCCATGCAAATGCAGGAACACCAATTTTTCAAATGAAACAGCAGAGAGAATACTAACGAGCAGAGGGTAATTACTCATGCTGTATTTGCCCAAGACAACACAAAAGGAGCTCTGCAAGACTGGGCTTCTTGGGGATTTTGTTGTTGTTGTTTTATCCTTCTGTTTTCCTGTGTGGACATGACTTTTCCATGCTGCCCAACAGAAGGCTGCCAAGCACTACTTTGGAGCATCAGCTCAAAGGATGCTACCAGCTGCACTGCATCACCACCGAGGGTTTTACACCTTCTGTGAAAGCTAGAGTGACCACTGGCTAAGTCCTGGAGGATCACTGTTTAAGCAGAGATGGCCATAGACATAAGCAATAAGCCATTCAATTTCACCACTCACTTTAATGACAACAAATATTTCATAAAGGTGTGACGTGCAGAATGTAATGACCTCGCACAAATTAGAAGTGGAGACACTACGAGACTCAGAGCAGCTTCATCCTCAGGGAAGCCCACCTGTTACCCACCATTTGGGTTCTCCTTTAATGATTTATTCAAACAAAAGCAATAAAAAGGTTCAGCGTTTCAATTTAGAATCAGATAATCGCTCAAACACAGGATGAACTATAGAAACAATGCGGAAAGCCTATTTGGTGCAGAAAAACTAGCACCGAGGAAGAACATTAAAACCACCACCTGAAAAATCAGCAACACAAAACATGGAATCATTCTGGTTGTGTCACAGGCACATGGGTTTATGTCATACTTAGTTGGTATTTTTTGCAAAAATTGAAAATGGTGTAGAATTGTTGATAATCTTTAGACATCTTCAAATAGCATTCCAAAGACCAGTTGTAAAGAGAAATAGAGAAGCCTTTGTATTACAGATATTATTCAAAACAAATATTTAAACAAACAAAAACGGTAGGTTTCCCGGTGCAAAGCACACTGCACGTGTCTCTATTGTAGGACTTTCTGTGTTGCACCTACCAGAAAAAAAAGTCTTTGAAAGAGAATAAAAATGCTTTGTAGCAAATGATCATTAACAGTTTGATAAATCACACCCTATACAATTGCATATGAAGCACAGAACCTTCTTTTCATAAATATTTCAGTATGTAATAGCGAGTATTACATTAAGCAGCACCACTAGTGCTTTCTGCTGTCCACACAATATTAAGTTTTAGACTAATTAATTTCATCCTCTGTAACAGTCAAATATGCGGTTTTTGGAACAATGACTATAAAAGCAATAGCAGAATTTTTGTTATTCTTTGAAGTACATTCTGAAAACATTTCACTCCTAAGTAGTATTCTACAGCTAAAACGTTGGGGTTTTTTATAAAAAAAAAAAAGCAGATTAAAAAATGGACTCTGATAGGCTTTTCTTCTGTTAAAAGGCCAAAACACTGTGAAATATTCTGTGCAAGCATGCATGGTGTGTGTATTGAACAAAAAGTAAAACTGAGTGTGAAAAATTTCCAGCTTCCCAAGAAACCCCTCTGCTACATCTAGTTCCTTGTTTATTAAATGTATCTGTTCAATTCCAGAAAGCTTGACTTTACAAGCAGGCTGGTAAGAGCTTTAGGACTTACACAAGCAATTTCTAAAACAATAAAACTCAAGGATGGCAACAAGAGTTGAGGAGAGAGACTGAAATATCAGCCTTCAAATAGTAGTTGGGGTTTTGGTTTTTTTTTAAAGGGTTAAAAATCTGTTTTCATGTGCATGAAGGCCTTTATTTTATATTTCCTCCAGAAATTAATTCAGTATAGAAATTCTACTTAACATGATTTGGCAAGCACAACCTAGCAATTAGATCAGGAAGCACAGTCCCCCCTAGTTGTGTGTGTACATGCACTACTTACAGGAGATGCTTTCCCAAAAGTGTAACAGGGGCAAAAAAAGGCTGAGAGCAGCCAGGAAAAGAATTCAGCAGACGAGGCAGGAAAACTCGCCCATCAGTACTGGTGGTGAGAAAACCACAAGAGGGTAAGTTTCACTTCCAGCCCTGGGTTACAAATGCCAATCAACCCAAGCCAGGATTTATAAGCAGAATCCAACAGTTTGGCAGACAGGCAATTAATTAAGCTTCACTTGTCTGGAACGCGAGTCTAGTTGTTTTGGGCTGGAAAGCAGTTCTCTTCTTTGCCACGACAGAACCTTCTGACTTTATAAGACAGGTCTGCTCAATGATGAAGCACAAGACCTTCAGTGATTTTCCCAGAACCATCATGTCATGCGGTCCAGAAGAATATAAAGCTCACACAGAATCGCAGCACCACTTGGTTTCACTTGTTTATTGCAAGTGATTGATTCAATCAGGATTGATGCTAGACCATCAACTGGGAAACTGTTTCACCCCCATTCCAGGTAAATTACATGACCTCTAAGTCTCTGGCTTTCCTATCTGCAAAATGACAATAAAAGTTAATCACTTTTATAGCAGCGTTTTGACGGCCTCAGAAGAAAGTCAATGTCTAAAGGGCAAATTAGTGCTATTCATCCTAAAATGCTAATACATAGCGTTGCTTGTCAATGCTTCTATTATCCAACATGAAAAACATATTTTTGAGCATCTCTAAAAATATGAGAGTATTTTTTATCAAATTTCCTTTATAGGGAGCACTGACAGCTCTCAGTGCAGTAAGCCAAGCCTGATTTTTGCACTACATCTGCAATATCTTTTATACTTGGGCAGCTGGCACAGAGTGAGAAAATTCATTAACATGCTAATGATGTGTCCTATTTAAAATTCCAGCTCTGATTATTGTGTGATTAAGTCTCTTCCCTTGATGTCTGCTTCCTTATATCTGCATTACTGTGAGAAATCAACAATTATTAATGAAGTAAAAAATAGGTGACCAATTTATACACAAGAGAAAGACAAACATACACACATATTTTAACATTTAATTTTATTGTCTTATATTTTCCATACAAAATAGTATTATGTTCAGTAAAAAAAAAAAAATCAAAGTAAGTTTTCAAGAAGCTCACAGGCACAAAACAACAATTCAAGTGCCAGATGACAGAGAAATAGACATGTATAGGACCTAACCCTAACCCTGACCTAGTATACGGGTTGGGGCAGGAACACAGAAAAAAAGGCAGAACTGCCTTTCTCTGCAGCAACACAGATTTTATTGGCATAAATGAAACACCAGGCCTAAGGCTGTGAAGTCAGGTCAGCTACTCCAACTCAAATTACACCTTTCATAGTGCAGACAAAGCCAACACAATTATCTCCAGTTCTTTCAAACAACAGCAAAAACAAATGGCAACAAAATTGTATTCCAGTTCTTTATGCTTTATTCCCTAAACATAAAAGTGCTGTGCAAAATAGCACTGTTTCATAAAGGTGGCCTCTCTTCCTCAAGACATCATCTGCATACTGTTTTCCAGAGTATATCTGAAGGCTTACATTCAGTTAAATGTGTTGGTATCAAACCCATGCTAGTGTTCTCAGATATTTCCATTTTTGAAAGGAGAAAATATGGTAGATCACATGTAAAGAGTCAGGGACAACGAAAAGGGAAGATGTCAGGTTTCAATTTATGTATCTCTGACTAGTATCTACTTGACAGCATTTTATTTTAACACAAGCTTAGATTTCTCCTTATGCCTACAGAATCACAATAAATTAAAAGAAAATCTACATAGTAAACACTCAGTATTTTGAAATTTATTGTCACAAATTCTGGACAGTAAGGGTCATGTGAAGAAGGTATCTCCTTACAGCCATATAAATGCAAAAGGAGAAAAAGAGCCTATAAACTGATACCATTTCTGTTGTTTCAGCAAGAGTCTTGCAAAGGTTTTATTTAAAACCCTGCTGAACTAAAACACAAATGAGAAGGTACATGTGTATTATAGGAAGTTTAATCATCCTAGAAATAAGAGAGAAACAAAATGGACTGATTAGAAGGTCAGAACCCTTTTCAACTCACTTGAAAATCCAAGGAAAGAAGAAGCGTTACCTCATCTGCATTTCTGGGTTTGTATCGCAAAGCACCAAATTTGAGGAATTTTTTTTTTTATTTTATCTAGATTCTAAAAAAGCAAGTTCTTATCTAGAATTGTGTGTGTATATACATTATTTTATCAATTTTTAAAACATTGTCTTAGATGTATCCAGCTGCCTACAAATCATCTTGTTTCTAAGGTAGCTCTACTTATCTACTTGCCTATGAAGAAACTTCATATGCTTCTAAAACAGAGGCACCTTCCTCTCTTCACCCAACCTACTGCTCGTAAGATCCTGAAAAAGGAAAGACATCTCAAAATCCTAGAGATTTAAAATAGCTCTCAGAATTATATTTAATTGTTTAGAGGTAATTATAGTAACTGTACATTTGTAGTCAATCAAATATTACTGAGCCTTTTCATTCAAGCAAGCAGCAAGGCCATTTTATCTGCTTCAACTCCAGGAGTAGAGCAGACAAGAGAGTAAGTCAAGTCTAGGAATGACTTTGCTATTTGATAATCTGTCTTTCCCAGTAATGGCAGACAACCTCCCCAGTTCCACCACGACACTACAACCCAAACACACTGCTCATAGTTGTGTGAGAGCAGCACTTGGCAAGCTGTTTAAACTCCCCCTCAGACACAAATTTACTACAAGAACTCTTGTTTTCATAATCAGGAATCTCTTGCACCTCATACATTCAGACCCACCACCAAATGTGTTATATATGTACACACTAAACACTTAGTTACATATACTAAACATGTTCCTGTAGTCACAGCCAGACACATCTACTGCTTCTGCATAAAGACCACATGTTCCTCTGTATGCGAATACAAGCACAGTGCCAACATCACTATGATAGAAATGGGCTTAGAAAAGAAAGGTTTTGAGAACTGGGCTAAGATAGAATTCAAAAAGTGGTATATTGCTGGGGTATCCCTTGTTCCCCATGGCCTCCCCCAACTCCAGAGGAAACAGCTGAGAGGATATTGAACATACTGCTTATCTAGGTCATTGCCAGACTTTCCTCAGAACAATCACTATGTTTGGTGAAATGCAGAATGATGCATCAAACCCAGCACACCTCCAGGAGATCAGGACTGAGCAAAAAGCTGTAACAATCTGTAAACTACTTACCAAAGGCAGTCTCTCCTTGTTCAAGTTCTTGTTTCAGTCTGGTGTAATCATCTTTAATTCTCTCTAATTTTCGTGTATTTCTGGCACTCAGAACCAACAGTTCACTGAGAAGTCCTTCCAGTCCCTCCTTCTCAGATGTTAATGATCTTATTTCTTCGGCAAGATCCTTCGCAGTGCCAAAATTACTTCCTGCATATTTTGTGGGGGCAGGGGGAAGAAAGAGGAAAAAGACAATGAAGCAGACACTTGCAACATCAGTAGCTTACATAGCAATCCTGGGAAATTAGGCAATTATACTTCCCAACAGCAACTGAAAGACCAACTGGAGGAAAAAAAGAAACTGCTTTGCAAGCATCCACTTCATTAATATTACAATAGTAACAATTGTAGCTGATTTAACCTTACACACACATAAATGGTATTTTCTTTAATTATTGATACAATTTACATGTTTTCAGGAAACCTGTTCGTATGGGTTCACACTTCAAATAATGTTATACTGTAATTCATTGATCATTGCAGTGTTATCTATCAGACCATTTTCTTCTTTTGGAGGACCCCTCAATTCACAGTACATTTGAAATAGAGGCTGTCAACCTGCTGGACCGTGAAGTATTTAATCCCTGAACAAAGCAGCCCTGTGCTGGTTTTTGTAACAAGCACCAGAAGGTTGTTTATGAATGACACATTGCATTTCTTAAATGGCCTCCACCTCAAGCAAAGATCATCGGGAGATGCTCTTCTCAGAGAATATATCCAGAAGTCACAACTCTCCACTTCTGGCTCTCCCTGAAGCATGAAATGTCATGGACAGGCAGAATGCCTCAGCAGCACCAGCTCATGCTGTTCTGGAGTTTTTAAAAATGTTTGGTTCCTTTGGACAGGGATCCAAGTAAAAAGTTCAACTCCCAAGTGGTTTAGAGTGTAGCCTAGTAACAGTCATCCACTTAACCGTTCTGAAAACCATTTTTATAAGCAGCTGGAGAGGAATGTTTCCTTACGTCACAAAGAAGTCCTCCATAATAAACATTAAATGACAGTGAGATACTCAACCATTAAATTACTTTTAAATAGCAGTAGAGTAACTATTAAAATGCTACATTTACATAGCTGTACCAAAATCCTTTCAATGATTGAGATACTTGGCTGGGGGAAAAAAAACCAAACCAACAAATACACTAAAGACCCCCAAACCCCACCCCCCACACTTCAATCTAAAGAACTCTTGACAAAAATAATTTCCATACAGAATTGCCCAATAAAAGAAAGAAGATCTCTAGCATAAGACTTAAACTCTGATAACATCCTAAATCAGCAAAAATTTGGTGATATGATCTAATAAGCAAAGGTACCTAGTAAGTAAAGGCACTTAGAAAATTTAGCCTTGAACCAAATATTAACATAAAACACATCCAGTCACACAAATGTCTTGTCAGCTTCTGAAGTATGTGTAATGACTTTAGACCTCTGAAATCACTTTATAATACCACCAGCATTATTCAGAGGTAAGGGTTTGGTTTTGGTTTTGTTTCAGCAATATAACAAACAGTTGCTTAGACACAAGAGATCAATTTAAAAGTTTATTTTCATAAATCAAACAATCAAATCCACATCAGAATAACCTAAATTATGGCAAATTAAAAAATTATGGCAAATAAAAAAAACCAGCAAAGACTCTGTTGCAAACTCAAGCGGCTGTACAAGGGCAGGTGTGACAAAGGGAGGCTGCACTTACCAAAATACTTTGCTAAAAACTTCAGCAAATAAGTCAGGTTTAAAGACTGAACATTGCTAAGTGTGGTAGTCTTTCTTTGCATTTGGTTTTTTGGTGGTTTTTTTTAGTCCCAAGGCTATAGTAGTTTCATTCAACTTCTTCCTCTTTTAAAGCTGACATTTTCTTGTTTCTTTTTAACAGGTCAAAAGTGCTTCATTTCTAATTCCCTGTTAAAATCCTATTTGCCACTTCTGTCTTACAAAGAATTATACAATTAAATAATTACAAACATACTTTAAAAATCATAGGCTCTTATGGCTTATCAGTGCTTTACTGGGAAACAACAGCACAAATTTTATTACCTTAATTTATCATGTTTCCAAATGGGCAAAACAAAGCAGCAAGATAAGCAATACAAAATCACTGGAAAAATGGCAAATATTGAGATGCTTCTAAGGCAACAAGACTTGAGTCCACCTTTATTCACCTGAACTCATCCCAAGCATCAAAGCACAAGAGCCTTAATAAAACATGAAGGTGAGAAAATCTTCATTAGAATTTGGAGCCTGCTGTTAAATTTCAGAGGACAGCACGGAGAAAGGTATGATATTGCATATGAAAGTTTTATATATACTGAATGGATCTGAATTCCCAGAGGAGAAGTTTACATTGAAACTGAGGCTATAAGGAAATGGCATCAGATACACACCCAAAAGCCAAAAAGACACCCTACCTGATGCAGCTTCCCATGACAGCAAAATGTCTGAAAGTCTGCAGTGAAAATTCAGAAGAGCATATAAAAACTCAGGCATCGCAACTACCATTATCAGTGAGCTCTGACCTCAATCACAGCAAGCAAAGTAACTGCTTTCTAAATGCCATAAGAAAGTTGATTTTAAAATTAATATATAATCCATAGCTGCCAGCATTGAAAAACACCCTCCTACGTTGTTTTTTCATTGTTGTTGTTGTTTTGTTGTGGGATTTTTTTTTTGTTGAGACAACATCACATTGGATGCCATACAAACATTCTGAAGATGTATGTCAAGATATTTTATTCTGCTAAAACCCTCAAATATTAAAATTCTTCCTTTTGATCAAATAATTATTTTGCCTAAGTGAATACAATAACCGTTACTTTGTCAACTACTTGGAGCTATGTTTTACAGAGTGTTCTAGTTGGCTGATATTAGTTAAGTCAGTCTAACTCTTCCCACAAAACTCAAAAATCATGCAGCCAATAGGACTGCTCGCTCAGAAAATCTGTATAGAGAAAACAAAGCTAAGGAGTTAATAGTCTAAGAGCAAACCTGAGATTCTGGTCTAAACCACGGCATGAGACAGAGATTCTATGAAGGGGATTGAAGAGCAAGATGCCACTTTTCCCATCTTCCCTCCTGTCTTGCAGTGATGCTCGCTAGAGATGTGCAATTTTAGCCCCTGCATACATGTTTACATAAACATACTGGGTGCAAACTGGTGCAGCAAGCTTGCAGTATCCAGTGCTCTGAACAGGTAACGTGCTTGCAGTGCACTGTCATAAGGAACTGAGTATGTACACTTCACTTTGAGGGACTGAACATTACCATTATCTCAAAAGACAGCAACAAAACAAGTTAAATCTTCCTCCTTAATCTCGCCCTCTGGGGCTCTCTCCTCCCATGCATCCTTCATCCTCTACAGAAAGCGACATCAGGTAAGCTCCAGTGGCTTGATGTGAATGCCAAAAATACCAGCCAAATCAAGCACAACAACCCACACTGGAAAAACAGTAAAAATAAAAAAAATGCCCAGGCAGAAAACAGCCCTATAATTGCTTTTACTTAGTGCAAACATGAGTATATGTCCCTTATTTCCTCTCTTCCTAAAATTTTCCTTGTATGGCTACAGCTAAATAGTACTCTGCACATCAAATATATATAGAGAGATAGAGATATATAGATATAGATATATGGAGAGAGAGAGAGAGAGAGAGATAGTTATATGCCACAAACTCACGCTCATTATAACAGCTTACTGTCAGATTTTACTATATTGGGCAGATTGCTGCCCATTTAATAGCCTTGAAGTAAAATATCATTATTTTGATACCATTTGCCAGCAACAAATTGACTAAAAATATGGTTTGAAATGCATCCGATTTTGCAAAAAACAAGAAATACATTATTAATTAAACTTATTTAATATCTCCCCCTTCACAATATAAGATAAAGTTAAGGGTCCACAAATGTTTTACTCACACTTTTTCCTCATATTTATGGCAGAATTTACATACAACCATAGTTACCATTATTTATACTTGAAGCAGAGAGAGAAGTCTCACCCCACTGAAAACATGTTCATTGTAGTACAGACAAAGGAGTAATTTTTTCATTAATAATAAAGCATATCTATTGGACACTAGCTTAAATGTAGCAAAGAGTAGACTGGTCATTCTTCATCATTATCTATAAATTAATTCTTCATATACTAACAGCACTACCTTTAATAATTCATAAGAAAGTGAAAATTTACATTTTAGCTTAGGGCATTTTCCACCATAGTATTTATCAACGGCACTGGAATTCAAGGCTGAAAATCTTCCACCCTATGATTAATGAGGATACAAAGTGATTTCAACACCACAAAAGAAATTGAAGAAAATAAATATCATTCACCTACTCACAAAGGAAAGGGAAAAAGCTAAAGACATGACAGAAATGTAAGATTCTGGAAGCACTGCCAGTGTGTTTGCACCTCTGAAAAAATAAACTGCAAATGAGGGACAGTCTACCATCTCCTGAAACATTTTACAAAAATCCAGCATATTTGAATTGCAATTATTGTTTTTAAGCAATAACACATGTCAATGCTTTTATGAAGCATAACACAACTGAATGATTGATGTGATCCTGGAAGGTAATTGCCATCTAGAAGAAGGTGAGAGACCCCACAGACATACAGTTGGAGGAGCAATTCTCAGTCACAGAGAGCCTCTTGTACCCAGACTGAATCAGTCACCACAGAACAACCCAGAAATAAAAATTAAAAAAAAAGAAAGGGGTGGGGGAGAGGGGGAAAGTGCAAATAAATAAACCCAAAAGTAATAACATTTCAAATCAGTAGTAACAATGGAAAGAGGGACATCTCTGTCCCCTTCCACAAGTGTTTTCTCTCATCCCCTCCAGAACACAGCACAGCATTTCTACAGGGTGATAGAACCTTCCCTTCACAGCTCTCACATCTAATATGTCTCCTTTGAGCACAAAATCACAGAAAAGGAACTGCCAAAAAGATAACTTGACCTTCTCTCCTGCTCCAGGGATAGCTGCTTGGGTAAGAGAAGCGTAAGAGAGTAAGTTGTTTCATGACTGACTTCTCCAACAGAAGAAAAGATTTTCTGCTGTCTGGTCACATATTATGCTGGGACTTCAGCTACAATGAATTACTCTCGAAGTTCACTGAAAGCCAGTAACATCCAGAAGTCTGACTTGAAAATGAGATTAAAAAGACAAACAGCATAATGTCCTGGTTTCAGCTGGGATAGAGTTAATTTTCTTTTTAGTGGCTGGTACAGTGCTTTGTTTTGGATTTAGGCAGAGAATAATGTTGATAACACACTGATGTTTTTAGTTGTTGCTGAGCAGTTCTTAGCCTAGAATCAAAGACTCCTCAGTTTCCCATGCTCTGCAAGCAAGTACACCAGAAGCTGGGAGGGAGCACGGCCAGGACAGCTGATCCGAACTGGACAAAGGGATATTCCACACCACAGAACATCATACTCAGCAAATAAACTGGGGGGAGTTGGCTGGGAGGGACTAATCACTGCCTGGAAACAGGCTGGGCACTGGTCTGTGGATGGTAAGCACCACTTCATTGGTATTATGCATCACTTGCCTGTCTTGGGCTTTATGCCTCTCTCACTCTTGTCTTCATTACCATCATTATTGCTGTTATTTTTAACATTAGTATTACTATATTTTGTTTCAGTTATTAAACTGTTCTTATCTCAACCCACAAGTTTTACTTTTTTTTCGCAAGTCTCCTCCCCACTGTAAGCAGAGAGATTGTCCACATAGTACTTAACTGCTGGCTGGGGACCAACAACAAACAGAGCTGTCTGAGGTCTGAGGGACCATTTGAGAGTTGGTTTGGGGGACGCACTAGCATTACTTTTTAAATGAGTTAACAGGCATGCCAAAAAGTACACTGCTTGCACCAAAACATGGGGACAAATTTTATTCCATGGAGTATAAAGTGAGGGTTGTGGGAAGACATGACCATACACGGCACTGAATGCTGGAACCAGACACTGCAGTCATCAAGCTGAATTAATCTCAATATGCCTCTGATCCATCAACCCAGACTGCTGCTGGAATCAGGAAAAGTGTGGAACCAGTTATGTCATCTGACAAGATGCAGACCTGTGCTGGACTCCAATTCATCAAAAAACTGAGCCTTCATGAGAAGGCACAAAGAGGCATTGTTATTTTTGCCTCTAAGACTAGGCAAGTTCTGCAACCACTACGAAACAACAGTTCTCAGAAACAGAAAAGATAAAAAAAAACAGGAACACCACTACCTTCCAGTGAAAGACAAATTAAGAGCTGTATATGGCATGTCTGGGGAAGGACTCGATATCTTACCAAGAACTATGTGTCCATTCATATTTCTGCATGAAATGACAGACCACAGCATGAAAACAAGGCATCCACATTAACATAAACCACAGATGGATGGCGGAAAATGTCCTTCCGCCTGCACTGGCATCTTCCAGCGTGATGGCGCTGTCCCCTCTCTAACATACGCATTCCCAACAGGAATACTTAGTACCAAAGCTGGAAAGCTCGGGGCTCTTTTTGTTACAGTTGGATCCATGCTGAACTTGCCCTCAATAAGCATCAAAGGGCAGCCAAAGAGGCAACAGCCCTAACATTAAGCTTTGTGAAATATGCTATCTAGTATTTATGTCATGTTATTTCTAAAACCATGCTTTTACATTGACATAAGGAAAAAAAATCTTATTGTACTGCTGAAAATCATCCCACAACATCATTTCCAAGCAGCTCCCACTTGCCAGTACTTAATGAAACAGAGGTAATGATATTTATAGGATCATGACATATGATCTCTAACTGGTATAGACAGTTTTAAGATCAATTTTTTTTTTTAAGCTACAAGTCACCTCACTCTAACTCCTGTGTTGGGATCTAATTTGTGTTTGCAAAGACAGAAAGAAAGTTAATGACATGCATCTCATGGAAAACTACATGATAAACACAGTATTTCATTCATGCCTGCTTAGCTTCCCATTAAGCCACTTTCTGGTTATCCAGTCCCATGCTAATATGCATTCTCGAGAGGAAAAAAAGTTCTCAAAGAGCCTATGAAAACACTGTAAAATGTACCTCAATAAACCTCTTTTATTCAAATATAGGAAACAGATGAAACAGGACTAAAAATTCATTTTAGTTTGCATCCTCCCTCCTATTCCAAAATTATTTTCTCACTAAGGAAAAACCAGAAACACACAATTTCTTATTATTTCCTCTTGTGTAAAACAGCTCAAAATACAACAATAAGATTCAATAATATTTCTACAGTTGTGTTCACACTTGCTTAAACACCATCCTACTTGAATTTTCTTACCAGCTTCCAATTATTTCATCTGAAATTTATTCCCTAGAAAAATTTCATGCTAAATTGTCACACAATGCTGAATAAAAGAACAGAGTATCACATACTGTCATGTTCTTCCTGTAACTGACTGCAAAATTTTATAAGCATGTTAAGAGCCACTGTAAGAAGCAGCTGTTAGAAGAATCACATGCAGGTTTCTAAGCACTGACATTAAGGTGTTTTTTGTAATTAAAAAAAGACCTACCAGATGCTAAACTATAATAGTTCATTGATGAGAATTTACAAATGTGCATATCAACAGTAACACCTCATGGCATCAGGAGTACTTGTTACCTATAATTACCTAAAGCTACTGACTTAAAAACTGGAAAAATACAGGATCCTACTAATTATCTTCAGAGAAAAATTCTGGACTAGCATCTCCAGAGTATTAATTATTAGTTATTTGTCCCAACAGGCCAATCAGAAGTAAGTGAGGTGCTGATATAAACTTTCTGAATTATAACTGTTGATAGAAATACCTCTTGAATGCGTAAGTATGGGCTTATTTTCTTTTTCCTATACAAAAGCTCACTGGAATTTAATTTTATTTATTTTATGGCCTTCAATAATCCAAATATTCACAAATTTTTTTTTTTTCTCTTCCAAATTTAATTTTATACTTCTTCCCAGAATGAAATAATAGGAAGGAGAGGCATTTATATACATAGTATTGTCTCTTGCATCTTTACAGTATCATTTATCATACAGCCTTAAAATCCAAGGTGCTGTATTGACAGCACTAACAGAACTGTTATGCTTACACTGTATTTATTGTGGTATTTTCCTCTAAAAATAATATCAACTATATTCTTACATTTTTTGGTGCAAATACATCAGTATTTTAAATCAATGTATTTGTATTAGAAAGTACAGTCCATATAGCAAATTAATGTTGTCTGAAGCTGTCAAGATAGCCATTAAAGGCTGAGGTATATATCACGCCTTCCAAGTCATCACATCATTAAGTCACCACATATGAGCTCTGAAAGCTAATTTTCACTTAATAACTCTATTCTTTAGCTCATCTAATCTAACTTTTGGGATACAGTCACCTTTTCATTTTGACACTGTTCCAAAGTCACTTAACTCTTTCTGCTTCCTCAAAAATGCTACTTTAATCAAAAATGATGTGACATCTGTATAGAGAAAAACAGTTGTTCTCAGTATGCATTAGTAATGTTTTTAAAGACATTGTCTGAATGAATTATGTAACTGCTACATAAAAAGAAGTAACAGACATTTAACCCTGACTGGTGTTTCGAGATTAAATGAAAACCTCTGACTTATGAGCAGTAAAATTTATTATTACTGCATATTTACATATGGACATTATAATTCCTTCTGAATGCCATACTGTTCCAAGAGTGTCCTTAAATAATTGCATATCACCCAACTGAACATTCTTCCAACTTCTAACAACTGAATAATTATCCAGGCTGTTCAATAACATTGTTCAATAACATTGCTGAGAGATCAGGAAATATGTACATAAAGAGTCTTGCTTAAATCTTAGCCAGTACTTAGAAGGTTAAAACATGCTTCTTAACTATGCCTTCCTTAAGGGGTGCCTTTCATTTACTCCTAACACAGGAATACAGAGAAACTAGAGTAATTCAGCCTCCTCCATTATCCACTGTTCATTGGTTTTGCCTTATTAAGTAAAAAAAAAAAAAAAAAAAACAAAACCAAAAAACAACAAACAAACAAAACCAAAAAAACAACCAAACCCCACCACTATTTTTATCTCTTCCTTCCTCTTTCTTCTTCTGCATTTATCAAATTTTTTCTTCCTGACTTGCTTCTCTGCTAGCTAGCCGCAATTCGCTCCACATCCTGGCTTTTCTGATTTTATTCACTGCATGCTCTAAGACTATTCCTGGTCTTTTCAGATTTTTTTTTTTTTTTTTTTTTACTTACAGGTCGTCAGAGAAATAATTTTCTTTTTATTCTTATATCTCCCCTGTGTCCTCTATATATAACTTTGCATTTTACATAAATAAGCTCCATCACATTGACTAAGTGTATCAGTATCTTACAATGAGGTAAAGAAATTACAGTATCCACTGTAACCAAATTACCTTTCGTCCTTGATTTTCAACCATGCTATGTAGAATTCTGCCTTAGTAACAAATTAGGATTGTACCATTCACAGTCATTAAAATTCCCTGAAGCAACAGTGAAAAAAGAAACAGTGCTTCTTATCAGTACGAAGAAATTGCACTGATACTTCTTAAAAAGCATAGAAAGGCAGTCAAAGAATTGTAAAAACAGTTTATAGAAAGAGCAGCATTAAATTGCCTTTGGAATTCATTCCTGAAACAAGCAACCTCTTTTAAGAGCTAACAAGTATAAAATACTGTTATGAATGTTTTGGAAACGGTCCTCAAGTTGTCATTCACTCTCTCCAAGTGTCAGACTGCAATACAGCTTTTCTGGCCAACTGCTTCCTACATGCAGTTGCAGGTCCAGTTTATGGGCTGCTTTGTTCTCAAGCCATAAAACCCCATTTCTGAAAGTGAGAAAATTACCTACATTTACACAGCCTATGGGTAGAGAAGGACGATTGCCTGGTTTACCTCTTAGAGGTGGAGAGAGAAATAAAGAGGATTTCCATTTAAAAAACGCATTGTGAGAAGTAAGGAAACTGAGCGTGTCCAGCACCAATACAAGATCTGGGCTTTAATTTCCTTTAGGACTTTGCTCAAACCTGACATCATCCACTTCTGGCAAACAAAACATGACACTGCAGAAGGTGTCATTTTAAAATAATTTGTATGTGTAATACAGATTCTTGCATATAATTGAAAAGATAAATCACATATGGAGAGCTACATCTCATCTTGACATGTATCAAAAACCCTTTAGCCTTTCTTTACTTGGTGTAACACTGGAAAACTCCTTGTACTCTAGCCCTCATTCCCTTCTACTCAGCTTCCTCTCTGAGGGCAGGTGTCTAGCAGAGAGACACCTAGTGAAATACTTGCAAACCATTTACTGAATTAGAAAACCCACCTCTTCCAACTTAAGAGAAAGAACTGAGATCTGCCTTTTCTCCTTGGTGAACAGTGCAGCAATCCCAAGCAAGTACCATGTAAGGCTGTTATGTATCAGACTCTGTAATCACATTTCAGTGTTTTACTGGTTGTAAATAACATGCATGAGTGCTCCAAGGATGAAATTGCTCTTTCGCTGCTAGCGTTAGTTGTTTAATGATCTGAACAGCAGAAGCTGCCAATTATTGTATTCCATTTTAAAGTGTCATTTAAAGCCACACTTGTAATTATGATACCTTAGCTATAAATTTATAACTTAGCTAGAGAGCTCTAAGAATGTAACTCATAGAGTCCTGGAACAGCTATTGATGATTATATATCAATTTCACCTACGGAAAAATACCATGTGTTTTGCATGTTTACTGCCTACCACACAGCTTCAGATTTTTGCCAGGAGTTCCAAACTGTAGAGAGGGACCTGAAGTACCTTACACAAGGCATGGCATAGCCCTGTTGTGCTGGGCTGGCCACGACTTCAAGGGATCTACATAAGCACATGAACAACTTTTCCTAGCAAGTCTGTTATGAAGAGGTCAACAACTGCTCTAATACACTCCTTAAGAATGTTAGTCCTTCTCATCACTAAAAACTTACCTGAAACAGCCAGCATTTTGGCTTCGAGTAGAGCTGGTAGTTGAGTCTCAATATCACTCACTTTCCTCCTCAAAGTACTGCAGAGTTTCTGACTCATGCAAACCTAAAGTGAGGCAGACAGCCATGATAGAGAATTTATTAATGTAAAAGTATAAGGCAGTTCAAATGGGGCTTCAAATGTTCTTGGTTTACAGACATGACATAACATCCTGAAGCAAGGTAAAAAAGCTTAATAAAAAGTGATGTCTTCACAGAAACACCCAACATGAATCAAAATTTCCAGGCTGTGCTGCACATTCTATTATTAAAACAAGGAATGGTATTAGCATTAGCTACCTGCATGAGAGAGGACATGTTTTACACCTAGATACTGAGGCTGCACACAGAAGAAAGGCCATCTCACAAATTCTGTACAATTTCAGTATTAATAATCATGCTTGAAGTGGAGCATAAGTAAACCAGTATTTGGAGATTAAAATGCCATAAGATACCATGCGCACTGACTTTTATACAAAATACACCGTGCTCTGCATTTTAACTGAAAAAAAAAAAGGCAAAGCAGCCTTATTTTTTTGCACAGGCAACAACTAAGGCTATACCAGCTTGATACTGTACTTTGTTTCACAGTCAGGACACACAGAGGACTAGGGTTCAGGTTTCTGATTTTCCCTTGCTCTCTTTTTTATCTTTTTAACTGGAGGTCCTTCAGCAATCAATCAGCTTTGGTATTGAAAACACGGAGAGAGAAAAGAGAAAACAAAATATAAAGGAAATTCAGCTGTTTCTGTACCTTACACTTCAGTGTACACTGCCACTTCAGAAGGAGCTTATGCAGCATGCAAAATTTATACAAGCCCCACATATTCAAAAATGTTGACATTTACTCCATATTGCATCATTTGGGAAGGAAAGGAAAACGAACAAACAAAAACCCTTCACTGAACTAAGGCAAATCCCTTGTTATGGAGGCAGATGTCAAACACTTAAAATTGTAGCTGACACTTAAGAAAACATTGCATTCATTGGAACCAAAGGTAAAGCAATAATCAAGATAGGCACAGGCCAGTTCTGAAATGATGTGATGTGAAAGGAAATCTCCAGAGAGAAGTTCCCCTGCCTTCCTTCCATTTTTCCCTCCTCAAAAACAAATGCCATGCTTGTTAACAGAGGCACGTTATCACTTCACTTTTTAAGAGCAAAATTTTATAGTTCTAATTGTTTATCTGTTTGTACAATTAAATTATAATAATTCATATATGACAATAGCTTTAATAACACCTTCTTCCTTTACTGAGACTATCTGTTAACTACAAATGGGTCATATTTTTTTCTTGAGTCAACAGAACTATCCTCCAAGCAGTAACTGTTACTTCTAAAGACTTCAGAGTCATCCTATTAATTTAAAAACACATATCGCTTCTGCACCTCCTTTAATTTTTAAATACCCAGATATCTCACTTGGTTTCAGTACACCCTTATAAGTGACTCACCAGCTAATTCAGTTAAAACGTTTTTAAAACCCCAAACCTGTCAGAGGTGTATAAACGTGCCTAAAAAACCCAAAGGCCATGTCTGTCGCCCATCTCTAAAATAAATCTGAAAGTTTTTAATGACTTCTTTCCAAGCAGTACTCTCTCTTTAGGGGCACTAAATGGCTCAGTGAATTGCAATTAGATGGGGAATCTTTCAGCTCCAGGAAAACTGCATGAATATATCCCATGCTGGTAGTAACTTAAAGTCATTATCACTAGACAGCTGTTTGGCAATTATGCAAAATAAGCTGGGATGTTTAATCAGTTTCTAGTGAGCACTGTCCACTTTGTAAGCCCTACTGTCAGAACAAAGCTTGCTGGCACTCTTTCTTGATGGACCAAATGCAGGTACCAGAGGCAGAAAGGCAGTCCCTCCAACTCAGAGATGATTCTTCTGGAACGTGAGATAAGTAGGTTGCCGGGCCTCTGCTTGTATCTATGTCACATGTATTCTGTAGATAAATGAACATTAATCTTCAGACCTATCATATGGCATAGTACAACAAAACTAAATGAGCAAGTGGGAAGGACAAAGTAACATCCCCTAAACTAATGGCACTGCTTCTACATTACATCAGGTCCATTCTACAAGCTCCAATTCCTTTCATTTTTTCTAATTATTTTATCTTCATAACAGATACCATTATTCATGACAGTAGCTTATTCAGCCACAAAGGAAAGGTTATATCTTAGCTAACAAGGATGGTGAACACTCACAGAGCCAGTGTCCTTGGCTTCCAGCGAACACCATCCTCCTCTAACCAGCCTGACTGCAGGGGCCTGTGGCCTCAGCAATGCTCTTTCCCTGCTCTCAGTGACCAGCTCTGCTCTGACCCACAGACCAAGAAGCTCAAAAAAAAGCTCAACAAGCTCAAAGTCTAAAAAAACTCTTTCAGTTTCAGGAAAGTGGTTTTGCAGCCAAGTATTACTGTATCTATTTAAAAATCCTCTTCAGTGGTTTCTGAGGTTTTTTTAAAGCAGAGGTTTTTTTTAAAAAAAAAAAGCCTCTTGTTTAGGAATATACCTTACTAATCTGCGTTCAGATGCAAACGTTACTCGAAAAAGCAGTCTATCTGAAACCAGTAGGAAGCTGGTTAGCAAAGATATGCGGAATCAAGTTGAAAAGCAGCAAAATATCAAAGGCAAGTTTGTCCATTGTCATCCTCTTCCATCTTTCCAGCGTATGATGTTAATCTAAAGTGGCAAAAACAGGGACAAGGACAGCAACTAAAGTACTGGAATTGACCCTCTCTCTCCAATCATCTCAAGAGAAAAGAAGTTTTGAGTAACCTTCATATTTCTTTATAATAGCACCTTCGAAAAGATAAAGAAATTTTGCTAATGATGACTAAAGGAAGGAACCGTCTACCTGGTCTCCCACACAGCACAATCTTGCCATTAAGGAAAGCAGATATTAATTTCTGAAGGAAGGTGTTGAATAGGGGACAGTGTTCCCTCCATTAGCAGGCAAAAGTTAGCTTTTGCAGCCACAGCTGAAAACAAGAGAGATGAGGCAGAAAAGGCCATAGAAATGCCAGAGGCATGGAGGAAAAGGAAAGACCTTTGACAAAGGAATGCTTTCGCCATACAATAAAACTGTTTCAAAGACCAGCTCTATTTATTTTGAGATGAAAATAATAGGATGAGATGATCTGAATAAACAAAATAGGAAATTATTTGGAGGAGTCTCACTACATGCTTCCTATTTATCTTCCATAACAAATAAAAGTAATCACATAGGAATGGAATAAAATTAAAATAGTATTTTATCTATTGAAAATTTAAAGAAAAAAAGCAAGCTGTGAAATTCTACCTCACAGACTTCTCTACTGTTACCCAATGTTTCAGCTGTTATTGAAAAGGTCTCTAGATACTATGGTGATAAATTAAAACCTCATGAGACATTTTCTGGGGAAAAGGCAAATTCCATACCTTATGGTTTAGCTTGCAAATAGCTTGAAACAACACTTGAAACATCACATTGAGCTACTGAATGTCTCATTCATTTTAGTAGATGAGCTGTAGGGCAGTTACAATAATTTCCTTGATACTTCATTCATAGTCATTTAAAAAATACAGGGGGAATCATCGTAATAGTCTGTATGAATTTTCTCAAGATGTGGGTCTAAGCAAGGAATAAAGAAAAGGAGCTCAAAGTGGAAGAGAAGGAAAGAGTGATAATGAGATGCAAAGCTTCAAATTATCTTTTTAACAGTGCACAGTGAAAATGTTGGTCAAGATGATTAGGAAGAAGCGATTATAGACAAAAGTTTTACTGATTTAGGTGAGTGCTATTAGAGAAAGAACATGAAAAGTAAGTTTATTTCAGAGTATAAATTCATTATTAATCAAAACCCAGAAATATTTTTCGCTCCCTGTTTCATACAGATCTATGTGAATAAGCTAGAGCAAATGGAACTTTTTTTTTAGAGCATTCATGGAGCAACTGAGCCATTCTGAAATTAAATTTCAGTGTTATACTTCTTGAGAGGAGCCCATGAAATAAGAAAAATTAGGAAAAAGTATTAACATTTCTGGTTAGAAACAAAAATTATGCTGAATATACTATATCACTTTTCTTTGTATTTTTAAAGGGGTATGAAAATGAGATTGCTAGCTAGATTATTAGTGAAATGGTTGGGAAAAGAGGTACTTAATTTATGCTCTTCCCTTTACATCAACAAAACCAGTTAGAGAGGAAAGTAAGAGACTCTGTATTAAGAGCTAAAACATTCAGCTATGACCATGATTTCATGAAGCTGAGTCTGTTCCTGAATAGAGACCTGAGCAAGAGGACTGATCACTAGTAAAAAAGCCAAGAAAGAAGAGATTACTCCATCTGCTTCCTGAAGTATTATAATCTCTGTGACCTGTTCAAACAAAAAGTTGGGGAGGGCTTTCCAGTGTATGCTTAAAAATATTTATGTGCAAAATCTTCTTAGAAGGAACACCACAAAACCAACTTCCAAAACAAAGACAATTTATTAAGATGCAAGCTGTGATCTGCTTCCGAAAACATTCTGAAGAACTGAAAACGTGTACTTACTTTGGCAGTAGTTTCTTTAATGGACATGCTGAACATTTGTTCTTTCTCCTGAAGGCTAGAAGGAATTAAAATAAAATAAATAAAATAAATAAGTAGAATAAAATAAAGTTAACCTCTGCTCAACATAAACTGACTCGTACAAACACAACAGAGCCAACATAAAACCAAGGTAAAAACTACACCTAGTTTCAGGGTTGCTAGTGACTAACAGCACCTTTACAGCTCTTTATTAATGAGTATACAGCTTTTACTTACCATTTGAAACATAATTACAATTATTTGTGTAATCGTAATGTCTTAGAAGTTCCTGGCAATGTCCAGGACTGGTGCTTTGCTAGACTATCATCCAAACACCTAACACAAAGGCGTTTCTGACACAAAGAATTGGCAGTTTACTATCCTCTTACAACTCTGTTTTCACCTCTACCAGAAAAAGTTCAACTACAGTCACTTGTTCTCACAGTAATTTTACGTGAAATACCAGTACTCAGTTTCTTCAGATCCAAAAAACCTACCAAATATATGTATCAAATTGATGGAACAGTGGGCTGAAATTGAGGCATCACCCATGCTTGTATGAACAAATTCAAGGTTTTCTTCCACATATTATAAGCAAGTAGGTTCCCTACTTTTATATTACCAAATCTAAAGTAAACCTTTGCCTTTGGTTCTTGTAAATAAATTCACCATTTACATTTTTAACATGAAGTTCAAAAATCCAAGTCAAATCAAACATCAGGAGTTTGGAGAGAGATTATTTTTTGCAACTTTAATACTCCTCTCTCTCTGGCTTAGGAGGAATACACTTTTTATGCAGTGTTCAATTACTTTATCACATGCTACTTTCTTTTCTGTCAAACACCTGGATTCTGTGTACATGACAGCACTCTCAATTAGCAGCATCTCAATTTTTCCTCACACCTGTGTTACAAAACCTCTACTTCTTTCATGATCTACCATTACTGTTTTTCCCAAATAAGAACTATTAATTTATTTCTGAGCTTTTCTCTAGTGTTTGGCACTGAAATATCCAAACATTTCAGAGACATCACTGGATTTATTTCAACGATACTCTTGCATGGTAAGGCAGTGTTGCATTCATCTTACAAGTGGAAGAAACACAAGCCACTGTTATTCAGAAAGCACACTATGACTGAGTGCCTGTTTTGACATGCACACAGTTTCTGCTGCCTGTGCATTTCTCTTTTCTATGCATTTCAGTTTTCTTTTGAGAACCTGCTCGTATTTTCTAAGCACAGCACTTACTGAGCCCTATTTCAAGAGTCAGCATTTTCATGAGCCTGAATCCCAAAGCATGTGACATTGGACTTGCACTTAGCTACTGATCACCTACAGAAAGGCTGGTTGGACCATCTTGCCCAACTGCACGCAGGAGTGAAATAGCCTCAGAGGCAGAATTCAGCACATCACTTAATCACATTAACGAGGCATCCATTTGCATCGCTATCCTAATACCCTGCTTCATGGAGCACACACCTTTTCTATCTACAACCCAGCAAGGCCTGTCACCTCATTACCACCCCAGCACCTGTGAAATGCAACAAACAGAAATGCAGCTGCCTTCCTATGTAAAAGTTTAATGACATTTCCCACATAGCAGTCTCAATTTTCTCCCTTTTCTACAGCAATATATGTGCAAAACACAAAGTATTGCATGTGTAATGATGCCATTATCAGCTCCCTGCTTGCCTCTGGGCATGCCAGAGGGAATGAACTATTTAGCCATTTCTTATGCTTTGGAGCTCCCAGTGACTTTCAGCATCTCCTACAATTGGCATCTGAGCTGGTCAGGTTATGTAAAAAAAAAGATGGGCTTTGTGTACAGAAGTCAAAGAGCAGCAGCAAGGCTGCAGTGTGTAATTGAATGAATAATGGGTGACTGACCCAATTGTACTGAAACTGCCTTATAAAATTCAACTCAAAAGAGCCAGCCAATAATAAAATGTAAAGTGCAGTTATAGCCAGAACAACAACAATATATAGCTGGCAACTCTATCCAACAAATACCTTCTGTGTGCTCTTCCTCTTTTCTGTTTACTTTCCTCACAGAAAGCCGCCCCAGGTTCATACATTTCACTGCTCTGCAGAACTCACACAGCTAACTGGAACAGAGGTCAATTTTTAACTTCTTTTGAAACAATGCATCCAGAACAGCACTGCAAGCTAGGACCCAGTTGTCAAATCTGTGTTGCTAACAAGGTACACAAGCCCATGCAGACTCTCAGGACCAGGTGCTGAGTGGGAAAAAACACTCTATACCCAGATTTCTTTTCTATGAGTCTCTAACAAGTCACTGAAAAATAAATAAGGAATCAAATACTGCCATTTCAATGACACCAGAACTACAGTTTTAAGATAATTTTGCAGAACTATAGTTTTAATGGAATTTTATATTAATCTGACCTATATCAATAAAGGATATCATTAGTAAGCAATTAATGTGACACAAGCTAGCGATAGCTGGATTAACCAGGGACTCAAAACTAAAGATCCTTTTATTAGAGATACAGCATTCACAAAGACTCTTACAAGTGTATTTGTATTATTTATTGCATGAATTTCACAGTAGTACTCTCTTTCGAATCCTTGTTAGCCTTCAGAATGATACCATAGGAATGCCTTACCCCTTGTAGAGATTAGCCCATCATACAATGCACACACAGCAATCAAGACCACGTACAAACCAGCCATAGTTACCAACTACAAGCTGCTTTTAACTACATTTATTCCCAGGTTGTTTTCTTCTACAACAAAATACTGTCACAGAGAAGGCCCTCACAAGCTTTCCAATTAGCTGACAAGGTAATGACCTACAAGAGTAACCAGGCAGTCAATACTGATTCATTCTACCAACAAAGAGCTTTAACAGCCATGATCTGTTACATGTGACTTGAACCAGAAACAGTATTTTCTTTTACAACCACCCTGGAGCATCGTATTTCATTTTAAGAGGGGCATTCTGTCATCTTAAAAGCTGCTTTAGGTATTACTACAAGGGTAAACGGCTTTAGAAAGAGCTCCTTGGAATAACACTAAATTCTTGCCTGGGAAGGCATCCACTCGTTGCTGTTCTTCTCTGACAGAACAGCTAATCAAGAATTTGACAGCTTCTCCTCACAGTCTTAGCAATCCATTATAAGGACCATTTAGAGCTTACTTCTCAAATTCAGTATAAGCTAACTCCATCACAGAAAAAGCAAAGTTCTTGACCCAGCTGATGAAAGGACTAGAGTAAGACAGGAATTCAATTAATACAAATTTAACTGACTAAATACGAAGGAAAAGAAAGGTTTTTAACACTTGCAGAACCCACAGGAATCTATACATCATGTGCAATATCTTCATCCATGCAGCTAGCCACATGGGCCTTTCATTTAAATGACACGGACTTACAGACATTGGGATCCATTACAAGGAAAGAAGAAAAGGAACATACACCTGCTGTATCCCAGAGTATCACTGTATACATGCTAGACTAGAACAGGGAAGCAGGAGCTGAGGAATGATTGCATTTCTGGATGATACATGAAGCAGTACTTTGGCAAAACACGGACTTCGGCTTGAGAGCTGCAGGAGGGTATGGGAATGATGCATGTTCAGGAACTGAGGTTGATCTGGCATGTAACAACAGACTATGGGAGAAATTTTAAGATCCAAACACTTCAGGCAGTACTCCTCAAGTATCTCATTTTACTGATATTAAAGAATAGCTACTAAGTATATTTAATTGTAATAACACAGTTGGAACCTGCTGAGATAATATTCATAATTGGGAATGGTGTGCAGGCAAAATAAAGGAAGACATTTCAATGCAATAGGGGACAGAGGGAAGACTAAGAATTGAATGGTCTAGTTCACACATCCTTTACTCTTTCACAGGCTTCCCACATGACCACAGAGGACATTAAGCATCATGATATAATAGATAATGTTCAAAATGTCTTTTAAAGAATCTTCTGAGAAGTTATGATTTGCATGCAGGAATTACAGATACTGTGGAAGTGGCTTTGTTCAAAGGAAGGCTAACTAGCACAATACTGGGAAGAATGGCTTTCTTCTAAAGGAAGGCATGTTTCTGAATGTCTTTCCTTCCACTATGCTAGTATACTTCCCTTTGCATACCAAGCTATTATGTAGTTACATTTTGCTTCCTAAGAAAAAATTCAAAGAATGCAAATGGGCAAAAGGCAATTCATGCTGTTCTCCACGTTCAAGATACATAAATATACACACTGCTTAAACAGAAACAGTTCCTGTATTAATAATAAAATACATACACAGCAACAAAAAGTAGAGTCAGAATTTAGTTTCTGTATCTGCACAACAGAACATACCACACATATGGTACCAGTATAACACACATGAATACTGTACTAAAAATTATTATTTTTCATAGAAAAACTAAGCTGCTGTCTCTGATCCCTGCCTGAAGACACTGAAAGACAAGTAAAAAGTCATTTAACAGCAAGCATTCTCCTTTACATTACTGTCACCTATGAAATTATTATAGATCTTGTAATTTCAGTCCCAATCTCCACACCACAATACAGTGCTTAAACAAAAAGCACTTTAATTTCTTTAGAACTAAGCACAAGTCAACAATTTAAAATTACCCATATTTGAATTTCTAATTCAAGAACAGCCTAGAAGCCCATGCTCAGATTGTATGCAGAAAGCATGATGGGCTGAACCCTCAATTCATATGACTATGTATTCCCTCCTGGATAAAATCAGCAAATTTAAATAGTTTACAGTTTGAATTTGGCCCAGAGTAATGAGACTGCCTGCAAAGGATAACCTCATTCTCACGATCACAGCCTGCAGAGAGCATGGCTTTTACAACTTTATGCCTTCTAACATGATCCTTCCTCCGATTCTGAAGTCACAAGCTGTACTGTCTTAGAAAATGAAAATATATAAACCAAGCCCTATACTTGTAGCCTTGCTTTTAGCAGCAAACAGAAGCTGACCTTCAAGAAAAGCTTTTGTCCAGTCCCTTGCAAAAAAAATCAGAAGTGCTACTTGGGGAACATTTGGTGTAAATGTCTGCTACAGTCTACATCAAGGCAAAAATCCACCAAAAATCTTCAGTGTATGGACTTCACTGTGCCTTTAGGGAAGAAATCCACAATATAAAATCAAATCAATCAATAACTTCCTTGTATTTTTATAGTTCCCTCAATGGGTATATCTCAGAAAGCTTTGAAAACAAATCAGAAAAAAAAGCTTTGAACAAAACTATACTTAACAAGAGGCATCTTTAAGTTAGACATGTACAACTAGGACTAAAGAAAAAAAAAAAAAAAGAGAGAAAACATACTTGTTACCAAAGTTTTCTTGAGGAAAACCAACAGATTATTATTTACAGATACCATGGGCAGATTTTTACCAGGACAAGACCTACAGGATGTTGCTGGTCCTACACTTCTGCTCAATCAAGGACATTCAGGGCTAGAATGCATTAAATGCACTAAGGTAAACCAACATTTTTTGTTTACTTTTGAAACTCTCTACTACAAAGTTTGATTCTATTTAATCAAGAAAGATATGGGATAACAAGATTTTCACTCTCTGTGATCCTTTCATAAGCCTGTCTGGGCTATACATCTGAGTATCACCATACCGAGAAAGCAATTTTTCGGCCAAGCACATAAGTTCCTTTTCATCTTTGTGCAACGATCTACGGGACTTAAAACAACGATATTTTCACAGCAGCATAACTTTGTAATGGGAAGTAAAATCACCCCTTAAACCTAAGTCAGGGTTTTCCAAATAAACTCTGATTTTTCCTTGGATAATGCACCCCACAGAAAACTTCTATATGATGAGAGAGCTAGTTAAAAAATTACAAAAATACAAATTTTTGCTCAGCTGGTGTAGTGAAAATCCAATTTCTCTATCTAACCCTGACAGTGCTCTTGAGGCAAGGACTTTGACATTAAATAGAAGGAGAGAAAAGTTGTGTTTAACTCATAATGAAAATGAAATTTCTGGCAGCTGCAAGGACTAGTCACCTGAATTAGAAGTAAAATGCAAAGTTCCACCTTGGAAAACTTCCAACCTCAAAAATTAATCTGATCTCAGACAACAACTATCAAGAGATGTACTTTAAGCTACAGGCGCATTGCACCTTCTGCACATTTCAATCTACAAAGTTCTCGAAGGAATTTGAATGAGAACCCAAAATTATGCACCTACCTCTGAGCGATCTGAGAGCTGGTTTTGCTCCAGCAATTTGCTCTTCTCCAAGCTATCATTTGCAGAGCAGTATTTCTTCACTGCTGCTGTATGTCAAGGATTGCTTCAATACATGTGCTTCCCCACTCAGAATTTATCAGGAGTCAGAACTGGAAATACACCTTCCCAATGTTTGTATAACCTCAGCTTACCCATAGGGTTTCCCACTGACTCACAGGTTGCTCAGTGACTGTACTTGTCTTTGTTGAGTCTCA
The DNA here is from genome assembly GCF_020740725.1 of Corvus hawaiiensis. Taxonomy (NCBI): domain Eukaryota; kingdom Metazoa; phylum Chordata; class Aves; order Passeriformes; family Corvidae; genus Corvus; species Corvus hawaiiensis. The sequence continues at coordinate 74,368,271 of NC_063215.1, forward strand.
AAGAGTTACACTTACATGAAGTGTACTTTAAAAACTCATCATCCTGCCCAGCTCAGCATACACAAAAACTCTTAAACTGAGTCAACTCTTATTTGCTGCAGTGCTGCCAGACACTAGCCCCAGTCAGCAGACTTGAAGAAAAATCATAGCATTGGATGACACTTCACAATTTTTTATAAGAATGATCAATAAACTGTTATTTTAATGCCAGCAATACAAGGACACAGGCAGAATCTCAGTATGGTTTTGGGGTTTTTTTACATAAAATCACTCTAACAGAAACAATCAGTTCACAGACACCTGAAGATGTTGCTGCCATCTTTAATCATCACAACAAGCTCAGTTTTCATTGCCATGTATTGAGAAATCTTCTGGTCCTATAAATCACCATTCAGACAGCCAAACCAGCTGGCTGTTTCAACCAACCAAACCATTCATATGGTGCTGGATTTCCCAACACTCTTCTGCCAGCTGATGCTGCAGGGCAGTTGAAGCAGTTGTTGCTTCAGCTGCTATGGGGAAGAGGAGCATCAGACTGAGAACAAAGGGACAATCAAACAGCTATCTGCAGGAGCAGTCCATCACATCCTAACTAATATATTCCCCAGATTTTCTGACGTATCAATAGATCCCCATTCTTCTGCTACATTTGTCTGGAGTGCACAAAAACTAGAGCTTGCCCACAGCAGCTGCAACTATTCTCCTAAGAACAACATCCATTTACTTCACTGATGGAAAGGGTCTGTCCCTGGGTATTGTTGCTAGCTGTTTCTCTTCATTATATACAAACGAATTCAGTAGCACACATTGATTGAGACAGCTGGTTATTTTTCCCTAAAGAGAAGTAAATCTCATTGTGTACATACCCAGAGGAATCAGCACATATGTGGCCTGGGTTTTATAGGCTCCTATGTCCCACTGGATGCTGTTAAAGCAAGCAGGGGAAACCAGATGCACAGCATGGAAAACCAGATTCCTCATTACACCATATACGTGGGTACTCAAGCAAGTGCTACTTACCCTTCTGCTGTGACTTTTTCCTTCTATACTGCTGCTTGAGAGGACAAAAAGCTGCCTTTAAGATTGCTCAAAAATAATTCGGGTTGACAGCAATGGCTCTGTCCTCCAAGTTGGAAGACTGGCTCTTTCCTTTCTCTGCTCTGTTTTTAACCCTGCCCCATTCTTCCCAAGAAAGGCCAGTGCCTACAGTGTGGGAATAGACTCTGCAGAAGCCCTTTTTACTCCCTCCAGCGGGATCAGAGACATTATGAACTTCTGAGTCACGTTTGCACCTTCACAGGAAACAAATTCACTTCGTGTGCCAAAGCACAGACATTTTATGGAATGCCAGGCTTTCAATACATAGTTACTCCTATAGTTGCTGCCACAAGTGAGAAGAAAGGAAACAAAGCCACTTGCCCATTAACTCTACCCTTCAATCCTAGGCAGAGGACAAAGGAATGAAATTAATCCTAGGCAGACAAAATGGAGAGGAAAACACCTATCTATCTACAAGAAAGATGAGCCTCCTAATCAGTCAGCTCACATAAGATGAGGCACATCTCTTCTTTCACCTATGACTTGTCAGAGCCTCTCACAAAAGACTGCAGCCAAGTGCTTTGAGAAAGCTGAGATGATGGCCTCAAAGACAAACTGAGGTGTGGGACTAGCTGAAAATGACACAGACCTATTATCAAGGCTCAAGCTGGATTAAGACATTTGATAAGACATTAGGAATTTCCCTTCAAAATCCCAAATGAACTCCAGGCATCACAAAAGCAGAGTGAACTGGATGAATAAATCATCAAGTCCAGTTCCTTGCACCACTGGCCGCCCTCTAATAACTAATACATGTAACAGAGAATTTACTTATCTTATGATGATCCCACAAACCCACTGTAGAATAAACCCCAACTAGTTAAAAATTGTTCCATGTGAGGAAGAGGTGGAGCATTCAAATACTTTGAAACGTGTATATTTGAATTTCTCTCAACCAGCAATCGGTGCCCAGACAATAGTCCAGATGGAACTGTGCAATTTCTTTTAAGAATGATACACTGTAAGGACACATGCATCTGCAGATATGGATAAAACAAAGAAACTGCTAAATGGAACTAAATATGAACTGACATATAACAGATTTCCCCAGTTTTTATTGTGAAATGGAAACAAATAAAGGAAACAACAGCTATTGAAGTGAATAGGTCAAGTAATTAAAATGGTCTTATTTTTTAATTAGAAAACTCAACTTACACTAGTTAAAATCCATGTATTTCTGAAATGGTGTCCACTTCAGTAGCGAATATGAAAATTAAATATTTTGATACCTTTTGCAATCTCCAGAAGAAAGTACTTCTTGCTGAAACACCCAGACCCACTTTCCTCTGATTTCAGTGCGTTGCCTTCAGTCAAAACACTAGTATGTATCACAGTGCACACAACACCAGCTGCTCCCACCTTTTACACACATCTCCACGCAACCCCACACAAGGGAACTGAGCTTTTGCCCTGCAACTTCCCCGTTTTAAAGTAACGATTACACCCTTTAGCTTACCAAAACCAATTAAGCCTGTCTGGATGAGCAAAACATCCACATTCTGCAGTCTCAACTTCAGTGAGAATTCCCTGTCAAAACATATTTCTTCACCCATTAACCAGCAGGTTTTAACCGTGTCTTCCAACAGTCATCGCGTAAGGTCCATGGGTAATGTGCCTAACATTTCTCAATTCTTCAAACTCAAAGCATGCTTTAGTTATTGACAAAGGCTTTTTGTATTTAAAATGTTCACCACATACCAAAGGCAAACAGGACAAAACAAAGAACAACAAAGAAAAAATAACACCTGACAAGAAAAATAAGCTTAGAACCAATGCTCATTGCAGTGTTACATTTTACTTGCTCTCTTCCTCCTACACACTTCTACTTGGGCAAGTATTCTTTGTTTAATATGTTCTCTCATGTTCCTGGAAGTTTGCTTCAATATATTGAATGAGTTTTATTTTATAGTGAACTGCAAGCCACCAAACACAATTCATTACAGCACAGATTGTCTTAAGAGATGCTTCACAGTAGCCTTGCCTGTGTTACTCCAGTGCTGAATGCAATTCATGTAGTCAACAAATAATTAAGCAAAAGCACATTATAGCAGTAGTTTACTGACAAGCACAATGTTGTTAGAATAAATACAGAGTATCTTGCAGCCCAGCAGGGAGGAGCTTGTAATTTACTGCCCATGGATCCTGAATTTGCTACACAAGCACTGATCTCTAGCATATGTGCATGAGTAATAGCTTTATTTCTCACACAGATACCTCTAAATTTGGAAAATTTTTTTTTGCCCCTCTACAATTATTCATAAAATAAAATACACATTTCCAGGAAAATCTCCTTCAGATTAACTATGCCAAGACTTTGGAATTTAAGACTAATATGCTGAACTAACATCAACCAAGTATTTAAACCTGTTACCTAATAAACAATACTTCTTCCACAAGAAGTACCAATTTAGAATAAGCCAATGCAAGTTGCAACCATGGAAATTCTGGTGAAACGAAGGAAAAAGAGTTCACAGCAAGGGTGGTGAAATGCAGGATGCCTAGCAAGGCTGCAAAATCTCCACCCTTGAAGATATACAAAACTCAGAGAGATGGGGCCCCGAGCGACCTGATCTCATTTGGAAATTGTAGCCTCGCTTTGAGCAGAAGTTTAAACAAGATTATTGTTTAATTGCATAACAATCTAAGGGATGCCCATAGGCACACAGGAATTATACCCACACCAAGTGTCTTATGTGCATGCTGCTTTTTCATCTTACGGAAGGAGAACAGAACACACCTGGATTCAGACATAAAATCTCTGTACCTGGGGTACGATAGACTGCACAGCTTGAAAAAGAAGCCACCCATCACTCAAGCTCACAGTTAATCTGAAAGAACTCTCACTGTTAAATAACAGCATTTATGTGTCCTGCATTAGCTGAGATGGAGTTAACTTTCCCCACAGCAGCCCCACAGTGCTGTGCTTTGCATTAGTGGCTGGAAAGGTGTTGATAACACACCAGTGTGCGCTGGCACAGCATCAGTACCCTCTCTCCAACATTTCACCCTCCCACACCAGCAGTAGGATCGGGGTAGGCAAAATCTTGGGAAGGGACATACCCAGGACATCTGACTCACACTGACCAAAGGGATATTCCACACTATAAGATGTCAGGGATGTCTGCTGAGATAAAAGTTAACAAAAGGAGGAGGAAGAGGGGCATTCATTATTTAAAGTGTTTGCCATCCAGAGCAACCACTACATGTTCTGAAGCCCTGCTTCCTGGGAAGTGTTTGGACAACACCTAATGATGGACAGTAGAGAATAAAACCTTTGTTTGCATGCATGCAACATTTTGCTTTCACTTTAGTAAACTGCCTTTTCTCAACCTATGGATTGTTTTCCATCTTATTTTCTCTCCCCAGGCCAGCTGAGAAGAGGGAATGATAGAGTGGCTTGGTGGGCACCTGGTGTGCAGCCAAGGTCAACCCACCAGAGTCCCAATAGCAGAACTCCAGCCATGGTAATGAGAGCAGAAGCACCTGACCACCAGTGACAACGAAGTCAATCAACAAAAAATCCCACAAAAGTTTCATTCATTGCATCTTTTAAAAACAAACAGAAATGAAAGAAATTATTTTAAAATTCTCATTCCAGTTATGAACCCACTTTGAATAATGAATGCCTGTTTTCTCTCAAGTGATTGTGCTATTCATGGTGCTAGTAAGCAAACAACTCAGAGCAAATTCCTCCTGAACCCATACTATTTAACCCACTTTTAAATAATTTCCCAATGAGGTAAATGCAACCCAAATATTACAGCAGCAATGAGAGAAAAAAAATAAATCTGAATATTCTTTCATAAGCAAATCCAAAACTAAGAAAACTAAAATCACTTTCTCAGACAGACTGCTTGAGGTCTTCTATTCCTCAATCTCAGAAACACAGGTATACAATACTATTAAAACCAGCTAAACTTAATGCAAGAAACTATTTCCCATAACCTTATTTAAAATTTTACACAAATGTCAAAAGAGAGTAAGTGCTCTACAAAATGTTCTGCTGACTCAAAAAAAAAAATCTGTAAAATTAGCACACATGAGCAGCAATTTCTCATGAATGCTAATACAGCCAAACTAAATCCAATAAACATGATGGGAGAAAAAAAATTGCAAGCAACATAGTTATTGCTTATCTGGAAGAAAAGTAAGTTAGGATAAACAGGAATTTTATTTTCTTTTGGTGACACTGCAGCAGTACCACTCTCAAAGTCCCATCACCAACATCCAGTACAGTTTCAGTACTTCAATTGCTTTTTTAAATAAAGATGAGGTTATTTCCAAAAGACTGCCAAGAGTAGCTACTTTTCCATTTAAAGGATCCATAATCCTGTACATTTAACTGTGAGTGTCCTGAAATTATTTATGCTGCACTCTCTTCCTCACTGCCTTGCATCCACTGTCTGAGTCTAGCACTCCTCACCACACCGGACTTTATTCTAATTACAAGTTCATGGAAGCAAGAAGCATCTCTAATACTTATTTGAATGGTGCCTAGTACACCCTTTCAGGCTGTGAGAAATTTAATTACTCCATTACCAAACTGGGGAAAAAATTCCACCAGTTAACAAGAAACAGTGTAAGCTGATGATAGGAATTACCAGTTGATGGATACATATGCTATCTGTAGGTGGGTCTTCATCATAAGAGAACATTAAGTGCAAGACATTCAAATAACTACAAACTATTCTGAGGACGAACATCAATATTAGAACTCCAACATCACTTCTTAGAAAGTTTCAAAGTATCCAAATCCAGATAATTAGCTGGCACAACAATGAAGAGAACAACTGACAGCCAATTCAGCAGTTCATACAGGAAGATACAAGAGTCTACATCTAAATTGAAATTTAAATACCTCTTTATTGCTCCTGGAAGATCTAAACTGAATGGAATTCGATAGGAGGATGCTAAAGTGTCATCCACAGCCTTGCTTATTTCCTGCAGCTCTCTTAAAGAAACGCAGCCAAGTAAAGCAGCCAGTTCACAGTCCTGTGACTGAATAAGCCTATCTTGTTCTTCAATTTCTCTTCTTAGTTGTTGATCTTTTCCTTCTAATATGGCCAGTCTTGTTCGGAGATCTTCAATTTCTTTCTGCATAGAACAAAAACCAAAGTTTACTATGAACCCTATAAAAGAAATCCATTTGCCCATAAGACAAAAAAGTACAAGTGTCAAAATTAGCATGTATTAAATTTGTCCAATTTAGCAAACATTAAATGAGACATCCTCTTGCTGAGACACAAAAATTCTCATGTGGGTTGTACTCAGAAACTCTAGTGCTTCCAATAGTCTGAAACTCACCACCTCCATTTCAATACCACACTTCAGGTTCCTCTTCCAACACCTACTGTCAGCCATCTTTTACTTTTAAAATAAATATTTACCAAGTTCACATGTTAAAAACTTCCACCAAAAAACCAAATGTCAGATCACCCATGGCAACAGAATCTTTTCTATAGGCTGGCAGCTGAAGTGATCAAACATCTATCCTGCAGAATACCCCTGCAATGGTTTGTCTAATGGCTCCAATCTGACATGACTATCTAACCAGCCCCTCTGATAATTAACAGTTCATTTTAACTAAAAGCTCAAAATCCTTCTCTTTACTTAAAATGGGCAGAACTTCAACCTCAGTTGCACTCATTTTTCTAGAAGTTCAAACTGAGTGCATCATGATATTGATGTTTCTTATAAGAGCAAAATATAATTTTCGGAATCATAGAATTGTGGAACCATTAATGCTGGAAAAGAGCTCCAAAATCGTTGTGTCCAACCCTTGGCCAAACAGCACCTTGTCAAATAAACCACAGCACTAAATGCCATGTCAAGTCATTTCTTGACCATTTCTGGGGATGGTGACTCTACCACCTCCCTGGGCAGCCTGCTCCAAAGCCTGACCACCCTTACAGTGAAGAAATTCTTCCTCATGTCCAGTCTTAGTCTCTCCTGGTACAGCTTGAGGCCATTTCCTCTTGTCCTGTCACTTGTTACCTGGGAGAACAGACCAACCTGGCTACATCCTCCTTTCAGGTAGAGAGTGATAAGGTCCCCTCTGAGCCTCCTTTTCTCCAGCCTAAACACTCCCAGCTCCCTCAGCTGCTCCTCATCAGACTTGTGCTCCAGACCCTTCACAAGCTTCACTGCCCTTTTCTGGATATGCTCCAGCACTTCAATGTCTTTCTTGCAGTGAGAAGCCCAAAAATAAAAAAAAGCTTCACCAATTTGTACATCATCCTTGCACAGGTTTTTCCTTGAAAACCCAACATATAGCTTGCAAGGAAGGAGCACTTCTTGAAGAGATCTGGGTAGCTGAGTTAAAGTTGTCATTGAATTGAACGCCATACTGGAGAATTTGATTCTATTCCTACATTTCTTGCTGTCTCTGTGAAACTTTGCAAGCCACTTAAACTATTATCTTCCCACATGGCCAAAGACTGTATGTTCATCATTTCTATACAACCTGCAAGAGGTCTCTGACATGCTATCTATAGGCTCTCAATAGAAATCAAAGCTCAATTCCATGCTCTGATCACATTCAGTCCAACTAAAAATAAAAAACAAAAAGCCAGAAACCCAAAACTAAATCTTTAGTAAGTAAAACTAGGCATTACAAAACTGATGTTAGAAACAACCATATGGCTTTTTATGGCAATTCACATCTCCATTCTCCATCTGAGCAAATGGCAATAACACCCAAAATGGTGTTACAGAGATAAAATTAAGTGGGTTTGAATCACTAAGATGCAATGTTGATTAATACTGCAAAAAGAGCCCACTCGCTAATTAATAAATTTGTATTCAAAAGGTTTGAGTGGTACACAGTAGAAGGGGTCAAATACTGAGTAAGGAAGAAAAAAAACCAGTATTCTGAATATCTGAAGTGACACTTCATCTATGTATGAGGTAGCAATCTAGGGGGGAAAAAAACCCCACGTACTTCAATATTACAGGCTCTCCTAAAACATACATACTATGCACAGATAACAGACTTTGGCATTTCTTTGCTTTTTTACAGCTTCACTTTATAACCTTAGCATTAAAATAATGTTTTCAATGCAATTTCCATGAAGTTTAGCTCACTAATGCTCATTTTGTTAACAAATGTACTTTCAGGTTTGCTGCACTGTAACCAGCTTCCCAAGTATCACTTAAAACAAGAAGAAATGGTCCTTGCATGTTCAAAGGTTGACTAGCTCCAAAATTTCAACTTATAATAGCCCTGCACACCACCAGGTTCACCAATTATTTTCCTCCTCCTTTGGTCTTAGATACAGGAACAAGAGAATGGTGTGGCCCACGTTTCAACCCACAGAGGCATTTGTCCAGGACAGAAAGGTCAGCAGACCAAAAACATGAGTTTTGCTCCTTCCAGTCTCAAATTAGGCTTTTAGTGTGCACAAAGGACAATTCTGTCTCTGTGCTAGTGGCTTGGGAATACTGCCAAAATCTTAATAGGCCCTACTTAATACAGAGACCTCCATATTCTGTGAAAACATAGTAATTGCAATCACTGCAATAAGCAACATACATGGGAACAGAAAGGAAGATGAAGGGAATCTGGTTTTACAATCACACTTTTAGTACTGAAATGTACAACATAAATAGATACCAGAAGTACACAATCTGCATTCACAGAAAGAAAGCTGCTCTGCTCAGGAATAGTTCACAGGCATTCTTGGGAGCATGGAAATTTTAATCAGTAAATTGGAATTCTCCTGCATTCTTTTCCAGAAATGCAAAGAAGCCTTTAGCATGCTCTTGGTCAGCCTCCAGGGACAGATAAAAAGGGCTTGAAGTCTCGGCATGGAGCAGCAGATGATATTCATCTCAATAAACATAAGCTGGAGTTTTACTTTGCAGATTTAAGTTTAAACTGAGATTTCCAACACGACAGCTAATCAGTACTGACTGTAAACTTCCAGCTTCACTTATGGACTGATGGTCTCAATGAAGTAGAGATTGTGGTAGAAACGGTAATACGTAAATTATAGATATGGCCACAGGTTTTCAAATCCCTGAAGACAAGTGCAGAACCAACAGAAGAGAAGGCAAAAGAAAAAGTAAAGAAGAGTGGGGCTGAGGAAAATTAAAAAAAAAAAAGATTATACTTCTGATCATGCAAGATTTTGGGCAGGAGCAATCTTTAGTGGATGCTGGGTGCAACCAATCACCACAGATCAGCCTTCCCCAGAACCTTGAATTCCTAGTAATTTTGATAAAATGCTAATAAATAGCATGCCTGCACAATGGTGTGGTTAATTTTTCCCTACTATAACTACAGAAGAACAAAGATTCAGCTTGAGCAAGTGTAAAAATTAGCTGTTGAGGAGTCTTAAGTACAGCAGTTTTCAGTTCAAAATCTTGAGGTGGCTCTTGGATGTCTAGATTAAAATAGTTTTCTGCACACTGAATGCTGAACTACACTTTGTCTCCTCTTACATGTTGATGAAATAAACCTGAAGAATACAAAGGTGATGAATAGGATAAAAAAGACATTTCTTCATCTAAGTACAATTTTGCAATGACCACATAAGATGTTTTTTTCTATTTCTTTGTAAGTTTTTAATATATACAAATTTATGTGTGTACACATGCAGAGATTACTACACTAATGGATGCACCAAAGGGGAAAAAAAAAAAATCACAAAAAATTATTTCAAGACCACAAAAAAAAAAAGGAAAACTAAGTCTACTAGGTCTCTAAGGCACCACATCGCTGAGTGTGATAACCAAGGTTTAAAAGACACATAACGAGACAAGACATTGAGACTTTTGAAGGACAGAGAAAAGAAAGAGCTAAATTTTGCTTAAAAGGCTTGCAGACTTAAAATTGGACAAATGCCATCTTGAAACATTCCACTTGCCAAACTATCACATTGTGACATCACGTGTCAGTATAAAGCTATTGTTAGCAAATGCTGGCTGCTTCGTGATGATTCCTTCATCCTTATGAAAAGCATCAACCATTTTTCAGGAATAAAAGCTGTTAATCATGTATTTATAATAAATTCTAACCAGAAACAGATGAAAAATTTTTGTCTTAAAATAAAAACTTCTGAAGATCAGTGTAGTATTAAAACATCAAATTATAACAAAGAGCACGCTTAAAAAGATGATGAGGAAAGTTAAAACACGCACACAAGCCACCAAACCTTCCAGCTCTGCATCTCTGTAATGAGATTAACACAACTCCTGTGGCTGCCATCTCCAATCATCACTTAGATTATTGACTGGACTCCAGCCAAGGCTCTAATTACTACACAGAAGCAAAGTCGCTATTACAATAAATTTATTTAATTCTGTGTGACAGCTTACAAGGCTTTCCCCACAGCACTGGTTCTTATACACCACTTCCCAGTTCTGTTACCTGTAACCGTTTCTTTTCTTGAAAAAGCTGGTTTCGTTTCATGGCCGAAACCTGCATCCTCTCCTGGTAAGTTGATCTCAAAAGTCTATGCTCTTTTTCATGACAGAGACCATTTTCTTCATGTCTAACCCTTTGAAAAAAACATGACAAAAGCTAAAAATTAGAGGTTTTCATGAGTTTCAGTGTCTCAAGGATTAAACAGATCAGAATGCTACATGTTACCTTTAAAGTCATAACACTCCAGCACCAGAACGATTACATTTCAAACAGATACAGTTAGAGAACAAGAGATTTTTTTTCCTTGGCATATCTTCCTTTATTATCTCAAACATTTACACTGTTTTTACAACACGATGAAGAAAGAAAATGGAAAGCTTGTATAGCTTCAGGCTTCCCCCAGCTTTATCATATTTCAGAAATTTATCCATCACTGCCTTGAAAGAGACAAAACTAAGGCATGTAGTTTCTATCAATACAGAGAAAAATCTCTTAGACAGAAGTTTAGAAACTTGCCAAAGCCATTTTTGCAGCTTCTGTCAGCTTTTGGAGACTACATTAGAGATCATCTGGAGTGTTTGCTCCACAATGCCAAATTTTACTTCTCTCTTGCACAGCGAGTTCTTTCAAAATCACAGTCAGTGGGCTTCCTCCCAGTCATCTGTACAACCCTCAGTTGTAAATCTTTCCATGACTGGACTCCAAGGTAATCAGCACATTATGTTAAGTATCAATTCCATAATCAGCCTCTCGAAATGCACCTGCAAACAATGCAAATCCATTTTGCCTTCCATGTTCCCCCATAAGGGCACGTGCGCTTGCTAGGGCAATTGCATTTCTGCGTTCATCTCTAGGGACAAGTGCATGCACCTCCACAAAAGGAGTACAGATTCATTTCAGTATCTTGTTTAAAAAATACTGTGTCTCAGAGTGGTTTTGAGGCATAATTTCCCACTGTGGTCTTGCAAAGCAAATACATCCATGCCACATACAAAACATGCATTGTAAGTCTGGTTTAAGCATGATTAATCACACAATTATGATCTCCATGCACAGGTGTTTAACAAGCATGTTGAACCAGAGATTTTCATCTATTCTGCAGGACCATCAAAAGACAAACACTTTACTCCCTTCTCTGTGGGCTGCAGAATTTACTGAAAAAGCAAAATAAAGCCTCGGCACTAACATAGGTATCATTAAGCAAGATAGACATAATGACAAGTGTAACTGCATTTCTGTATTAACAGCATGCATCAAAGAGACATCCCTATTATGATGTGCTAGGCCATCACTGTGCCTTACAATCATTGCAGGTGCCTGTGGCTCCAACCAACCACACTTCCCAGCAGCTCTGATGCCACCTTCTTCAAGGTGGAGCTGCATCATTCCTAGAGAAGTATGTAATAAACTTCCAAGTGGCTGATCAAAATTTAGAAAAAAATTCGATTATAAACATAATTTATTTTCAGAACCTTCTTGGAAATTCAATGTGTACTGTCTATTTGGGGCTGGTGGAAGAAAAACAAGATCTCTCTAATCTCACCAAACCTGACTGATTACACAACCACAGCATTTGTTGTTCCTAAGCTAAACATAACCAAATTGGGCTCCCACCACATGCCCCCAATATCCTGTGTCAACATCAAATGCATTCACTTAGAAACTCATCTCATAATTTAATCAAGTAAAATAAAACTGTGGCATGAATTTCAGCTTCATCTCTTAAGCTGCCATACACACTTTTCATTTCAGAATATTGCAAAAAGATGAGATTGACTTAACTACAGTAAAATTGCAATGATCTGGTCTTCTGATGCTAGTCTGATCATCTTTTTAATTTTCCAGGTAAAAAAGAAGTCTTCTTGGGTATATTTTTTTTTGTTCCAATTCAAAATGAAAACAAAAACTGAAGCCTACAAGTTTTCCTTGGAGAAGCAGTTATGTTTTCCACCGTACTATCTAAAAATACTGTTGGAACAGAAAGAACTTAAACTCCTGTACAGAAGACAAAAGGTACTCTTGCTGTATCAACGAGTCAGACCACAGACAAAGCAGTGTAAAAGGCTACAAGAATCAAGCAAGCAAAATAAAAGGGTGTCACAACAACAGTATTCAAACTTAAGCTCAAAGAAAGGAGTGTGCACAAGACAAAAAAGAGAAGAGGCTATCCATCTGACCCTGAAGAATGGCACTGCTCCGACCTGTGCAAAGAGAAGAGTTACAGATCTAATCATCCAAAGAACAGGAACACTTTCATAAATATGTTATAGCATCTATTTTATATATAAAAGTATTATATATACATTATATAGGATAAAAAAAAGCAAACTGTATCTGAGGGATGCTTTAGTGACTCAGTTTCTATGATAAAGAAGAAACACTACCTCTAATGCCAAAATCATTATTACAAATTAATGCATAGAGCAAACACATCTTAATGACGAAATAGAGAATGGCGTATCCTAATCTTTAAGGGATAGTTAAATAGCCTCTTAGAGCTTCAGAACATAGAAGAAAACAGCTCTGAAGGAGTGCAGTTTGTTTTAAACCTCACTTATTACTAGATGCTATAAATAGAGGCTAAAAATACCTTCAAATTTTCCAATTTCACCCAAAAAAAATCATTATCTGTACTTATTCTATCTAATTTTCATGTCTATCAAAAATTACACCCAAATGTATTGACTAGCACACTGCAGCCTTTATATGAACAAGCTGCCAGAAAACAAAAGGCTTCTCTTCTTTCATTTGTGCTGTTGCATTTGAGAATAGCTTTCAATACCTAAAAAGTATTCTCTTCTAACAGTAACTAGGAGCATGGATGAAGACAGACCAAGAAACAGAAACAATTTCTTTTTCCTAAGGTAAGTACCCCTCTTGGGCCATCCAACACATCTTGCATTCCCCCCATCTTTGAAGCCATCCCTTCAAGACAAGGTTTAGAATTTATTTTTGTGGCTTTGTACAGTGCTGAGCTCAATATTGCTGCTGTATAAAAAGCAGCACACAAAAGGAAGCTCCCAAAGATCTATTCATATCAAAAAATAATCTGGTTTTTACTTTCTATTTAAATATCCTTTCATTGCCTGAAAGGGAGCATCAGAATTAACTCCACAGGGAAGCGTTGCTCAAGCTGCGTTGCTGTTGTATGCTCAAGCTGCCGTGTCAAGGATTCAATCCCATTCCCACTCAACATCAATGAGAAACATTCTATTTAATTCACCAGTTCATCATGATCAATGTTTTTCAGGGGAATTCTGAAAGAATTGTAGAAATAAAAAAAGGGGGGCACGGTGGGACTTTCACAGACAAGCTCTGATACGTTAGGCGGTCATTAAAACCCTTGATCAAAATTACTCATAATTTGTATTCCTCATTTTGAGAAAAAGAGAAGCATCATTTTACACAATCATGAATCAACAAACTTACCGATGATCAGCAGCCCAGCGCAATGTTGCCTGAACTTGGGTCATGAACCTATCCAAAAAACTGCTGACTGATGGCTGCCTTGAAGGAAGCTGAAATTTTAAAGAATTTTTCTCCTTCTCCAGTTCTTCCAGTTTCCGTCTAAATTTATCAGCTAGAAATTAAATTTAGAAAAAAAAAAAAAAAGTTAAAAACTGACAAAAGTGTCCTGTTTTACCTGGGAGAAAAACAAAGTCTCTCAACAAAAAGTAAAATCTACCTCTCTGAGGGTTCTTCTTCCTCTTTTCATAAAATATATCAATCTGTTCTGCTCAAGGGCAAATTAACAAGACTAGAATGTAAAACATCAAATAACCAAGATGCCAAGCCACTTTTTTCTACAACAAGGACAAAACTGCAGGCTTCCCAGCACTTTTTTCATTTCATAGGGCTCCAAAGAATTGGCTCAAAGTTATCACCCATGCTCTTCCTAGAGTAATGGCTGAGAATTAAATTCTAGGAGAAGTGCTACTCTTGGCTGCTTCAGCTTGTCTTAAAACTTAGATAGCAGTTACACATTTAAATTTTGACTTTATAAAAAAATTGTACTGTTATTAGAACTGAAGAATCACACACAACATAGCAGTATACTTCAGCAGAAAATGCACGTGCAATTATAGCAATTAAACAATTATCACATTCCAGGCTCTCCTGAATCATGCTCAGTTTATTATCCAAAACAAAAAAGATTTACCTTCAACTTCAAATAAAAATAACAGTAGTCCCCAAGAGATTGCTTTGATTCTACCATAACCCTACATGTTTCTTAGACTAACCACTTCTCTATGTAAGTTACTTATTTGTTTTCTGTCCCTGTGTAGAAAACAAAGGAATATCATTCCAACTACTAATTATTAAGTCCAGTACGTGTATCTTCTATTGTGCCACTATACCAGCAAAATCACATACATGACAGATAACAAGCCTGCCAGTCCAAGGCAGAACACCTTTGACAATACATTAGTCAAATTAGAGAGTTTTGAGTTAAACCACAAATGGAAAACCTTTACAGTTCAGTCCTTTGCTCGTGACCTCACTGCCTACAATTTTGTGCGATTAGCGATCCTTTCCACATTTTCAATACATTACTATCAGAATAGCATCCATCTGTGCATGCTTTTTATTGCTAATTTCCTTTCTTTATCCTCTGAGGGGATTTAAGAAGGTAAGTTGCTTACATTTGCTGGTTTAGCAAAATGATGCATTTTTACAATAATCTATCATTAGTATTGATCTCCATTCTGCTTCTGTGCCAACAGTGTAGAATAAAGACAGAGACCTTACTAATAAGACTAGATCTTTTCCCTGTCCCAGCACACTGTTCCAGGGTAAACTCACTATGGTGTTATCATCTGGCTGCAAAATGTCAGAAAGCCCTTGCTGAAATGAGCACCCTACCCCACACATACCCACGTGCATACCAATGTCCTGCAAAGCAGTGGAGGTGAACCACATCTGTGACGCATTTCTCGGGGGCCACAGCTAAGTTGATTCACCCTATCCCTATCACCCCACTGAAACTGAAATTTGAGCTGAGATTCCCAACCAGAAAAACACATCAGCACTTGCATGCTAATATGCCACTCGGCATTGCAAACTCAGCCATCAAAAATACCACTGTTACAAACAGAATAGTAAGGGTTGAAAGGGTTGGATTGTGACCAGTGACCACTGAACACCAAACCACATGGAAACACTTCTTTTTACTCACAATCCTTCACCACTGGGCTTGCTGGGAGTTGTGGCAACCCTCTACAGCCATGTAACAATGTCATCATTGTTCTTTGACATAATTATGCTTAACTGTATTTGTGTGTCCAGTTGTTTAATCGTTCTACTCCTACTCCTCCTGGCCCTAAAAACATGCTATTTTGGGAAGGAAAACAGATGAGGGGATCCACATGCCAATTCCTTCTCTCTCTCTCATTAAGTCTTGGCTGCATCCTGCTTTATATATTCCAATCTGCACAGTATTCAATTAGTTTTTACTAACAGACGTTTCTAAATAATTTGTTCCACTGGCATCTAATACTGTCCCTGCTCAACTCTGTGGGGTCCCGTGTGCACCCACAGAAGCACGGGCGGGTTCAGTGATACAGTCGGTAACAAAGAGTCGAGAAGGGTACCTGCGTGCATTCCCTGGCTTCTACACTGCCTAAGGGAGCAGAGACAAATACAAACATGATTCCAAAGCTCACAGTTTTATCCAGGGGCACGGAAAAGGCGGGACTAGGGAACGGGGACCAATGGGGAAGCTCTGGGGGAGTGACAAGGGGTAGAGGCTGACAGCCAACTGGAGAAGCCAAACTGGGATAGACTAACATAACAGAACAAGCATCCTGGGAGAAGCCTTTCTGGTCACCCTAACCTAAACCTTCTTGTGGTACTAGGGACTTGTCTTACTGAAAACTCTCTGTCCCTTATAATGTATGTTCACCAGCCACCATAGGCATCTTATAAGTAATATGGCTGGTCATATCCACTTACTTCTCTGCACTAAATGATTTTTTATCCATTTATCTTTTCAGAATCACAGTTACAGGTCACATCTTAAGAGACTCCAGCACCACTGAGCTGAACACTGCAGCACTCAGCTTCTAGAATCCTCTCCTGGAAAGGGGACCTCTGCCATTTGACCTGGCTGATATCTTCAGTGTATGGAGAGACCCAAGAACCTCAGTGCTAGCTGAGCAGGGAACCATGCAAATAAGGCTCATCTCAATCCAGCTTTCAGTGCTGCAGCTCAAGAGAAATCTGGATCAAGCACAAGTAATGGAAATGATGAGAAGTCTAGCCAACAGGATGTGAAAGAAGGCAATAAGCAGGGTTCCTCAGACTAGCAGAGATAAAGACTGAGGTAGCTTCTAGTACTACTACAAGCCAGCAGGCTGCAAAGAAAGCAGTAATAAAATGTTCCCTTAGAACTTGAGTCCTCAGTAACAAACCTGAGTTGCAGCAAACAATATGAGAAAAAAACATTAGATATAGTGAATCACTAAATCTAACTGCCAGGGTTAGACAGGAACTCTCCACCAGTGTTGGTTTTCAGGTCAGACAGACATCTCTCAGGAATAGCTCTGGCAGAGTTTTAAGGTTGAGGCCAGAAAAACCGAATGTATTCTTTTGTTTTAACAAGGAACAGTGCCAGATTCTGCACCTGGGATGGGGCAACCCTGGATGTACGGACAGACTGGGGTATGAGATGCTGGAAAGCAGTGCTGTAGAAATGGGCCCGGGGGTCCTGGTCGATGGCAAGTGGAACATGAGCCAGCAGTGCCCTGGCAGCCAGGGGGGCCAACCCTGTCCTGGGGGGCATCAGCCACAGCATCACCAGCTGGGCAAGGGAGGGGATTGTCCCGCTCTGCTCTGCACTGGGGCAGCCTCACCTCGAGTGCTGGGGGCAGTTTTGGGCAAAACAATATAAGAAAGATATTAAACTGTTAGAGAATGTCCAAAGGAGGGCACTGAAGACGGTGAAGGCCCTTGAGGGGAAGCCGTATGAGGAGCAGCTGAGGTCACTTGGTCTGTTCAGCCTGGAGGAGACTGAGGGGAGGCCTCACTGCAGTTACAGCTTCCTCGTGAGGGGAAGAGGAGGGGCAGGCACTGATCTCTTCTCTGGGGTGACCAGTGACAGGATCCGAGGGAATGGCCTGAAGCTGTGTCAGGGAAGGTTTAGGTAGGATATTAGGAAAAGGTTCTTCACAGAGAGGGTGGCTGGGCACTGAAATGGGCTCCCCAAGGAAGCTATCATGGCACTAATTCTGAGAGAGTTCAAGAAGTGTTTGGACAATGCTCTCAGGCACCTCATGTGATTCTTTGGGCTGTCCTGTGCAGGGCCAGGAGGTGGACTTTGGTGATCCTTTATTCCAACTCAGAATATTCTGTGTGAGATTCTGCGTGATCTCTTCCACCATATTTTCTAGGATTTTTCAGCCAAGAAGCAGACACAGAAGGCCTTTGCTATTACTAAGTCATCAGACTCACAAACACAACTTTCTTTTACTTTCATTTTAGTCTTTTAAGCATGTTATTCCAACACAGAAAAGACATTCACAGAATCCAAGAACTCACTGATAGACTGGGACACCAAGAGAAACCACGTGCACTCAGATATCTCCATCACAAAGAAAGGCTTAATACTTTCTCTCTCCCATACTTCATTTCAAAATAAGTTACTTAATGCACAGCTTACATGCCAAAAGCAACCCCCCCCCATTTAATGAAGTTCTTAAATGACCAAACTTTCATGTAATCAATACATACTGTTTTACAGAAGCATTTAAAATTAGGCCTAATTTTCTTTATCAGCCTTTTATTTCACTGTATTCTGGTGCCAGTTTGCTGCCTTGCAGAGTCCTACAGATACCCTAGACAAAGCTCCTACTTCAGACCAAACAGTAAAAGTTAACTCTTAAATTACCCTTCATTGCAATCCATTACTGTGCAATCCACTACTGCCTGTGTACTTAAGACATCCCACTCACTTTAAAGCCAACCCAGAGTACAGGCCTGGAAGATGCTGACTAACTGCTGTTCTCAATTAAACAAGCAGCAATCAGAAAACAGTAGTGTCTCCAAAGATCATGCTTTGTGATAGCTTTGTGAAAAGGAAGCAATTTCCATAATTTCTAATTGACCATGTGAGAACATCTGGCTACCTCTCTACTTTTTACGTACTCTAAACATTGGTTTTATTCCTCCGAAGAAAAGGTTCACTTTATCAGAACTACTTATCATTATTTAAAAAACATTTATGAAAATCATTTCAGTAAGGAGAGAACCTCATTTGCTATGTACTGCATATATTTATGTTTATTTATGTCTGTGCTAATAAGTGGGAATATAATCAATCACACTATTCTACAAATTGCTGGACATTAAAAAAGTGTTTCTTCAACTAGTTCAAGGTCTAGGGAAGGTCATTTGATCTTGCTCCACAGTTCAGTAAAACAACATCTTCCCTTTCGCCCTTGCGTCCCCCCAAAATCTGAAGGCCCTAAAAGAGGATTTGTGTAGGATTTATAAGCATAAATCACACACTGCAGCTCTAAAGTAATTTTTCTTGCCTGCTAGATACTTCCAGAGACACGTAATCTCCCCACCATTTGCCTTTTTAAAAACTTTAAGGGTCCAAGATGACTGAAGTGTCTTGTATGCTCAGCACCAAACACAGTTATGAAGATCTGAACCAGGTTCAGATCCAAAGACCACTCTAGCAGCCTGTATCCAAAACCACACAGAGTAACAGGACTTTAGAGAGGAGATTAAGAACCAGGGTGCAAAGTGCCCCCTCTTTCTGTTCCTGAATCTCTAATGTCTGTCAGCTAAAAGACTTCCTGTGCAAGATACTACTCTTAGATCTCTTCGCTTCTTTAAGTGAGGGAAAAAGTAAAACCACCAACTGGTGGACATCTATCCACCAGAAACTTCTCTCTTCTCAGGCTATCCATGCTTTTGGTCTCTAAAACACACTATAACAGAGAATATAAAAATTGAATCATGAATTATTTAAACACATACCCCATTTGGTAACTTGATGAGTCTAATGTGGAGCTTGAATATGTGACTGAAACACATCTAGAGAGCAGACTAGTAAGCAAGGTGTCTACAGCCCAGTTACTAGCATTGGCCTCCTGCAAAGTAACTTGCAGGAGAAAATGTAGATCAATTAATATCCAAATATGACACATAAAGACATATACTGTGATAGGACCTGAAGGCATTACAAGCACCTGGAATACCTATCTGCTCTTAATTTAAGGATAAAATAATTAACCATTTAACATATAGACAGTCAAAAATAAACACACTTGATATGTATAAAATGGAACTTCAGATTACTCTTGGATAGTTGAACAGCTAGCCCTCACCATGTGGTGTCTGGTCATCGGTATAGAGCAAAACCTTTTCTACCTTCCATTCAGCCCTGCACATGGAAAACCAAAATAAAGCCACTGCAGAGTCAAACTGCACACCTGGGCAAGGCTGACTCCAAGACATCATGGGGCTGGGGACAGACACCACAGAAGCAACAGGAGTAGCGGAGTTATGCCTACCCTACTGACTGTGTGGACTAAAGGGAGAACATCTGCAGAGCAAAACAGTTCAGTATTGAGGCCCCAGCTTCTGCATTTCAGAAGGTCCTACTTCAAACTAGGTTTAGTGTAATGCCATGGATCAAAGGACAGATAGTTGAGCCTCTTGGGTACCTCTACAGCACATCTTCAGACTTTGTCTCACCTGAAAGAAAACCAACCCATTGTTCTACAAGATTGCTCCACAGTGCAAAGCAAAGCATAGTACATGGGACAGGTGGGACAAGTGGGAGATTCCTTTCAAAGGCTCACGCACCTAACTTGAACTGAAATTTTATTTGGGCCAGGGCCCATTAAACCCAGCAGTCAGTGGAAAAAGCAGCTCCTGGGAAGGCCAGTAAGCAGAGGCTAAAGCTTTCCAGACAAGGCTGTAACACTCTGTGTACCACAGCCAAACATTCATGTTCAGCTCATAAAAAGGCAGAGCAAAACACAAATGTAATTATCCCACTTAACCACCACTTAACTTTTTCCATCCCAGTATAAAAGGCAACCTTGTGAAATTTCACACTCCAGCTCTGCTCCTGAACTATCAAGACTATCTTTAGGAACAGTGGAACAAACCAAACTCCTGGCTGCTGAACACCCTTTGGAGTCAGAAGCTACTACCACAAAATTCACCCTAAATCAGGAGGGCCAAAATCTACAGGAGCTATAACTCCATAATTCCTTGTTTTGTGTGTATTCCTCAGTTATTTGTCACTCTTAGTACAGATGACAAACCCTTCTAATTCCTGCTGAGATGCTCGACTGATGGTTGTCCCCAGTTCTGGTGCTATTTAAAGTTAAAAGACTAGCAACCAGAAGAGTACAAGAGAATAAGTCTCCTACATTCCCTGACAGACTCAAGGCACCAGAGTAACTGAAACACCCAGCAATGACCTGATGTGGCATTTGATGCCACAAGCTCCCCCTGCTGCAGTCAGCATCAGCTGTCCATCCTCTAATTCCTTCTCCTTTCCTAACAATGAGCACCACTATACAAAAACCAGGGTGGTGGAGGAAAGGGAAGGAAACCTGGTACTCAAAATAGTCCCTTCACGAGAAGCAATGGAGAACACTGTCTACAAGATATTTTAAGACGGAAGACAGCTCAAGCCTGCTCTCTGCCTCCCAGCAAGCTCTGCATTTTCCACCCATCAGTTCATACCAATTACAACTCAGGAAATTGCTGCCTCCTTAACATATATAACATTTCCGAATTCAGTGTGCTAAACATCTGTGTTGCAGCAGAGTTGGGAAGTCTGAAAGCTTTAAAATATACAAGAACAGACACTTTTTAGCTATTATTACAAAGGGAAGCTTGGCACATTGGCACATTTAATTTCTCTCCTCTAATTTGTATTGAATTTAAGAGCATTCATTTAGCTTTGAACAAAAAGCTACATTCTTAGAAGTTTTACAGATGCTTCCTCCAAAGCACAGCACTAAGATTTTCACCTACAACTTACATCTTAACATTGGAAAGCCTGTGCTGTATATGAAACTTCTCCCCAGAAAGGCACTAGCACAAAGCCTGGGGCAAACTTTTATCATAAATTTTGACCAGTGCCCCTACTTCATAGAACATTCACAGCAGCAACGTGACTGACAGACTGTCACTCAGATCTGTAATTGGTTCTCTGGCTCTCAATAACAATAGTTAAAAGGATTTATGGGCACAAGCCATAGAACTCCATGGGTTTTGTGAGAGTGTACGTACAGTTACTTTAATCATCAGCAGGAACATTAGCAAGAAGCCACAAAGCCAGAAGGGCTTTGTCCAGCACACCTCTGGGAAATATGGGGGTTGAGAGCCCAGCAGGAAAATATCCGAGTCCTGACTTGGACAATTAATCTCTTTAGTTACTTGGCCAATGTTAGAAAAATTTTGCTTTCTCATGTTACTTTCTCTTCACCTGGCAATGATGTAGGGTGAACTATCCTCACAGCTGTTATTTCTGGGCTGAGCTTAAGGACATCAGGACTATTTGGATAAACTTACACTATAATTTCCTGTAACGTGACTATCCTAAAAGCAAAGTAGTTATTATTTGCCACTATCATCTCACAGAGGAGCCTCCAATGGAGGTTCCAATTGTACTCGGCTCAGACAATAGTACTGAGGGGGGGGGGGGGGGGGGGGCGGGGGGAAGCTCTACTCCAACAAATTTACAATCCACAAAATAAATGAAGAGAACAGTGCATCAGACCTACATTCTGGGTGAAAATTAGGGGCAATAATTTCAGCATACTAGAAACAGCTTAATCTCCATTTCCCTTAATCTGATACTTCTGAAAAGTGTTAAGTTTTTGTAATATCTTTAATAGCAACATTTTATATATTAAGACCTTCATAAGTATTTCACATTAGAGCATAAACTAACTACTACTATAATTTTCTAAATGCTGAAGTAGTTACATTTTTTAATGTGCCTGACATGCGTAACAGTCAGTGAAATAGTGGGTAGTTTTCTGTATGTGACAACCTTTGTAATTCATCTTTGTAACTGCATGAGAAGTACAATTCCATAGTTTCTATCCCCTATAGTCTTTCTCTTCAGATTTGCTGCATTTGTAATTTCCTTCAAACACCACAAGAGTTCACAGATAGGCATGTGAACATTGAAGACATCATTTCTCCTTTAGCCAGTTCACAATACAAATTAAACAATGCCCCACTGTCTGTTTGCCTTCTACAGTCTTTCCAATGAAACCACCAAGATCCTTACATTTCCAATATGACTTTACAATAAAAATAATTTACAGTAACATTGAAAGATACATTAAAAGGGAAAAAATAAGCTGATTGCTTGTGCACTTTATTTGATACCAACATTATTCTGCAAGCAGTGCTGACAGTACTGTCACTACATATGAGATTTTAGAGAAATAAAGAAAAACATACTGCTGATTCCAGGTCAAATCTGTATCTTTAAAGATGTCAGGCTATGCAGCACAATGGCACAGACAACTATTGTGTATTAAATTCTACTCTAAAAGAGATCTCTCCAGACAAGGAAGCTGGCAGAAATCAATGCAAAGCTCCTTGGCTTCCAATACAGCTCCTTCTTTTATCAGAGATGGTAGAAGAAAAAGGTTTGGTGGAGGTTTCCAATCAGTGCAGTTCATACACAAGAACTGTCAGCTGTATATTAATGTCAGCTGCAGACAATTCAATCCCATTTCACCATGTCCCTTCCCTTGCTCCAAGAATCTCTAAGCCAACATCTTTCTTCACTGCCTCTGAATAAATGCCATGGGTTGATTAGAAAACAGGTGAGTCAATTAACAGTAAACTGTGCAATGTTCTACAACTAATTGCATTGTATTGTAAGATACCTGTAATTTTTATAAAGTTCTAAATACTTCAGAAAGAAATTTTGAAATTGGATGGTCTATATCTGGGCTTTTATAGCAAGGATTTTATAACTAGAGACAATCTGATTATGTTGGGACTTTTTCATACCAGGCTCTATTTAAGCACATATTGTGAATCTAAAGTGCTTTGTTCCAGCTGTCAAACAAAGAAAAGGATCCTTTATTATTGCCTAACCTGAATACATTGAGAACACCATCCTAAAGCATACTGTTTGAAAGATTTTATTTTTTGTGTGAGAGAAGTCACAAAGTAGTGTAGATAATATAAGCAGTGCTTCACAAAGGTTTATCTTCATAGTTTTAAAAGCCATGTTGCAAAAATGCAGAACAAAGCAGCACAAAGTCTAGGCTAAGAAGCACCAATGAGTAGATGTAGAGTTGCTTGAAGTTTGAAAGAAAACAGCACAAATTTTGAAGTGTGGTGTATGTTAAATTGTGGTATGTTTCCCAAGGACTATAATAAGGGAAGAAATCAGCTTGCAGTTCTGCTTAAGCCACCAGCTACAGATCAACAGCATCAAAACAAAATGCAATTAGCCAACGTTATCTTCCTTCTGTGGCAAGGCACACTGATGAAAAGGTATAAAATACTATTTCTTATTGATTGAATATTACACACAGAGAACTATAAAGAGAATACAAATGTGTGCATGCAGCCCCAAAGCAATTGCTCTGAAAACTGCTGTGGACTCCACAAGGAAACTTGAAGCTTCTAGAAACAAAAGATGAGAGAGAAGATAAAGTAAGTCTTTGTGGTAGCAGAGCTGAAAACAGTACATCCATTATGGATGAGCACCTGGATGCCAGAATTTTACTTTAGGTTAAAGCAATCTTTTTTCTGCCTCTCTTGTTCCCTGCATTCCTCTTCTTGAGCTCCCACAGTACTGCTCAATGTTTGCTTGAATTCCAGGTCTCCACTCCCGCATTTAATAGTCTACGTAACCTCAAATATATAGATCTAGTTTTATTGTTTCTTCCTTATTCCCAGTGCTCTTCAAGAACTAAAACTTCACCATCCAATCAAGCTGATAGCCTTCCCCAAGCACTCTGCATCAGTAGATGCAAAACCAAAAACTGTTTTAAAACTATTTAAAAAAATAAAGGCAAATTAAAAAATAGCATATAAAAGATATTAACTTAGTTCAGCCTAGCCACTTTTCCAATTTCTACCATCCATCACTGTTCTAGCACCCAGAAGTTACACTCTTCTACTTTATACAGAAAGGGCCATATCCTAAGAAATCAAGCAATAAGAGAATGGTTTGTCATTTGTTCTCAGACTATTCTGACTGTCAAAACCAAAAATGGATTCACAAAAGTTAGAATTTCATAGAATCATACAATGGTTTGAGTTGGAAGGGACCTTTAAGGTCATCTAGTCCAACCCCACTGCAACAATCAGGGATATCTTCAACTAGATCAGGTTGCTCAGAGCCCCATCCAGCCTGACCTTCAGTGTTGCCGGAGATGGGGCATCCATCCACCACCTCTCTGCACAATCTGTTCCAGTGTTTCAACCACACTCATTATAAAAAATTTCTTCCTTGTATCTAGTCACATCCAATAATTTCCACCAGCTCCAGGAATCAAAATTCAATGGCAAAGCAAATCATTGAAACACAGAATAGTTGCTGACTGTTAATATTTGGTGACTTACTTCCCACCCTTCCATTTGAACTTGGCCTTATTAATCAATTCCCTCTCAGCAATTCACAAGCACCCTTACACCCCAGTTTCTCCTCTCATTGTTTCTGCCCCTTGATCCTCTCACCCCTTCCCACATCTTCCAGCTAGCATCTGCTTCTTTCTCTAGTCTTCTTTTCCAAAACCAGAAAAAATACAGTTTTTAGCTATGTGACTTACAGTTTGTTTAGCATACATATACAAATACTAAGCTCTTGTCTATTTCTTAACTACCATCTTCAACATTGCTTTCCCAAGTCTGTTTTTGGTACCAAAGCATATACACAACTTAAATAGTTTTGGGCAGCGACAACTGTAGCTGGATCCTGCAACTTCCTTTGGAAGGCCAAAAAAATATAAAATATCAAATGTAAAAGCCGCATACCCTTTTCTATATTTTCCCCTCTGGAAATTAATCTCAAGCACACTTTGTCCTATTGATCCTGAATGTCAAAACATCCTACATTCCTGACATTCCCAAAATGTCACCAAATCCTGGAAAAAAAACAGAAGGTTTGGGGGGGCTCAGAGCACTGCACTAAGTGAACTTCTCTGAAGAAACAGAGTCTGAGGCTGAACTGAATCAAAGCCACATCTCACTGACATAATCTCAGAGGAGACATTTCCTCTGCCATCAAGCTGTACGTCCTGTTGGCAGATTTGCAGGTTCTCATTGTAAAAATTACTTGTGTTTTGTTGAACTGACAACTCAAAGGCATCACTTCCCTGAAACAGATCTCTAGCAACATATCATGGCACTGGGAGAGTCAATGCCCCCACCACATTCAACCTGTTACAGAGGCTTCCAGACACAACAAAGGTAGCAATTTTGTCAAGCTTCGTCTTGGAGCTCCCCAAATTCCACCACCAGGGACAAAAAATGGAACAACTAAATAGAAGGCAGGCAACCCCCCCCAACACTGTGTGGGGTATGGTCAGGAGATGATGAAAGGCTTAGATGATTTGCTCAAAAAAGTCCAACATTCTACAAACAAAGTAGAGTAAGAATATCTCAAAATTCTGTTTCCCCAGCCTCATCCATCTACCAGTACTTTTACAGAATTCTTTTGTGGAATTATCAACAGCTCAGGAGTACTACAGGAAGCAAAACAACAATTAAGAGTTGTTTGATTTCCCTATGGGAAGCTGACAAAACAATCTGTCTGCTCTGCATTGAAAAGATTTACATGAACACATGAAAGAAATTAGCATAGGAAAACTCAACAACATAAGTATATTTTCCTTCTTGCTGGTTCCCATAAACCTCACAAAACACTGGATGCTAACCAAAATATCACAGGAACCTGCAAATCACAAGCATAACATATGAAAAAAAAAAAAAAAAAAAAAAAGGATAACCCAGGAGTAGTTATAGGCATAATCAAGACAGCCCATCTAGAAATAGTAACTTTTCTTAGTCCACAGTTTCTTTTTATGCATCTACACATACCTGCATTTTCAGGCAAAGAGAAAAAATTTGGGATATACAGCATGGTTTCACGATGGGTTGGTTCTGCCATGACTGTGCCAGGTAGCTTCAAGTCACAGTGGGTGTTCTCCCATGAACACCAATTCTACAGTGCTGCATTACAAGGTCTCAAACCAATAATCTTATTTCTTTCAGCTTCTAGGTCCTCTGTCTGTAAAAACACAGATAGCAACAATTGCTCCACAGGGGCCTCATTAGGCTTAATTAACACCTGTGTGAGATCTTCAGATAAAAGGACAGGTGTAATTACACAATCTGAACTGCTCTTTGCATAAGAAACCTTGTATTAACCCTTTCATAATTTGAGCTTTTCAGATTCTGTTCTATATAAAAGACTCTCACCTACTGGAGTCACCTCTTAATCTTCTCATTTCAAAAGCACATGAAGCTCATCATCTTCCCTGTTTTAACAAATGCGATCCTGACGTCTTTTTTTTTTTAAATCATTATTCCCCACTTTCCTTCCTTTCTCATTTGCAGTTTAGCTTTTTACACTTACAATATTCCTTTCATCCTGGCTCTGAGCTCTTGGAATCGTTTCGGGTGTAAGAACTATTATTCCTCAAGCACACAGGACAGCGGGTAGAGCTGCACAGGAGGAGGTCAGCAGGTGGAAGAACAAAGGCTCTCTAAGGAAGTTCCACAGCTCTTTAACTCTACTTTTGTGCTCACTTCAGCAAAGCAGTTAGGAATGAGACAATGCCCCATCAAGCACTAAATGCCATCAGAGGCCTGACTGGATTGTGTTCACAGAGGAGCAGCAGCAACCACCCAAAGACAGCCACTGCAGGAAGTCCAACCTCCTCCAGCATGTAGATCCACAGAAGAGCCTCTCCAATGCCCAACCTGCGTGGAATGCAGCAGTGCCAAGGCACCTTCACTGGTCCTCATACTTCAAGCTACAAGACTTGAAAATTTTACACACAGGCTCACTGCCTTACCCAGCCCGAGCCCATGAAGGGTCACTGCCTCCAGCAGCACCTCTCCCTGTTCAGCAGAGCCTCCAGAGGCTGGAAATGAAAGAGGAAATGCCAGAGCAGAGTCTGTGTTGACAGAGCTAGGTGGGAAGGGGAAAGAGGAGAAGAGTGGGACTCTGATGGATGCACCACTAGAAACTGAGCTTGGGGAGAGGGATTTGGATATTGCCATGCTTTCCAGAAGGGGTTCAGAAAAGCACATGCTCCAGAAAGGATGAGAGATCTGCTATTTTTATATGAACCCACATACAAAATGCAGAACATATTTCAAGTGTGATCCTGTTGTAGACCCCAGAATTGCAGCTCACTGGATGCAGGTTCTGCTTCCAGCCCCTGCAGCACATCTCCTGCAAGCATGTAAAATAAATGCATCAAAGCCTGCTATCTTTTGTGGCATGCATTAGCTACAAATGAAAACTTTGCAAGAAAATAGTTTTATTAGCACACAGCTTCACAATAACTAATCTGTGCTTTCTTTGTGACTTACAATCAAATAGCATTGCTACAGTAGTGAATCTTCCTATGAAATTCATTCTATGCCAGTACACCCACACAACCTGTTTTACCATAGCAAAATAAACATTTCTACCCAGCCTCCCACCTTGACTCGTCCAGCAGCATCCCCTGCTACTGAAATTGTTTGAGCAGATTGTCTTTGAAGTAACAAGGAATATGTTAATGTGTCTCTTGTTAACAGCAACCTCTATAAACACCTAATTTTTTTTCCCCTTTCCAAATATCTCCTGCAAATGCAACAGAAGAGAGCTGAGCTGCTTTCCCCTCCCACACCCATTCAGCTCTTTTTTACTTTACCTCAACGGACAGCTTAAGAAGAACTGTGGTAAAATACCTAGATCAGACAGATGGCATTTGCTGCTCTTTTCTCAGTCCTGCTGCTCAACAGCCTTAAAAAGCCACGATAATTCATTACTTATCTCAGGTAGATCCTGAGTTCCACTACAACTTTTTCTTATCCATTTTGGAGATGAAATTATCTTATTTACAGGAAGTATCCAGAGCCTTCCACCAGAGCAGAAAGAGATACTGGATTAGAACAAGACACCTGAAATAACTGACTTTTGCTCTCTGCTTTTAAATTTCTCCTCAACAAGCACAATCCTCTCCCTTCTTTAACAGATCTGAAGAGCAGCTGACATCTGCACTTCCTGGCTGGAGGAAGAAGTGGGGCAGGATGGTTTGGTTCTCCTTTATAGTTCTCTTTACATTATCCACTACTCTCACCCTAGAGTGTGCTTATAGCTCCTCGCTCCTCCCCACAACCAGAACTTCTCTCTTCCCAAATTATATCTGGCCATTATTTCTCTAATATATTCATAAATAACCAAGAAAGCTATTTATACACATATATATACACACACATCCATCTATGGGTAAAGTGCACATACATATATACACATACACATACGTGTGGCCATCCTCTTGAAAGTCATGGCTTCCTTGTCATACACTGAAAACTGTTTATCTGACATTTATTCCTCTTTCTTTTTATAAAACAAGTAGCAGGGTCAAAATATAGAAAACCATTGTTATTTAGTTACAAAGCAATGCAGAAATAAAAAGTTAAGCCAATAGGTTTTACTCTGAAATGTCACTGTTTGATAAGGTTTACTGGAACCTCAGTTAACCAGCATTTAAATTGCAATTTAGGCGGCAGTCATTTCTAAGCAAGTTTTTCCTTAGTGATGGAAGACATGCAAATAACTTTTATCACATTATTTACTAGAGGCTCCACATTTCCACACATAACTGCTTCCAAACAATAAGCTCCCATCAAGTTAGTGCTCCATCAAATCTGTCAATTGGAACTCATTTAGCACTACAGGGCAAGCCGACACATTGCATAAAGGTCAAGTGGAAAAATGTCCCTTCTACTACATCAATGTCTAGATTGGTAAAGGTCACTCCATCCAATAATTGCTACTACAGAAAATAACTTTATTGTAATCTACATCATAGAGGGAAAAAAAAAAAAATGGAGTTCAAGTATTTCATTTTTTCCCAAGACATGACAAACTAACATTACTGTCATTTCATGACTGGAGTTCATTGGGCTTAGAGTATCTAATTAGAACTCGAAGGACTGTGGTATGGCAAGTGATGATACATCCATTTTATGGACAGCTCACCTGAAGCAGACTGAAATAGCTTGCCTAAAGTTAAAATAGCAAAAAGAAAATATGATTATGCAGACTACAACAAAACAAACAAAAAAAAAAGGTAGGTTTGGGTTTTTTCTTTCTTTTAGCTCCCTTTTCCTGTCATATCAAAACTTTTTCTTCTTCTTCAAAAAGTATCACTTAATAATTTGTAACATCACAGTGTGTTGTAAAATATAAAATTGGCATATACAGAAGTTAGCATCAGGCCACTTTAATGCTGGAGCTGAAATCCTAAGGCTAAGTGATCAACAACCCAGCCTGTACAGACACATAACCCTTGTCACCCAAGGAAGCCTGGGGTTGTATTGTGCAATGATGGAAGAGAAGGGAAAGGAAGATATTCAGGTTCTCCTCATCTCATCCCTCCACCACTCGATTCATACACAACTCAGCTTATTCTCAGCTTCCATTACTAACAAAAGATTAAAAATTCAACACTGTTGCTTAAGATTCAGATCCTGTATCATCAAGACAAGTTTGGAAGACATTTGACAGTTACTGGGAAGAGCAATAGAAATATTTTAGAGGCGACTCTAAAACAAGCAAAAATAAAATAATCATGCAATCAATGCCCTGATTGTAAGCACTGGGCTTCCATATTTACTGCAAAGCAGCTTAGGTCTTACAAGACTTTCCAGATATTAGCTGAATAGAACTAAAAACTGCCTGCGTCCTAAGCAAGCTTTAGATTAAGACAAAAAGAAACAACATTCTGTTAAAGAAACAAGAAGTTAACCAGAGACATCTGCAACTCTGTCCCTAAGATACAGAATCAACATTAACTACCTGAACATTTCCAGAATGAGACTAACGGAAATTAAATCATCATTAAGAACAGAATCAGGCCATCCTGTAACTAAGTACTCTAAGAGATACAGTAACAGGTATCTGAAGCCACATACCCCTTGTTCAAAGCATTATCTCTCCACTAAAAAGAAAAAATCTGGTATAGCACAGTAACATCTATCTCCTTTCATAGGTTTTCACTTCTACGGGGAAGAGAAGGCTGGAAGCTGGCAAAGGGACAGGGTGGCATTCTTCAGACCTCTTCACTGCCACTTCAGCTACCACATGCAAGAACAGGAATGATGTTTGTTTTACCCTCTGGCAGGTTTCCTAACTGTGTCAAATTCAAGTAGTTATTCAAACATACTCAATAGCAACACTATCAAGACCTTAGAAAGCTGCAATGGTTTCTTCAGTGACAAGCACTATGAATGATGGCAGCATCAGAATGTGAGGCTGCTAACAGCTGCAGTAAAGAAAACCCAAAAGAAAACAGCTTCTCAGTAAGAGAGAGAATATAATTTTTAAGTGTTTTAGGCTAACAAAGCACTGTGTTTGATGAATGTCCCTCAATGTGTAGATGCTTTAGCTGTAATTGCATTGACACAATACAATATTCTGGAGAATATCAACCCCCCCCCCCCCCCCCATTCTGGAAGAAGTTGTTTACTTGGAAACTTCATCAAATAGATGCATACTGTGTAAATAAAATTTGCCCTTGGCCAGCTGTCTCCTGTCTGAAGAAGGGAAAGCTTATGGATCCAGAACCTAAATATAAAGAATCTGATATCCACTGAAGCCAGTGGGGTTCTCAGACGCACAGTCTATTGGCAGGCTGGAGTAGTTACATGAGCCTAAGTTGCAGGAAAAAAATTATTTTGCTTTATAGAGGACTAAAAAGAGAAGTTTACACATGCTACCTTATACCTTTGTCAGCACAATAGGTACATACAACAAAACGTGAGCATATCACACCAACAGAAGAAACCAAAACAGTCTCGAAGCGACAAGAACTGCCAGACTAGATCAGACCCGGGTCCATCCAGCACTGGATCCTGCCTGCAGCACTGACAACTGGATGTTTCATCTCTTCAAAGGATGGAGAGAAAAGCCTACAGGGCAGCCTGCCAGCCTCTGCAATACTGCACCCACCTCTGGTGCTGGGAAATTCTACAGACCTCTTTCAGAAAGCTCCAGGAATTACCAGGCTACTATGTCTTATATTTAATGCAATTATGCTATGATGAGCAATTAGAAATAAACCCTCAGACAAAAAACCCTCATACTAACTTTCAAAAAAACATTCCAGAAATAACTTTTTTAAACACAGTTAGGCAGAAGGTAAAATCAGGTACAGTAGGCAACGTGTCAAATACATGAAAGAGTAGAATAAAAAATGCAACAAAGTATTTGCATAAAGTTTCAAAGAAAGTAAAATTCTAATGTTATTCTTTAAAAAAAACCTCCTATTGAATACTTCCCTCTGTACAACTGCCTTATCTCCTACATTATATCCCAGTTACTGAGTTTCACCAATGATCAAAAGCCTTTGTTTTAAAAAAAAAATTCTATAGAAGTTCTCCCCAATGCCACATCATTTGCACTGTCATCACATTCACTTTCTTTCTCCACTGTTATTAAACAAGATAATTAGCATAAAAGTCAAAAAAAGTGAGAAATAAATTCTGTTATAAGTAGAAAAAATACCTCTTGTTCAATTCAGGCATTCCTGGTCACTCCACCCAGTTTCACAAATTTTCCTTTGGAAGCCAAACAAACCATTATTTGTTCTTATACTTAACCTGACTCTTTAGATTGCTTACTGTTTTTAAAAAAGGATTAAGATACTCAGATATTAAGATATCCTCTATCACTGTGGCTTCTTCTCCTTTCCTAGTTTGGCTTTATTTCTAAACCAGCATCTGCTGGGGCTGAATTTGCACAGTAGGAGCCCTGGCAACTTCTCACGGCTGAGGTTAAGACAGTAAGCAAATAGTTGTTTGATAGCCCTTTTGCAGAAAGGGACCCCAAGCAGAGTATTTCTGAATGAACAAGTGCAAAACACCAGAGGACAAAATCCACCCAGAGATAGCAGTTCTGACAGATTTGTATTTCCCACTGGTGTCACCCTGGTAATTAGCACTTCCTTGTCCACTATGGTCATCCCCACAGTTTTCAGTAAGCTTGGAAGCAGCTGAGCAATAAAGGAAGAAGCCATTTAAACACTGATCAAAACCCAAGCACGGCAAGAGAACCACCTGCACAAAGACTATGCACAGGCAGTTCAGCTCTGAACACATCATAATACTGCTAAACATATCCCAAATCCACAGGATGTTTCTCTCAAACACGTATTTAAGGCCAAATTAGGCTCCTCACCAATAGAAGGAAGCAGAATCAGTAACAGAACACCAGGTTGGAAAGTACCTCAAGGATCACCTGATCCAACCTCTCTTAGAAATGCACAGTCTAGACAAGACAGCCCAGGACCCTGCCCAGCTGAACCTTAAAGGCATCCAACATTGGGAAATGCACCACTTCCCTAAGGAGATTATTCCAATGACTGACTGTCATTGTGAAGAATTTTCCTTGCATCCAATTGGCACTGTTACTCTCTAGGAGTAATTAGTCCCCATTACTCCTTGTCTTTTCATTGATTCCTTGCAAAAAGGGACTCTCCATCTTCTTTGTAGCCACCTTTTAAATATGGGGACATGGTGACAAGGTCTGCCCCTAAGCTTTTTTTTCTAAAGGCTGAACAAACCCAGTTCTCTCAGCCTTTCCTCACATTGAAGGCTTCCAGTCCCTTTGGTCATCTTTATGGTCCTTCTCTGGAACCTCTCCAGCCTGTCCACATCTTTTTTTTGTCTAGCAGGGACCAAAACTGAACTCAGTATTCCAGGTGTGGCATGACAAGTCCTGAGTGAAGTGGGAAAAAGTTGTAAAGCAGGACAGTCGTGAACTTCATGAGAGCTGGCAGTGATGAAATATTCATTCAACTTTTTGACCTTACCCTGAGCTCCCAAGAACATTCTTTGATTGGAAATAAGCATAGCACCAGCTTCATTCTAACCTTCAAAAGAAGTCTGCAGCAGTTAGTTAATCTTGGCTGAGCAGAATATTAACATCAAGGAAGTCTCTCTATTTCTCTATTGCAAGTTGGTTTGGGTTGTTACTTTAAATCCCTTTGCATAGAAGGGATGATTGGTATTTTTTGCGACTTTCAACTGACCTCAGTATCCTTTGCCTACTTGCTTGGAAGCCAAGATGATAGGTTTGCATGCTACACATCACTTCAAAAAAGACCTCCAGCTGTCAAGAGTCAATTGGCCTGCAGATGAGAACTGAGAAAAAAAATATCTGGTATTTCACACTGTTTTCTTGATTTTTCCAAAGGTTATCCAGTCTACTTTGGTAAAAGGAGCCTTGCTAGTTGCCTAAATGCTTTCTTTGCTTTCCCAAGGGTACTTACAAAGTTCTGCACCCCAGGTAATACTCAGCAGTATTTCTTTTAGGCAGGCATTGGAGATATTAGGAACAATGTGTGCTGTTGCATTACAAGACAGATAAATCTTGGATATTAAAAATGGACTTTAATATGATATGAAGTGTAATTTTGTAATGGATAGGGGAAAAAAAATTAAGATTGTGTAAAAGAAGCATGAGAAACAAGACACTCCTTAGATCTAATAGGCATCAACTATACATACCTGAACAACCAATCATCCAAACAACTCTTTAGATCTTCCTACAGACAAAGAAATGTGAACCCTAAAGGCATCTGCCTTATGTGAAAGAAATTCAAAAACCCCTCATCACTCTTGGCTAAGAACACCATAGCTTCTAGGATCCTGCTCCAGCAGTGGGGAAGACACACAAGCCACTGACCTGGCCCCTTCTGTTCTAGAAAGAACAGACTTGGGGAAGTGTAGAGAAGGCCAGGCAGCACACTGGACTCTAGATCCAGGAATTGGGAGCACAGAAGTTCACTTTTCTAATGGAAATAGAGGAAAGGTTGCCTCTTAGGAAAGGAAGAGCCAGGAGTGTTTAGAATCAAGGAGGGTACACTTCCCTGAAGAACTGATTTTCCATCCCTCCTAACTTCAGAAATCAAAATTGATTTTGTAAGCCAACATTCTGTTTCCTATTAGTTGCTCTTATCAGCATTCACTCTGAACAATTAGAGACATTCATAAGGAGGTTTCTATTAAGGAATCATACATTATAAAATTAAAGCAGGGAAAGAAAGGGCTTCTAGACAAATTAAAATCAGGCACAGCATGCAAGGCAAACTTGGCCCCTGACATCAGAGGGACAGGAGAAACGATGCTGTTGCTCGCACTCAAGGGAGGCCAGGAAATGGGGTGAACCTCACTAATAGCACAGTCCTTACAGGAGCATACATGGGGGGGGTTACAAGAAACCTCTCAGCACAGGCCTGTTAAAGTCAAAGTTCAAGTTTGCTTCCTTCAAGCTACAGCCCACAAGATGCTTGTCCAGCAGAACGAGACCAGCTACATTATCCCCTTGAAGGATTCCAGCCCTCACATGACTTACACTTTTTGCAGTCAGCATAGAACTGAGCTCTGGCTTGAATAGGAACTGAATTCATTGTTTTTTCCTCATCTGAGCAAAAGCAGCACTTTTCAGGACACTTTAACAAGCCAAAAAAGCTTCATTTCACATTTTTTGACATAATATTTTTTTTCCTACATTCAACAAACAAGTGTGTCACAAGTAAAGAAAGTAAGTCAAATACAGCTCAGCTGCTTTGCTGCCCACACTGTTCCCAAGTAACTCCCATCTGTTTGCACTGGTGAGGCATCAGCCATTCACACACAGACAGGCAGCCTTGCCTTCTCCTTGCTTGATCGAAAAGGAAAGGATTTCTTGTCTTTTTTTTTTTTTCCCCTGAGAGAAGCAATAACAATGGAATAATTTTAGCATGTAAGGTTGCCCCTATATATTCAGCCTGAGTGGGTCAGTCAGTACAACAGCTATAAGTAGGAAGAGCTTAAATATTTTGAAAGCAGGAGCAGGGCAGAGAGAAACACCTCTTGTATACAGTCAGGCATGTTCACTCAACAAGCAAAGTGGCAACAGTGCATGACATGGGGAGTAAAGATTATTTGTTTCTCTGCCAGATTTCTCTCCTTCTTACTTGGAACTTCATGATCATTTTCAAAAACATTCCAAAAAAAAAGTAAAACCCATTTAAATGAAATAACAGCATCCTGTGTATTCCTCAGAATAAGTCCTGGGAGTTACAGGTCTAGAAATAAGCACCTGAGACAGGAAATACCAAACTGCACAAAACTCAGACTTCTCTACAGGCAGACATGAACAGATTTGTGATGGCAGAATAATTATATCAGAAAACCATTCTAGTAGCAGTGCTTCTGCAGGCACAGAGCTCTGAAACAGAATTAAATAGAATTAAATTTTAATTCTGAAGTAATTCTACTTCGGACTCCCTCCCTTCCCTCCCCTCGCCATACTTCTTGTTTTTATCCTCCTCAGCCATCTTCAACATTTCCTTCCCTGGAAGATCTTGTAATTTTATACAATATTATGATTTTTTTTTTTTTTTTTTTAATACATACATGCTGAGTCTTCTTACCCTAGGTTCTGCAAGGCAAGTGACATAACCTGACCAGAACCTTTGTTCAGAACTCCTCACTATTTGAAAATATTATTATTAGACAGCACCAGAATAACCAGTTGTTGAAGCCTGCCCGTGAATGGGGCTATTTTAGCTCTTGCTCAAAAGTGTTTTCTCCACCACATAAAGGTCATAAGAAAAATATTTCAAACCAACGCCCCTGCACTTCAATATGAATTTGAGTTTCATTTTAATTACTGCTGTGCACTTAGAAGAGCTGAGCTTTTTGTTTTATTCCTTTTGTTTGTTCTTAGAAAGGCCAGGACAGCAGATTCTCTATGAACATGGGCAACAAAGCATGGCATTTGGCCTGTGAATAGCGAGCAGCAGCTACTGCTCGTACACATTTGAAGGAGGTCAGAATCAGTGTAGCTTCCTTAAGATACCAGGGCTACTGTGTCAAATCAGTAAACTCAAGACCTCAGCAGAACTACTAATGGGCTATTGAGCTTTCTGCTTACAGTTCACCAGTTTGACTCTTGCTCAGATTAAGGATTGAGAAATCAGTTCCCCTTGAGTGGTATTTGATGATCAAGACTTTTCAGCAATAACCCTACTAGTGGGCTTTGCACTGTGTTATGGGGTACAGCAGTAATCTTTTCTCTCTGCATTCCTACGTGCTCATAATTAAGAGAGCCATTTAATTTTACATGACTCCCACTGAGAAAGTTCTTGCTGTCACTCAGGATTCAGACTGAAAAGAGCCCAGCTTCAGCCCAGTGCAGAGCTGCAGCCAAAAGTCATGCCATTACATCATATGCCTTATTTACCAAAAATGAAAAATACATGAGAGCACTTAACACGCATTTGATAACACAAGAAAAATTAACTTATAGGTTGTATTGCTTGGCGGGGATTTTAAACATACGTTTCACTTTAAAACTATAAAAGTCTTAGGACTAAAAATAATTTGCTTCAGAAACAGATAAAGTAGAATTAAGTTCCAGAATCGAGCTGATATTCACAACCCTACTCATATGCCTTTTTTTTGTCATTATTTATTTCAAATTATGCACAACTCTAGAAGTGACACATCACTGGTGTGACTGCATGGTTGATCTTCACCTCTATAAGGAAAACTAAAGAAAAAAATAAAAAATAAGAAAAATCACACCATTTAGTGACACCAGCTTTTCCACCTGTGCTTTCAGAAGACTTTTGCTAATAAAAATTCCTCCAGAAGTCTCTAAAAATATTTTCTATTCCAGCAACATTTGTTTTACTGCTATTGGTATGCACAATGGGAAATTCCACACTACTTCTGAATTTTCAATTTTCTAATACGTGATCAGTATTTCTTTTTCATTAAAAGAAACCCTTCGTAGATGATGATTTTAGTTATCTATATGTTCCCTTGGTTATTCAGATTTAATGAAGCAGGTAAAACTGGTAATTTACTTGACATTATCAATTACCAACTACTACAAAGTACCGAACTGACAGTTTTAGAGAAGCAAATGTCATATCCTCACTGTGAAGTTTCAAAGGCAAGCATGGAGTCTACTGTTTTGTAAAGCAAAACTAGAACTGTCTTTTTCCCTCACACACATCACAGCATCACAGTATTGCCTATAGTACATTTATCACAGCACCACAAAACAGGTAGCACAAGGCTTGTCCTGCTGACTAGCAAGCCAGGACAACTAGTTGAGTTAGAACAGTAAGACAAACTTTCAGGCATGCAAACTCTTCCACACCAGTGTGTCTAAAAGCTTATCTGGTTATGGTCAGACTCCTAAAGACATTGCCCTGTGACAAACCTTGTCTGGAAGTCATGGCCATGCCAAAATCCCACACTAAGAATGAGCGTATTTAAGTCCAGAAGGTCAACACCTGTACCTACAGTTAAAGATTAATCTCATTTGCCTCACAACACAAAAGGAAGAAAACAATGAAAAATTTCCCACATATTTTGCACAGAGTTAGACAAAAAACTTATAAAACACATTTGTTCAAGAGTGCTTCTTAAATATTGAAGTTATATTGCTACTCCTGTCAAATTCAAGATATCTCCTGTGTGTTCTCACTCAGTGTAGCTCAAGTACACCAGCTTCTCAGAACACATCAGTTAGTACCTCTTTGCACCATGCCCCTTGAAAGTTTCTTCAGGCAAGAGGTAGAAACTGAAATGTCTGAAATTTAGATATTGCAATTCCTGATCTTAGAACAGCCTATTCCAAGCTTAGGGTTGGATATTAGCACAGCATAGAAACATTTTAGGTACAGCACATCATGAAAAAAATTAATCAGGTAAAAACCCACTCATTTTATTATCAGCTCTTATTCTTGATACCATTATCCTGAATGCTTCAATATATAACACACTCCCTGATGCTGGTGCAAGGCAACAGATTCTGTGTATGGTGCCACAGCACATATAAACCCAAATGGGTTTTGTTCTTTATTTCCCCTGACTGAGTTTCTCAAGAAGCTGAATGACCTCTGAAGAGCTTCTAGCAACCCCAGTGTTAAAGCCTTTTCTCCAAGATGTTATTTCTCCAGGGAATTATTAGCAGGGAGGCATACAGGGGCACTTGGCAGTGCCAGAGGCACACACAAATGAACACCCACAAATAGATCAATAGTACATTCTGC
Organism: Corvus hawaiiensis; assembly: GCF_020740725.1. Lineage (NCBI taxonomy): Eukaryota > Metazoa > Chordata > Aves > Passeriformes > Corvidae > Corvus > Corvus hawaiiensis. The sequence goes on from NC_063215.1 coordinate 74,407,028, forward strand.
CATGATCTAAACAAAAAAGGCTGTACATCTTTACCTGTATGTGGTTCCAACATAGTGTGGGAATTATGCCTCCACATCACCCACCTTGCTTTTTTCCCAACTTTGCCATACATCAAACCAACTCAACTTACTCATTTCATTTATTTTTTCACATTCCAAAAACCCTCACAAAGATGTTCCAATTACTTTCCACACTTCAAATCAAAACCCACCAGCAATCTTTACTGGTATTAAACTGGTAGGCAAGTTTAAAGCTCACGTTACCTGACATCAGTTTGGATGCTCCTACAGTCAGCATTTCCTATAGACTCACTGAGTCTTTGTCCAACACATGCTATTGTTTAAGAATGGTAGGAATTTGAAATTTCCCCACTTGGCCATTTTTATTACAGCTTACTGCCACAACCCTATCACTGTCCTAAGAGCACTAAAGATCTCCATGAAACACCACATTTGCTACTTTTACCTTACACAAGTTAATAATAAGAAAGAAACACACAGAAGTTTGCATATGCCAAAGGCAGGGCAGTGAAGCATCAGAGAGTACAGACACACCTGCAGAACTATGAACACAACGTGGGCAGTTCGGCATGGACACATGGACATGAAGGACAGGAGGGAAACCTGAAGAGAAAGCAGAAGTTAATTGATTGAGGCAATCCCACTTTGCAGAGGAGTTTGGAAAGCAATGGAAGGGCTGCAGAGATCTCCAACAAAACATCCTGTTAAGGAATTTGACCAGACACCATCCAACAATCAGCAAGGAGCATTATCATTTCCCCACAGAAGACTCACACTGGAAGATTTTCATGTTTGCTTTCAAATGGTAGTCACGTTCATTCATCATCTTTTAAATCCAAATTCACACAGAAATTGCATTATCACGACATCTAGAAGTCTCTGCCCATGTCCAGTCATTTATTAAGCAGATAATAATTGAAAAGAGCAGATGTCCCCCTTCCCTTAAAATTGTTATATCTTAAGTGTAAGACAAGGGCAGCAAAATCAGTTTCTAGTTGTTGGTTGAATTAATAACCATGCTGTCTCCAGTGGTCATATTGCAAATGAAACACAATTTTCTTATCCAGTGCTAATATTTCTAAAGAGCTGGGGAAAGATAAGTCTGTCCTGAATATAAAATTTGTTTTCAAGTGCAAAGTAAGCAGATGGGCTGGCTGGGTATCAGGAGAGCCATGTCACTCACTCAGTGGGTACTGTCCAGATAGCACATCAACACTTCTCCCAAGTTACACCCATCAGAACCCAATGCTTCAAACAGCAATTCAGAAAGTAAGATCTTAAATTACCTATAGTTGCTTATTTTGTTCATATTTTTGTCATTGCTTGTTCATTTGTAAAAGACTAGCCAGGCTGTCTGGGAACAGTTTGGCTGCATCATGGACTGGGAAACAGAGCCTGACTACCCTAGGAGAGTGCCCGGCAGTGTCAGTTTTAGACAGCAGATGGCCAGGAGCAGAGAAAGCTTCCAAGCACTCTGCATGCCAAAACTTCAGCAATTTTCCTTTTGTTAAGCAGCTTCCAGAAACACAAGGAGCTGAACCTCTTCACTCTGGCCAAGATTAAAATACAAGAGCATAGCAGAATCCCATAAAATACTAACACTTCCTAAAAATATTTAGGTTGTACAGTTTAAGCAAGATACTGCATGACTGCAGTTTCTGCTCCAACATTGGCTAAGGAATTAGAGATACAGAAAACACAACTGCATTCTCAATGTGGAGGTATAACCAGACCAACAGCAAGATCTGGTTCTACCTCAAAGACACTCACTGATGTGAAACAGAACAACTGGTATAAAATAAGGATTCATATCAAAAGCATTTCAAGAACCTGTTGAAGATGCATGTGTTTCATGTGTAATGACTAAAAAACAAGAAGTCAAAGTACCCTGAAATGCATACCAGACCTCCCTCTCATAAGCATTGGTCACTGCTATTTTAGTATTAAAAGAAGTTTTTCCAGTTGTCTACCTGACAGTGAGATAAGGAAATTTATACCTTTAAATTGTGACTCCTGCTCAGTTTTGTGATTAAGAAAAAACAAACCCAACACAATAGCAACTGGATAGGCCTAACACAGATTGCATAAAAATAAACAGTGATGTTGTTACTGCTGCTTGTGGACAGAAGCCAAGATGAAGGATTTGAACAACAGCATTTTGGTCCACAGTTTCAACTAGCACCACACAAAAAATGGATATGTGCAAAAAGACTTCTATCTTTTCATTTCAGTCTGCTATCTTAGAGAAACACAGACAAGATGGTAGAGGTGCAAGGCTTGTGCTGCCTCTGTTTTGTTGCAAGGTAAATTAAGTCTAAAATATACTTCACATAAGCATTTACTATCCTTAACTATCCAGACTCTTTTGGGGAGGTTATTCGAATTCATCAGAGTAAGACAAGATAAACAAGATCTATGCCACAAGGATTTGGGGTTGAAAATTTGTACAGGCCCTTTTTTCCCCCATCCTCTTAACAGTTTTACAGGAAAGTTATAAAAATGAAACCCAGAAGACCTATCCACAGATTTCAAGAAGCTTCTACAAGCTTGTGGTGAAACAAGGCTCTGACAGTGTGGCATAACAGAAAGCTTTATTTGCTCCATCTACCCCAAACCCATTGACAATTCAGTGGCCTGCAACTGCAAGTTACAAGCTTGCAATAAGTCTCCTGTGCCACAGCAGCTCTGCTCCTCCAGCATTCACCACTTTTTATTTAGCCAGCAGCCTCAGCTAAGTATACAGCTGGGTTTGAAGATTCAACTTCCAAAGGTACATGCCACACTGAAACAAGTCCAATCCAAACTGACATGTTCTTCGAGAGTTATTTCCAGATATAGCTTCTCTCAAATTTGCTGTCCTTCCTCAGAAAGAAGCCAAGTTGCCTTCGTTTCTGTGTCCTGTTATAGCAGCCATCTGTCAAGCAAGCATTTTAGTTCAAAATAATAGAAGCACAGTAAAGCAGGGATTCTATCCAACCCTCATCTACAAACAGCTCTTCCAAAAAAAAAAAAAATTAAAAAACAAACAAAAAAGACAACAAAAAGAACAACACACCACCCACCTGCTTGAATATCAAATTGGTTCAAATGTTTAAGAGCTATGACTAGAAACTGTACTTCAAAGTGGGAAAAATATTGCTCCAGTTTAAACTGCAAAAAGAAACTTGTAGAGGCCAAACAGGTACACATCTGGTCAGGTGTTCAGAGCTTTTGCAAAATTCAGCATTTGCAAGTACCACAGTAAGAAGTGGCAAAGGCCTTCCTCTGAGTGCCACTTAACATTTTCAACCCAAGCATTACTTAACAGGATTCTCCCTCATTTACTCTCTCTGCAGTTGTCTTAAATAGCTGGTTCAAGTGAGCAACAGCACCTCTTCTGGCGTAAACCTACCGGAGACTAACGATTACAAAGTCTTTCCTTTCCCTTCCTATTCTTGTGATTAAGTGAAAATGTGCAAAATGAGACTCAAACTCCTACACACCATAGGCTTCTGTCCCTGATGCCCTGTAGATCCTGAGACATGGAAGGGATGATTGGTATTAAGAGGTCTTAAAGAGCACAAGCAAAGAGCAAAAAATAAAGAAAAAATATGCAAACACGATTTGTCTGCAGAGCACACAGCGCCCAAGTCCATGGCAGTTCACCAATTCACATAGCTCATCCTTTGAGAACTCACCTAAAATAACTGAATGCTTACATGATGTTAAATGTATCTACAGCACGAATCCTTATTGCTGAGAGGATAAATTTTGCCACCACAGGCATAAATGTTTCTGTGTTCCTCCTGTCATGTTGGACTGATGAGGAGTTGCTCTGATCTGCTCAATGACCTTCACTGAAGAACCCTAACTCTGAATTGCATGGGGGAATTAGCATTCCCTACCAGTTGCAAGCAATGCATCTGCAAAGGAAAAATTTCTGTAAAAAATAATTATAATAATTTAAAATAATCAGTAGTTCTGAGGAAACTTTTTTCTGAGTAACAAGATGGCGTGTGAGCCAGTAGTGGAGTTCAGCAGCAAGACTTGGTCCTGACAGTTACCAATCCACCTGCCTCTTGCACCAGGCAAGGCTGAGGATCTCAAGCAGCAAAGAACAGGAAAAAGGTTTTCAAATGTTTGGCCAATAGATTTGTACTGAGCAAAATACACTTGCTCCCACTGCAAGCACAACTCCCACAGACACAAAATACACAGTCTCTTTTTTTTTCCTCCTGTATTCAGCAGTGTGTTTAACCTTGGAGCTGTCAAGCTCCATCATGAATAATGAGCCATGACAACATTCCAAGTGATCCTTGGAGAACAGACCAATTTTTCCTATATGCTATGCAAGGCAAAATGCTTATATTCCCATGGTATAGTACCTGCTTTAAAAATATACAGTAATGTGGCCATCAGGAGGAGACCACAAGTAAATACAGGAAAATAAAAAAAATCACTTATTTCCTGATATTTCAGCACCTAAAAACAGCAAGAGCAATAAAACACATAACATCCTAATGGTTCCTCTTTAAAATTACACTGGGACTGAGCATATTTGTCTCACTGAATATGCATTTCACACAAGCATTTCACAGGCGAGGAACATCTGCATTTGAAACAACCCACGACAGTTACAGCATGAAGAGAGAACACCCTGCAGGTTTCACAGCACCATGACCTCTAGCACATAAGCTCCAATGTGGGACACGGGGGTGGCCTCCACGCCGAGCAGCCTCCAAGGCTCTCGGAACAAACACAGCCCCCACCCCACACACATGGCACTGCCAGAAAGTGTAGGGAAAAACGTAGTTATCTGAATGACTGATTGAAGCTCCTCTACACCAACACCCTAACCATGCCAAGGCAGGTCTTTCAGAAAGCACAGCACAGGTAACCAAGCAATGGCAAGAGTCATGTTTGCTGCGCACTTCTCAAGCCCAAGGGGAGGAGGAAGACAAAGCAAAGAGATTCACCCAAAGAAAGGAAAAATTAGGAAGAACAAGCTGAAGACTTAAACAGGCATTCCCTTGTCTCTTAAACAACAATGGAGGGTTGTGGCTGCCCTTAAAAAAAATCATCCCTCATTCAGGAAATAAATGCTAATTCATTAACATTAACCTGGCACTCACCATGTTCTCTAACAGCTCGAGCAGCATGCATTTGTTCTGTGTTTCTTCAAGGGGGAAAAACAAATATATCCTTATTCCAAAACTGTTTGCAACAAGATATTTGTCCATTGCTTTGCAGGGGGAAAAGCTTGCCTTTATTTCTGTGACATGTCCTAGACTTGTTGCCACAACTGAAAACATAGTGCATCCCTTTTCCCTCTCTGTAGGGACACCACTTTACTTGTAATTCAGTTTCAGTTACTACCTCAAACTACAGGAGCTTTCAAAAAGCTCTGTAGAGCAGGAAAGCAACAATGTCAAACCTGTGATGCTTGCCTTTCCTTAAGGTGTGAAGTTTGCAGCGTCAGACAGCAGAAACCAGTTCTGAGCACTTAGAGGAGTTTCAAGTGCTAACACATCTCCCTCTCACCAAGAGGCCTTCCCTGCAAGACTAGATGACTCTTAAAGAGCTGGAGTCAGAAAATTGCTTCAGTTTCTTGACTATGGTTGAAGCTGGAGAGGAGACTCTACCACCAAAGCAGTAGTTACACATGATAATGTATTTATTGCCAATTTAATTTTCCCTTTGAGAGTCTAGCCACACATACCCCTCCTCCACTTGCTCTCCCTCCCCTCTACTCACCTCTTGCATGTCCAGGGCATTTTACAGCTATTCTTATCACACTAGAACTATCCTTCCCCTGCAGCACTTCCAAATGAGCAAGACCTGTGTTGTCACCATGCACAGCACTACCATCATCTCTGGTTCAAAACAGTTCTGCCCTTAACAGAGGACTCACTCTATACTCAAAGTCATTTCCCAAATTACAGGATCAGTAATTTTCTTTCTAGAATTATAGTTAAAATGTCCTCAGCCCTCCCCATGCACCATGTCCACTTCTCCCACCCTCTGATAATACACTGGGCATAAATGGCCCCACATCATGGCTCTGCACATGTAGCAATTCCATTCCCTGCTAGCAATATTTGGCAATAAGATTTCTTCAAAGAAGGCTAATTACAGATTTCACTTGAACAGAAATTGGTACTGGGCTGATTTGTAAGATCTTTAACAAGCTTACAAACTTCATGCCAGGGAAGACTTTGTTCTCCACCAGGAGCAGCAACATAGCTCTAAAAGCAAAGGTGGAAAGCTGTGCCACTGCAAGATGAGGAAGGAAGGTCACAGCTCTGATTCTCCTTGCAGCACTGCACCTTCTCCAGGCAAGTCTTACCTTGAAGGTACACTGCCTGGGTTTCACAAAAGGAAAACTAAGGAAGCCAGTTCAGCTACCATGAAAACAATGAAAAGCAGTCACAAAAGAAACCCCAGCTGATAGTTCTATCAGAAGTGGAACAAAGACCAGTATGACAGAAGCAGGTCAAGAACTCAAAAGCTAGGAATTGATAAAATTAAGGATGCCTGGTCACATGCACGCATGAAACGTATCATTTTCTGAGAACAGTGTCAAGATGGACTTCTAGTTTTCAAAGGGATGTGAGAACCCAAGTCAAAGTCTCTCAAGCACCTCAGCATCTAGTTCCATACCAGGACAAATATTTTCTGTGTGTGTATGTCAGACTTCACACAGAAAACAGAAATCCCACCTGTGGATTCTCCTTACCACTTTTCCTCTCTGTGCCCACAACACCTAGTGAAATAACATTTCAGCCAGACTACTTTTCTGAGGGGAATTAATGCAAGATTCTGCAAACCACCCTCTGTGCTAACCCTGCTTGATAACTAGGGTGGAATTGAAAAGGGTAAAATGATAAAGTGATGGTCAACAGAAGGCTGGGCCTTATTTAAGGGTAGAAGACTAGTGCCCAGGAATTCTACACAAGAGCTTTCTGGGAAAGATTCAACACAAGTCATCATTTTTCCCTGTGGTCAACGACTATATGGCATCACATGGAGATGTCACACCTGATACACTGAAATACTGCTGTCAGACTGGCTGACTGCCTAGATATCCCAGCTGGAATCTGTGGTAACCATGCACACTGAGTACACAGCTGTTGGGAAGTCTCCAACTGTGAGCTCAGCCCACAGGCATTTAAAAAAGAAGAGTTATGAGTGTTACACATGTAAAGCACATGCATCAATAATGTCTATTTGACAGAGATTAAACCCATAAGTATCTACTACATCCTCAGATTTTAACATACCTAAAGGTTTTCCCCTTTAGGAGATGCCTCACTAAAAGAATGACCTGTGACAGTAGCAGACTTTTCTCCTATATACAGGCAGGCCTTTAAGAGGCCAACACTCTTGCAAAAGCACTACACACCAACACCCTAGACACTATTAAAACACATTTTCATCATTTTGGAGACTCCTTTGGGGGCAAGAAAACAGAGTCATGGTACAACTGCAGGGCATCACACATTAATTTGGAGAGGCAAACCACAAGTCTGACCACTGCCCAATTCCTAAAAGCAGAGAATATAAAAGTGGCAGGAAAGGAGTTATCTTTTTCCACCCTTATTCTCTGAAGTGACCATGCAGATTTTAATGAAACATTTGCGGGCTCTTCCCACTGAAGATAGATCTAGCAGGAAGAATTTAACTTAGAACCTCAAGATTATCAAAATATGAGTACCTGAACACAGACTAGCACAACAGGAAACATAAGAAACCCAATGTGTGTTAAAAGATGCTCTAATTATTAATGGGCACACACACAAAGCTTATCAGAAGTGCCAAGGCATTTGAAAGAAAAAGCATTATTCAAAGATAGGTATTTGCCAGCAGCTGTATCACCACCATATTCTCTAGCTGATTTTGATTGAACTCAGTGGACTTCAACTTAATCCTACAGGACAGTATCATTCACTTCTGTAATAGCTACTGACCTTATTTTTATGAGCCCTGTTGTAGGGTCATGACTAAATGTGACAAACAGCAAATCTCACTCTGTCAGCAGCCAGTGCCTGTCCTTCCTCCTTTTGAAGCTTCCACTCATTTCTGCAGGGGTTTTTTTTTTTTTCAGTCATGCTGCTTCAAAACAGCTGATCCAGATGGTAGGTACTTGGATTTCAACCTCCCCACATGGTGATGTGGCTCAAGAAAATAAAAACTGTTGCTACCTGCTGCTGACCTACTTTAATTTCTTTCCTGCCATACAACAGAAAAAACAATACAGTTCATTGAACTAGTTTTCCACACCTACTCACTGCTATGTAGGAAATGTAAAATAAAACTAATAGAGGAAGAAGGAAAGAAAAAAAAAGCAGCATGATCCAGTGGGGAGTAGGGAGGAGCAATTCTCACCTCTATCATAGTCATCTTCCTCTATTGCTTTTTCCTGAAGCCTCTGAAGCCGTAAGATCAAGGATTTTAACTATGCAAAGAAAAAAAAGTTAGTTATGATGAAGCTGCATTTAAAAATATGTAGGCTATTAACCTCCACATAATAGAAATTTAATGGATTACTACATCACTACAATGGCCAAATTTTGATAGTAAATCCCAGTATTTAAGCAGACAGACCTATTTGGAAGTCAGCTGAACTGCAGCTACATGAGCCAAGCATGGCTTTAGTCCAAACACATACAGAGAATAACAAATGGTATCTCTTGAAAAGCAAAGGAGATCGTGCAATCGCAGGATATTTCTCACCCTTTGAATAAATGAAAGTACGATTATTAAAGGATTCTATCAGCATGACATCTACTTCTGATCACATTGTACTCAACAGTGTGTTCCCAAGCTCATTCTGACAATTTTTTACCTGAGTTTTGCAGAGAACAAATATAAAATTTCCATATGCAAACCACATTTTATTCTGTAAATAGAAATGCAGTATGAATACTTTGGAACAGGTATACTCATGTTATGGGTCAGAAAAGAGTGTTCACATGCACCCAAAACGTTTCATTAAAATACAATTTAGGCTCATCTACATAATGTTGATATTTGCATTTTTGCAATGCAAATGCTAGATGAGGGGAAAACAGAACACCAAGAATACACGAACCACATACAGAGTGCTCTCTCACATTCCAAAAGAAACTTACCATAATAAAGTCTTATTTCAAAAGTTAATGCTTCTCTTCGTTAACATCAAGAGTCCGGACCAAAGTTCTAAATTTACTAAAAATTTGTAAGGCCTTTACAAGTTTTTGCTGTTAAAAGAAATTGGTTAGAAGGTAGGTTTACTCCTCTCCTCATTGCCATGACAGCCACAGCCTAACTCAGCTGCAGTTACAAGACTGGAATGTGTTTCTTATTAAAATTATGCATGACCTGTACCAAACAAGCCACTATCAGCCCTAAAAAGGATGAGCCTGGAGAAAGAAGCAGCGTATATTCTCAAAGTCCAAAGCCTGAAAGTGCTTGGGAGAGCATTAAAATCCATACTTCTGACATCCTGCACTTACAAAAGATTGCCCTTTTCTCTGAAGCTCTTTCATATTCAGTCCCCATATTTAAACTCTAAATTGCATAGAGAAAGATAGGTACAGCCAGTCAACAACTTAATAGAAGCACTCAGTTATCAAAACTGCACATCAACACACAAATCAGACAATCAACAAACAAACCTTTAAATTCAGGATATCCCTCTAAACATGGTATGTGAAAGTGGACTAGTAAGAAAAGAACTATAAAAATAAAGCTGGAAACGTATCCAAAAATGTTTGATTAATAATAGGCTATAGGATGCATACATTCCCATTCCCTCTACGCTTTACTTTATTTTGGTTTTCACTTCCTGAAACTCCAATCTTTTTTCTCTGAGGCTGGTGAGGAATGCAAATGATACTGAAGGGAGGAGCTCTGAATCCCCACCGTAAATTATTTTCTGTGTTTTATGCCTGACTTTTTATAGAGTTTCAAGGCAGCCTGCAGTAGGAATGATTCAAGTGACACTTTTTTCATATACATGATGTATAACAACCATCTATAGCGAGAGTACAGCTTTGCTGCTGCTGGCAGTGTTTATTCCATCATGCACCACAGTGGCAGGTCATTTAAAGTCTGCTTGGGTGCCACAGCCCAGGCACGCCCACGGCAAACTGACTGATGCTGCCACTGTAAAGTGCTTTCCATTTGCAGGCTGGGGAGATATTTGGAGCTCAACTAATCAAAGACCTGCTTCTGCTTCAGTGTGGCATGTCCTATAAGTGTACCAGATGAAGATCACTTTTTAAGTACAGACAAAGCATCATTTTAACAACTTTGGTATTGTCTCCTTTTCTCGACTACCGTTGCCTTTGTTCCTTTCTGAAAACTTTGAGACTTCCTCATTATCATTACAATAGGAAGGTGCTTCAAATTAAACATATACAACTGGCTAACCAAGGGCAAAGACATCTGAGGGCCCAAATCCCCAATTCTCCATTCAATGAATTAATGAATACAGAAATTAAAGATAGCAATGTTTCTTTTGTGCCTATCAAATAAGCAATACTGAAAAGAAAGAAAAATCATTTCCTATTTTGATTGTATTATATATTCCCAAATTTGCAGTGAATTAATTTCCCAAACCATCCCAGACTATGTGCACATTGCAATTCCAGGCATGAAACCAAAGAAACTGCTCCTTGTCAATGTGTGTGAAGTCTGTAAATAAGAGAACCTAGTTTGAGTTCTACACACATCATCTATGAAAAGAAAGTATTAGAGAGCATCATAAGACCAGGTCAAATGTCATGGCAAGTAAAGAAAGAATAAATATTTCTCAGCCTTCTGTCTTACCCAGACAGCAGGTTTGTGCAAAGTCTCCCCAAAGATCTGAATTTCTGAAAGGCAACCAAGAAACTCAGGCACTAGTGGGACAATTAAAATAAAATATTAAAAAAAAAAAAAAAAAAACAAAAACAAAAAACAACCCGACAAAAAAACTCCAACATAACCCCCACTACCCACACAGTGCACCTTGAACAAATTAGTGAAATCTATTGTGTCCATATTAGTCTCCAGATTACTGTTTCCTGTGTGCACAGTGAAGCCAACACTTGGCTCCTTTGATCAGGCAAGCTCAGAATGGTTTCCTCCAATGCCCACCCTACTATCATAAAAATATAACACAGCTATCCTTCTTAAAGTTTCCCCACGCCTCTCCTACAAAGAACACAGTGAATTACACTGCCTGTAGATGTTGTAGGTATAAATGTGGGTATATACATATATGCAAAAAGACTTCTGACTCACCAGCCCACTACTCCTCTGGAGCGGAAGGGGAAAAGCAAAAAGGTTCAGTTCCCACATGGAGACAGGGACTTGACCCCCATTTTTCTTCATATGGGGAGAGCACCTATTAGATTACACACTACTTTCACAAAGTTGACTAATTCCTAAAAATCTTTGGCTCAACTTAAATATTTCCATTTTAAAATTTTAGTGTTGTTAAATCATGATACTTCAAGAAAAGAGTTCTTACCACACCCCAATTTTATACTACATATACCCCAAACTGCAGACAAAACAGCCACCTGTGAAAAGAAATGGTACTTACTGAAGTCAGAAACTGCTGTGTGATGTTAGAAATGAGAGGATCAAAGTTCCAGTAGAACATAGAATAGGGTACTGCAACAATATCACCTATTTTTAAAGGACCAAACAAAACCTGTTCTCTCTTTTTTATCATGCAGAACACTACTGTAAAACTCTGAACAAAGGCCACAAAAGCCAGAAATATCTGAACTCCTACATAAACTTTGATTTTAGCACTATAAATAAAAATATTTTGAGGAAGAGGAATCAAAAACAAAGTGAGATTACTGACCTTTAACGTACTGCGGTTGCCAAGCAAGCAATCCTGTAGCACTGGTTCATATTTTTTCATCAAAGTATCCCAGTTATGGTCACTAAAGCTACTTTCATACCCTGAGGTGACAGAAGAGCCAGCAGATGCTGCATCTGAGGAATCTGTAGAATATGAAAATGTTGCATCTATATCCGAGAGAAAGACAGTCTCACAGTCCTGTAATTTATCATTGACTGGGCTCTCATGTTCATGCTGCAAATCCTCACTGGACCTGGAGAAGCAACACAAATCTCCCAAGTGCTCATGAGTTTGTGCCATCTCTTCTGGCTTCTGCAGATTTCCTGTGGTTTTGGGATGCAGGACGATTTCAGCTTCCTCAATAGATTTGCCTTCAACATAATTTATTTCGGAGGCCGACTTCAGGGAGAGCTGTATGAAGCTGAAACTTGAACTAAAGCTATCATGTGCACCAGCAGAATGAGAAATACCGTCTCTGTTTTGATACTCACAGTTGTTATTCACTTCTGTCTGATCCAAAGCATACATGTTTGAGGGCTTGCTCACTTTAGTGCTGTGGCTTTTCTGCCATGTACAGCACACGGCAGAAGCATCTCCTTTGCCTGTTGTGGCAGCAGGGCAAACCCCTATCCCCGTGCTATCTGACCGTGGACTATTGCAACATGAAAGATTTTCGTGGCATCCTGGCGTATTTCCCGTCGTGGCCAGTGGTGTTACCCCATTAGCAGGAGGTACGGCACTACTCACTGCACTACAGCACAGGAATTCCACGCTATTTTGGCACTGCCTGCGCCGAGCGCAGTTCTCGGAGCCTCCACAGTGCTGCCTGCTGTGCTGGAGCTCTGCTGGGCTGACCCCTGTGCAGGCACCCAGGGACTGAAACTCGATCTGTCGCTGAGCTTCTGGCCTCATGTATCCAGGTCTTTTTGCCAGCTTCTTTTTACGAAGAGAGCCCACCGGCATTAATTGCTGGCGATCATCTGTAGGGGGGAGAAAAAGTCAGTGTTTCTGCAGTTTTCCAGGCTTAACATACTGTAGCATCTGAAAATAGTTGTTTCTGAAATTTCAAGCAGCACATCGTTTTCAATTTCAACAAAACACAGACACTGCCCATACTGCAGATAGAGAACACTGTGTATTCATTCATTTTTCTAAAGACTTCACACCTGTTTTTAAGTGAACTCACTAACAAGCTCCTCCATCAGGACACAAACCTGGGTACAATGAATCACATCATCTTCCCTATTCACAATATCACTCTGCTTTTCCATTCGCAACTTGCTTAGCAACACACTGAAGCAAAAACTTGCTTTAAGTTTCTCTGATCCAAAATGATTTCAGACTTACAAGCACATCTAAGATAGGACTGAATCTGCATCCAAAAAGGTGAGAACCACGATCACAAAGAAATTTTGTTCATAACCTTGTTGTTGCCGTGTGTTCAATTGCTTGTGTTCATCTCCACGTTTTAACACCCTGAGCAGCAAGTGGTTCAGGTTCTGCTGCCATAACAGAAGCAACTGTAACACCCTGTGGTTGCAGATGCTGGTCTAATGAGATATTGTACAAGTTGTCATTTAGATTTATGGTTCTACCTATTGTCCGAAATGTAAAGTTAAAGCTTTGCATGAAGAACCACCAATCCTAGAAAACTAGTAATTCGCAGCATTACTGAAGTATTAATATCATTATCAAGCAGCTTCTGCTCAGTAACTTATTATTTCCTTATACATACCTTGCTTACATAGATGAAAAGAAATTTGGTGTTTGCAGAGAAGAGGAAAACAAACAAACCAAGCCAAACCCGAACAAGATAAAAAGATCACAGTAAACATTAAAAGTGGGAGATCAGAATGTAATGACTGTGTTTTCTGTATATTTTAATATAAGTATTATTGGTAAAAGATTATGCGGTGACTACTTTCATTTTCTCATGGATTTACTGCTAGTTAAAAGGTATTCCATTTGTTTGTCCTGCACAATGGGAATCAATGGGAATACAAGCCCTGCACTATCATCCACTCCATAGCACAAAAAGATATTGACTGGACCTATTTGCCAGAATCCCCCTTCAAGGGGATCTGATGCCTAGCTGAATTATGCCCTCTGTTAGCTGCCCTCTACTCACTGAAACAGAATCAATTGGGTGTTAGAAATATTCTTATCACCCACACAGAGCTCTTCCAAAAACACAAGTTTCCGATTTTTTTCTTTACATTTACCATTCCTCTCTAACCACAACCCTTTGTCAGTTTTTACATTGATAGATATGCACGTAATCTAAACTCCTCAGCAGCTCCTAACACAGGCCTCATACGCACCTCACTACGATGACATCCGGTACAAGAACTTAAGCACTGAAACTTCCCAGGACAATTTTCCCAACATTCATTACATTCTCTCCAAATAACCTTCAACAAAAGCAAATGATACATTTTCCATATACTAGAATAGTGGCACATCTCACCATGGGACTGCAGTTAAGCTTCTGTATTCTGCTTCCTATCACCATAAATTAGAATATCCCAGCAGTCTCTTACATTCTCTTTTGTCTGAAGAAAAAAAGCATCACAAAAATCAGAAGTAAAAAAGGTCATGGAGTCCATCAGCCTGTCTACTATAAAAAGACAGTGAAATGCTGTACTGGGAGTAATTTAATAGAAGAACAACAAGCAGGAATCAGCCTCAGAGCAAGGGAACAAAAACTGAACAAAACGTTCTTTAAAATTTAATTCTTTTAGTTTATATACAAAACAATGGCCTAAATTTGACTTCAGCAGAAGAAATCAGTCATGCATAAAAAAGTCATTCTAAGGCTGCATATAGTCCATGGCCATTTAAAAAGGCCTGTCACAGGCCTCGTCTGTAAAAACACAAAAGGTTCTCTGGTTTAATTAACATCAGTTTAAAATTGATCTCACTAAATCACTATGAATTTCTAAAGTAGACAGATAATTACAGCTCTTTAAACACCAAATTTAAACTAACCTAATGTAAATAAGGTTTAAATTGGCCAAAGTATTAGATAGTCTCACCAAGGGAACTGGATGCAATTCTAAAAATTATTGTGGAGCCAAAGGGGTACAATTCCAGTATCCTGAACGAGATCACACACAGCCCACACATCTCTGTGCTCCTCACAAGGTTCACAGATAACCCTCTAGACAGGTTTGGTATTCAGTTCCTTCATGGACTCCAGGTCTGTCTCCCGGTGAGTCCAGCAGCACAGATCGCTCCCCTGGATACCAGAACAGAGCACTGCCTCAGTTACAATCAGGATGATAGTTAGGCCAAGCCATGAGCCATCCAGAGGATGCTGCAAGGACAGAGCTGCAGGTCCTTCTCCCCAGTGTGGCTGCCCCTGAGAGCAAGGCAGAGTGGACAGAGACAGAGCTGGGACCAACATTGACACAGACACTCACACCTTCCCCAAAGGATAAGAGAGGCCCCAGCCTGATCCCCAGCTCCAGCTAGAGGGCACTCACATTGCCCTCAGCCATCACAAAATCCAGCCAGGTAGTTACTACTGCCTTGGGTATACTGTTTGGGCACTGTTTACCCTTGTGCCATGTCTCTGTTCTCAAGATTAGAATAATTTCAGTTGTTTATTATCACATATCTGAGATACAGTTATGTAAATTTTCTCTGCATAGTCTTTCAACCACAGCCTGCTTTGTCTTCATGTCAGAGAAATTAAACTGAACCAATTCAGCTGGCTTATTAAAAAAAAAAAAAAAGACAGGCCTTAAATTCTTCTCATCACTACCTCAGTTTGAAGAGCATCAAATAACTGTTGGCAATTAACTACAAGAGTATCAGAATGGAAACAACTGAAGGCAATTTTAAAACCCTACACTACAGTGTGTCATGCATTGTATGAGACACACATTTAGAAAGAGAGAAAAGCCACAAATGGAAGAGCCTTTCAATTGTAATATTAAAAATCAACTTTTTAAAATATATATTTTACAATCTTAGAAGATGATGTAACATATTTAATGGCAGATACGTGCAAATTACTTTAAATTCAATTACGAAAGCTCAGAAATATTTTTAACAGCTATTTCACCACAGCAATCCTTCCTGATGACCAACATTTCATAAAAAATAACAGTTCAGATCCAGAGCAGAGGGAAAAAGAAAATAGTCTATTGCTGTAAAGTAGTGTTGTTCACATCTTAGTTACACTAGTGAGATGAAAGAGGGAGAGGTGAAGCCTAAGAGCATTTCCCACTGATGGAAAGTGTACATTCTCTTGTACCCAGTCTGACACTGAAGGACAGCAAAACAGTCATCTCATTTATTTTAGGTCATCAGTCTTTGTTTTCAGCCACAAAAGTGGCAGTTCAGGTTTTTTGACCAAATGTTCTAACAGCATCTGTGGATAAAAAGGTGTAGATACCTTCCATTTTTGTTAAGTCCAATAGAATTTTAGAGATCAGTACAGAAACTCTGAAGTGATCACCTCCTCACTCCTACTTTAAGCATGTAATGCAGAATGCTTGCAAGTTCATTTAAGTTCTCCCAGTTTTAAAGATAGCTCAACTATCTGAATACATCTATATTATACACAGTTCATTTTTATTAGAATAACAAATTCATCTTCAGAGCATTTGCAGGTGGTAACTGATGTGGAAGAAAAGGTATTTGGTCATATTCAAAGCCAACTATCAAAGCACTGCTCCAAGCAAATTCTGTAGTTGCTTCTATTAAGGAAGCCTTAAACACCTGCATCAAACTCTACACAAAGTGAGTGAGTTTCAAATATTTGTTATTTACAAACATACACACATAAATGTTTTTAACCTATCCGAAACAAAAATGAACCATTCTTGGAGATTAATCTGACATGACAATAACCATGACTGTTCAGTTCCTCTGTCACAGAAATATGTAAAACGTTGCAGGTTCCTAACCAGTTATAGTTTGACTCATTTACTGAATTTCAAAGACACCACTAAATATGCAAAATAAGATGGTGCTGATCTCAACACAGCCTACGCTGAAACAAACAAGCACTATCTCTTTGCACAAATAAGCTTTCAAAGAAAGTCACTTTCAAATAAACATTTTCGTAACTCTTAAAATGAAAGGTCTCACTTCGCTTTTTCATCTCACTTGCTCTCAACTCTAACTGTGGTTTATCTAGCGTTCTATAAAGTGTATCTATAGAAGGCAAGCATGGCTGAGCTACATTGTATTGGATATAATGATACAAATTGTTTCCTCACCAAGGCACGCTGTGATTTCTAAGGTCACAGACTGGGTTCAGTTATTCAACTGTTAAATTTCCAAAACATCTCAAATAACATATTTTCTGAGGTCATTAAATGCATGTCAGTTTCCATTCTTCATTAAAAAACACTCAAAGAGTTGTGCATTGTGAAAGCCAGAGTGCTCTTCTTTAGCCAGGGTTTAAATAATTGTGTTTTTATTGACACGCTCCCAAAATGCGTCATTGAGTTGTTACAATCAAGCCACTTAGCTCCTTAATGCAACAACTCATTTTAAGACATTTGATGAAACTGCAGCACCTCTCTAGAATTAGAATCACATCAGCTGATATTAATACCCCCATCAAATTTTTCACACCTCAAGAAATAAAGAAGCAGTTTAAACCTGGTCTAGCCTCAACACTAAGAAAGAAAAAAGAGTCTACCAAAAAGTAAGTTGGTAAATAACATTTCCCATGTCAGTAACAATTTAGCCAGGGGAATAAGAGAAATAACCTTTTCCTTAATTACACACCTGTTACTACACCTCACTTTCCAAATTCATCTCTGGTTGATCAGCCTCAACCTAATCCCTCTCCAAAGCTCCTTACACAACTCACTGATGTATTTCATCCAACCCACTGATACCCGCCTTGGCCAGCTAGAACTGCCAAACTCACATCACCAGCTGCTTAACAGAGCAGTTCTCAGACTCCCCAGTCATCACTAATCCTACACTCAGCCCAGCGATCCATCCTGTCTACCATCTGATGGACAACAAAACATGCCAGGGGAGAACACAAGCAGGTCTGGAAAAACTAGCCAGTACCAGCACAGGGTGCCTTCAGCACAGTGAATAACAGAAGACACTTCCCCAAAAATATCCAGCCCAATTTTTTCCAAACCTGTGGGCAAATTTCTTTTTAACTTACAGTTAAGTTATTGAAAAGAATTTATCCAGTTTCCAAAGAGGCAGATGGACACACAAGTTGCAAGCCTACAGAGAATACTCACAACACAGAACCAATGCTTATTTCAGGAGGTGGGGTGTGGGTGTGTGTAAGGTTTGTTGTTCTTCTTCCTGGGGAAAAACTCTTTTGTTCCCAGTTTCAATGCAAAAGTCTGTAGAGGCAGCCCATGCAAATGTCTTAAGTGGAGAGAACACTCTGGTTCTTTCAGTCAAGATGTGACAACAGCTTTAAATGTTACACAGAAATAGGGGAGCAAGGATGTTGCACAGAAACTGTGAAGTTTTCTTAGGTAATAAATTAATTTGCAAACAACACTTAATGGGTTTGCAGTCATATCTCATAAAATCATTTCACCAAACACACATGAAACTATGAAATCAGTACACAGCAGTCCTTTTCAAAAATGGTCTATTTAACACACCACACTTCTCTTTCATCACTCTGTCTACAGACTGACAGTGTGGATTCCCACTACTTCTGCTCAGTCAGATCATCTACAGCACGACTCTAATATAAAACTCATCAGGGGGGAGGGGAGGGAGGAATTAAAAAAAAAAAAGTGAAGTGTGAGAGCACATTGACAGCAGTCAATTTCTAATTCAAGCACAGTTTGAATGCTCCAGCTTGGAGATTTGAATTTTTAATTTCACCAAGAGAGTGGGTTCCAAATTAAGCATCTGATGCACAGTCAGTCTGAAACCAGAATTGAGTTTACTGAAATAGAAAGTAATTTTCTCTTAACAGCTCAGTAGTGATCACATATAATGAAAATAAAACAACGTGGCAGCTCCTGTATTGCCAAGGGTGAGGAGTCAGAAGGCTTTTAGCTTTACAATTTAATATCAAAGTCCCAGGACAAATGTTCCTCCTTTCCCTGCTGAAGGAAGTTCACCTTGTAGCCCCAGTCAGGCTGTCCGATGCAATGTCCATGCTGTCTAGGCAACAACAGAGATGGAATGGAGCTCCAGACATCAGGAAATCTGAGCACCAAATTCCCACAGAAAGCACAGCACCTCAGGATGCAGATTAATACACGATCCTGCAAAAGCCAGGCACGGACACAAACTGCAGTCACAGCAATGCATAGCACACTAGGCCAACCTGTAGCTAGGAGAAAGGCAAAGAAGTGGTGCTGGTCCCTCACCCTGCTCCCCTGAAAACAAAGTCCCAGGGCTTTACATGAAGCCTTGCAACTCTTTATGGTCCAACAGAATTTCTGTACTCGGGTATTGTTTGCTCTTTGCAGCAGCAATTGTGCGAGCTGTACTTTTGCCAGCTGACAATAAACTGCCGCTCTGAGATAAAGATTCTCCAGTGAACCCATGAGGCACAGCCTGCAGCACCACTCTCCTGTCCACAATGCCTGCACAAGCAGCTTCAGTTAATGCAAGTCCTTGCCAAATGCCAGCAGATTGCTCAGCATCATCAGCCTGCAGATGTTATAACCTGCGAGGGATGAAACTGTGCTCCAGCAAGCAGAGCGCAGTTCCCTTGGAGACCTTCACTGGCAAGCGGGAAAGACGCACATGATATCCCTTTTGAGACCTTCACTGAGAATATGGCTTGGCCTTTACAACCCTTACCGGAGGCTGTAGACAGACAAAACAGAAGCTGGAAGTTTGTTTTACTGGGCCCCAGAACACAAAAGTGAAGACGCCAGCTATGTCCTTTTTCTCTAGCATGGAGGAGAAAAGAAGGTTGTTCAGATGAAATTCTGAGATTATCTATGAACAGGCTATGGAAGAAATACTATAGCAGAGATTGCTGAAACTGCAGCAGAATACTAACCACAGGCAAGAACAATTCTAGCAGAAATCACAGCTCCTTCTAAATGCCATAGGTCAGAAGTCACTCTGCCTAGAGCAAGTCAGGTATCTTTAAAAAAAAGTTTTAAAAAATTAACATTCCAGGAGAGAATAGAGTTTCTCTCTAGAAGGTAATGGCACTGAATTACAGAATTTAGCAGATGTGGCAGCACAGAGGGACAACAGCTGTCAATACAGAAGTCAAGAATAAACAGCTAGAGAGCACTTAAAGGAGGCACCCACCAGCACTAGACAGCTAGTTCTCCATACCCTCCCATGTAGGAGCCCTGGCATTAGAGGCCAAATTCACTATTTCCAACCCACATCACCTGGTACAGCAGGAACACGGAGATCCAAGCAACTGCCTGCTCAGCTTCAGGCAGGAGCTGAGAGTAACCCCATGACCTCACACCATGACTGGAGACTGAAGACGCAACAGGACCAAAGCCTGTTCACACACCTTCAAAAGCCATGGCCACCAGAAGCAGACATGGATCAAGGAATACAGCCAAGCAGCTGCCAGTCAGACTCCAGTCTGAGGGAGGACATCACCAACAGATCCACTTTGACTGTAATTCACTCATTTTGGTATCCATCCTAACTCTGCTGATACCAACACCACACATGCTTTCAACCGCTCCCATCAACCCCTGACTTCTTTTACATCGACTTTCACTGCATTTCAATCATCGCTTCCCAGTTACTCCTCTCAAACCAAGGGCTCATTTCTCTTCAAGTGAAAGAGAGTTGATCCAGAAATCCTTTCAGTTGCTGCTCTGGAACTTTGACCAAACTTTGGATAGGTCACACTTCACAGTCTAGAACGATAACCATCCACAAAGCTCCCAAACAATGTTCCAAGCCAAAGACAGATACTCTCTTTTCCAGTACCAATTTCCTCGATACTACCTCTCTAGTCCTTTCCAATTTATCCTTTTTGTCACAACCCCAACATGCACAAACCTCCCTCCAGCCCCCCTAACAGCATTGCTCTCACAACAGCGAACAAGCATGTCTCAACTTACCCTCAAAAATCCTCCTCATATGAGCTTCCAGGCCCTCCAACTCCTCAGCCCACCCTGTTCCTTCCCAGGTGGAGAGATTTCCTGCTTCACACTGCCCATCAGCAGAGCTCAGAAGTTTCTAGGCATCCCCAGGTGCATTTAAAAGAAGCCCAGCCCCACTTCAGCTGCGTTCATTGATTTCATTGCTTCCCTTCAGTTGCTCAGCTTTCCGGCTACCAGAACTTCAGACAGTTCTTAGGGTTTCGTTTACATCTTTCACAGCACACAGAGTTTGTGTGACAATCTAAACCAAACCTCACTCCAAAGGCACACTGACTCCATTCATCCCCTTAGACAGCATCTCAATGAAAACACTCTCGTGAGAGCTTCTTTCCTGTGACTGTAAATCACTGCTATTCATGTCTAGGAAATCAAGACAATTACCTGTCACAATTTACTCTGACATTGTCCCTGGGCTAACATACATTAGCTAACAACACAGGCTACTCTTACTAACACATATCTATGCTGCTCAACAAAAGCACAGACTCCTGCCAGAAGGGGTTTTTTTTAACATATTTCTGACACATGCTGTTTGCGATTCACGTAAAGTACTACTCCCTAAGTACAAGCCCATAGTACCTGCCACCTTTCATTGAACCTTACCCATCTGCTTTTATTACCAAAATAAGTGAAAGCACAGTATTAATCTTCAAAGAAATTGTGCCCCTATGTGAGATAGCTTGTTTCTTGGGTGCCAAGGACTCTGTGGGATACTGGACTGAAACAAAGTCTTTAGTAAAATACTTCAAGTTAAAAACAAAAAAGAGAAATCAACACAAAAATCAGACCTTTCAAAAATATTCTCTGTATTAAAATAATAAGCCAATGAACAGTTTTTCAGGTCAACATATTCGGATCCATCTTAGCATTTTAAGTGGATAAAGAAAGTGCAGAATGTACCATATGGCATTAAACACACACACCTGAATAGATTTGCTTCACTAACAAAAAGCTTGACAGAGGAAAACTTTGAGTGTCATTCAGATTGTTTTCCAGAATAAATATAGATTGTTAACTCATTACTTCCAATACTGGGGGTTTCTAATTTATTGTTTGCTTTAGAAAACCTGAATTCAGAATCCAGGATCAGCAGGGTCGTGTGCAAGGTAGCTCATATTTGCATATCTCTTTCAGGTGTATGGGATAGGTCCCTGTGTAACTGGGAATTTCTTCTGCTTCTTTCAGGTTTACACATAATACTCCTGACAAGTATTATTATTAAGAAGTAGCAGGCAGAACTGCTGTAGCTTCCTTTCAAGGAAAGCGATGCAATTTCAGAGATATTTGATCTCATGAGTTCTGAGGTGCAGCAGTAATCTGATGCATTTGCTTTGTGGTTGAAGCAGACCATGTGAGAAACTACTCAACTTACACCAGTCACAAAGCATGCCCAAGACAGAACAAAGGACTAACACAGGACTCCTGAAAGACAGCTCAGTATTTTCACTATCAGAATACACCTAAAGCTTTGTACCTTTAGAACTCCTGTCTTCATGGAAAAGGTTGGAGACTTAAAAGCAGCACTTGGATAGAATTTTATCTTTATATTATCTAAGCTATTAAACCTTAGGAGTCGCAGGTCCCCTTGAGGCAGATCCTGCAATAATGCTATTCTGTCTGGTGAATTTTTACTGTAAACTTCAGGTTTAACTTACATTTTCACCAGACGTGTGAAGCAAATACAAGCATCATATTTAGAGGACTTTTTGTCTATAATGACTTGCACCTGTCTACATTTCTGTACTCCAAATCTAAACAAGTCTGAGACCCGAGACTGGAAAACAGATTTATAAAATATCCGTGTCAAGTAAATCCACTAAGATAGTCTCCAGACATAAGTAGCTAATTGACAGGCTCCTTTAATTACTGAGTGACCCGGTCACACCTTTTTGCTGGAAACCTTTTAAATTTTCTCCTGACTAGGCAGAAAGGAAAACTCACAGTAATTTGAATGTACTTGCAAAAGTTCCACAACCTAGAAAGCATCCTCTCTCTCTCCAGCCCTCTGTGAGCAGGAATACATTGCATGACTAGCCTTACAAAAACAAAGACGTGACAACAAAACCGTGAGAGATACTCAGAACACACGTGTATTTTCATTTCTGAACAATAAAAGTGTCATAGTGCTTCACTGAACAAAAACATATGAAATGTCTTAAATTACCTGAAAGTCTGAGTCATAAGCAAGGACTCTGCACCAGAGAAAGCCAGGAAGGCAGAACTAAGAACATCTTTAAGGTTAGAATGCCCTCTTTGGGTATAAAGACATATTTGCAGCAACAGTAAATTTCATTAAGTACAGTGCTATTTTATGCTGTAGGAAGGAAAGCAAATCAAAGAATGCAAGTGTGCTACTCCAAGACTTCTAAAGATGTCAGAAATGACCCTCTAATTACCCTCTACTAGTAACAATGTTCTGAAGATGCTGCATAACAATAGCGAGGATGACAGCAATCCATACACAGCAGGGCAGAGGGACAGACAAGAAAGAGATGGGCATAACTAAAAGCAGGAAAGCTTCCAACTGGATACAAAGAAAAACTTTTTCACCCTGAGGGCAGGCAAGAAGTGAAGCAGGCTATGCAGAGAGTTTGTAACGTCCTTGGAAGTTTTCAGGGCCCAAGAAGGTAAAGCTCTGAGCAACCTGACACAACCCCAGAGTCAGTCCTGCTTTGAGCAGAGAATTGGACCAGAGATCATCTGAGGTTCCCTCAAACCCAAACTATCCTAACCTACCCCTAAGATTTAAATACATGCCTCAGGATTTGCAGTATTCCACTAGTTAACGATACCCACGACAAAAGTTCAAGAGCTTCATCTGTGGAGATGCACCCAACCTTGCAAGAAAGCAACTTCTCTGATTTATAACTCCACAAAGGAGTCACAAGAAGTTAGCAAACAATAGTTCAATCACATTCTGGAAGCTGAAAACAGCTGACTTTCTATAAATAAAATTCAGAATATAGTTCAATACTAGAAATAAATAAGGTCTCAAACAGCATTTAAGCATCCATCATCCACACACAGAGAGAAATTACAAGCTTTGGTGATGGGTCAGGGCCTTAAGCAAGACAGATACAGCAGAGCATAACAGCACAGGAACACCAATTGTTCCACAGCAGCAAGCCTTTAGTAGTTAGCTGGTGATTAAATGATGCTCATGAGCATCACTTAAATGTCACTTTGATCTATTGCAGTTATTTCACAAAATCTTTATTACTGAGGCTTTTTTACTGCCTGTACAAACACTGGCAAGCATTTCTCTTTGCTATATTAAAAATTATTTTGATACCTATTCCTAGGCTGCTTGCCAACTGGAAGACAAGATGGAGCCATCTGTGAGACTACAACTCTCTGAAGACACTTGCCTTTCAAAAACATAATCCCTTAAATGGTGCCAAGGGCATTACACACAAAAAAATCTAACATCACGTCTGAACAGCTGCAGCAAAACCTGCCTCTCACACGAATTTCCCAGCAAAGGAAGGAGGAAAACCACCTCTGCCCAGGGAATGCTGCCTCTACCCTATCCAGTCCATGAAGTCTGATTATGACATAAGCATGTAAAAAGTCACGCCTGAATACTTCGCCACACAGATGTATCAGGCAGCCACAACTCTGCCAGAGATCTAGATGTTATATATAACTGAATTAAGCAGCAAACAATTCCAAACACTTCTCTATCTTCTCTCTCTTGGTTTGGTAGAAATTTGAGGGATTTTTGGGGCAGGTCTCTTTCTTCTTCCACTACTTAGCAATGTTGGTCCTCAAAATATGTACTCAAACTGCTACCCAGGATTCCTTATGTCCTCTGCATCATCTTTACCTGGTCTGTTTGATTTTGATCATTATTACTCCTGGTATTGTATTATATTATCCCTGCTTGCCCCCGCCTTGTAATCCTCCTTTTAAAAACTCCTTTCATATTTTATATCATGATTTCCAAGCCATTAGAGATCACTTTTAGACAGCTAACATGTAGAACAATTACTCCCAAGAGACCTGCAAGAAAGACAGCGACTCCATGTACTTCTCATGGCTTGCACTGAACAGTCATTCTGGCCTCTCAGCATTAAAACCACAGCCAACCTAGACTTGCAAGGGTCACACTTAATGCCTAGGCTTCCAACTTCATGCCTAGGCAAAGCACACAGAGTTTCACTAGGGCATGGCAGCACACAAAGCAGTAACACAAGAAGTGCATGTGCATCCAGATCCGGGAGAAAAGTCTGGACTCTCATCAAGAAATTCAGTGCCACACCAAACTCACCAGAAACACAGCAAAACAATTGCTACACACCATGCTCGCTACTTGTAACAAAGTTATTATTTTAAAATAATACTAATTTAATGCAGAAAGTGAATGACATGAGTATACACTGCCTACTTAACCCAAAGATGGAAAACCTTACTAACTGCACTGTAAAAGATAAACAGAAGGCCTTGAAGAACAACAGGGCAAGCCGGTAGGTTTCACAAAGGGCAATCAAAAGTCTTATGGATTATTCTTCCCAGAACAGCAATGCTGGTTTTTAGCTCCCAGTCCTACCCCACACAGGAAAAGACAGTAACAAATCTACTCCTGAAAATCTACACCATAACTATACCCAAGGTGGGCAGAAAGCATCTCCTCGGTTAACATGAAATGGATCCTAACTTGACCCTTGAACAGATGATCCCATGGAAAATTCTGTCATTGGCAAAAGCTGGCACCGTAGCAGGAAAATTCTCAATCAGCTAAAAGAACTAATATACTACTAGTAGTGCTCACTGCATACAAAAAAAAGAAGCAGAAGCTGATCTTTTCTTATCTTACAGCAACTCGAGACCCCCTGGCAAACCTGGATTTTCCTCCGTCTTCATTCTCATAGGAAGCAGACATCTAGTTCTGATGGACTGCTCAGAGAAAACCATTAACTGGAGCAGCTCTTCTCTCACAGCCAAGTCTGTACAAGTCCCCAGCAGACCACAAGCATGGGAACACTACAGCAGCTGTCTCACTATGATCATGTTCAGGCTCCCCAGGAAAAGGGAAACACAGTACCTGTTGATTATTAACTATCTTGGGAGCAAAACCACACAGAGGATCGGCTGCTCTGGCACTGCACCCCAGGCAACAGTAACCAGGCCCTTCTTACACAATTTCAGTGAGAGTCTCCGCAAGATTTTCACTGCTCTGAGCAAATGAAAGCGTACTGCAAGGATTCTGGCAGGACAGGAGCAAAGTGTCAGCATGGTGCCCTGCTAAAACAGTGCCGTCCCACTGCAGTGGCAGCATAGCTTGGGACCATCCAAGGTGTCCAAGAGTTCCTCATGCCCAAGACTCCACATCACTGCTGAAGCACAGATATTAGCACCCTATCCACATCACTCCCATCAGAGACACAGCAACCAAAAGGATGTTAACAGTAAGGAAATCGAACTAAAACAACTATCATCATTTGGTAAAATATCACCAAACTCAGCAGCTGTGTGTCACATCCTGTGGAGACTGGTGTGCCTATGGCTCTTCAGGAGCAGAGCTGGGAACGCAGCACAGCCAGAGCTCAGCTTGAACTATTAGTGCAAATACTGACAGGTTAATGCACTACTCATTAAATGGGAAAAGCCAAGCCCCAGCAAACAGCTGTGCTGCCCATTTCCCTCCATCACCTGGATCTCCACGGGCCATTAGCAACAGGAAGCACCTGAAACTTAGACAGCACAACGAAATTCAATCTCATTCCTGCCTCAGTAACCATCCTTGTCCAAAATCCTATCAGAGAACAGAAAGCTCTTGTCCCCAAAGCCACGCTCTCTAACAATATGGGGAAATTAAGTTGATACGATCAGCCTAGCTCTTGCAACAAAAAGTCAGATATTTTATGGAACTGAGGCTGCCTCAATTTACCACCCTGAACAAGCTCAGGGATGTTCCTTCCTTTGAACCTCATGGTGTTTCCCTGAAGTAAAACATTTACATGTGGAGGAAGGGGAACAACCAACCACAAGAATTAGATAGCTGTAACGTAAAGAAAAAGTCTGTGGCTACAAGCATTTGGCCTTGTAAGTGGTGTCCCTCGGCACCATTCCAAGTGCCTGCATATCTGCAGGAATCATAACCCATGAGACTAAGCTGCTACATCAGTGGGAAGAATGCTTACCACCGTAACAGAAACAAAATACTTCAAGTATCCCAGTAAAACAGCAAGAAAGCAGTTTACTATCATGAAAAAAAACCTATTCTTCCCCTTCCCATGCTCTCTGGAGACTTGATGGCTTCCCAAAAACAAAACAAAAAGATGTTAAAAACGGTTTCCTTTATTGCTTAAAGCATATTTTTCAGACCAAAAGGCCTGACTGGTGATTTAAACTCAAATTGCTGTCAGATGAATGAGCTGAGCTAGGGACTATGGTGCTCACCCCATTAATCAATAAAGTTGTGAAGCCATTGACAAACTTCATTACCTACAGACACATTCAAAACATCACTATAATCAGATTCTAATTTTCCATTAGTATTATTATTCACCATTAAGCACAGTCTTGAAAAGCTACACCAATGCCACATGCCTCACTACACAGACCTGGAGACTTTCAAAACAATTCAGAAAATCTAGTGGTATCAACTCCCAGATCCTGCCTCTCCCACAGATACTAACCCTTTGATTTTATTTCGTTTTGGAATATTCACTATCAGCCTCTTGACTTTTCACTCCACAGGCTGCCTTAAAATCTCCCTACTTAGAGATTTTCCTCTGTAATGGTTTCCTGCCCGGCTGACCTCTCGGCCCAGCAAAGCAAGACTTTCAACAAGAGCACATTAAACCCCTCCAAACAACCAACTCTTCAGCCATTGCAGAGAACAGGGAAAGTTCACATACACCACATCCATTCGGCTCTTAATTTCAAGGAGCCACTTTTCCCACACAGCTCTTTCCCAAAGAGATTTTATAATCTAAGGATACGTACAGCGTGTTTAACAAATTTCTGTTCAGTTGTAGTTCTGACACGGTTGCTCTTTCATTCAATCCATAAACACAGGCAGTGCATACAACCTTAAAACTAAAGGAGCTAGCTAAGCACTACTAAGAAAATGTATTTTCCACTTTCCATCCTTTATTCTGAGTACACAGCTGTTTACATAGTAAATATTTACTATTCAAGGTAAAATCTAATTTGGTTGGGGGTTTTTACACTTGTCACTGTTATGACCAAACAGAGTGACAGAGGGCAAAAAAGAGCAGAGTAACAAGACAATTTACCCTGACACAGGGGTGACACGACTAACACACCTATTTGTAAAGCAGCAAGAGAGGAAGGGAGGAGGGGGTGAGAAAAATCAGAAAGTGCCATTGATCACACTCATTAAACAGCTGGGTCCCAATTAGAAATATATCACACAGAGATAATAAGAGGTGTTCTGGAAGGAAGCTTGGCTGTGAGATGAAGGAGGGTCTGAAACACAGCAAGCAGCATTTTGCAGTACATACAAAGGGGAGGCAGAATCCAAATTCTGCAAGTCCCAAAGGAATCATACCAAACAAAGAAACCCTACTTGAGGCAAGCACATGATCTCACTCCTCTGCCTGCAGACTTCAGATTACTCATTAAGCCACTTCACATTCTCAGCATCAATAAATAGGGAAGTAACTCTATGTCAATAGCTAATTCAATTTCCATAGAGAAAACATGTTTAGCAAACAAAGTACGCCCATAGTGGATCTCAGCTTCCACAGCAGCAGTAGCTAGCAGGCTTGACAAAAAAATATTTCTCCTTGAAAGCATTTTTCAGGTGAGCTGTTAATGGAATCCACACCTATATGCTAAAGGAGAAGAAAAAAGAAAATTACATGGAGAGTTAAATAGTTAACACTACACAGAATTAAGGAAACACCTTCAAATAAGGATACTACCACGCTTAAAATGGGAACAGCAGCCTTTGTTCAGTGCCAGAGGGCCAAGTTTTTCCTCGTGTGACTGCTGGTTTACAAAGGGCGCATTCATTCCGAATACATAAGGGTTTTGCAGCAGTCTTCCTTCACGAATATTGAATAGTATTACAACATACCCTGGGTTCAATCCTAATCTAAGTGACACAGCATGAAAGGGCTGCTTTCTGGAAAGAGACAGAAGATGCTAAGGATGAACTTGGAAATCACTATGGCAACTCCACAGGTCCCTTCCCGTTCACCTTGGAGGCAATACTCCAAAGGAGACAGGAAAACCCCTTTCCACAGGAGCCGTTAATATGCATTATGGCCAAAACCAGAAAGGTCACAGACTGCCCCTGCTCAATTAGAAAGAGGGCTTTGCTCAAAGAAACACAATGCTAAAATGGGAAAAGAATAAATCATAACTCCCGAGGAGCACTCATGAGGCGTCACACACTCGAGTAAATTGCACTTGAAAGGTCATCTGGTTCAGTAGCTGTCAAGGGCTCAAGCTATGGCGGGCAAAAAAAGCCTAACCGAGTGTGCCTAATTTGTGAACAAAGTCAGAATTAACCTTTAGGGTTTTCGCTTTTGTCAGTACAAAACATTGTTTGCAGTGCTTTCTGTCCTCCTGTTCATCACAATTAATTTCTCCTGGTGCTAATAAATCTTCTTTTCTTACACGGACCCACTACAATTCCACCAGCAGCAGCTTAGGCCCAAAGTTTTGACTTCACTTTACTGAAGAGAACAAAGGATGATTTATCTAAATTTAAAGAGGGAGGAAGCCAGTGGTTATACAATACTTGCCTCTGACTGTTTTTTAGAGTGCTGCTGCACTGTAATCATCAGTGTAATATATGAGAACGTGCCACTTTCAGTGCCCAATCTCAAAGAGAGCTATATAGAAAATTAATAACTCTGATAGCATCATAGACTGGGAAGAAAAAAAGACATATTGGATATGGTCCTTATCTCAAGTGTACAAAACAGTGCACATAAGCATTTGGTGGTTCTTGTACATTCCTTCAATTTGCCATGATCCAAATATTTTAAGTAACCACAAATCTCTAAACTCAGCCTTTTTTTCATTTAAATCAAATATTTGTTTTAAACACCCCTACTTTCCAGTTTCATAAGGGCCTAGAAGCCCTATGAATAGTAAAAAATGTACCGTAGCTTCAACTGGAAAACCACGGTCAATGCCTTCCCAGAATGAACCACAACAATTTCAACTTCAGCAATGAAATGGGGGAATACCTATACATCACCATTAAAGGGACTTTAGTATTTTAACACCAAGAAAAGTTTTAATAAAGTAGAACTTCTCCCATTTTCAAGAGTTACTGTAAGGCAAATAGCAAATTAGCAAGTAAATGAACCAACAGGAAGGGGCAAAACCAGAGATAATGCATCCCAGGGGACTTCACTTACTTCTTTGAAAACTGTCATTACTTCTAATTAGCAGCAGCACTTGCTGGTATACCTTCTGCAGCATACTTTGTGGAAGCCTTTATTATAAAAGCACTTCACTGCAGAACTTCTAAATTGCTATTCAAAAGCAGAGCAAGAAGTTACTCAAGCACTTGTACACAAAGATTTGTGTGGATTACCACAACAGGAATGAGCTGTTTTCTATTAAACTGTTGGCAAGGACAACTGAAGTGTTTGAATAAAGTCTTGGTGGACTCATGGGGCTAGGAGAACCACGTATCCCAAACAACCCAAAAGACAGCAGACATACCTAGTGAGAAATATACCTTTCTTTCCCAGTTGTCCTGGGAAAGGTGTTTTTTTCCAGAATTTCCCCATGGCTCCAGCCTTTTGCCAGCACCAGTGTTGGTAAGGAGGGCAGCCCTAGTTCAAACCAGCTGATTGCTGCTGCTCTGAGAGAAGAGGAGAGCAGTTCATCCCCATCAGAGGTCATGGTCTTATAAAATTCAGTTATGTATAAAACATATTCACACAGAGTGCCCGCTGAGAAGGCAGTTTTCTTTTTCTTCCTTAAGCCAGGACTAGAGACTGGGTGACTTTCCTAAGAGCACCATTACTTCCCTCTTTGCAGTTGGTTATTCAAAAAATAAACAAATAAACTATACACCTTTGTATCAACATAACTGCGCTCACACTGGCTGAAGTGAAATCAAAGTATCTTATCTTTTGAGTTAAAAAAAATGGTAGCTACTTTAATTCAAAGTGCAACACCGTTCCGTAGACTGCGTTAACTGCGAAACAAATGCCAACATCACCGGGAACTTAAAAAAAAAAAAAAAAAAAAAAAGAAAGAAAAAAAAGACCAAAAAACTCCTAAAACTTTCGGACTGTGCAATGAAATATCAATATTTTTTGACCGAAAAAAAAACCCCACCCCTACGTTCTCCCCATACTCAACACGACTCTCAGGAGCTGCCGACGCTCCCAGCCCAGCCCGAGGGCAGCATCCAGCCGAGCCACCCGGCCCCTCCAGCGGGGAGCAGCGCTGCCGGCGCCGGCCGGGGTGCCCCGCGCCCCCCGCGCGGTCAGGGGCTCCCCCTGTGGAGCTCTCCGGGCGGGCACCCCCGCGGCCCCGCTTCCTCCCCCGCAGCACCCGCGGTGCCCCGGCCCCCGCTCACCTGGGCCCGCCGCGTCC
Organism: Corvus hawaiiensis; assembly: GCF_020740725.1. NCBI lineage: Eukaryota > Metazoa > Chordata > Aves > Passeriformes > Corvidae > Corvus > Corvus hawaiiensis. The sequence continues at coordinate 74,438,468 of NC_063215.1, forward strand.
CCCCCGCCGCCGCGGCGCCGCCTGTCGGTACCGCCCGGCCGGGGCTGCGGCCGCCACATCCCGGCCCCCGGCCCGCACCGGGCGGAAAGCGGCCCTGGCCCCGGCCACTCCCCGCCGGGGGCGGGCCCGAGGCAGCTCCGCCGCCCTGGGGAAGGAGAGGGCGGCGGGCGGGACCGGCTCCGGAGTATGGTGGGGTGCGGGCGGCGGAGGGAGCGGTGCGGCCGGGGCTGGGCGCACGCACCGCCCCAGGGAACAAGGGTCCTCCGGGATCCCGCCCGCGCGGTGCTCGCAGGCTGTCTAGGCTCTTCTGCTCCCGCAGGTCTGCAGCACTAAGTTAGGGGGGAGAGGAATCAGGGAATCACAGAATCGGTCAGATTGGAAGGGACCACAGTGGTCCAAGCTTCCTGCTCAAGCAGGGTCATCCTAGAGCACATGGCACAGGATTGTATTCCAGATGGTTCTGGAATATTTCCAGTGAGGGAGACTCCACAACCTCTTGGCACAATCTGTTCCAGTGTCCGCATAGTAAAGAAGTTCTTACTCATATCCAGATGGAATTTCCTGTGCATTGGTTTCTCCCCATTGTCTCTTGTCCTATTGCTCGGCACCACTGGGAAGAGCCGGGCTCCATCCTCTTCATACCTTCCCCTCAGGTACTTAAAAACATGGGTAAGGCCCCCTCTCAGTCATCTTTCCTGAGGCTGAACAGGCCCAGCTCCTTCAGCCTTTCCTCAGAGGGGAGATGCTCCAGTCCCTTTAATCATCTCTGTATCCCTCCATTGGACCCGCTCCAGGAGCTCCATATCTCTGTTGTACTGAGGAGCCCAGAACTGGATACAGCACTCCAGATGCGGCCTCACCAGGGCTGAGTAGAGGGGCAGGATTGACCTGCTGGCAATGCTCTTCCTAATGCATCCTAGGATTCCATCGGCCTTCTTGTCCACGTGTGTGTGGGCATGGCTCACAGACAGCTTGTTAGCACTGGGACCTTCAGGTCCTTTTCCACAGAGCTGTTTTCCATCATGTCAAGCCCATGACTCATACCAGTGCCTGGGGTCATTCCACCCCAGGTGAAGGACATGACCTATGCTACACGTACAGATATATGGCCTCCATCTCACACGTCCCAGCATCACAGGGGTATGGCTACAACAAATACATATACCAAATGTACTCTTGGAAAACAATTTATTTTCAGGTTTAGCCATACTGGGCGCTGCTTGGTTTCAGAGCCATCATGTGACCCTTTGTGAGCCCTTCTCCACCAGGACTTAAAAGGATACTAATAAAGTCTGCAGATGATACAAAACTGGGAGGAGCAGTTTACTCCTTTGAAAGCAGGGACGCCCTGCAGAGAGACCTGGACAAATCAAAGGGCTGGGCAATCACCAACCATATGAAGCTCAACCAGGAAAAGTGCTGAATTCGGCACCTGGGATGGGGCAACCCTGGCTGTATGGACAGACTGGGGAATGAGACACTGGAAAGCAGCACCATGGAAAGGGACCTGGGGATCCTGGTCGATGGCAAGTTGAACATGAGCCAGCAGTGCCCTGGCAGCCAGGAGGGCCAACCCTGTCCTGGGGGGCATCAGGCTCAGCATCACCAGCCGGGCAAGGGAGGGGATTGTCCTGCTCTGCTCTGCACTGGGGCGGCCTCGCCTTGAGTGCTGTGTGAGTGCTGGGCACCACAAAGAAAGAATGATATAAAGCTCTTAGAGAGTGTCCAGAGGAGGTCAATGAAGATGATGAAGAGCCTTGAGGGGAAGCCGTCACTTGTTCTGTTCAGCCTGGAGAAAAGGAGACTGAGGGAAGACTTCATTGCAGTTACAACTTCTTCGTGAGAGGAAGAGGAGGGGCAGGCACTGATCTCTTCTCTGAGGTGACCAGGGACAGGACCCGAGGCAATGGCCTGAAGCTGTGTCAGGGGAGGTTTAGGCTGGATATTAGGAAAAGGTTCTTCACCCAGGGGTGGTTGGGCAATGGAACAGGCTCCCCAGGGAAGTGGTCACAGGACCAAGCCTGACAGGGTTCAAGAAGCCGTTGGCCAACACTCTCAGGCACATGGTGTGATTCTCAGGACTGTCCTGTGCCAGGCCAAGAGTTAGTCTCCGTGATCCCTGTGGGTCACTTCCAACTCGGAATATTCTGTGATACTGTGAATTCTATGAATGTGTTTTCATTGGTTTTGTCTGACTCCACACATCTTTATGTCACAGAGCTTTTTCATTTTGTTGTAAGGTGCTATCATTTATATATATGCATGGGTTTTGTTGGGATAGAGGCAATTTTGTTCGTAATAGCTTATTTAGGACTCTGTTTCGGGTTTGTGACCAGAGTAAGGGATGCTTTAGCTGGGCAGTGCATACCCTGCTTCTTGAACTGCCCTGCTGGTGAGCAGGCTAGGGTATACAAGAAGGGACACAGCTGGGACAGCCTGACCTAAACAACCCAAGGGATATTCCAAACCATATGTCCACATGGTGTCATGCCCAACAGTAACAAGGCTGGGGGAAGGAGGAGGAAGAGAGGACGTTCAAATTTATGGCATTTTTCTTCCAAATTCACTGTTATGCAGGATGGAGCCCTGCTTTCCTGGGGATGACTGAGTGCCTGCCTGCCCATGGGAAGTGGTGCACGAGTTCTGTGTTTTGCTTTGCTTACGCATGTGGCTTTTGCTTTACCTATTGACCTATCTATGTCTCAGCCCACGAGTTTTCTCACTTTTGCCTTTCTGATTCTCTCTCCCATCCTGTTGGGGTGGGAGGTGAGTCAGCAAGTGGCTGCATGGGGATTAGCTGCCTGCCAGAATTAACCCTTAATATACAGCAAATCATTCCAAGTCCTTTTACTAAGATCACTGTACCTTCCCTGAGTCTGTCCTCTTGAACTTACATATCATTGGAACAACATGAATTTCTGCGAAAATCCCCTTTCCTGTTTTGTGTTTTAGGTAATTTTAGTGCTCCACCATTTCCTGTGTATCTTTTCCTCCCCAGTTAACACATACATCTTCTTTTGCTATCCCTAGTATTTCTTTACTGACAGTTTTATTTCTATTGTTATTCATGGTTATGAGCTTTATATAAGCTTATGAGTGCCCACTGACTACAGCTTTTATTAACTTTCCTAAAGTGGTACCTGCTTCAAGCATAGATCACCATACCCATTATATTAACCATGTACATGAAATCAGTGTTTTCGAGGTGGCCTCCATCCATCCTAGTCTTCAAGAATGCTCCTTCCTTCTCAGATGCAGGAAATGCAATTTTAAGTTAAATATACCATCCTGTGCACAAGGAAGTTTTCACAACATTCAGAAAAGTTGCTAAAAAAAGCCCAGGTTTATCTAACAACTGTCATCTTACTGATTTTCTCTGGTTTCAGTCCATTTACTAAGAAATACAGGACATGCTAAGAGAGTTTTGACCTCCTGTTCCAGCCTGCGCCCTTCCTGACTTGTGAGAGAAGACAGCAAGCAGCTGTGCCTCACATGCCAAAAATAGCCACACATCCTTCTCCTTCTTCCTTCAGCCTTGCTGCTGTGCTTCTGATTCAAGTGATGTCAGTGCTGGCTCCCATCATTCAGAAAGAAATTGGTGGTGAAAGGGCAGCTGTATGGGTGCAGACAGGGGCCATCTAGCACACCCTTGCCTCCAGCTCAAAGCCAGGGCAGTTGTCTCAGCAAAAGCAGGAACAAGGCAGCACCCACAACACTTCCCCTTTGGACTCTCCCTCCAAAGAGGGAGACACATTGGGACCAATGTGTGCCAAGGCGGTTCCTCAGCTCAGTTTGGTTTGTTGAGTCAGTAGCCTGCAGTGGCTCTCATGCTCTCTGAGGGCTTGCCCAGCCCCACCTGGAGCCCACTTCAGCTTTTGGCCCACACAGCACGCATGGGTGAGGGATTCCCCAGGTCTCACCTGCTGCACAAGGCACCAGCTCTTGATCTGAGCCTGGCTGTGGCTCCCTGCCTTTGAAACCTCCTGGATTTTTGTGCTTGAAAAAACAGATTTTTTCCAATGTAGCTGTGCCTCTGATGATTTCCTGTGTTAACACATCAAGTAGTCCCTTTTCCAAACCGTGCAGTGCTAAACTAATCAGACTCACCTTGTACACAGCCCCTCTCTAATTTTTTTCCCTTTCTGCTTTTTGGGATGAGGGGACTAAGTAAGTGTTCAGGTTTGCTATGGATTCCTGCAGTGGCATCTTCATGCTTCTTGTTGTGTTCTGTGTTCCTTTGCAAATGGTCCGTAACACTTGATTGAGTGCTGCCACACACTTAACTGATGTTTTCTGATATGTAACTAATGCCACCGTCTCCTTCTCAGTGCGATCACTTCAGAGCTTTTCATCTTATATGAGAGGCTAGGATTTTTTTTCCTAGTAGGTGCTGATTTAGTCTACACACAGTGAATTCCATCTGTGGTTTGATTTCCCAGTTATTCAGCCTCGCAAGGTCCTTCTGTTGTTCTTTGCAGCCAGCTCTTGTTCATGCTACCTCAAATAACTCAGCATCAGCAGCAGACTTGTTTCAGCAGCTTATATGGTGAACAGCAGAGGTTCAAGAGACACTAGTCAATCCAAAGCTACCAAAAGGTACATAGTGTCAAAATAAATATTTAAAGAAGGGGGGCATGAGCTGTACTCAGGAAAAAAACCCTGCTAGTGAATTCTGTGCATCACTGGGAGAGTTAAAGTTTATCCCAAACCACCTCACTTCTGCTTCAGGTGAGCTCGCCTTACCTCATGTGTGCTCACATCAGTGTGTATATTTAACAAAAAAGTCCCACCACAATAGAATACTCAGCAGGCTGTAATTCATTACCTCAGATGAAAATCAGGAATATGTGCGAATATGTGTTTGTGTGTACACAGAACATGGCATTCTGTTCCTTTATCCAGAAAGGAACTGCTTTTCAACAACCATGCCCATTCAATTGCCAGACCACTGGAAAGGACTTGCACGGGGATGGCAGATAGTTTTTACTGAAGACTTTAAGCGAAACTGGAGAAAAAGGTGCAGATACCCTTCTGAAGCAAATACTAGTAGGGAAGAATAGTATTCTTGGGTTTTAATGCTGTTTTAATTGTGCCCTAACCTAATCATAACCATAACCCTAAGTCTGATTCAAATGACATGGTGAGACATCCAGAGATGTAGAGAAATCTACCCCCTCCAGTTTGCCCTAATGCACTTTTGGGCAGTAGCTAAGTGTTTAGGTTGAGATGGATGGTGTAAGAAATTACACAGAAGAGCATACCTAACAGTGGATACTATAATGCTGTCTTTAGATTAGTCAGGAGGGAGCTGGAGCATTTTGCTATTTCTTAATTTTCATTTTTCATTATAATGGCATATACAGGCACAGCCACCAAAAGGAATGGTCCTGCCTGCTCCCTCCACTACTTCTCTGGTTGTGCCTGCCTTCCCTTTTGCCACCCTACTGCCTGCTTTGTGCTGGCAAGAGAGTTTCTCTGGGTCTACAACGAACTAGGAATGCATGTGGATTCAAAACTTTTTTTCTTTTTCCACTAAAACTTTTCTCCACTTGAAAGCAACTGTGAAGCTACAGCACTGCATGTTGCATCAGAAATCCTACCAAATTTTAACAAACTGTCTCTGTACTGAAGGCAGTGCTGCTGCTTCTTTCCTTCTCAAACAACTTCCTGAGCCCTCATTCAAGCTTCAAATTGACCCCTGTTTTCCACTGCTTGTCTTGGCCTCTCAGCTTTTCATTATCTACACATAGCTGCTGCTTTGTGTGTACCTTCGCTTCCAATTGACATCAGTGTGTGAGAGCTCCCCCCTGCACCTGCTGCCACAGAGAGCAGATTTCCTGTAGCTCTGTCTCTTACGACCTCTGGTTCGTCTCATAGCTCAGCTGCAAACTCTGCCTTTCTTCTTCTTGCATTCATCTTTGTTTTTCCCTCTCTGCCCCATCGCTGCTTCACGAGAGACCTTTTCTGTTGCAGTAGTAAATAACGTATTCATCAAAACATGCCGCTGAAGGGAAGCCAGCTCTACTCGCGAATTCAAGTCAAATTTTAAAAAAAGGTTTTGCCTGGCATAAAAATGAGGAAATCCCAGACATGTTAGCCTTATTTATTTTTATTTCTTTAGGATCAAGACATGTTGATCTTTTTAAGCTAGGCTCACATGTGGCACTGTGGCATCTATCATAGACCAGAGGAGTAAAAAACCATCACGCTCATGGTCTAATATGGATTTTTTTCAAGCTGTTCTTCTCATCCTCTCTCCTTCCCTTTAAAAACCATTTGCACGGCACCTTTTGAAGCATGGCTGCAGCATGGACCGGGAGAGCTGCGGTGGGGTGGGAGGGTGGGAAGGGGTGGCCGGTGCGGAGCAGCAGCACGGGCTGGCACAGAGCGCAGTGAGGCGAAGGCTGTGCCCGCGGGAGGTGCAGCACCCAGCCCAGCTGCCCTGTCGCACCAGCAGGCTCAGGACACGGGATGAGGAGAGCCGTGGCTGGCCAGCAGGCTGGGGACAGCAGCTCAGCTCAGTGGTTTGCTGTGGCCATGGGCTCCTGCTGCCCTCTGCAGAAGGAAGAACCTGGACAATGCTTTTCCATTGCCTGGTCTTGCTGGAACTGCAGTCTCTGAGCTCCTTCCTTTTCAGCTGCATACCTGGCTTCAGGTCACCACCTATTTATTTCCCTGTGGTGACATCTTTTGTTACACTGTCTTTCATATTCCTTAATTTTCACTTCAATTGTTCAAAATCAGAAGAACTCATTTCACTTTCAGTGATGAAGTTCATCACCAAATGATTGTTTTTCCATCAAAAATCAGTAAAAGCCAGGGTATTTTGGGTTAATCTGTAAAGAACTTTTAAATATATGTACTTTTAGGTCACCCACAGAACTGAAGCAAAAATTTTTTTGCATGGTTTTAATCAGTGCTTTGGTTAGATATACCATCATACCCTATCCAAAATGAGATGTTCTAAATTTGTGCTTTAGTTAATTCTGTGGGTACTACAATACCTCTGGAATATGCTTTGTGATGTGATTAGCATAAAGGTAATCTTCCTAATAGATAGGGAAATAAAATAAACCAGGGTGCCTAATGTGAAAGGTAAAAGTCCCAGACTCAGTTATTAAACCACAGAACTCCTAGAGACTTCAGCTAAGCCAGGATTTTGCTAAAAAAAAAAAAAAAAAATTAAACAGCTTTTTGAAACAAGCTCACGTAATTCTGAAAGAAAAAGACAAGACTTCTATGTGATTGTTGTTGCAGGTGAATATGTTTCCCTTTCCAGAGTCACCTGTTTCATTGTTCATCTACAACCGTAACAGAGCAGCTCTTTGGCTTTACTGGCATCATTTTCTAATCCTGTTCCAAAGACAGTAACTCAACTGGCGTCAGGGTAGTCTTCAAAATAAGAGTAAAGCTGATCGCTCATTATCACTCAATTAAAAATATTTATGGTATTAATAATCATATATTAGGAATAGCTCAAGATGTCTGAAGTCCTCATCCAGTGGATATACAATTCAAAAGAGTTAAGCCTCTCAATGTTTATTTTGACTGAATGACTTCCCATAAATTTAAATTAGTCCAAGAAAAGAATTAAGTTTCCCTAGAGATACCTGATCACTAGCAAACAAGGTGAGGATTCATACTGCTGTTTTGCAGGCTTTAAAAATGGATTTTACTCATAGTAGTGTGAACCAGCCATAATTATACGTCAGTAGATCAACTAAGAACAAAACTGTGAGAAACAAAAGCAGGAACACTGGTGATTTGAAAAGCAGAATAAACATATTTTTCTCATCAACTGTCCTTTTTACTGAACTAATCACCAAAAATCCCAAATTTCCTCAAATTTATTTCTCACACTGTTCAGTATCTGCCGCTTGTCACAAACTGGGGTTTAAATACTACACTACAGCCACTAAGTAAACAAACATTCCTGCATTAATCTTTTTACATCTGGATATGGAATTACTTTCTACTGAGCTGTCATTATTATGGTGGGATTTTTTTCACAGCACATGTGTATTTGGATTTGAAGTTGTCATTATTTGGCTGTAGCATTCATTTAAATAAACCTTACTCCTTTAACATGTCATCTTAGAATGGCCATTGTATACATCCGTTCTCATGTGTGGATTGAGTGGGTCCCATAGAGGGGAAGGCCACTTTCTCCCATTTTCATACCTCGTAAGTGTAGGATTACTTAAATAATGTATTAAGCAGAAATGCACAGCACTGAAAGTTCTAAAATCTAAAGCATGTTCCCTGCATGCCAGAAATCCAAGGGGTACTAAAGCAGGATCGCCATCTGGGGATTGAAAGCCCCCATCCCACTGCTGTAGGGTTTGCCTGAGAATGTACAGATGGGCAATGTAGCAGGCATCCAGGCATTTCTGAGGAAATGGGAAAATACCTTCTCTCTTCCATGACCTTCACATGCCTTGCCTGTTCACAGGTATTTTCCTGACTGCTAAGCCAGGAGCCAGTCCTGCTGGTGGTACTGTTGTGTCTGCCTGATTAGAATTTTAAAAGGAAGTATTTCTCTGGTTGCTGATACAAACTACATGTAACAATTCTAGGAAATTCTAGTTGTCAAAAATAGATTTACTTTTTAAGAAGTAAACTATATGAATTAAAAAGCCCTCCTCATTTTATTCTCCAATTCAGGAAATGCCATGAGGTGACACAAATTTTTCATTTATTAATGCCTGAAAAGAGGAAAGCTGATTCCATTTCAGACACCATCAGATAATACTTTTGCCAGAGGATGTTATTACAATTTTAGGCTAAATATATAATATAAATAACCTGTCTTCTGCTATACAAAAAATCTCTACTGGCTGGAAACAATTATTGTGAGATAATACATGGAAGTTTGCCAGCTGGGCTTGTTACATTTTCTAGCTCTACATTTATAATTTACATTAGTGCACAGCACTATCTCCAAGCACAGCCAAGGCTCTGCTGCTCTATTTATGAACCTACTTTATGTATCAGTGGCAAAATTATACGGCTGAAGTAAACCATGCAGCGAAGTAATCTAAACCAAATCCTTAGAAGATATTAATTTCCATTCAGGAAATAAGCACCACCTTTAAGTGGACCACATTCAATATGAGTGAATTATTATTCCAATTATTCGGCCAGCTTTACGACTTGCCCATGGCTTAGTGCCAGCATTTTGCTTAGCAGACTAATGAAAATTTGATTATCAAAGGCACCAGGTCAGCTGCACACAGCGGCAGTCAGGGGGCAGAGAGGGAGCTGTAGCAGTCACCTGGGTCAGACACAAGGCCAAGGAATTATCCATTACATCATTTTATTATGTCAATAATAAAATTAACCAAAAATGCTCCCAAGAGCATATTAGCCTAAGGACAGGTGGATGTGGACCCAGTTTTCCCTGCATCAGTGATCTGCAGAGAAGGGTTAAGTGTGGGAAAGAGTGTCCTGCTGAGCCTGCCTTGGAACAAGGGACATTCATGGAGGAAGCAGTCATCCCTCCTGTGCCCACGAGTGTTTGTAAGGGAAGGCAGGGCAGAGATGCACAGGGAAGGGGAGGGAGAATACAACTTCAACAATTTTATCCATTCTTGGATCAGCAAGTTGCAACTGTGCTGGAGGTGAAATCCTAGGAAATCTCACAGACAGATCATAAGACCAGTATTGTACAGAGAAAACAGACCCTTACCATGTAACAGCTTGTCAGCAACCTCAGAATACAACAGAGCGTGCCCTGGGAGCGTTGTTATAATGTCACCCATATTTTCTTGGTCTGATCACAGAAAACAGGAAAAATCTCTTTGGGAACAAATGTCTGGATGGAGATAAGGCTGCATTTGCAGTTCATGGTTCCTGTGTGATTTGCTATGGAAAAGGCTAAACGTGTCTCCATTCAAAATGTTGAAGTTAGCCCCTGGGAAACATTCTCCTGGTGAAATGAAAGTCATGGAAACTGTGCAGATGCCTGCTTTTAAATGGCTGGGTGAGAATGAAAGTTTTGTTTCCCTTTTCAATTTTATTTCCTTATTCCTTGCACAATACTTATTTTAGAGAGAAAAAAGAAACAGGAGCAAAAGTGCTTGCTTGGCTTTTTGAAGTTGGACCAAATGCTTTGTCTATAGCAGAGACGGGACTCTGGGGTGGGGGAAGGTTGTTGCAAGGCTCTGTCAGCTGCTGTGCTGCAGATGCCACTTCTCCTGACTGCCAGCGTGTGGGCAGGAGTCTGGCACCTTGGAGGGCAATGTTGGTTAGAGGGAAGATACCCTGATTTGTGCTTATCATCCATCTGACATGTGACAAACTCGGCAAAAGCAAGATTTGTACTAAATAACTTTGGGTCCCCAATTCAAAGCCCCAAAGTTAGGATATTCATTTGTCTTACTGGCAGATCATGGGAGGACATCAGTCTTCACAAGGTCTTATGACAGCCTCAAAACCTGAGTCACCTTCTGGAGGCTCCCATCTCTTCCAGCTGACTGCAGAGGGAACCAGGGAAGGTCACCTTCCTCAGCTTAGCACCCCAAACTGTGGGAGATGACTCTGGGCTATACAAATGGCCATGCAAACAGAACTGCTGAGATTCAGCCCTTGGGAAAAATAACCAGAAAAGGAGAAAGTGGTGCATATGGTTTGGCAGAAAGCAAGAGGGAAAAGCAAGAGAAATAGGGAAGGCAAAAGAGAAAAAGGGGAAGAAATAGAAAGGAATAAACATGAGCAATAAGAGGGAAAACAACTACCAAAGGGAAGTAACAAAGAGAATACGGGGGTAAAAGTGTCTGAGAGATCAAGCAGAGCAAAGTTAAAAGCAGACAAGTGACAAGCCTGAGCATCTTGTGGAGAAGCTCATCCCTGTGCCTTGGCAGAGGAGCAGCAGCTGCCTGAGGCCACCAGAGCCACTGGCTCAGCCACCCACAGGGCCTAAAGAGAGCCCTGCATGAAGGACACTGCAGTTTGGTCTGTCAGGGTCACTCCTGTGATGGCTTCTTCTGCCATTCCTGGCAACAGCAGAAATTCAGCACTTGGTAGTCGGCAGCCAGAGAATGGAATTGTCTTTTCCGCATGACAAACGTACAGCACTGTTCAGCAGACACAGGGCGGGGTTTGTGACGTGTGGTACCAGCAGGAGGAATTTTTCAGCTTTCTGTTTTCAATTCTCTTTTAGACGTGAAATAGTTGGCAAATTATTCAGTGCTTTTTCCTTGCTCTGCTGCCAAAATTATCTCAGCACGACCAAGGTAACATAAGCACAGAGAAGCCTTCAAACATATTCAGTGGGTTCTGGAAATCTCTGAAAACACTTTTGGTTTAACTGTTAAATGTCTTTCATACTTACGATGTACTTGGAAAGTTACACAAATCTGTGTGTTATACAAATCCAGTGATTAAAAGCCACTTACTGGCTCATAACAGTAAATATACTGCTGAATGGCAAAGTTAAGTATGGTTAATAGGCAAGAATGTGGGAGGCATTAGCCAGTGTAATTGCTTTATTACAGTCTATTATCTTTAATGGAGTTTTTACAATTGTGCACACACATGTACCCACTGTGAAGATACCAAATTAGAAATAAAACTTTGGTAGAGGCAAGCCACAACTTAACTATTTAGACCATTGATAATAGGACCACCCTTGCAGCTGGATTACGTACTGTAAAACGTAGTGAGATGCATTTTCTCTTTGAGAAACCTACCTGACCACCACTTGGTACCGTGAGGAAGCATTCCTGAGGGGTGAGCCTGCATATCTGGGAAAGGAGCATCCAGGCTGTGGTACAATGTGCCCAGAGCTGCAGTGAGAGGCCGAGGGAGGCACAGAGGAAATTCTCACAATTGCCTGTTTCCCCACAATGCATTAAGTGGCTGAATGATCACAGGCCACAACTGAATTACAGGAGTGAGTCACAGAGTTCAAAACAAGAGCATCCACTAATTGTTTCATGGAAGAGGCTCAGGGAAGTCTGAAGAAGGATTTTGTAGGATATTCTTTTACTCATTGTGAGCTTTGCAGTCTTTTGTAGCAAAGCCAGCCGTTCTGATCTGAGAGTTTATTTTACGACTCATAGCCCAGGGAGGGCTGCGCTCCAGGGCTGGGCATCCATCCCTCATGGGCAGCTTTTTCTGCTGTGAGCCTGGAACAGCACTGGAGCTGTCCTCTGGAGCTCTCAGACACCACCAGATGGCAAATGGGAGGAGGCGATAAGTGGCCTTGTTCCCAGTCTAGCTGCTCCATCAGCTCTGTGCAAATGTTTTGGTCAATTTCATTAAGATTTGCTCACCTGCATTTCAGGTGTTCAAGGCAAGAAGATGACCTGTAATTTTTATTTGACAAATATCTCTACCCCCAAGCCTCTGGACTTGGATGAGGTGTCTCAATATCAGCCCCTGAGCCTTGCTCAGTGGGGCTGTAGAGCCACATGCAAGATGGGGAAAAGCTCCTGGCTTCTGGTGGAGGTTTACTTTATGGGGGCTGTATCACCATCCTTGTCTTGGTTGATGAATGGATATGAGTGTGGGGTTCAGCGGGCATGTGGACCCAGGGCCCCACTTTGCCACAGTCTGTATCCACATCCTGTGTGCGTCGTGGAGTGTCAGCTCCTGTTTGATCACATAAAGACAAATCATTGGTGCTCCTGTGATGCTGTTACACCCTGGCCATGGGCACTGGGGATGTATGCCAGAGGGATGAGTGCAGGCACAGACCCAGGCGTCAGACAAACGTCTGTGTATATGCTGAAGGTTAGAAGGAGGGGCTAAAGGACATTCATCCACTGGCAGATTGCTCTGCCGAGGTGGTCACTGAAGATGAAGATGGCTTCCACAGTGCTTCTTACCGCAGCGTTACAAGCACACTGTGATTTTATGGCTTAGGTCTGCCCCATGGCTGTGCTTTGGCCCTGCCCTGCCCCTTCCTGACCATCATTCCCCACAAGATGCTGCAGTTGAGACACATTCAACCCACTTGCTTTTACAGTGCTGATTCCCTTGATCTCTTTGGCCTATGTCTTGGACAAAGAATCTGTTTGTTACCCCTTCTGGGTAACTCAGCTCCTCCACGAACGCTCTCACCCCTGATTTGCCTGATTTGTGTCATGTCCCTCTCCCACAGCTTCACCTCTATTGTGCTCCAAATTATTGGGATCCAATTTTCAGAATCCAGGAATGCAGAAAATAGTCCAGGATCCAACCTGCACTAGTGGTATAGAAACGTCTGCCAAAAATGTCTTAGTGTACATTGGCTTACTATGTACCCATTTCTCTAGATAATTCAGATTTGTGGTCTCCAGCTGCTGACCAGTTGATAACCCTGAGCTTTTCCTTTCTGCTGCTCTTTCTGTCCTTTGAGATGTGAAGTCTCCTCTCATTTTTGCCGTCAACTTTCTGCTTCCACACACTTGCCTAAGACAGGAAAGGATCACAGCCTATCTGCTGGACTGCTGTTTTCCAAGCTAAGGCTTATTCAGTATCTCTCAGTGCTCTTTACAGTACTTCCTTACAGATCAAAGCTAACCAAGGCTCATGACTCATTTGTCTGGCGACATGTTCTTTTCTAATTTCAGTTCCAACCCAAAGGTAAATTATTATGGTCTCACCCTTGTATTTTTCTGAGTGAAGAGATTGAACAGTGGCTGCTTCTGGACCCGTCCTCCACTCAGGCTTCACTTGTGGAGAAAGGTCCCTGCTGTTGGCAGGAGCTAGGCTCCTTTGCATTTTTTCTACTATCTGAATTTCTATTAAAAAAAGAGGACAAACTTTCTTCCACTGACAAAGGTGGAAAAATTAGCAGGCTGAGAAAGTGAACAAAAATTAGATACTTTCACCAAAAATTGGAAAATTTCCATGTTTTGCACTTGGATTTAATGCAAAGTCCATTTGGAGTAAAGGTACTTGCCAAATTATTATCAGAAAAGTGAGAGTTAGCAAAGAGATCAGCCAGGATTCAGAAGGAATCCAAGTTAAGGGAAAACTATCACATTTGGGGACCATTTACTACAATAGTAACACTTATGGTCTTGTATTTAAAACAACAGCTTGGTCTCAGCTGCCTAAAAAAACCCATTGCATTACTGCCAAGTCATTAGCTTACAAAGCTCCAGGCCCTGTCTACACACAAGCCTGCCATCAGTTTAACTAAAATCACTATTTAATCCATTTAGGGCAATCAGCACAATCCTTTTTTTGGGTAACCAAATTAACCTAAATCAATACAAGCCTGTTGCAAGCAGAGACAAACAATTTAAGGACATCAACATCAAAACCTGCATTAGCTCAGGCAGTGCGAGTTTTGTGGTGAGGCAGGAGCTCAGGTCAAGCCAGGGAGGTGCTGCCATGGTTCTTTTTGTGCCAAAGAGCTGTGCCTGAAGCACATCCAACAGCAGCTTTGTGTTGAGGTGCCCAAGTGGTCTCTCCTGCTACATGCACGATCTGGATCCCCACCACTTCTCAGGATCATGCCCTGCTATGTTCAGGAGCTGTGGCCACCCTCTCCCTGTCCTCTTCCCAGCCCTGAGCCCTGCTTGACAAACCCAACCAGCTTCCTGGAGCTTGAGGGGAAAGGTGTAAGACATGGCTTGCATCAGTAGAAATCATTCAGCTTCAATGTCCCAGGAAACCTTGTTTGAACTCTATTCTCCTGTGCTGAAAAACTTAAGAATGTAAGTACAGACACAGCCCTTTATGACAACATCCTCCCTCTCCGTGTTTGCAGCTGCCTGGGCAGGAGACCAGGTCTCCTCTCCAGAGACCTCCTGCACCCTTCTCCTGGAAGACAAGGAGGAAAACAGCAGCAGCAGCTGTCCAGGGCACAGGCTGTTTCCCCAGGGTGTGCAGGTCTTGCCTTCAGTGCTCAGCCCCTGCAGGGGCTGCCCAGCACTCACCCATGCTGAGGGAGGGGGCAAAGCTCCCCACAGGGCCACCCTCCAGCCAAACACAGCACCCACCTGAAAGGAGCCTGGGCCCAAAGGGGGCTCAGGGGATTCCTCAGCTCAGTTTCGTTTGTTGAGTCAGTAGCCTGCAGTGGCTCTCACACTCTCTGAGGGCTTGCCCAGCGCCACCTTAAGCCTGCTTCAGCTTTTGGCCCACACAGCATCCACAGATGAGAGATTCCCCAGGTCTCCATGCAGTGTGCAAGGCACAGCTCCCGGTGCTTGCTCTGAGCCAGGCTATGGCCAGCTGCAGTTGATGGTGTCTAATTCTTCTTTAGGCAGAGACAGTGAGTGGTTGCTCCATATCCATCTTTACGGCACATGTAACTCTGTAGGCCTGTATTAAGCCCTCCCTATCCAGCCCACTGGACTTGCAAAATGTCCTTCCACAGAGAAACTATTCCCTACATTTAGTCATCCTTTCTGCCTTTCTCTGGACCTTTTCCAGTTCTGCCATATCCTTTCTGAGGTAAGGGATCAGCTGACCCAGGGATTCATACAGTTACATTTATATAGCATATCCTTGCCTTTATTCCTATTCCTCAAAAATCCTAACATAAGGCTGGCTTGTTTTGCTTATTGACAATCATTGAGTTGATATTTTCTTGGAAAACATCCCAATATTTTGAAGGGGGTACATGGGGATTATTTTTCCCTGTGTATTGCTTCACATCTACCTGCACGCAGTCTGTTTCCCCATCCTGTCACTCTGCAGGTCCATATTGCTCTTCTGCATAGTTTTTAGCCACCTATTGCCTTCACTACAGTGGATATCTTATCATGAGCAAATTCTTTCACCTCACAGCTCACCTTCTTTTCCACATCTTTATGTGTATGCTCTGTATGTGTGCACAGGGTAGCGGGAGGGAAGTGCACAGGAAATAAGGCAAAAATCCAAGTATGTACTCATATATCAGTTATCCCATTTTCAGGTGTTGCGTCAGCAAACATCCGTGGTAACACCCTACAGCAAAATGTGACTCCCAAAAGCAAAAGAGACCAGACTCAGAAAAGCAGGGCCACAGGCAGGCCAGGGGAGGGCTGCCAAGTTTCAGAGACACCTTCACAGCTGCCTATCTCCAAGTTTTCCTGCTGCCCAGAGGGAGCATCAAGCTCAGCTCTGAGAGCTCCTGATGACCTCAGGGAGAGCTTTGAGCTTTGGCCTGAGGCAAAGCTACAGGATGTAGCTGTTGAGTCTCGGCAGCTTAGGGATGCCACGAACTTCCCTGCTGAAGCTGGGGATTTCAAAGTATTTTTACTGAAGACACCAGCTGGAATCTCACTGGAGTTTATCCTAAAGACTGAGAGGACTTGCACTGTCTCTGGCCTTTATACACGTTGGGTCCTGAGCATTCAGAGGCTCACAAATGAAATCTGTCTTTGTTAAGCTGTGGCAGAGAAAGACGGAAATCCCTCTGAAACCTGTGATCTTCCAGAGGCAAAGGAACTGCTCTAAAACAAACCAGCATCTCCTTCCTCCCATGGCTGTAATCCAGAAAGCAGTTTACAATAATGAGGTATCTGGCCCCCAGCTAAACTACAAAAAGTCAAAGATGCTTAGATATGCCTGTGACAATAGAACATAGAACAGGGCTAGTTTTGTACTGCAGAATGCCTGGGTAGCAACAGACCTCTGCAGCCATGTGTCCAGACACACCAACCTCACCTGATCTTTTCCAGTGTGCCAGCCTTCCACCCTGGAGCTGGGAACAGGACAGGCAGGAACTGTGGGTGTAAGAACAGGAGAGCTACGCTGTTCTCTGGCTTTCAGTCCCAGAGGGGATATCCTGTGAAACGTACCCTGTAGGAGAAGGACCTAAAATTACCCTTGAGTGACCTTTAGAAGAAGAATCTCCAGGGTGACAGGGCCACCAATTCTAAGTCTATTGATGCAATTTTATAGGTGATTGTTATCAGTGCCTTTCCACTGGGGCAATCCAAGCTACAGCTATGGCTGTGTTATCCCCTTTAAAAGCCTGATGTTTCATCATCCCTCTGCTGTGGTGCATGCCAGGTCTCTCCTGGCCTGGGGCACCCCTGAGCAGCACAGGGCAAGGGTGAGATGAAGGAGCAGGACAACACAAGGGACCAAATCACCTTTAGCATTAACTAGGCTATGTCCCAGGGCTTAACCACCAACCCCAGCCCCCTTCTCTTCAGGCAGCGCAGCACAGCCACTTCTTTTATCCTACAGACACACAGTGGGTTTGGAACCTCTCATGTTTCTACCTGAAGGTTTTCTGTGACAATCACAGTCAGGGCAGGGAAGCACACAGGCACATTCACACATGCAGAAGCATTTGATTTTATACCAGGAGTTCAACAGCTAAAAAAGGCTTGCATTTGCTTGTATCGCTAGCATGATTAGAACATAAATTAAGGACTTTAGGACTCTGGTCTACAAATCCTTAGAGCACTGGTACTCCTTCAAAGTACTAGTTCAAATAAGAACATTTGTATAATACAAATCTGCAAGAACATATCTGAACAAAGTTTCTCATGGCTTTTTATTTACCTGCCTTCAAAATACCATATACACATATGATGAGCTATACAATAGAAATATGCTCTTCTCTGGTATTCCCCAGATTTCCAAATAGTAGAGGATGCAGAGAGTAAAAATTATTACTATCAGAGACCTACCTCAGTCTAAAAATTAAATTTACACCACATCACTAATTGTGTTTATAAGTACTTAAAGAGAAAACAATAAATAACTTGTAATTCAAGGCCAAAAGCTTGAGCACTCCAAAGGCCGGACACTAGGTGGCAGAAAAATTATAGGTTCTCCAGTAACTGACACATACTCATCCTTTTAGTAAGAAGGCAGGCCCAGGGAAGTTATAGCATGTGTCTCAAATAAATTGAAAGTTTATAGCTGCCCCGCTTTTCCTGATCAGTTCAAAAAAGCACAGACCCTGTTAAGTTTGGGGTTTTTGCTCCTGCAAAGCAACATTTCTCCAACAGCCCATCAACCAGGAGCCATTACAGGCAGAGACTAAGCTGAAAAGGCTAGAAAAAAGGCTTGGGAAGGAGGCAAAGGAAACAGGTGTGTTAGCACATGTCCTGCCCACACCCTGCCCTCCTCTTTGTGCCCTCCAGAAAAGATATATAAACCATAAATAAAATAATTAGTATGTATAAAATACCAGGAATCAGGACTTCATGAAGGCGAGCAGGAGGTTCTGCATCAGTGTTTCCAACAGCATCCCCTGCTCACTGGGCACATGTAAATGCAGGCCTGTGGCAGGATACAGACATGCACATGCGAGTGACCTTGGAATTTTTGTGGTGCAGCTTCTGGCCTTGGCTGGCTCTCAGGAGCAGGAGGAGCTCAGGGTCACACTGGTGGGAGCAGGGCTGGAGGTTAAAGAGCTGCATCTTATTCCAGGCTCTTGGCTGATTTGCTGTACAGCCTGACACAGCTCCATCTTACTCATCTTCTCTCGCAGCCCCAGCACCTGCTGCCTGTCACCTTTACTTCCAGGTGTGAGGTGCAAAGTAAAACAAAGTAAAACATACTTACCAACTGCCCTTGCTGCAAGGAGAGAAACAACCCCCACTCCCCTTAAAAGGAGACTCCTGGGACTTGATGTTCCCATGATATCCAAACTCCCAGACTATTCAAGCACATCCTTCGGCACCCTGGGGCCTGTCCCCGAGCATGAAAAAGCTCATTTTAACAAAAACCTGGGTGATTTCCAGAACAGTATCTTCAGCTTCTCTTGCTGGGGTCATCTGAGGAGAGGACCTTGAGGAAAAATTTAATGGAACTAGTAGGACCCTTCTGGATTAAAAGCAACTTGCAAGCCTGCAGGAAAGCTCAGGGCTGTGGAAGAAGCACCCAAAGCTAGAAGGTATCCCCCAAAACCTGCACTGCACCTGTAGCCAAGAAACATTTTATGATGGGCTCAAGAAATCATCTGACCTATTGTGGCTGTGGAGGAGCAGAGCACACACAACAGTGTCTTTCTTTAGGAGGAATGAGCATCTGCATGACATGAAAACAACAACAGTAGGGAAAGAAAGAAAGAAAAAAAAAGAGGATGAACCCACATGTCACTGGTCTGCAAAATCCAATAGTGGAGGATCAGAGTTCGCCCCCCCCTCCCCCGTGGCTGAAGGGACACCAGAGCCAGCCTGCCTGGCCTGTGGGAGGAGCCGAGAAAGGAACCATCACATCACTTTTGGCCAGCGTTCAGGAAGGCACCGACTGGCTCTAGAAGAAGTCATCAGCAAGTCTCTTCTGCTACATTCTGCAAATAGGCCTTTCAAAGGGACGATGGGTGAGGTAAAAAGAGGTAGAATTTGTGGGAAATCATACTCCTCAAAGACAACCTTCCTCAGAACTGGAGAAGAAACTTCTTTCATATTTGTAGGCAATTTTCCTTGGCTCGTGATGATTGCAAACTGCAGAATAACTAAGGTTTGCTCACCTGCAAAAGCAACATGAGATCTGCCCACCCATCCTGACACATGGCACCATGGCTGCCGTAGGACATACACACCAGGCCTTATCCGAATGCAGGAATACCAGACCTCTCCCCTCAGAGTCAGAGCACTACTCCCAAATTTGGAGGTGCAAGCAGACAACCCTACCTAAGAAACCGATTGATTCCTCTTCCTGCATGGAAACATTTCACCCCAGGATTCCAGCTAAACACGGAAAGGACTGAACCACGGGATGGACGTGGGCAATGGCTCAAAAGAACAGTACAAAGGATAAGTAAAGAAAGGGAAGAAACAGAGAAGGGTTTGAAGCAGGAATGCCAGCGAAATGGACACATGAACAGCATACAAGGGGAAACTGTGGTCACCGTAAGCATTCCTTTATGTTAAAAACTGTATCTAACCATGTCTCTAACAGCTGCGGATGATAGCAATTCAAACATCAAGGTTTGTGGCTACCAGTGTGGGAATGTGGATGGGAAGTTGGGTCATATGGGAACTGAGAGCTTGTTGATTAGTGGCAGCATGACTGGAAGCCTGCAAACCCTGCTCAATCCCAGACCTGCAGGTTCTCAGCTGCTCAGGAAATCAAGTTCCCCTTATTTATGGCCCAAGACTAGATCAATGCATTGGGGACCTTGTGGTAATTTTAAATTCAGTTCCTTCGGTCAACTCCAAGTCTCTTTTATAGCTGAGTCACTTGGTTTCAAAGTGTTGTTTCCAACTTCTTGCAGGGCTGTCTTCCTGTCCCACGTCCTCCCCAGTCCCACCCTACTTGCATGTGCACCCGCTGTCCCACTCCTTGCTGTCCCACTCCTTGCCATTCTTCCCCCCTTTGTCTCCACCTCACTTCCTTCCATTTTGCCTCTCCACTGCCTTCACCCTTCCCAACTAACCCTTTACTGTCACACTCCAGACTTCCTTAAGTTTTGACCAGTTTCTTTTCCAAAATGGGAAGTGGTAAACCAACCTACTACTACACACTGTTGTCTGGTAAAAATCCTGTCACTTTATCTCCTCCCCTTTCTACCATCTTCCTTTTGTTTGTCTTGGCTGCCCTTTTGCCTACTCTTAAACTGCAAACTCTTTGAGGGCAGTGCCAGAATCTGGTCTGGATTCTATAAAGCACCTAATATGCTAAATATCATAATAGGTCCGGTTTATTTTCTTCTTTTTCTTTTGATTTTTAATACTCAGCGAACATCCAAGTAAGCAGGAGTTTAAGTAGACAGACATTTGTGTCTTGTCAACAGGAAGTTTCTCTTGCATAACTTCTCCAGCAGTTCTGGAAAGCTAAATCTGGGTGCATTTTCCCTCACTGAAAATTAACAGTCAGGGGAAAAAAAGTGAACCTGTAACGAAAAGCCATCTCTGAGAAAGGAGATTCCAGAAAGGCAGATGATTTTTAGCACGCAGAGCTGCCCTTGTGAAACATCTGCTATGACGTAGTCCTGTTCTGGCTGCAGACCAAGCGTATCAATAGCTCCATAGAGTAATGGGATAAGAAATGGGAAAATTGCCACTGCTTCTTTAGCAGCTTGTTTTGCTGACAAATGTCTGTCACTTTTCAAATAGCTACAGTGCAATTGTTTTTTGGGGAAAATATTTCCTTCAGCAGGAGGTTTGTAGGCTATTAGCTACTTCCCATCTGTGCTGGTGTTTTAATACACCCCACATACACTTTGCTCCTTATTAGAAATTATTCACAGCTTTTGATTACAGGCAGGCAGCCTGAAATTTAGAAATCATGGATGCCATTAAAAAAATTTCTCTTGCCTTACTGAAAATTTAAGTCTCAAAATCATTAGAACCAGTACATACTTGTTGAAAGAGCATCTACTTCTAAAGATTGCTTGGGAAAACAAAGTACTCTTTTTAGACATCTGTAGTTTTAAAATAATGAATGACTGTATAAAAGCAGAAGCTGACTAAAGTGGTGGCCACTGTGTGCTTGTTCCATGGCTAGAGGCACACTGTCACTGAGCCAAGCAGTGCAATGTGCTGGAATTCATCTCATCCCTTTTCAAACGGTGCGATGAACATTTTTTAATTCCCCCGATAGCTGCTAGGACAGACAAGAGACAGACCTCTGTTTAATATCACACACGTTGTCTAATAGTATTTGCTTTCACTTCACACACTTACACTAAACAAGCAATGACTTGCAGTAAATTTAGTTGTGCCAAAAGAGACACAACCACACTGTAGCTGCATCAACTGAAATGCTAGATGTATGCATCTCAGGGACGGGGTGAAACCCCAAAACTGTTCCTTATTAGCAAGCATCCTCCTTTCTTTCCCCTCCTCTCATCAGAGAAAAAAGGTGAGACGTAAAAACGTGGGTACTGTTGCAGATTTGTGCCAGGGATATACTCGCTTTGTCATCTGAATCCTTTGCATTTTTTTAATTCAAGAGAATCACATGAAGTTTCTACCCTAACTAGTTTTCAGACTTCACAGAATAAAGTTAAGGAGAAAGAGAAAAGAGATTCAGGATTAGAAAGTGCCCACTGAAGTCTGAATATAGGAATGGAGAGAAATTTCCAAGTGAAGTCCTGCACAGTGGGAAACTTGCACCGTAATTGTAATTTACCACTTGGGCTGACAGGCAAAAGGACCAACATAGAGACAGTGACTACTTTTCAGAATTTATTGTAAAAAATAGTATTAAACAATAGGAAAAATGCCACTCCTTGTTCAAGCCACCACATATTGCTTTATGTGGAAACAATGGAAAAATTTGACAGAAATTTATTTACCCATTCCTATCCATATATCAGATGATTCCAGCTACTCAGGACATGCTCATGGGAAAAATATCGGCAGTATCACAGCATATGGAAGTGGAAATAAAAAACATGCAGTATTTTCAATTGCAGTTGGGAGGCCTATTTCCTGGAGTCTAGAGATCATGTTGTTTTATCTGTTTTCCTTTAGCATTATGTACATTATCAGACTTTCATAACTTCAGACACCAGCATAAAGCCCTGATTTTTTGCCAACAGTGACATACCCTCCTCAAAGATAAATGTGGAAACCATAATGCCTGCCTTACTTCTGTTTGCAATTTCCTTTCCACAGGAACATGCAGATGATATAGTTCCTGCTAACATATATTTAAAGCTTGGCTAGCCCTTTTTCACTTATACCAGTTCAACCCCAGTGGAGGTCCTCAGGGCAGCACAAACAATGGAGAACAGACTTCCAGCACTGCAATCCATTTGTTCTGGCCAAAAACTGCTTGTCCTAACACCAAATTACATACTCTGTATGAGAACTTCTTTGTCTACAAACAGAAGTATGTCAGATTCTGCATTAAATCATATTACAAAAAATGTAAAACAATACATTCCACAATTATTTTTTTGTGGATTTTCTAGCTCATCTCAAAACTGTGAAGTACCAGTGTTAGCTCAGACAGAGCTCAGTTTTAACAGAGACCCAAAATAATGGGTGCACAATAGTATTCACCTGGTGCAATTAGCTGCATTATCAATTGGCAAAAAGTTGACTTAGTTTCACACTTTGAAGCATTAACCAGAGAAAACTTGAATTACATGGCACTGTTGAGACCACCTCAGTTTCAAGTCAAGGGATGCACTTACACACAGGTGCATTGTTGTAGGTATGACATGAGTATTGAACCCAAATACTCAGGAAATGGGGATAACGCTAAGTAAGAGCACCTAACCATTCTTTTTCCACTGCTGTGCTTGATGAAAACTTGTAACAACAGCTTGAGGTGAGGTGATGCAAATGACAGTCACTGGAGCAGAGTGCAGTGGAAATTTTGGTCATTCTGAAAGAAGATACAATGGAGCAATACAGAAAATTCCAGAACAAGAGGCCAAAGTCAAACATTTTTTCTCTTGCACACCATAAAAAGTATTTTGGTTACGAATTACCACTGCAAATAGCCTTCTCATAGATAAAACTAAAAATGTCTCTGCCTAAAAAGCTTTGAAAAGGGTCAAAACCCCACAAACCGTAACTAAAGACCTTTCTCTAAGTCCTCTTCCCTTCTGAGTTGCAAGAGCCTCCTTATTTTAAGGAAGACCCTCCTCTTGGTCAATCAATTCCGTTTTGGTGGAGAACACATCAGCCAACATGTGCTTTGGGATTTCAGATCCCCGTACTTTCAACGTGTAGCAGGCATTCTCTACTTTTGCCAGACTCTGTTTCAAGGTATAGAGCTTCTTTGAGACTTCGTAAGGTCCAGTGTTGCCAATGAAAGTAAACCCATCGTAAATCTGCCGCAAGAACTGGCTCAGTTCAAAGGGCGTGTCTATGTCCCCGTTCCCAACGCTGCTGATGCACAGCCGCATCAGCTCTCCCGTCAGATCAGCCACTCCCAGCAGGTAATCCACGGGTGTTACCTTCAGGCTCCAAGTATGGGGCTGTTTATCATGGGCATTGGAGGTCTGGGGACAGAACAGAAGAAAGTCCAGTACAGAGAACTGTGACAAAGCCGTCCGTAATGGGTCAAATACACAAACTCATCTAGCATAACTGGAAATTTAAAACATTCTGGAAAATTAAGTATGATAAACATACCCTAACTCTACCATCTTTATTTGCAAACAGAATTATCACATCTCTGTAGCAACATTTATTTGCAGTTGTTTGGGGTTTTTTTTCATCTGACAGATCTTGGCCTGATAGATTTTTTCCTAAATGGTCTGTCCAAAACTAGCAAATCAATTAAAAATAGTCTGCATTATGAAAACAAACCACATAATTTTGTAATACTGTCTTGAATTTCAAAATATATTCTCTACAAGAAGCCATAGTCTTCTCAGATCTGTTTTGTATCAACTGAGCTTATTAAAAGAGCAAACAAAAATCTTAATGAAGTAAACCCATTACAAAGTTACAAGTTTGCTCCTATATCCAAGTTTCCAATACTTTTTATTGCCATAATATTGGTAACATGGGAGACAATGCAGGTTTCTGTGATGCCATGATGATTTTTGCCTTTTCTTTTATATACCTTTTATATAACTTTTATATAGCTTTTATGTATCCTCAGTGTTCTTAACATGCATACTTGTAATTCCTAAGTCCGATAACTTAGCATAATCCTAATATTTTATTAAACCAAGAAACCAGACATCCTAAAGGCATCGCAGTTGGAGGCCAAAAAGCCCTATGCTATCCTGAAAAACCAAGGTCCTCTCTAAAACGCATCCTGTAAACTAAAATTAAGCCCATCCAGGAAAAAAATTCCTCAAAATGAGAAAATATCATGCTAATCATTCAAGCCTCTCATTGGGAAACCTTTCATAAATACTCTAATTTGCAAGATCTATAAATTGTATATGTGGTCTATCATATGGGTGCATTTTGGCGCATTCCACCTTGGCGAAGTGGTGCACCATAAGGATCCTTATTAAATACCGAAGTAAGACCCTTTTTTCCCTTAACTGTGTCTGGCTCTTAATTTTTAAGATCAGGAAAAGGCAACATCTGTCTGTTCACTTGTTCCCATAATATGCTATCTACCCAAACTGACAGATCTGGTCAGAGGCATGCAGACTGCAGTTAACAACTTCATACTCTGTTAAAACAAGTGTGCCACAATGGACTTGCCTCTGGTAAAAATAAATTAATTTAAGCTAAAAATCAGGCTTCTCTGCAAATATCTTACCAAGAGAATAAAGAAAGAATGAGAAGTGCTTTACAGCAGAATCTCTTCAGCAGAAGCAGACTCAGGAATTTATGTAAAGTAGCATTACTGTAGACTGCACCTCGACTGCACATGCACTTCTGTAGATTGCTACCAAATCACTGTTGTGCCCTGCCAACAATCAAACTGCACCCAGTTTACTGTGGTTGGTGACAGTAGTTTTTCCCTACGAGCCCTTTAGGGCAGGGTAGGAGTAGAGGCAAGTCAAGAAACAGCAGATATGGTATTAGGGCTAAGGTATGATGGGACACCAGCTTGTCCTCTGAAAGGAATCAGCTCCAGGAGAGTTACAAATGACGAAGCTAAGACACGTGCAGGGTGTTTTACACAAGGCGAATACAGTGCCTCCAGTGACTAGTTCAATACCAGCAGTTAAGATTTCATTTGTGGAGTTCATCCTGCCTTGGTTTGTCTCCCCCAACTTCTCCAACATCACAATACCCCAGCAAGTCTTACAGACAGTCCCAGGCACTAAAAATCCATCCATTACATTTGTTACGTAGTATTTCACCGGCCTGGATCTTTCGCCGTACCAGAAAAGAGTTCAGTTTGTTCTGAATAAAAAGGATGTGAAATTTATAAACTTGTATCCCACGGATTTAGTTTACTACTTATCAGAATAAAAAGCATGTTTTGAACAAGTTAGTCAAAGCCCACATGTATATCTAATCCCATTCCACGAATTGGCCTTATTTAATCAGATGCCAAAAATGTGACTAAGCCTTCTTGCTGCATTTCCATCCCAGAAAGATGTTTGTCAATTGAGAAAAGAAAAACTTTTACCATGTTTGTTGTTTCTTCTCTGTCTTCTGCTGTAAATATTAGTTGTTTGTTGATCTCTTCAACACTAATCAAAGATCGTGTTTTGATAAAATACTGAAACGAAACTGCCTCAACATATTCTTGAAGTCCTGCAAAAACAGCAGAATTAAGCTAATGCTTCAACTTTCCAGCAATGATCCATGCTCAAAATTATTTGTTTTTTAAGAAATCTTTTAAGTGAGACTATTCGAACGTTACCAGCAGAAAGTGAAAACTAACACAATCCAGAAATAACATTGAAACATAATCTAACATAGTGCATTTCTGAAGTATGAAAGTCTGACCGAGCACACTGACAAGCAAGTTTTACTCCAACTGCATTTTTCATGCAGAACCTTCTATAATTTCAATATAAAGCATCATGGTACTCTCAGAAACA
The DNA here is from genome assembly GCF_020740725.1 of Corvus hawaiiensis. NCBI lineage: Eukaryota > Metazoa > Chordata > Aves > Passeriformes > Corvidae > Corvus > Corvus hawaiiensis. The sequence continues at coordinate 74,464,725 of NC_063215.1, forward strand.
TACTGAACAGCAGCTCCCCACAGTGTTCTCAAGCACTCATACTTGGACCAGTATTGTTTAATATCTGCATCGATGTCATAAAGTGTTGGATCGAGTGCACCCTCAGTAAATTTGCAGATAACACCAAGTTGTGCAGTGCAGCTGACACACCTGAAGGATGGGATGCCATCCAGAGGGATCTGGATAAGCTTGAGAAGTTGGGCTCATGGGAATCCCATGCAGTTTAACAAGAGCAAGTGCAAGGTGCTGCACCTGGGTCAGGAGATTCTCAGTATCAACGCAGGCTGGGGGATGAACAGATTGAGAGCAGCCCAGCCCTCAAGAAGGACTTACAGTAGATACTTGTTTAAAACTGAATTTCCCACTTCTCCATTTTGTGGGAATCAGGCTCCTTAAAATACACAGGCTTGGTGAAATTAATGTTCAAGACAAAGCATCTGTTGTTACAAATCACTCCAGAGCAAATAAATAAATAAATAAATAATCAAACAAGCAAACCAGACAGGACTGTGATGTCCAATGAGAGGACTAACAGGTGATCCTGCTTTGGCAGGAGGGTTGGACTAGGTCATCTCTAGAGGTCCTTCCCAACCCTAACTGTTCCATGATTGTAAAAATATAGGAGTGACTGCTCTGTCTAAAAGAACTTACACTCTACAATTAAGGCCTGCAGGGGGACAAAAGGAGTCGATGTGTTGGCAAGGGAATAAAAGGCAGGATAACAAATGTAGCTTATACCAGATTTGTATGCCATCTACAGCTACCTGCCACAATTACCTCTCACTACCTACTTAGCAGATGGTGATTTTATTATGCATTACAGCAAAGGTGAGATCTAAAAAAAAAGAGTTTGAACATTCAGAGATTTCACAGGTTGTCAGCTTTTCCTTATGTGCAGAGAGCAGATTTGGGGGAAGCATGTAAGAAAAGTTCATAAGCAGCAAGCTGAAGCTGGCACTGTTGGTGGGAAAAAAGGCAGAAACAAAGCTGGAACAGCCACGGCAGTACTGAGCTAAAAAAAGTTGTAAAGACAAAGTCAATGCCTGTGTATATCTGACCCATGAACAGCGAAAGCCCAAAGAGGACATTAAAGGAACAGACACATGACAGAGATGGTTCTAGCAGAGCTATTCTGAGCCATTTTAAGGGGATGACTTCACTTCAAGAGAAGCAAACAGGTATCATGCTGCAAGAGGGCCAGGATTAGACAATAGTTTTGTCAATGAGAAAATGAGGATGCAACCAAGGGTACCAGAAGTAGAATCCTGTTTCCATTAGAAAATCTTAATCCCCTCAACTGACCTGTACCAGAGCCAGGGCCTCAGCCTATAGAAATATGCAGGAAGAAGCAAATTTAGACTTCACCTGGATCAAAGAAATAGTCTAAATCAAAAAGAAGAGAACATAGATTTGAATAACAGACGAGGGTGGAAATACCTTGAAAAACTAGCATAACCTCAAGGGGTAGGAGGCTTTCCATATTACAGTCACAAAAGTGTGAAAAGTGACCTGCATTTTTTTTCCTTTTAAATATGTGTTTGAGCAGAAGCAACTCAGAACAGCAATTCAGCCTGCACCCTTTCTAGTACTCCACAGCAGCAGTGGGAAAAGCAGAATAAATATGCAGCAACCAAACTCACACTCAGCACTGCTGTTCACAAACCAGAACATAAACAGGGAGCTGGCAAGGCCAATTAAACATCATAATTTAATCAACAGAATTCAGGTAAAGCATTCTGAGCACAAGCAATAGAAGAATACTAGATAAAAGCTACTCAGGATCTGTTAAGATAAATAACTTCAGAAGCTGCAGAGAGGTAGATTTCATCACTCACTCCTTCCCTGACTTACCTTCTGATGTAACAGGACCAGTAATTCATTAGGAAATTTTGGCTTTTTCTGTAAGCTACCAGATACAGCAGCACTCAACATGACAACATCTGTGAGAATCTCTCTCTGCTATCTGTGGAGAAGACTATCACACATGAAGAATCAACTTGGCATTTTCCACAGCTCTCAGAGAGATCAAATCAGCCCTCAAACCTTTTGGTAAACAGTTTTCTCGATCAGTCAGATCTCCCACTTTCAACTCACTCCACTTTACTACTTCACACATTTTTTGACCTTTTCCAAGTGTTTGGCTCCTCTGTTCTTTCATCTTTATGTACTTTTTTATGTGGGCATATTTATATGCATGTACACACATAGATCTTTGCTTCCTCCTGCCATCCCACCCTAGCTGACATGTTCCAGCCTTGTGCTCCTTCCTTTTGTTTAACAACACCATGTGAATGTTGCACACAATCTGCCATTTACTGTCACATTTTCACAATTAGGGAATCTATCTCCCACTATTTAGTAAGCCTTACAAAACTCATTTAAAGTTACCATTACAAATAGACTGGTAACAAATCCTGTTCAAAACTATTTTGCAAAAAACATTAGTATTTTACTTTTTTCTTTTTTTTTAGTAAGTCCTTCTTCTAGAAGTAGCTACAATATGACATTTCAATGACCCAAGACCTTGAAATAGGGTATTTCCATGTGCAGGTAGAAGGATGTTTAAACACGTTATGTTTTAACTTAATGGTAGGACATCCGCTATTTTCAGCAAATAATTCCCAAGGTGAAAAACCCCGTCCCATTTCACTACACCATCCAACAATACCTTTCCCCTTATGCTCTTGTTTTGGATTTATTCCAAAATTGGCTTATTTATGGACGGAGCTGCCAGTAATGGAATAGTTTATAAGACTGCCTTTTATAGGTTTGGGGTTTTTTGTAGTACACGGTCAAAAATCCCAATTAAAAACACTGTATTATTTTTACTAGTACCTCTTAAAATTACAGATGTAAGGTAAAAAAGTAACTGCTTAAGTATTTTGATATTTTATTTCATTTATTCCATATAAACAGCTTGTACTAGAGAAGTGACAGTGACCCAGTCTAGCAGCTCCCTTCTACGTTTTAAATATTTATTTTCTACATAAGAACTAGAGAGCTACACTGAGATATCTTCTGAGCATGTATCTATAAAGAAAGGAGATTTTTCTGCCTGAAAGCTTGAGCCCTTTTTTGCCAGCTGGTATTCAAGACGTTTTTCCTTAACTACATATGCAAGCTCTGAGAAAGAAGAAAAAGTAGTTTGTCTTAGAAACTTAGCAAGAAATTAGGTTTCTTAAATAAAAAATGATTTTAAAAAAGTCATTGGTGCACTCAATCCAAAAGTCAAGTGAATGCACAAGACAGAGGAAAAGCTAGTTCTGTTTAAAGAATGAGTAAATAATAGAAATTACTTAATTGCAGGAGTCATATTAGGGTAAACAGAATCTAATTCCACCTGAGATGTGCATCCATGCATGCATGCAAGTTTCAAACCAGAATGACAGACCAAGTAAGAGGTGAACGTTTCCTCCTAAAATTTTGTTTCCTTCATTTCCTCCTTTAAATCTCAGTTCGACAGTTACAAAACAGGTTCAAATAGATTTCATGCTTCTTGATTGTGAAGGTCAGCAATGCCAGTGCCACCTGCCATCTTCCCGAATAAGCAGCTTCTCTCCCTATTTCTTCTCAAACACATTTCATTTCTCATCCTTTGTCCTGTTTCTCTCTATCTTTCTGTTTAGAGAGGAGCCTGTGCTGATGGTTAGGACACAAGCAGATAGACACAAGTCTGTGCTCTCTCACCCAGCTCCTCCCCTAAGCCGTGCAGCAGGAATCACAGGCCAAGAGCAGCCACTGGAAAGATGGTAGGAAGATATACACAGCAAGTTTCTTCCAGGATCACCGTATGAAGGGTGGGGTACATTATTTACAGGGCGAGTCATGTGAAACTACCCACTTGCTGATTCATTACAAAACCAAAACAGCACCGACAAGGCTCTATCTTATCCTCATGTTTAGGCTGGCAAGTTACATTGGCATTTAAAAAAAAAATCAAAAACCAAACACAGAAAAAAACTTCTTTCTCCTCCCCCAAAACCAAAGAAGGCACAACAAAAAAACTCCACCACCAAAACCTAGAAATCCCCACCATAACCCAGAAAAAAAGAGTCATATCCTTGTGGAAATCCCAAACAGAGAAATAATTCTGCAGAATAAAGGGAGCATGGTAAAGTTAAAGAACTCATTCCTAGAAGCATATGGATGAATAAAGGGGAGAACGAGTGAAATAAGCAAACAATTAACCAGGTACATCATCGACTGAAACAAGTACACACAATAAATTAAGAAGTACTAATACAAAAACAAAATCCAGTGTCCTATTAAGAGGAAACTGGTAATTCACACCCTAATCTATTCCTTTAAAGTTCTCTTCATACTTGACAATGATTCCCAAGATCCACAGGTCTTTTTCTGGGCAGAAGGGGTATAAACTTATGTAATTAAAATAAAGCTGAGGCTATGAAACAATCAAACTGTTTTCTTGATTGTGAGCATGAAGTCAAAGGTTAATTTTACAACATACACTGAAAGAGGATAAAGCCAGCTCTCCTCACAGACAGGAATGTTCTGGACATCCCATTGTGAAAATGGCTTAAAAGGGTAATTCCAGTCAGGGATGGATTTTATAAAACAGTACTAACAAATACAAATAAAAGTACTAGAACAAAAGTCTATATGAGCTTACAAATTCGGACAAAAACATCTGTTTCTATTCTCTGAGTAGTAATTCAAAAGCTGAGTAGGTTCACTATTATATCAATAATTAAATTCATGTAAATTTTTTCTATAAAGCCCTGAATGCTTTGTTCATTAGTCAATTGCTACTTGACACATCCACGACCATCAAAAAATTCTGTTCTCTTCTAGCTGCATGTGTTAAATGATGTATTTCAGATACTGAAGTGTTAATATTGTTTGCACTTTGTTTAAAGCTGACTACACACCAAATTCAGGGAAAAGGTAATACCAAGATTAGTCAGTTTTCCCAAAAACCACAGAAACAAATTTAGGTTCCCTATCAGACAGGTGGCTGTGAGAGTTAAATTATTTCTCAAAACAGACACAAAAACCCTTCAAAGAACTGCAAAGAATATTTTAATCTCTCATTGCAGAGAACATGTAAATCAAGCCTTTTTTATATTGCTATTAAAAACACATGGACATATGACAAATGACAGGCCTTTTTGCAGATTAATAATTGTGGGTGAGAAATTCACAAACTTTTATTTTCCTTCTTCTTGGGGACCTGAAGGATGTACCATGGTTATTTTTGTTATCAAGGTTTTTGTTCTGAAGTTTGGCGTTTTATTCCAACTCGCCAGTCCCAAACATAGTAATTCTGAAGAGCACCCAATGTTCTACACGAGTTCTTAAAGAAAACTATTCCTGTGACAAGTAGTCTTCCTGATCTCTTTGACTATCCTCAACTACCTTCTAATTAATACAGAGTTTTAAAAGTCATTCAGTCAGATGGCAAATTTTACACTACTGACAGCCTTGAGGGCAAGTGTTCAAGATACCAAAGAAAGGAAGCTCTGACTCAGCCAGGATGTTCACTGATCAAAGAAGAAAGAGCACCTAACACAACACAGCTTCTGCAGTTCAAAACACAGTGAAAGTTCTTCTTAAGATGATGATGTTTCCATGCAACAGACCCAACTCACCAGCACATTAGAAGAACCAACAGTGGCCATTTATCCTCATAAACACAGATCTGCGAGATGGCTGGCACAAAGGTACTTCACCACTCGCCAACTTCTACTTCTCACGTCGTGACTACAAAACAAAAACTTAACCACGATGTGCTATCCTGGTCCTTTCTCGGAATGGAGTTCCTCTGTGACACATTCTCCTGTGTGATTTTAAATAAACAAACAAAAAAGCTTCATAGATTTTTTTTTTTTAACTTCTCTTAAGTTCCAGCTGCACTTGGTTCCTGCAAAGGCTGGAGAGATCTGGTCTGTGAATGGCTAATGTCAATAGCTGCAGTGTTGAAAAAAATTCCTGAGCCAGAGCACAAGGTCTCCTCCTTTTGCCAGCTATGAAACTGAATTTATAGACAAACAATGTTGCTGGTTTCAGGTTGTCATGTGAATAACTGCAGTATTTGTCGTAATAGTACAGCAGGGCTTTAGGACATTTAGGTCTTAAGATAGAAGTAGGAAAATACAATTTTTGTGATCACGCATCTTTAAAAGACTGTACATAGCTTCTCTTTGGCCTTATGCTGCTCTGAACGGCTCCTGCTGAATTTACACCTCCTTCAGGGATGAGCTGATAATCAATTCTCACATAGTGCATGCCTAGTTTGTTCATGACAGAATTTGCATTCATCTTCGCAGGTTTGTTTTAATTTTTTGTGTATGAACATACAAAACCTGAAGCAGAAAATACAAAATGAAAGGCTTTGCAGTTGCTGGCTTTTCCCTTTCCCTAGAAGAACCTAGGAAAAAGGCATGAACCAAAAATAATGAAACGGTAGTAAAAGGCAACGAACTGAAGGTATCAAATTTCAAATAGGCAACTTGCAAAATGAAAAAAAACCAAACCAGTTTGACCAAGCGAGGATATGAGTTCAGAGAAACACAGAAAGTAACAAAACAGAAAGAAGGAAATTAACAAAACTGTATCTAATAACCACTATCTTATTCATTGCAAATTCCATTAATTTTCCAGTATAATCAGGAAACTTTGTTTCCATTTCTGGCATTTTACCCCTCACCTACAACAGCAAAGAGATTAATTCCTCAGTTACATCCTGTTCCTGTGTTACTATGTTTTCCCACCATCTTGCATAAACCTGATTGCTTCCTTCACAGACAGCTTTCCTTTCAAGTTTTAGGTGTATTTAGGTCTTATCCTGGGTGAGACATTTACAATTCATGATCCCTTCCTCCTGCAGTACAAAGCCTTTCCTTTCTATTACCAACCTACAATTAAATATGCCATCCATTTTAACTACAGTTTTTAAACTTTCTCAAGGAAAAAAACAGGTGTCCTACTTATACTGTTCCTGATGTGCAGAACAGTACATTAATATTATATCCTTGATATTATGTACCTTGATATAATTTCAGAAATACATGTGTGTTTACAAAGGTAGAACAATTTCCGTATGTTATTTTCATATTTTGAGTTTAAAAGCTAAGGGGAAAAAGAAAAACAAACAAAAAAAAAACCCCCCCTCCCCCCCAAAAAAAACAACCAGGTAAACACAGAAATCGTTACTGAATAGTTCCTTTAGTTTGCATTCTAATTAAAATCCTTCATACAATACCCAAAAAAAAATGTTATTACTTAAATCATCAGTAATCTAAAGCTGACCTGCTTGGACAGACCCCACTCATCTCCATAGCATTTCTTACAGCATCCTGTCTGGTGGTCCTATATACTGCAGTTAAAAAGTGGCATTCTAGTGCAACTGAAGTGTTTCCTTTTCAGCCACACAGACTTAACTGGCCTTGTCCAATCGAGCAATGCAGCTTGTTGCAGTATCTTACAGGCCTAAAGTGACTCTAAATGGCATAAGGCAGGAGACAGAAATAAGCTCCATTATATCAATCTCTCAGAACACAAATAGTGCCTGCACAAGAGAAATGATGTGTTAGACTGCATCAGTGCTGAACTTTTACACAGCATTTCCTGCATCATCATCAGCAGAAGCAGCCACAGAGCAATAGTTTTGACAAGGTGCTGACATTTTACAGCCTCATCATCTAATCCTATTGAGAGCAAGTGCAGACATGATAAACAGCTAATGAGCTTCCCTGTGCATACCACTCCATTCGCCACTGCTGCAAGCACAGGCACACAGCAAAGGTCAGCCAACAGTGCTCTACTTGCATCTACCATCATCACCCCACAGCACTCCACTTAAGAAGCTCCAGAAGAATTACAGGCTCCCCATGCAGTATTTTGTCTTAAGGGGCAAAAAACTGAGTAAGTCTTCAAATGGCTAGAAATTTAATTTAACAAAGTCATGTTAAAAAGGTACTCCATTTAATCCCACACAACACCAACCTATCAAGCAATCCTTAATTTTCCCTCTGCATTACACAAGTTTTGCATTTATGCAGAGTAGATTTAGAACATGCTTTGAATAATTACATACATCCTAACATAGAATCATAGAATTTTTTAGGTTTTAGGATCACTGAGTCCAACCACTAACCCAACACTGCCAAATCCACCACTAAACCATGTCTCTTAAGAGCCACATCTACATGTCTTTTCAATACCTCCAGGGATGGTGACTCCACCACTCTCCTGGACAGCCTGTTCCAATGCTTGACAACCCTTCCCATGATTAAATTTTTCCTAATATACCATCTAAACCTCCCCTAGAGTGACTTGAGGCCATTTCTTCATGTCCTATTGCTTGTTACATTGGAGAAGAGACCATCCCACATCTGGCTACACCCTCCTTTCAGGCAGTTGTAAAGAGCAATGAGGTCCCTTCTGAGCATCCTTTTCTCCAGGCTAAACACCTCCAGCTCCTTTGGCCACTCTTTATCAGACTTATGCTCCAAACCTTTCACTTGTTCCACTGCCCTTCTCTGGACATGGGTTCCAGCACGTCAATGTCTGTCTTGTAGTGATGGGTCCAAAACTGGATACAGAAGTTGAGGTGCAGCCAGTGCTGAATACAGGGGGACAATTACTGCCCTGTTCCTGCTGGCCACACAATTGGTGATAGAAGCCAGGATGCCACTGGACTTCTTGGCCACCTGGGCATGCACTGGATCATGTTCAGCTGCTGTCAAACAGAAACCCCAGGTCCTTTTCTAATGAGCAGTTTTCCAGTTACTCTTCCCCAGCCTGTAGCACTGCATGGGGTTGTTATAGCTGAAGTGTAGGACCATACACATGTTGCAGAGCACTTCTTTCTTGTCTTTAAGTCCTGTACAGATCTTTTCTGTATACTGTTGATATCTCCCCCAGTAGTTGAGAGTTAAATATCTATATATATATAAACGCTCAAACACTTATATATACAAATAAAAAATCCTGAAAAATTTCTTCCTTCCTTTCATAAATCCATACAATCTTTTCCAGTCCTTTTCTTGCATAGTGTCTCTCAACAATTTTAAAGAAAGAGTACATATTTCCTCACAGGATATATAAGGTATACACTGCAAAGCGGGCCAAAGGAGCAGGAATTCTATATTACAAATAGTAAAGCTTTAAAAATATCAACAAAGCAGAACATTCTAACATAACAAATGAAGAGCTCTGCATTAAAAAAAGACTTCATTATTTCAGTATCTCTTTGTTTGCTTGTTTAATCATCCCCTGGGACAATCTGTACTGTTAAGAAACGTGTAGAAAACAGTCATCAGTTTTTGTTGTTGTTCAATTAGTGCTATACTCAGTGTTTGAGCTCATGCAAGTGTCCTTTGGGGAAATGTCCTGCGTGCCATTAGCACTATTCTTAATGAGGGAAAGCATGAAACTCCTTTAGTGCTCTGCCAGAATTGTTTTATCTTCAAGTCAAAAGAACAACTGCTTGGAGTAACCCCAAAAAAAGCATTTAACAATTACAAGTGGCAAACAATATTCCCAAGCATAATACTCATAGCATTCTTCTATTTATAGGCTAACAGTTATTATACTGAATAAAATATGTATTAGGCAGCTTTATTATGCAGACAATCATGATTCCCCAGTTAAGGCTGCTACAGTGGTTGCCATTATAAGCTCCATTTTGAACCCTTTTACTCCTTCTGTGAGAGGTAGGGTGGGGAACAGGAGGATGTTTCATGTTTGATTTCAAGACAAAGGAGAATATTTTTAGGAAGTTTGAGGTTAATTAGACATGCTGCTTTTGAGATATGGGACATAGGTGTTTCTTTATTCTTTTTGAAAGAAAAAAGCAGTTTAATGGCAATGTTTTTGTTCATAAAATGCTTTTTAACTAGTTCTCCAGAATTTCTTTAAAATACAAAATCAGAGCTGAAAACTAGGTTAAAGGAAGGTCAAGACTTACAGCCCTAGGAAATATATAAAGACAAAAGATCTAGCACTCTTCTTAGCTACATTTATTTTCAAAAAGACATGCAAGCTTTTTGCACTGAAAAAAAAAAACAAAGCAACAATTAAAGAACACTAGGCTTAGAACCAAAACTAAAAGCAACATTCTTAACTCTTATCACTTCCCAATTATAGTTCTTCATAAACAGCGGCAGGCAGGTGGAATAAAGCACTCTCTCCCAGTTGCTCTTCACCTAACTGTCCCCTCATTCTTCCTGTTTCTAGGTTTTCTATCTCAGCTTCGTAATTCTGACATCAAGCATCTTCACATCTCTGGCACCTCCTTGATCCCAGCTTCAGCACGATCAAGATCTACAAGTCTTGAAGGCTGCATATTCCTTTTTTTGCCATCCCAATGACTAACTGGAGAGTGGAGGATTTAATGAAGGTAAGAGTAAAGGTCTGGCTGAAAGCTAGCATTTTATACTTCTTATGCACACAAGCTCATTTACACAATGCCTAAAAGCATTCCCTGTCTTCCCAGTGACACACAGGTATATTCTAACACTCCCTCACAAAACATGCACCATGGGCACCAGCTGGCATCCAGAGCAGGGCAACAAAGATGGCGAAAGGGTTGGAAGAAATGTGCTATAAAGGAGCACATTAGGATTTTGGGCTTGTCTAGTTTGGAGAGGACAAAGCTGAGGGGCAACTTCATTGCTCCCTACAGGTTCCTGAGGAGGGCAAGTGGAGAAGGTGGTGCAGGAGACAGATCTCCTGTCCCATCCACTGATAGGATGTGTGGGAATGGCTCTAAGCTGCATCAGGTGAGGGCATTTATTTTGAAAAGGAGGTGAAATACAGGAATTGGCTTCCTAGAGAGGTGGTTGATGCCCCAAGCCTGTCAGTGTTTAGAAGACGCATTTGGACAATGCTCTTAACGACTTGCTTTGACTTTTGGTCTGCCCTGAAGTAAGCCCTGTGTAAGACATGAGTACAAGTCAACCTGAGCATTGTTTGTCTTGCAGATTACATACATGTATTTGCTGCTGATTTATCAAATCGATCTTATGGACATTTTTAAACAAATAATTCAGGGCAAATCTTCAGCTCTCGTCAGCTGAAGAAGTTTTGCCTAAACACAGAAAGATATACACAATTCCAAATATGTTAAAAATGAGATTGATAGACACAAGACACTTTTATACCATGACTAAGATGTCAAAGAAGCAGTTACATATTTTAGTCATGCGTTGCCATAACCAAGGCATACCAATTTTAGGTAATATTCAGATTGTCAGCAAAGATTCAGCAAAGAAATATGGTTTGACAGCCAAGAGTCATGAATGAACTGGGATTTAATATTTCAAGAATGTTAGCAAAGACTGCTGTTTACAGAGAGGAGCAGAAAAAGATGCAATTGAAACACACAAACTGGTTTAATGCTTGTAACAGAGAGGCAGAAGCACATTCTGAGCCTAGAAGAAAGAAAATGCTAATCTAAGGATTTAAATTCATTAACTTTATCAACTCAAAATCACTTTATCACTCAAAATGGATAATTTCATAAGACAGTCGCTCCCACTCTCCTCTTAGAAATTATAACCCTTCAGGAGGGGTAAGTGAGTGTGCTACATATATTCCTCTCTGTCAAAGAAGATCAGCCAGTACATTTGTTAGAACTACTCTCAACTTCAGTTTAGGTCAGGGTCCAAATTTTTCTAGTTGTAGACTCCCATTTAAATCTTCCTTTAAACTGTAATGAATCTGTAGGACAATAGCTTCTCTAATACCAGAGCTAACTCTGCTAGTAACAAAGATTAACCTGAGTCCTGATTTATAACCACAGAAATGTAACAAATTCAGACCTGCAGCATGAAGAGGAAGTATTGCTACAGAAAGAGAAACTAAGCTTAGTTCAAAACTGCGTACTTTTCCTATTTTAAAATTATTTACCTGGAGATATAGCTCTGTGGAACTGATACATGTCTTCTCCAATCAGTTCTTGTGCAACCTGCTTGATCTTCCGTCGGACAGCATCTAGCTTGACTTCAGATTCACTTAGTATTTCTTCCCCATTGGGAGCACTGCAAACATAAAACAGAAACTGAAAGAGCAGTTTCCAGAACATGAGCAAACTGTTAAAAAACATTACACTTTTTCTTTTACTGATCAATACATTTTTACTAGCTTCAAGAAAAAGCAAAACTGATACTAGAATGAGAAACAGTTTAACTTTCATAGATACCTATTGCAGATTCTGAAATTCTGTAGATTGTTACCTAGAAAATAATCAACCACCCAGAGTTCTGGTAGCATGATGTTTATTCCAGACTACAGTCATGATTATTGTTTAAGTAAGAAAAAGGAGAAACACATACAAAGGCTTCAAAAAATATCCCAGAAAACTAGCAGTATTTACAGAAGTCCTTCACCCTCTTAAAAAAAAAAATCAGTATTGCAAAATACAATACATTATGTACTTCTACATGTGATTTTTTTTTAAGGAAGTAGTTACGGACTATGTTGCTCAGGAACAGCTGAAATATCTGACTCAAAACCACAATATATACTTGGCATTTAAAGTTTAGTTTATCTAATTTCCTTTAAACTTTCTCCTCCCTTGAGCCCAAATAATCCATGGTATATTAGTTTACAGTCTCTTTAAGGAACTACTGATTGATTGGTCTCGAGAAAACACTTAAAAGCAAACAGTAAAATTTACTGAAATTAAAGCCACAATAATTGCAAAAAGCAAAGAAGGAAATACAAAATACAGCATGGAAAACTTCCGCTCTCACAAAAACAGGAATGTCTTATAAAACAGGAATCTAAATTCAGAGTAATGAGGAGTTTTTTGTTGTTGTTCTTTCCTCCACCAGTTCCCAGCTACCTAGCCTCTGCAGTGGGAGTAGTTATTTACAGTCAAGGCTGTAGAGGTTACTGGAATTATCACAATACCTCTTTGCAGAAGTAAACCAAGTTAAAGAGCAGGCAACTTCATAATCTCCATTTATAACTGTAACTATAAACAGCTACTACTTCAACATAAATATATTGATAGGTAACAAAATGTAAATTAAAATAAATGAAATTACAAAGAAAAGGGAGAGCTGTTAAAACACGCAAGACCAGTGTTTGTCATGTACAGCAAACACTTTATAGAACAGGCTGTGCAAAGCCTCAAATTTTCCTGTTGCTCTTCTAGTTTGCTTCTGGCTTCCAAAGATTGCTTGAAGGCTTGTGAGAACACAAAACATATAGAAGCTCAAAACTTCACACAAAAGCCTATCCAGCTGTAGTATTTGCATAAACAGACCCCAGGTCACCTCCTATTTGCATTGATGACCTCGGGTGGGGCTGCAACAACCAAAACGGTGATGGAACTGCCCAGGCAAGTAACCTGAAGGAAGGGTGCGCACTCCTCTCTCCCAACTTGCTGAAAGCTGGAAGGCTCTCATCTGTTGCTTACTCTACTGCTCTACACTGGTTTAACAAACCAATAAAACCAACCCAGAAACCTGAACCAGCATCTTTTAATTCTCTAACTGGAGTGTGCATTCATTAGCTTGCATCCACCCTAAAGAATGTTTATGGGAAGTTAATTAAATTCCTCTCAACAGAACATTGCAGCTGTTACTCACAGACAACACTGCAAGGCAGACTGTAGGTTTCTACCAACATTTTCACGCTCAACGTGACTCACCTGGTGAACCTGTGGAGCAGAAATATCGTTCTTTTGCTTTCGATAGTTATATCCCGACTAAGCTTCACGAGCCGTTCGTATTTATCGTGCCTGGTGTCAAGCTCCAGCTGGAATGCTGCCAAGTCAATCATTACAGCAAAAGCTCAATTATCACATGAACACAGCACAGGGGAAGAGCAAAGCACCTATGCTGCACCAACTCCTTACAGCCCCCAGCCCCACCAGCCTTGTCCCTGGGCGCCTTTCCCCAGGGTGGGCTGCCCCTGCCTGGGGCATGGCTGCAGAGGCCACCACTGCCTGTCACCTGCCAGAGCTGCAAAACTCATCATCAATACTACCTTTGTTTATAAAGTCAGGTTGAAGTAGACATCAGTCCTGATGATGCCTTAAAGCAGCCTGAACAATTTTTAAGGTAAAATACTTGGTTTCACTAATAAAATCTATTCCACAACACTGTTGTTCTGGAAATGGGACTGAAAATTTCACCCAAATTCAGCAAGATAAATCAAAAAATAAAACCCTACCATCATTTGTTAATAAGATTCACCAGTGCCTAAACCAATCAAATAAAAAGCATCTGGCTAAGGCACATATACTATTCAAAATGCATCATTTAGTTAGAAGAAAGGTTGCATTTCACATCCCAGATAGACTTGGACAAAAGTTGAGTATTCTAATATCTCTAAGGATGAGATCAATTATTTAAAATAAGATTTCTGACTTGCTGATGTTAATTCTCTCTAACTACAATGAATACAGAGAAGAGAGGAAGCGTATCTGGTTATGACAGTCAAACATTATGAATGTTTCACAAATACCATTAACATTTTATAGATCATTATTCTAGTAAATAAATCACTAATAGACGCTTAGAAGAAATCAAACAAATTTCCTATGTAATTGTCTGAGGTGTCAAAGCCTCTGTGCAAGAAAATGCAGGAAATAAACTAAGAGGTTGCATTTTTAAAGGGTCTGACAAGTGAGTAACCTTTAAAAAAGTATAGCAGTTCACTGGCAAGCAAGGTTTAGAAGACACTAGAAAAATAGCTCTGTATTTCTCATTGCCTTGGTAAAAACTTGGTTCCTCTCATTTTGTTCTGTTCTCCCCAATCTTATTCTGAAACTCTAAGATAAGTCACAAATGCTTCTGCTCTCTTAATTCTTACTCATGTCTGTTTGGTGTGTCTCTTTCAAATTCTGAGAATCAATTCCACCCTTGAATTATCACCAAGAAATTTTCCCTCAGATCATAGTGAAAGGAACCTGAGGAAGGGTGATTTCCCTTCACAGGATGCCACATATGACATTTCCAAGGACCATTTACAAATGTCATCTACTGGGAAATTCACTATTCTTAACACCTGCAATTATTAGCAACACCCCCAGTCTTTTCTGGATAGTTGTGGCTTTTAGACTTCTATGTTAGGTTTTAAACCTGTTAGGGACTACTGTGAAATGCTTTCTATTCTAAAGTAAACCAGACAAATAAAATAATCTTTAGCCTAACAGGATGCAAGAAAACCTACTGTATTGTGTTACTGCCTAAAATTGCAAAGGATTAGTACCTGGGGGTTCACCAAGCTAACACATCAAAACCATACCGTAATTTCCTACATACATGACACTGTAATGTCTCATTTAGCACTGAACGTAAAGACTCAGACTCCAATGATAATTTTGGTGGTGCAAAATCAGACCATTAAAAATGACACTTACTAAACCTTAACCCTATAAATCAAGGTAGCACCCACTCTCTTTATCACTGAGCTGTCATATTTAAAACATATTTCCAAAAAAAAGTGTAACTCCTTGGGTTTTGACTCATTAGACCATTCTGTGATTCTCTGATTACTACAGAAGACAATTTCTCATTATTTTTTTAGAAAACTTTGGTGCAAATAGATCGATTCAAGCACATCTTTTTTTCAGAGATTAAAAAGAGCAAAATGTGTATACCCATTTAAGGCCACACACTAACGGGGCAACCCCGGTTGTGTGTACAGACCAGGAATGAGGGGCTGAAGAGCCGTGCTGCAGAAAGGGCCCTGGGGGTCCTGGTCGATGGCAAGTTGAACATGAGCCAGCAGTGCCCTGGCAGCCAGGAGGGCCAACCCTGTCCTGGGGGGCATCAGGCTCAGCATCACCAGCTGGGCAAGGGAGGGGATTGTCCTGCTCTGCTCTGCACTAGGGCAGTTTCACCTCAAATACTGCGTGCAGTTTTTTGGGCAAAACAGTACAAAAAAGATCTTAAGATCTTAGAGAACATCCAAAGGAAGGCAATGAAGATGGTGAAGAGTCTGGAGGGGAAGCCATATGAGCAACAGCTGAGGTCACTCAATTTGTTCATTCTGCAGAAGAGGAGACAGAGGGCAGACTTTCAACATCCTCATGAGGGAAAGAAAGCAGAGGGGTAGGTACCAGTCTCTTCACTCTGATGACCAGTGACAGGGTTCGAAGAAAGAGCCTGAAGTTGTGTCAAGGGAGGTTTAGGTTAGGTATCAGGAAAGGTTCTTCACCCAGAGGAACAGGCTCCCGAGAGAAGTGGTCACAGCAACAATCCTGTTTTGAGTTCAAGAAGCAACTGGACAATATTCTCAGGCACATGGTGTGAGTCTTGGGATGTCCTACACAGAGCCAGGAGTTTGACTCGATCATCCTGATGGATTGGTTCCAACTTAGCATATTCCATGATTCTATGATTAAGTTTTTTAGATTCAGACAACATACACAGAAACAGTGCACAGCTCTGGTTCACCTTATACAACCTGCTCAATTATAAACCATCTGGAGCACATATTTTCCTAATGCTTGTGCCTGACGGGGAGACAAAGACCACCAGCGTCTCTCTCTGGGGCAGTGCACTTAGTACTGCACTAAGCATTTTTGCAATAAATACAAAGAGTGGATCTCTGAAAAACTTTGAAGAAACCATGTCCCTTAAATTATTTCTGAAATTAACCAAACACAAATGACTGGATCTCATGAGAAGGGAGGGAAACAAGCTGTTTTGAAGTGGAAGTAATAGCACTTTATGACAAACTGATATTCATGAGAGCAAAAAATTAAAGTTGAAAGTACAGTTGCACTACTTAATTCAAGAGCAAGTGTGTATACAATATTCAATTTGAATGATAGAGTGGTTTGGTTGGAAGGAGCCTTGAAGATCACCCAGTTCCAACCCCTCCTCCCATGGGCAAGGACACTTTCCACTAGACCAGGTTGCTCAAATCCCCCTCCAACCCAGCCTTGAACACTGCCAGGGATGGGGCATCCACAGCTTCTCTAGGCAAAGTTCAGGGGTCATGGTTAATCATCTGCCAAGCTGATTTACACAGAAAAATATAAGCACCCATTTTAAAAAAAAGCCAAGAAGTTACATGACATTGAAGTAACCATCTAAAGCAGCCGGACAGCTTATACTTCACCCTTCTTAGCTTCATAAAAAATACCTAGCACGGGGAAAATTTTACAACAAGAATAAATCTGTTCCCCATATCAAATCTCCTTCCCTCTTGTCAAGGCTTCTCATTTCTGAAGGTCAACTTTGCTTTCTTAGGGGTTGTCTAATGAGAAATTTAAATTTACTGGAGTTTAAATCTGGTTTGGTGAAAAATCTTATAAAAATAATTTGGCTGAAGGGAAGTTTACACCTGCCTATTTAAAGAATCTCAAATATATGTTAATATTTAAAAGGCATTCAAACTGAACTAAGTGTCTACATACAGGTCTATATTAGTTAGTTGAAGTCTTTTTTTGAAAAAGTGCAGGTATAAACAAATACCAACTCTTTAAAACAATGCATCCAGATTTACACTAAAGTAGCTTAGTCATCTGTGCACCACAGCCAAGGTCAGAACCTCCTCAGTTTCTCAAAGGTCACCACCTCCTCCTCTTGCCCCTGTGGCTCAGGTTTTGTATTACACCTCTGCAGATCCTGCAGTTTTCTGCCACCAAAGGGCCCGGTCACCTTTTGCCTGGCTGAACACTTGCGCACTGTGCTCAGCATCAGGTTCAGCACAAGCAAGGAGGGCAGGTGGAACAGCAGGTGGGATGGAAACGGGAGCAAGTCATGAATCAGGTGGAGCCATGCAAAATCCCACCCCCAGGACTTCACCGCACAAAATGCAGAACACTAAGCCCTAACTGTATGGAGTGTGAGTCCAACTAGTTTCTCCCGCAGAGTTTATTCCACTAATAATTTCCTAGCAATTTCTACACCGCGTTTTTATAATCTGGTTTTCCAAATGCTTACTTACATTTAAAAGACGTCATCAAAGCTGAGGGTGGATTAACATTCTCTTTTTCCTCTCTTCTTTGACCATGTGGAAAATTGTCATGCTTTCGTTTTCTGAACCCACCTGATCCTATTAAATAGAAGAGACACACAAAAAAAGCAATACTTAAAAATATAGTTTTTGTCAGAGCATAAGGAGCACCAGAATGCTGTCTTCAGAGCATTCCTGACCGCAGTCATATTCTACAGGACTGAATAAGGTAACTGCATGAGCCTTATTATCAACTCATGCCAGCTTCACATTATCATGTTACTTTTCCTACGACATTGCTAGTGAAAATTAGAAAAAAAAAATCCATTTCAATGGATGAGTGTGGCAGGATCCTGTGTCTTTTTTTTGGTAATGTCTTCAGGTCTTCACACCCTTTTATGTTTTCTTGCTTTAAGCGAATGGTTGCATGGAAATCCTTGTGTGAACAAGGACCTAAAGGATTAGACATTTCTTTTCCTTCCTTTTTTAAACTATTCTAAATATTCAGTTGAAATTAGTCACTAAACCTGCAAGATTTTATTACTGTGATTTACATCATGGGTCTTCAGTAACCAGAAAAAGAAGCAAGGCATAATTTAAGCAGACTATCCCTATTCAGATATGTAGGTTTAGTTCCTGCAGTGTAACTTCTTAGGCCCTTACACTCTACCCATTAACCAGTTTCTTCTCTGAATGTAGCCGCTCACTTCAACTGCTTTGTGTGCCTCTTCCTTAACCCTCCTTTTCAGACCCACACCCAGAACTCATCCCTTTTGGACTATCTTTTACTCCCAATTTATACCTTGTATCATTTCTACCTTTTATCCTTCCTTCACCTTGGACTGACTCATTGTGTCACCCACGTGTCACCCATGTGTCCTCTTTCTCTCTCCCTCCTTTTGGTGACAGCTGGACACTCTGTTCCTTACAGAGCCCAAAATTTGGCAAACTTGAATACAGGCAAACCTTTTGAATACATGGAGTTCTCTCAATTTCCTTAAAAGAAGAACCAAGGGAAGCTACTTAAAAGCTACACATGAACACTGGATTTTAAAATGTTTCCGCTTAATTGTTTATTATCCCAAACCAAAACCAGAAGTGGGCGTAGCTACTTTCTTAAAGAGGAAACTGAAAATAATTTTTTCCTTATTTTCTGTTGGACATGAGTTCAGGGTTTTGTTTTTCCTATAGCAGTTGAAAACACTAAATGCATCCCCTGAAAGAGTGCTGAAGGGAGATCTGTGTGATTCTTGGTGATGTTAAGCAATAGGACAAGAGGCAACAGGCAGAAACCAATACATAGGAAGTTCCATTCTTCCTGAATACGAGGAAGAACTTCTTCACTGTGTGGGTGACCGAGCACTGGAACACATTGTCCTGAGAGGTTGTGGAGTCTCCCTCACTGGAGATGTTCAAGAATCGTCTGGACACAATCCCGTGCCACGTGCTCTAGGATGACCCTGCCTGAGCAGGGAGCTTGGAATAGATGACCCACTGTAGTCCCTTCCACCCTGACCCGTTCTGTGACTCTGATTCTGCGACTGCCAGGGCTAAGCCAACACACAGGCAGCAGGGCAAGCTATGAAAAATATGTATTTCACATATATATTAGGTAATATACATAATATGTTATACATATATATATATACATAAATAGACACACTATACTCAACAGCTAGCACAAGCGCTTTACAGGCCTAACACACTCAGCTTCCCTCTGAAGAAGCATCTGCTTTTCCAGCCCCAGGGATGCAGATTCCTACAGCCACATTCTCTGGCGCACCCGGACAGCCCCAGCGGGAAGGCAGGGCACCCACGAAGGAAAGGTCAGTGACACCCGTGAAGGAGCGGCCTCTCAGTGAGAGTTTCACGACGCAGCCGAAGGGCACCGCTGGGCACGGCAGAAGCTCCGCACCCTGGCCTCCTCCGAGCCGCGGGGCCTCCCTCCGCTTCAGCCGGCTCCAGCTCCTCACGCCTCGGTCTCCTGAGGGTGGGAAAGGAAGGGAAGGGGAGGGAAGGAGACATCACCTTCCTTGCCGCTCATCCCGGTGCCGCCGCCGCGCCGTGTCCCCCAGGCAACCCGCAGCCGCCCCGCGCGCCGCAAGGGCCCCGCCGCCCCCGCCCTACCGGCGCCATGGCGGGGCGTCCCGCGAGTGCCTGACGCCGAGACGCCACACGTGCGGAAGGAGCCCGGTCCGCCGCCCGCGGCGCGGCAGGCACGGTGCGGAGCAGGGGCGGCGCGGAGGATGATTCGGACGTTGCTGCCCGCGAAATCGGGGCAGCGCCGAGGCCGGGCCGTGCCTCCGAGAAGGCGATTCCCTGGGCAGCTAGTGTGCGACCCCGTCGTGGGGCCTCAACGCCCGCGGCACGGCGGGACATGTAGTGCCGGGTGGCGCGGCCGCGCGGTCAGAGCGGGGCCGAGGAGCTTTGGAGTTCCCTGCCCGTCGTCCCGCTGGTGGCTGGCGTGTCCCGCCACCGGGGCTGCGACGGTCCTCGGCTTTGGCCCACAGAAAAACTAGCGACATTCCTCAGCCCAGACCCTCACAAAGCGGCTGCCATGTCGCCTTCGCTTCACCCCCCGCCTGTCTCCTTACTGCCCCTTTCTTCCCTGGCATATCAGGACTACGGTGCATTCACAGAATCACAGACTCAGCTGGGTTGGAAAAGACCTCTGAGATCATCGAGTCCAACCCTATGGCTAAACGCCACCATGTCAACCAGCCCATGGCACTGAGTGCCGCGTCCAGTCTTTCCTTAAACACCTCCAGGGACGGTGACTCCACCACCTCCCTGGGCAGCCCATTCCAATGTCTAAGCACCCTTTCTGTGAAGAAATTCCTCATGTCCAACCTAAACCTTCCCTGGCACAGGTTAAGACTGTGTCCTCTGCTTAGTGCCTGTCCTCTCCCGTCTCCTTAGTGCCCCTTTCTTCCCGGGCACGTCAGGACCAAGGTGCTTTCCTTCCAGGCAAGGTGAATGGGAGCACATCCCCAGCGCAGCACCAAGCGCCGCGTTACTCCCCTTACTGCCCATTCACGTGGTGTCCCAGGGGAACGAGGCCAGGGAGGATGCAAACTGACACTGAGACAGGTTCTGGAAACTGGAGACACTACCTGGACACCAAAAAGATCTGATAGTGAAGCCACCTGATACCAGGAAAAGAAATCTGAGAAGCAGCAGATGCAGCTGCTGGTACCACGGAGGCAAAATCCCAAAGCCAGGTTATTTGCATCCTATGTTTTGTTAGGCCTGGTAAAAATTACGTTTCCTCTGCTGGGGACTTAGTGTGAGTGTTCTCAGGAGACACTGCAGGATTGAGCTAGAAGGAGATGGATGCACACTGTAAATATTTCCCAGCACACTGGGCACTTGATGATGCTTCAGTTCTTATGATGATGAGCTACAAAAAGTCTGCTTGGCCCGCTAGATTCATACTTCCCTACACATGCATCCTGATGCATTCCTCCGAGGTGTTTAAAATAGGGATGGGTCTTGAAAATCCCCAAACCAAAAGGTTTGCAAATCATCAGTCTTTCTGCTCTGCTGCTGCATCTCATTTCTTGTCACAGCTGTTGCCTGTTTTAGTAGCTGGATTTCCAAGGAAACAAAGCTCGTATGAGCACAAAGGCGGAGTGCTTGCAGCCTTTGTGTGTGGGTGTGCATGTGTGCCTGTCCTTCCTCCCCACCCTTAATAATTTTTTAATCTGTTGGTCAACTGGTCGATCTGATTTGACAGAGGGAAAGAGCGATCATAAACATCCTGAGTAGGGAAAATTTTTTGGGTGGAACTTGCACCTTACTAGAAACCAGATAAGCCCAGCTGTGAAATGCAAATGCTTGAATCCAAAGTTAGCAGAGCCCAGCCTTTGGGAGTTCTGGAAGAGCAGAGACACTAGCCCAGTATTAAGTCTTTGTGTTTAGCAAATAAACAAATACAGCTTTTGGCAAACTTGAATATCAGGTGAATCCATCAACAGATTCAGGAGGACAGTAAATCACCTAACTCAGATAGCAGAGGAGTAAAACTTTGACAGTGAGCTTTAAAGTCTCCAGGCAGCCAAGCAGGAGTTGCTGAAACTTGGTATTTTCAAATACTGAGAACACATGACTGTCATGCAGTATTCAAAATTATTCAGAAGTGTAACATAAAACGTCTCTCCAATTTCCTAATCTGAGAAAACAGATTTCAATCACACTTGAAAAACAGAGGACAAAGAGGATCCCGGCAGAACTTCCTCAGGCCTGATCTGCATATTGAGTTGTGCAACAGCTTGATTGCTGCCCTACCAGCTGGAGATTTCTGTTTTCTATGGGGCAAAATCAGGACACGAAATGATTTGTGTCAGTGTTATCACTGCACACATTCAGGAGCAGCCTTTTGTTTTAGAAGATGTACAAAACTGCTTTTGGAAACACATACCTTTTTTTTTTTTTTTTTTTTTTTTTTAACTGTGCTATTTCCCTGTTCTTGGCAGCTCTTTGGACAAACAGCAGAGTTGTTTTGGTTATACTGATGTCGCAGGAGAGTGGAAAGAGTGCTTGCATTTGAATGCTTCCCAGCAGTGGAGAATTTTCAGCCAATTGTTGGGAGTGAAGGTCAGGTCTTCAGCTGATTTCTGTTGGATTCAGTGACACTTTACACGTGCACTGAGATACTCAACTTGTTTGACATCCTTGGGATGTTGTTATGAATAAGAACTGATTGGAGGTTTTTTTTCTGAAACAATCCACTTAAATGTGGCAGTATTAAACTATTTTGGTAACAGGTTAGTTGCAATATTTTTCCCTTTCTTCTATCTGGTATTTAAACTTTTTCTCTTCCCCTTACCACTATGTGTTCTTTATGCCTGAAGAGAATTGCACCTGTACCTCCAGAAGCGTGAAGGTGGAATAGCAACATTTTGAAGGAGGAATTGGTAGGAGAAAGGAGATGTGAGGATTTAGGGTAGGGCACAACCCCCAAAATAAGCTGACAACAAACCAACAAGGTTTTCTCAGAGACTTAAGGTCACACTAAGATGTTTCATACCCTAAGACAAGGTTGGTAACTCAGCTTTTACATGGGAAAAAAAGTGTTTTTCAAGAATCAGGGTTGTGAGGATAGCACACGAGTGCATAGACCAGTCAGGATCTCTGCCTTTCTGAGTGAGGAAACCAAATGAAAACAACCACTCTAGGGGGTTGGAACTTCTCCGTTCATTTTATCCTTGAAGTCTGCTACTTTGGGCAATGACCTGCTTCAGTAACACTCCTACACAACGTTCCTCAGTGAGGCTTCTGGTCCTCTGCAGTACAATCATGCAGAGACCATCTTGAATTGGCACTCAAGGGAGCAGGGAAGGAATCCTTCCTTTCCTGTAAAAGTCTAACACTGACTAAGCTGAGCTCTGTGAAGGGCAGACAGAGGAGTGTGGTGAATCCAACTCAAGAACCACACTAGTGAAGCTGCTTCAACACCTACAGCCTTAAACAATGGAGCTGCACAGAGATAGGACCCAGACGATTTGTCAGACACATGAAATCACCACATCTTTCTGCCCTCAATCATTTCGATGTAGCTCTGTGGAAACTGTTTAAGATCCCTGGGATCTCTGGCAGAGCTCATGCTGTAGCTCTTCATGTCTCTGTACAGCTTGTATAGCTTTAGAGACATATGATATCTTTGTGGTGCCCTCCCATGTTTAAATAACCGGCCCGGGAATGTCTCCTAAAGTTTCTGCTAAAGCTGGAATTATCCCCGCGTATCCTTTTGG
Source organism: Corvus hawaiiensis (assembly GCF_020740725.1). Lineage (NCBI taxonomy): Eukaryota > Metazoa > Chordata > Aves > Passeriformes > Corvidae > Corvus > Corvus hawaiiensis. The sequence continues at coordinate 74,488,367 of NC_063215.1, forward strand.
GTTTCATTTTATCTCATGACATGGCGTAGTACTCTCAGAGCAAGGTTGTGAGGTTGCCTTGGAGATGGAGGGCTTAGCCACGGGGCGAGCTGTCACACCGAAACGTTCCCATTAGCCAGGGTAACTGTGAATGCTTTCCACAAACAATTGAGTGAAGTGAAGTGACAAAAAGCTTATGAAACGGTCACAGGGGAATTGCATAAACTGGGGTCAGATGTTCAACTTGAGACTGTTCCATGACCGAGGAGTTTCACAGCTGGTTGACGAAAGCAAGCAGGAGGTCAGCTGGTCTCTAGTTGTTATAACAACAACCTGTTATGTTTCTCAGGCAACAGAGATGCCCACAGCAGTGGCAGGATGGATCAGGAGGATGATTTCCTCATTTCCTGGAATAAGGTTTGAAAGCTGTGAATATTTTTCTGCTGGTAGAATTTGAGATTTCAGTCTTTGTAAGTGGCAGGATCCAAGCGGTAATACTCCATGGTGCAGCCTTTGAGTGGATCAGCAGGAAGACTTTAGGAATGCACCATTGATTTAGCTGACTTTTAAACGAGTGAATGGAAAAAAGGACAGAGAGAACACACGGATTTGCTGCAACATCCATCTGGAAAAAAAAAAAAAGAGAGACCAAACTATGCATCACCTTTATTCCTAGTGTTTAGTTTACATCTTCCAAGGGAAAACTGGCAAATGACCGGCTATGAATAATGTACCCATGGGGAAAGTTTGTTTCTAAACATGAACAGTTAGTGCCTGGCTTATGTCTGGGTGGGTGTGCTGGCTATTTCATAAAGATTTTGTTCTACTGAGGCAACCACATAAAAGAATTTCTTTGGAGGAATTCAAGGTGAGAATATCTTTATTTTGCATCAACACCAACACCCTTAATGCAGTAGAAGTGAAATACAGAAATTAACCTTTCTCCTTCATCTCTCCCATGCCCTGCGCTGTGTCTGAGCCCCTTGCAAAGTCTAACTGAAATGATACAATCCTTTGTATTTCTAGCTGCTCCGGATGGGCTCGGTCAGTTAAATGCTGGGCTTTTCTGCCACAGCATGGAGGCAGGACAGAGAAAAGGTACGGGCTAAAGTTATAGTGTGTTGTAGTTTTGGAAAAGATGCTGGTGGAGTAAGAGTTGCAAACAAGGAAAACCTAAAATGTTTCCTTTACCTTTGGCAGTCAGAAAAGTGAGGGAACCTGAAGGTGTGGGTCTCATCAGAAAAGCTAAATCCAATTATGTAACAGCAGAATTTGCTTGGAGTTTCTTTGCTTTTTTCTTGTACACATGCCTAGGTCTCTCATCTGAACCATACAAACCTTAAGGAAGGCTTACAAACCTTAAGGAATGCTTACAAACCTTAGATGCTTTTCAGTTCCTACAGCCCTCAGGATCTCCTGTGCCCCTGCACTGCAGTGCCAAATACATATTCTCCTTCACCCTCTTGGTCCTCTCCAGTGCTGCAGTTTGGAAGTAATGGCTCTTGGCAAAGGAGTTAATCTGATTCATTTGAACTTAACTCTCTATGAGAAGGAATCTGAGAATGGCCTTTGTGTCTACATCTGAGAGAGGCAATATATTATATTATATTACATTATATTATATTATATTTCATTATATTACATTACATTATATTATATTATATTATATATGGAAAGCCCTTATTCATGCCTATGTAAATCAGGAATAATTCTCTTTAAATTGGGTGCCATTGAGATGACTACCAAGTCTTGAGAATTCCCAATCTACAGAATATTTTACACTGCGGTATAGGTAGGGCCAAAAAAAAAACACAGCAAAGCTTAGGTAGTTAGAGAAATGCTTTCCTAACAATTCCCACCAAAAAGTTCTGTTAAAAAAGCAGTTAAGGTTGCCCCAGGGCAAAACACACCCACACAAGAAATGACAGGTTAGGGGAACCTTCCCTGCATAAGCTATCCTGCACACCTCATGTTAACCACTCCCAGTGACAGACTCCAAACCTCAACAAGAAGCTCCCCTTGTTCTGCAGGATAAAGAAACAAACTAAACACCTCCTACATGCTTCAGTGCAAAACCCTCTGGTAACACTAACGTTAGTGGCTGGTGCATGTGGAGAGTCAATGGTGACTATAGGGGGAAAATGGAGATTAGGTGCCCCCTGAGCATAGGCTCTGTTGGTACTGCTGGTCTCAGAGACCTTCTGTGACTTCATCAGACTGTTTTGTCTGTGGTTGGCCACAGACACTCCACTTAGTAGACCCCTTCCACAATGCAGAGCTGAAGAGCCACCTGTTGCTTTTTATTAGACTGGAGAGTGAGCTATTTGATATACTTACACCAGAACGAATTTTTTTCCCTTGGTGAAAAAATAGCTACATTTGTACCAGGTATTTGTATGCAGCTTCTTCTAAGTGATTTATTCCCAGGTGGGCCAGAAAAGATTTTTCACGAAAGATGTTTTGTCACCTAACACTAGGGGATGGAATGATGATGACACAAAGTTGTAATTACAATTAAAGCTTTATTTTTTTAAACAGAATTTTATGATTGGCATAGCATACAATTCTGTGACCAGAATAGAACAGGATTTTTATAATCAGAATCAGCATATCACAATTTTCTAAGTAGTTTAGCACAAAATTTGTATCACAGGTTGGCTTACAGTTCCTAATCACATGGATGCTCTGCAGAATGGGTCAAATCTTAATACTTGGCTTGCAGTATCAATATAATAATCATAATATAGAATTAAAAAATGTGGAAAAATATGAATCACTCACTCAGAACTTGGGGGAAGCAGATGATGGTGGTGTCCCTGACCACTGGGATATCATGGGTTTTGCTGTCCAGCAGCAACTGTGGTCCAGGTTCCACTTTTGTCTCCTAACCGCTTGATTTTACAGACAGTGCTCTGTGTTCTGCCACACTTCCCTGGTTTGTTGTCATCACAACCTGTGCGCCTGGGACCTTCAAGGCTGGTAAGGAAGGGAGAAGTCAGCCCAGTGCCCAGGAACCTTGAGGCTGATAGGAAAGGGGGAGAAGAATTCTTTCTGGTGCATGGGACCTTCCAGACCTGATGAGGAAGGGAAAGGAGACTGATACATGACCAGTTTGGTCACAGAGAATGGCCATTTGCCTTTTGGACTGGCATTAGTTAAGCTAAGCATATTATGAGGGATCAAGAACAGGGCGTGCCAGTTACAGACTTGTATTGAAGAAGCCTTTGCTTCAAAGTGTGTTGGTGGTCTTCCATCTACTTTCCTACACAGCTTTATACCTTCCCACACCTAGTGGCTACTTTCATCCAAGTTTCTTCTGCTCGAGTGGGTCACAGTGACCAGTACTGGCAGGTTTCACCTGGTTGTTTAAATGCTAACACAGAGTTAATTCTGCCTTTTTATACCCAGGTGCTCTGGAACAATGTTTGGCATCACACTAATAGGCTTTATCTGCTGCCTCTGTGCCACAGGGAGCTTATGAGTTTTCTCATACTCTGCAGAAAGGTAAATCTGTGTTGGTCCAGGCATAGAAACCAGAATTTTTATGCTTGGTCTCAGGGGAGGGTTTTGACACAGCTGCATCAAAACAACGACACAGAGCTGCCTCAAAACAAAGAATTCAAGATGAGTAGAGAAAATACAGTTGTGGTACAGACCTTTGTCCATTCAAAATGAGCAGGAGAAGAGGTAGTAGTCTAACAGTGTCATTTTGTGTCATGGGTGATGACCTTGAAGACACTGAGGACTGAAAACCTCCTCACAAAAACTTTCATACATACACCAATGCTGTGACTTGGTCATAGGCTCTTACTTAAGCAGGTATCTCCAAAATTCAGGCCCTGCTCTTCCTGAATGCTGTGCTGTATGATCAGCTCTGACCTGGAAAACTGAAATCATATTAAAACTGTACTCATTACAGACTGAACATTTTATAGTTCTGTCACAGTGTGAAGGCCCCAGAGAGCAAATTAATAAAGGTTTTATGCATTTATAACCTCACCTTTAAAAAGTCAGCATGAAGATTTTATTTTCTGTCCTCCAGGAAAATCCATCTATTCCAAAAAATCCCAGAGAATCAATACTTGTTTAGAAAACTGTAAGAACTGACACATTAATCCTCATGCCTTTTAAATGCCTCTATTAGTGGTTTCTAAGTTTACTACAGGCTATTTGGTAAGGGTAATGAACAAAATAGGGTAAGCTTGGAGCACGGATCTTTTGAGGATACCTATACATGACATGCATATCTCTACCCACTGGTCCAAGAATATGATATCAAAATGGGTGAAATAATTTCTTTGTTCCCATGACAAGAATACATCCCATATGGAAGTCATCAGTATCAACACTAAGCTCCCCTGTAAGCCCTTTTGAGCCAGCCTTATTAAATATACATTTTACATATACCTGTACAAGTTGAAGTCTTGGAAGAACATGTCTATTCCCCAGAAATCAAAGTGCTTTCAATGCGGATGCCTGCGGGGGGACAGTGATCATAAAGCAGCCAGAGAGCCAAAGGAATGCTGAGATTTCAGAGCCTGTGTGATTACCCACAGCTGTACAAACAGTACAGTGGAGAAAACAGACTGACCTTGGCCATGTTTTGAGAGTGCCTGATAACCAGGTCCTTCAACAAGCCCTGTTTCAACATGAGGAGAAAAGAAGAGACGGTGACCCTGAGGAACGGGAGGAAACACAATAATGACTAAAGCGGCAACATCGCAAGTCAGCAGCTTGAATATCTTCAGGGAACTGGTCTGGGACAAAACTGGTCAGTGATGACAGACATCTGCTTTATGTACCTGGCAGCATGAGAAGTGGATTAAACCAGATATATGATGGCAGTATCTCAAGTACAAGTAGACAGCACACTTCAAAACATGAATTACTGTGCTTTGACCATTCCAGAAGTATCCATGGCAGAGAAATTTTAGTCTGCTTGCAAGAATTTAGAAATAGAATTTTAAAAGCAGATAGTGTTTTGGTGTTTTTCTAAATCCACAGGGCCATGGCCATCTTTTTCCAGCTTATTAGTGCCTGTATGCTACTGTATGGAGACAACATTGAGGGAGCCTATACTAGCAAATAACTGCAATGCTCATCTCACTGACCTCCCTTTCACCCTCGCAAACAGGTATTTTCTTTGCTGTTTCTTCATATGTCTGGGGAACACACCCTCCAACACTTGCAAAAACAAACACTATCACTGGGCTGGCCATCAGCATCCCCTCTAACTCTTATCTTGGGCTGTGTCTCTCTAGGGTTGTTAAGTTACATGCCTAACCTCAAGGAACCTCTCTCCCCTCCCTGTGGTGGACAAAACACAGTGGATCACCTAATTGGTAGAGACATTTGGGCCATAAATGACAGATGTGTGATTCAGGATCAAAGCTAAAAACTAAATTCTTCCAGAATATCCCACACCTCAGAGCAGGCTGTGGGGATGATCCTCAGAATGGTTGTAGGAAACAGATTGAGGATTGAAGGAAACCTTAGCTTTGTTGAGCTGGAAAACTGAGCATTACACAATACTTGTTTTTCTCACCTTTTGAATTCTGCCCTTGCAATGTGCAAATCCTTAGGCATCCCTGTGTTCACTGCCATCCAGCATCTTGGTAAGCAGAAAATAAAAAAAAAAACCCTCAAAACACAACAAGGGCAGTGAGAAGATGGAAGAGGATCAGAAGGTGAAGGTCACTATTTTGTCGCTTAGTCATTCGTGGAGGACTCCCCTCCTAGCACAGGCAGTATGAAAGTGTTTCCCTGTTAAGGCTTCACCTATAGCTGCTGCCAGCTTGGCAGGGAAAGCAACTCTCTGATGAAAACAAATTCCCGTGTTCCCACGACATTGAGTTGCTCCTGCAACACTGCAGCTGTCAAAAAACTTGAGTGACTCCAAGGAGAAACTGCATTTACCCCTGGCTGTTTTGCTCTCCCTTTTCAAACACTAATTTTATATTCTACAGTTAGCCAAGCAACTCTTTACAAATTTTACAACTCATTCTCCCAAGAGCCTGAAGGCACAAAGCATTCACACAGTGCACAACCCGAGAACTAAAGCATAAAATACATGAAAACACATGGACAGTCCTGAATAAGGTCAGTGAATCTGCCTACAGCTTCATGAGCAAGCACTCACCTGACTGATAAGTTAAGAGTTAAAACCACACCACGTTAAAAGCTGATGAAAGCACAAGTAGGCATAGCATATTATTTAGATCTGCCACACAAAAATCCTGCATCTGATTTAGGAGAAATTTTATGGAGCATGTCCTCAGCAGATCATCCACCAACTGCATATCAAGAGCTTTAGAACAAATTTAGAGAATGAATAACTACAAATTGTATGTAATGAGTAGCTGGGAAACAGGATAAGATGCAAGATGGGTCTTTCAAAACTACATCATGCCAAACTAAGCAATTATCCTTCTTAGATGTGACTAACTCAATCCCTCTTTAGGCAGAGGTAACATGGTCTGTCTCAACTACTGGACTTCAGTAAAGCATCTCATTCAGTGCCACTGAATCACATTTGGTGATTAAAAGGCAAACTGAAGAAGATGGAGATTAGTCAGCAAACTGTAAAGCAGTGAGGAACTGCCCTAAGGGAAGAAGACAAGTTGCATTGGAAAGGTGCTGTGCTGGGATGAGGGGGTTCCACAAATACCAGTCTTAGGACTTCCAATATTTTTACTGACAGTTTAGATATTAAAAAAACCAAGAGTGTTGTGAAACATGACTGATATGTGATGAAATCTGTCAACAATAGCTGGAAGGTGTTGATGGTACGCAAAAGTCTGGATATCACAGACAGAAATCCCTCAGAGATGAAATTATACAAATAGAGTCAAATAGTGTAGTAAAAATCAGACAGAAAAGCAATAGAAATTATTCTAATAGCATTGTGGAAAAGACACTGGAGAAACTTCATCTGGAATACTGTATACCATTCCAGTTAGATCTATTTTCAGAAAGCACTCAAACTGGAACAGGTGCTGTGAACACATTTCCAAGAAAATTACAGGGAATAGAAGGCCTATCCTGGAAGACACTGGAAGAACTTCAGCAAAGCAAAGGATGAGAGAGCTTATGATTTCTCACCATAAACACTGTGGGGGGACAGGAGGGAAAAAGTCAAACTCTTCAGCTTGAAGGACAATCTGACTCAAAAATATTTGACTGCAAGCTGGTCATCAAGACCAAGTCTTGAAATCAGAGGAAAGTTCCTTGTTACCAGAGGCATGACCAAAAAGGGTACCCACACAGGAAGACAGCAGCAAATGTTGCTACTTCTCCGTATGAGATCTCTTTAGTTTCCAAAAAACTTCTACCACTTGGCTGCCTGCAGCGACCCAGGCCAGTGCTCCAAGGAATCAATTCCCATCTCTGTCCCTGGTCCTGTCCCCACAGCAGGTCCTGGTGGTGTCCCAGGAAGGTGTTCCTCAAATGTGGTCTTACACAAGCAGGTGTCTCACTGGTTGCACAGACTTGAGAGGCAAATCTTTGAACCTCTGTCTCCCAGCCCAGAAGGAAGGTTACTCTGTTTTCTCACAGTGGTGTGCAAAATACAAAATCCTCTTCTATTTCTCCAGCTGCCAGTTTTCCGGAGGCTTTCTTCATTTTGATCTTAGGCAGCAGTTAAAGAGCTCATTTCTCCAACCCAGGTGCTTCCTCCACCACAGCGACAGGGAACAAGCAGGCTCTGAGGCAGAGAGGTTGCTGAGCCCCTGTGCAGTGTTTCTGCCCCTGCCACTGCACTGCTCCCTGCCCCAGCACTGCAGTGTGCCCTGCTCTTGGCTGTGGCAGCACAAGTGTCTGTGGGGACCTGCCTGAGCCAGCACCTGCTCTGTCCAAAACTTCGCCACTGCAGTTGAAATTGAGGGGTGCACAGGCTCCTGGGGAGAGGAGAACAAAGGATAGGCATGCAGCTATTGTTGGTTATCCATGTTATGGCTACACATCCATAGAGCCTTTCCCCATTGGGGGAAAGAACTGTGTATTTTGAAAGGTTTAACATTATCTTTTCTGGACCCAACTACTTTAAAAACAGCATGTTGACCATGGCAGACAGTCAGGTGCAAAAGAACAACACAGAAGCACTCTTTCATATTTTTGGACTGCAAAGCCTCCTTCGTGGAAGAAGGGGTAGAGGAGAGTGAGGGTCAGGCAATTGGACTGTAAGCTCTATCAATTGTCCCAACACATCTGGAGCACCTTAGACCCGCAAAGCCATTCATTATCTCTTGGGGGCTGGCTTTCTATGTGATCATAGCAATGCGCACTTTCACCACCACTGCTCTGACATGCAGCTGCACCTGCCCCTCCTTCCCAACCTTGAGGCTGACCACCAGGAAAATGGCCTTTGTCATTTTGTCATTGCTGGCCATGCCAAATTTATAAACCGCCCACCTTTTTTATTCAGCATTGTAATGGCCTTGCAAGAACTGGAACTTTTCCAAATACTTCTTGAAGCCACCCCCCTCTCTGCTCTTCCTCCTTGCTAACAGTGGCTTTCTGTGGCCAGATGAAGGAGTGCCCTGCACCCCAGGAAAGCAAGGTCTGCAGGGAAGCTTAAAGCTGACTTTTCCTTTGCACATGCTGGCATGAAGAAGGTGCACAGAACTTGTCCTTGGCTGCAGCTCATGTGAATGTCAGCTCTACTGAAACCCAGGAGTCCCCTGGGTTTTGAGAAGGGGATCTTGCCAGCTTTCACAGAAAGCATTAACAGGGAATACACTGTGAGCAAGCTTGTGGAAGGCAGGGAGTATGGGACACTGCTGTTTTAAATTTCTGTTACCACAGTACAATCCTGGCCTAGGCCCAAGGTTTCTCAAAACTGCCCAGTACCTACTCTAATGGTGATACTGTTCAGAGGTAAACCTGTTCCTATGCAGACGGGAGAGACAAATGTCACAATAAGTAGTTCAGCAGTCCATCTTTAGAGCAGAGCCCCTGCACATAGAAAAGTTGCTACTTTGCCCACTCCTTTATATGTTGGCCCTCATGTCCCAGTCTGACTGACTTTCATTAGTGTGAAACCTCTGAGGGCTATTTTAATCCTAATGTAAATCAGCAGAGCTTCGGGGTTGGCATCACAGGAGGTTCTTACCTCATGGGGACTGTCCCAGTGCAACCTTCCTCCAGAGCACACCTCTGGGCAGGAGATAACAGGATCTGCTGTATATGCTGACTACTGCTGGCTGTGGCTGTCCCCTGCCAGAGGGATCCTGAGCTAATCATTTAGAATTTCCCTCTTCCCTTCCTTAAGAGAGGCCCCAAACTACTACCAGTATCTTCCCTTCAGGCAGTGTTTCTGCCACCCTGCTCCCTCACTGCAGCCAGTGAGGAGGTGAGCAGTGCAGCTCTCTGTGGTCATCTGTGGTCGAGAGAGAGGGAGGTGCCTGCAGAAAGCAATTTATCCCTCCTAAAATCTTAACCGCGTCTCTCTCCAAGGAAGTGCCCGGGACAACTCTGCTCCTGACTTTGATGCTTCATTTAGACACCTAAAATGAGGTGTGGATAAATCCACACCCTTCTGCTCCTTGCGTGATGTTTCACAAGCAGAAATGTTGTAATTCCCTGCTTGTTGCTCTCAGCCGCTAATATTAGGTGGGATGTTAGATAAAGTAAATCCTCCCACGTTCTGGCAGAGCTCTTTCCCCCAAGTGACATAAATGATAATTTTCATCTTGCTTCACTAGATATTCAACACTGCGTAGTGCAAAGGATGGATATTTTCATATTTGGCTGTGACCAATAACACAGTTCTTATCAATGGTAACAACAGCCCACAACACTGAGGGTTTGGATCCTATGAGGTGGTTGTCAAAATGGCTGTGTTTTGTAATCAATAGCCTGAGAGTCTTTCTCAGAAAGATTTGCATTGCATGATCAACAGCAACAGTAGTCCAAGCCAAGCTGATGAAAGAGACAGTTAATCCCAAAGAGCCAAATCCCTGGAATGTGCCCTGCTCTGGGAGGGCATCACTCAGCTACGTGCATACAGCTGGGTATGTCCGGTGTAGCTGAGGCTGGTAGTTAGCCAGAGGTCAGGGGCTTGGTTGGTGGTTGGGGTTTTTTGCCTTTCTTCTTTTTTTTTAAGTAAGAAAAACATCCACAGTTGTTCCACAGGAAAAGAACAAGTAATCTACCCGCACGGAATATATGCAGTTGTCCTTGTTTCCTCCTTGCTTACTTTCACCTTCTGTTAGTGTTTGAGTGACAAGATTTTTCCAAACACCAAATTAGGATAAACTGTAGTTGCATGCAACAGATGAAGGAGAATAATGGGCAGACTTTTAACGAATCAGGAATATGCGCACAGGACAGATACTGAACGCATAAACTTTGCACTGTTTCACAAAAACAGCCAAAGGCAGAGCAGCACAGGTAGAGTCCTACAGCTGTAGGGTGTCTGTGCTTCACTTCCCACTCTCCGCTTCCCCTTGAGGCAGCTACTGCTGAGCTGTCACAGCTGAGCTTCACGTGAGGCAACTCCTAAACCATCTGAAGTTTTCAATCTGACATGTTAAAGCAAACTCCCCTCACCCAAGCAGGGGAGTGAAAGGAAGCCCAAGGCGTGATTCTTCAGGGAGGTAAAACACACCAAGTGACACATCCCCTGGTGCCTGAGGAGGGCCATTTCCACATATGAATGGCAGTAGTTTGCATCTGCTTTGCGCAGATGCACATGCCTACACCCTGCACAGTGCAGTGAGGGACACGCTCTGAGTCACAGTCAGTGCAAAGTCAGGTCTGAGCTGACCGCATGTGAACACCTGCCAGAAGCCAGCCTCTGAAACAGGCTTTCCTCACCATTGATCCTATGGAGCTACACACACCCTGGCAATGAAGCACCATCTCTAAAAAGCATCCCAAACATAAGAGGAAAATAAGTCAAAGCTAGAACCATTTGAAACTGCACACATAGGCCATATCACCTACAGTGTCTGAGCATCACTTGGCTGCATGCAAAACTGCTGACAGACAAGTGCAAAGGTCTGAATTAAATGAGTTTTAAGGTGAGGTCCAGTCGCTGACATCTGCACTTTCCTAGGCTGCCGCAATATAAAGTCAAACAGGTTGGTGTTGATCATAAGTGAAGGTACCAAAACATGTCAACCACTTGTGTGGTGCTTGGTAGAGCGGGCCCAGGGAATGTCGCACTTCCAGGCACCTGGTTATGTCTGACTGGCCAAAGTTTCTCTTGGCTCCCCAGCTGAACTGGCAAAGTTGACTTTTGCCACTCCAAGGATAAAAGGCCAGGTCTGGGACTGGCTCTTACCACTCAAAGGAACATAGAAATGGTCAAGCTGTTACAGGGAGCTGACAGAATATCTTGGAGAGCTGGATATGCTGTCCTAACACCATCACAAGAGGCGGAAATAGCAGAGGGGGGAGCAGGGCAGTACTTTGTATCCTCCCATTCCAGCTTCCCAAGTCTGCTCTATCTAAAATACCTAGGAAAGCCACCACCATTCCAGCTGCTTACTTTGCCATCAGTGACAGCCAGCTTAAGTGAGCATTCCCCATATCTTGCTGCCTCAAGGCCCAGAAACAGCTTCATTTCTCCTGGTGGAGGGAAGATAGTGCTTTTATTTCTCTGTCAGGCTTAGAAAAGCCATAATACAGCAGAGCAGATAGGAGAGCCCAAATAAAGAAGAAGAGCACAGGCTGACTATGGGGCCAAGTGCCCAAGCCGCTCATTTGCAGGTAACCTGACATGCCCAGCACACAGCAGCTGAGCTCTGGGTGGAAACTAAAACGTGGGGCTGGGAAGTCATGTAGCTGAGAGGGATTTGCATGGCTGTGCCCTATGTGCTGTAAGCTCCTAGTGCTTACGTGCTGGGAGGGACAGAGTTCCTCCTGCCTGGCACAGAGCTGCTTCAGCCCTGGGCTGCGTGCTGCCCAGCTCACACCTTGGCCCCTCTTGGATTCATACATGCCACACAATGCCTTCACACAGATATATTTATCAAGCTAAAAAAAGTTCTGGTTAGCTGTTGTGTTGGCTGTGAGGCCAAGTGGCACTATCTAGGAGGGGAAAAGAGGCCACCTGGAGCTGTAAAAATCTCACAAGCCTGCAAAATAAGGAGGGCAGCATGCTGGTGGGAGGTTGGATATTTACTGGAGTAGAAGAATTCCAGTTCAGAAATGATTCATTTTCACGGCACGGTCCCTCCTGCAAGCATAAAAAATAATTTTCCTTTTTACATATTTCCTGGAATATGTGATTGTACTAGAAGAGCACTTTATGCTCCTGTTATGAAAGGGAATCCAGTCCAGTGGGACGAAGTCATTCTTGGAATAACTTTCAGTGAAATCAAGAGTTACAACTGGACTGACTTCGGTGTAACAAGTCCTCGGGATATTGGTGGCTGCTGCAGTCATGTTTTTGTAGGCAGTCTGGATCTACAAGTTTTCCTAGTATAATAATTGCAGTAAGAACTGTGAGGTTTTGTAACCAAACTCATTTATGCTGGCAAAATCCCTTCTCTGGATGATAGAGAGCTGACTTATACCACTTAATTTCTTCCAGTTTTTACTTGGGAATTGCTGTTCTATTATGAAATGTCTTTATGCTCTCTGCACAGTAGGTGTGAATGATTACTTCTGCATTGTTGTAACAGTACCTTTTTCTAGCACAGACAAGCTGAAATGTCTAAACTATTTTATTTTGTATAATGCAAATATTAGAATATGGTTCGGGAAGAAAGAAACTACCATCTTAAAACAAAATAGATTGATGCCCTACAATAGCCTGGAAGGCAAATTCTGTGTGACAGTAAGAGAACAGAATTCACCAAAATAATCTAGAATATTTTCTTTCATTATTTTTATCAGGGTTAGGATATTTATTTCCTAAGCATCTACATGAACTTATAGCCTGTATATGTCTATTTTCATTTCTAGGATCCGAGTTAAACTTGTTTGCAGCATGCAAAGAAATTGAGCAGGATATGATACCACTTAATGTCATCCCCGCTTAGAAGTGCAGTAGCCTTGCAGTATCACTGCCTGGCCAGCCCAAAGGGCAGTGGGACACGCACAGACTTGCCAATGCCAGTTTGACTGCAGATGGTCTAGGGAACTTCTGGGAAGCAGATGTTCCCTGAGGCATGTCCTGAAAGGGAGCATGATAAAGAGAACAAACTTGCAGGGGCAAAAATCTAAGTATGGGGAAATATGGGGCATCTCCTTGAAGGTGGGATTTCACCTTGTATTTTGTCCTGGAAAGAATGGAGATAGGCTCGGAAGGTTCTTAAAACAAAGATAAGCAGATGTGTTTGATGGTTTAAAATCGGTGAGACTCAACCTGTGCTTGTAGAGAGCAGCTCTACAATATATGCACGTGTATGGCACAGACCTTAGGAAAATTCCAGATCAGTATCATAGTGTTCCTTAAAATAAGCCCCAGAGATAACTCACACATCTCAGCAGAGATGGGAAAGCTGATGAAGGACAAAGAGTCTATGTGGGATCTAAAAGGGAAGAAGGGGGTTTGGGGTACCTGAATTTGCAGATTACTTCTGAGTGGCCCATTGTGGGTTAGAATAATGAAAAACAGGCCCTTTGTCCTAAAGCCTCCCCTTGACAACCTGTTTCTTGAGGCAACTTGGAGCTCACAGCAATTAGGCTGTGGGTGGGAGGAATTTGTTCCGGGGGAGTCAGGGCTATTCTGACATCCTGTAGCTGGGTTTCCCCAGGGCTCTTCACTCTCCTGCCCATCACAGGAGTAATGCATATCCTTGATGCGACAGCAATGGGGCCTTGGGACACCAGGAAAGGTGGTGCTGGAAACAAAGAGCCATTGCCAGTGATTCAATGGCCTGCAGCTCATTTGCAGTGAGGCCCAAGGGGTGTGCTCCTTCCTGCGGCAACCTGGGGCACAGCAAAGTCACTCCACTCATTGTGCACGTGCAAAGAAGCCCATCTGCATGTACAGAGAAATACCATCAGCCACAATATAAATGGACTTGTATAAATTGGGTTGAATTCTTCTCTTACTGAAGAGGTAAGGAGGTCAGTGAAAAGAGGTGACAAAACAGCAAGCAAAGAAAACAACTTTTGCAGCAGCCCTGTAAAGTGTATGCAGCTACAGGGTCAATGAGTGTGTGTCTCACAACCCAAGAAAGGATGTTGCAGAAATCAAGGTATAAGAGAAGGAGAGTCTGGCACAGTTTGAGCTACCAGGCTGGCTAAAAAAAAAGCTGTATCTTGTAGATATTATCAAAAAATAGTCTGCAAGACTAAAATAGCATGGATATATCAAGGTCTAAAAAGAGATCAGAAATGAAGCCCAAAAAGATTGTAAGTCATATGAGATGCAGAACTTTACAGCCTATAAAAGACAGTGATGAAAATTAAATTATACTAATTCACACTACCTAGTTTAGATCTCCAATCACCTGAGCCAAAACAAGCAGACAGCTTTATTTACTGTTTTTTCTTTTTTTTCTGGGATGTACAAACTGAAGGTGCTGTATGCCAGAACTCCCATGCTTCTCATATATAGACCACGTTTCTTGCTTGCACAGGCCTCTCTCTTCTGCCAGCACCTCAAGCATGTGCTTTGGTGGCTACCTCAAAAAGTGCCTGGAGGACTGAAAAGGGGAGAAGCAAGAAACTGTGTCTGGAGGAACAGGCTGTGTAAATCCCACTCTGCAGGTCAGACATCTGCCTCAGGCTTGCAGAGTTGTGCAGAGTATTTCATGTGCCACCTTCTCTTGCCAATGGGTTAGGACGCCCACCAAATGAGGTTGGTGTCCTGGTCTTGAACAGAGAGTAGCAGATCTGACTATGAACAGGGACCAGCAGCTCACACAGGCAGCTGCCTAGCAAGTGTTGGCACCACCAGGGGTGTAGCCAACTGCCTGGGGGCATTTTAGACTTCAGTTACAGACCCAGGACCCTTAGTTAAGCATATATCCCGCTAAGATACTCTAATCTTTCATCTGATTTAACCCTCCATCCCTGCTCAGGGGTATTAAGGGTTTAGTTCAGCATTTGCAACAGGACCCAGATAGATGAAGAGCTTAAGGTGAAAGGACAGGGTAAGCAGAGGGGCTGCAGCAGAGGCTGATCCTTGTCCCATGTGGGGAACAGCACAGATCCCTGTCATTTGTGCTGTGTGCTGCTACAAGCACTGGACATGAGCCAGCTCAGCATGAACAGTCCCTGCATGAGCACACCATGCTCAGTCCGAGGAGAGACCAGGGCAGCCACGGGAGGGGCGGGCAGGCATGATGCTGGGGCAGCTGCAGCACCCCATGGGGCAGCATGGGGAGAGGAAGGGAGGGAACATCTCTACTCAAAGTCCTGCTTGTGCAGTCATAGCTTGTCTGCAGCCACAGCCTGTAAGCAGCCATATGGACCCAACCAAGCTGGAGACTCAAGACGTCTTCCAGCTGTTGAAGTGTCAGTACCTCAGTCCAATCCCACCCCGGCTGTTACCATTCTCCTCCTAACCACCACTACCCTCCCAGGTTTGTCAGCAAAACTGCTTGTACATGCTTCCCCTGGCCCTCTGGAACCAAAGTGAGCCGTGCTAGCTCAGGCAGCTGGAACACAAGGTCTGCCTGTATCCAGTTCAATGCTAGTAAATAGGTCAAGGAAGGCTGGCGGGGGGTGTGTGCGCCTGAGTGCTGGGTGAGCGGTAATCTCCTCAGCTGACAGACCTGGAGTTTACAGACAGACTTATGCACCTCTGCACTGATTTGCCCCATGCACCCAGGAGCTGACTTTGGCTTGTGTTCAGTGCAAGCTACACCAAGAGGGTGAGTTTGGTCAGAGGAACTGCAGATGTGCCCAACACTTTTTCATCCCTACATGCTCCTTGACTGCCTCTTCCCCTCAACTGGCAGTCATGGAGAAGGTTCCATGTAGGTTCCATGTTCCAGCTGAGGTCAAGCAGAGCCACACCACCCTGCACACACTGCCAGGGGCACAGGCCCTCCCTCCTGGAACAACAGGGTGTGAAAACAGGGGGTGTAGATGGTCCTGGCCATGCAGGGTGCATTCCCTCTGCCTCAGCAGACAAGAGCATGATGCTGCTGAGCTGCCTTCTCACACCAGCAGTTTTCATGCCCCTAGTTGCTTGCAGCTAGTGAGAAATGGTTTTGGTGATGCTTTAAACGCTCAGATCTTGACTACTGGGGCCTAGCAATGCTCTTCTCCTGCATATAATACATGTCCTGTGGTGTAGATGGGTTTGGGGTTGAGCTTATGAGAGCACAGAATTTGCAAGTTCTCACCTCTTCCTTCCTTCCTTCTCAAGCACTCTCAAACCAAGATGCCACAAACAAACCACTTTGTTGCAAGAGCCTGTACTACTGTTTTCTGTAACTCAGAACTGCAAAATCACTTTCTCTGGGTACCTTAGCAGGCATCAGTGTGGGATTCTCTGACAAGGGATCCAAGGAGACCTGGTGTTGACTTCTCTGTACAAGCAAGAACCTTACACTCTAAATAAGATAATTATCAAGATGGTGTTTGTGCCCATTCTTGTTTTTGGGGACTCTCCTTTCTCTTTGCCACCATGACTCATAAAACTCATTAAGCCAGAGTATGCCTAGCAGAACATTTAATTACACAGCAGTTCAAGGGCAGTGATGGGATTTATGTTTAACAGGCTGACAGCAAGATGGCTTTATCTACAAAGCTGTTTGGATGTCAGTATAGCCAGTGGCATCCATAAGGCTAGGCAAGCCATACCAGGCACCAAAACAGCAAGGAGGAAGGTAAAATTTATGCCAGAAGTGGGCTCAAGACACTAGTGATTTGCATAAACAGTTTGAAAATCTGCCTGTCATCACCATGTCTGGGGCAATGTGTGGAAACATTATCTGGTAAATCAACAGCCTTGCACTGCACAGTGACCTAGATAGGAAATACAATGCAAGGAGGGGGAAGGTGAGACTGTGCACTGTTGTAACACATAGATCAGGTTATTTACTGCTGCTTTTATTCTAGCTATGAGTTTAATAGTCAATAAACCACTTGAAAACAAGTTCTAGCCTCTCCCTTCCTTCTCAGACACTCTCACAGCAACACAGCATGCAGCCAGACCAATTTATGAACAATGTATTTCAGTACTTAGCAAAATGTTAACAAAATACTCTCAAAACCACTGTACACATCTCAGCTACACGTGCACGACTTCAAGAGTACAGCCTTAGGGTGTCTGAGAAGCTGCTCAGAGGGATTACACCAACATTGGAGTGACTACTTATCTCTCATGTGTGTGAACAGCCTTGTTTACATGAAGAACCTCTTTCCATTGTGGCCTTTGAGATTGCAGGAGGTGATTCAGTTGCAGCCAGCTAGGATATGCAAGGATGATTTTGCTCACTGGAATAAAAAAGCAAAGGGAAGTTTTTGGGAGCTAATGCATGACACTGTTAGAAATCCTCTCCCATTTGTACATTTTGTCCTGATTACTTAGAAGCCAAGCATAACCAAGTGATTTGTCACCAGTTTCGGTTTTGTGAGGTTTTTCTCCTTGTAATTTATCTTACAATTAGCACATTGTATCATATACTCTAGCCCGTCTAAGGTCTGATCTTAAAATCCTACCATAAAACCTCAGCACACTGAAAGAAGTAAGTACTGTTCTGGTACAGAAAACACATCTCCCTCACCTTTAAAGAAACTGTAGCTGCATGACACTTTCAGGAAGGCAGAGGAATGATAGCCTTGTAGGGCAATGGCTCAGTGTTCCTATATTATTATTATTTCCATATTGTTTTTACATCAACAAAATAAAGATTTCTCTTAACTCTGAAACACTGCTGGCAGGAAGAAAAACATTTAAAGACTGCATATCAAAGGTCTTCGAGATCAAACAACTTATCTATAGAACAGTGCTCAATATGCAATCTGTCAGCAAGAAAATAGTTTGCTTTCATTTTTCATTCTTCTGCAAACAGAATACTGTCTCCCAAATTAGCGTTGTTCACTCCAAATTACTGAGCTTAGCCAAAATTAAGCCTCTTTTTTATATTTTCAGATTTTTTTCCCCCAAAAGTAACCAAACAAGTAATGGAGTATGCCTCTTTCAAATGTAGCATATACAATACTTTGATATTGCCATGAGGCTGAGCTATCAGAAGTCAAGAATGAAATTTTCCTTTTTCAATCCCATTTTTTAAAGTTATTTCTTTTGAAAATAATACATGAAACTTTACCCAAACACAATTTCCCCCTCATATTGAAGCTAAATCTTGGAAAATACACTGTAGCTAAATTTTGGAAGACAATGCTTTTTCATCTGCCATCACAATCAAGGGACCTACATTAATGGAAAGGGAGAGTGTTAGGACAGATTATTCTAGCTTCTGTAACAGTCACCTAGTTTTCTTCTATATTTACATATTTTTTAGAAACAAAATTCCAAGTGTTTTGCTCTTGGGACTTAGTCCAGAGTTATGTTTATGATTACTCTGTCACATATTATCACACTCGTGACAGTCCATCAGAGCAATTGAATAATTTCTGCATGGCAAACTACAGCATTTCTTACAGCATGTATTGGTGTTTTCACTGGTCCCAGTGAAATCATTTCTCCATTTGTTGTGGAAAGATCCCCTCTTCAGGAGTGTTTCTTGACTGATTGAGGCAGGTATCTTTTTTTGTCGTTTGCAGCTGATAGTCGCTGTGGCTGCATTTTCCACATTGCTGGCAGTAGTTTCTGTGTAGCATCTAAGGGAATTTCTCCCTGTACATGCATTTTTGGGAAGAGCCTTACATCTTAATTATTCTCCTCTCAACCTGTCCTCACACCTCATCTTAAAATGTTCCTGTTCCCCTTCCTGGTCCCATCACACTGCTCCACAACTCTGCTTCCTCTGCCTCCATTGGAGCTCAGCACTCCCCCACACAACGACATTGCAAAACCTCCTCAGGGATGAAGACCTCCTCTATTTATAGAGCACTGAGGCTAGATGAAAGTTTCCAGAGAGTTTTCTAGAAGAGCACCCACTTAGCTGCTCTGAAAGCTTACAAAGGGAAACAAGCTTGGACCTTGCTTCAGAGCTTTGCCTGGCATCGAACAATCACTAAACCTTTGCAGTACAGTATATAGTGCACCAGGCATGCATTTGATGTTATACATTGGCATTTATGAACCTCTGAAAAGTTTTCTTCCTGGCATGCTTGGGGCAGATTCTCTAGCATGAACCCATATTCTCAGTTGACTTTCGTCCTAAGTCTGTGATTCAGTGCTATCTTAAGATAACAGAGAGGAAAAACTGTTTTTAGCTTTGTGCTGTGGTTTTTTCCTTAAAAGATTGAGGCTGATACTTTTAAATCAAAAACAAGGTTCCATTAACAAATGCGCTGCTGCATGTTGCTCCACAAAGATATGACTCAGCGTTTCTTTTATTCATGTCACAAGTTAAATACAGAATATGCATTAAAATAGTGGAGAAATGGTTGCTGTAACTACAATATGGTAGGAGTCAGGCTGGGTTCACAGGATGGGCATATCCACAAACACGAGTCTGTGTGTGTATATGACCTAGCCATGCTCAGCCTCTCAAACTGATAAGCTGCTGTTTATTAAAAAAAGAAAGAAAAAGGCAGCAAGCCCTTGACTACTTTTGCCCACAGCACATGGCTTTTACTGGAGGATGTGTTTGCAAAAAGGGAGGAGTGTTGCCTCCCACACAAATTTCAACAACGATTTGAACAATTTGGTAAATAGATGAGGACAGAATCTTCATCTATTGTCTGCCTATCCCCTCCAGTTAGAAGTCAATCACACAGTGAGGAAGTTCTAATATAGAAATCCTTTTTAGGAATCTGCTTTTTAATGAAAACTCCTGAACGTGGTCCCAGCATTACCAACAATCTGAGGGCACATACACACCCCAAAACAAACAAATGAACAAATAACAAAACACACTCAAAACAACAACAAAAAAAGAGAGAATAATTCCAGGGAGAAAATGTAAGCCTAATGCAACAGGAAAGGAAGAAAAAAAGTGAAATCCACCTCCTGACAAGATAAGCATAATCATCTTCCATTGCACTGTAAGTGGATGAAAAAGCAGCAAATTCTTGTTGACCTGTTTTTGCTTCTCCATAAAAATGAAAGGCCATTTCTTCTAGTACCAATAAATGCCACCTTTTCTCTAGGTCACTAATTAGCTAACTGGGTGAGCAAGGAACAGGTTCGGGTGACTCTAACAGTGACAAACTGATGCAGAATGATAGCAAGACTCAGACACAACCCAGCACTAATTACAGCTCTGTAGCACATACTATCACTCTGAACACAAAACAAGGATGTTAATGATACAAATTCAGCTGTGTGTTTGCACAAAAACCTTGTAAGCTTAATTTTCCAGGACTTAATATTTTGGTACTCCTTTGGAAAAGCTCTCCAATGTACAATTCCAACATTATGTTTCAGTGGATTCATGAACAGCGTTGTGCCATCTGAATGCCTATTGAAAGAGGTAAAATGAATAGTGTCAGTTTAGATCATGCAGGGAGGAGACACAATTTTCATAATATGAGAATTCAAATTATTGTATATCCAGTGCTAGCATTCCTGGTTTAGTAAATATCTGTCCTTGGTATAAGTGGCTTGGGATGTGCTTTAAAACACGATGAAATACCTTACTCTGGTATTAGTCAAAGAGTATTTGCACAGAGGGTTGTGCTTGTTAGCATAGGAAGAATAAGAATACAGAGAACACTATCATAATGAGTGTGCATCAATATCACAAGTTTTAATACCATATTTATTCAGTTCTAAAATATCAAGAACTAGTATCATCAATAGCCAGAACCTTTCAACTACTAAAACCTGAAAAGAAAAAGAAACAAACAAAAACTTACAAAATCTGAGTCCCTGGCATGCTGTTGGCACCATCGATAGCCTGAAACACCTCTCCTTGCATCCTTAGATAGCAGTATCAGGTGACACTAGCCATTACCCTGTCTTGGTATACAATATCCTGCACTTTGGATCTGCTGATTCCAATACAGTTTCAAAATGAAAAGCTTCTCTTCAGTCAGAGAGAAAGTAGAAATGGGTCAAGTTACATAATATGAAGTAAATAAGACTGAAGTTACATGACGTGACTGAGTCAGCTTACTATTCTGACTTGGGTGGTCCTGCTTTTCCCTCCCCAACTCCTGGCCCTGCTGGTCCACACCCTCTCTTACACCACATCAAACCACTTGGTAAACTGATCCAACTTGTTAATCCAACAGAAAACTACTCTCTTGAACTGACTCACCAAAGGGCTTGACAAGAGTGATGCCAAGGAGCATGGCTCTGGAGGGAGCAGAACCACCCTTTCTGGTGGCAGCAACTCAACACCATGTCTTAAATGAGCTGCAACTGAAGAAAGCGTTGAAGAAGGGCACAAGAGGAGCACTGAAGGCAAACAGAAGGGCATGGAGTAAAATCCTGTGTCTTTGGGAAGAATGGAAATGCAAGAATAGACATCACAAAGCCCTTGGGATGGGGTAGACACTGAGGGGTGCAAAGGCAAGAGAGCAACAGGATGTTGCATTGTATTATGCATCAGAGGGGAGCATGGGAACAGGCACTGTCCTGGCAGAAGGAGGAATGGGTAGTGACAGAAGACATGCTACTGAGTCCACCTTAATTGTGGTGACTCTTTGGGATTCAGGCTCACAGTGCTTGTGTGTGTGTGTGTCCGTAGCCAGCCCTGGGAAAGGTGAGCTCTTCAGGACAGATGTGCATTCTCAATAGTTTTAACAAAACATGAGCTATAATATTTTATCCCCATTGTTCAAGAAAAGAGGGAGGACACCATTGTTCACTTGAAAAACAAACAAAAATGAAGCCCGTCCCCATTCTTCTCAAGAAATTGCCTCATCAAAAAAAGAACAAAAATCAAACCACCAAGTGTTACTGAGGAATACTACCCAGTCAGTCTTACCAGCTCACAACCTCACTCACTATTATCTTTTCCTTCCTCTCTTAAATTACTGAGACAGGTCTCTTCTTTCATAGCAGCAAATGTTTTAAGCTCACTGTTTTCTTGGAATCTCCCCTACTTGTACAACTGCCTCCATAAGAAAAAGAGTTTAGGGATAACAGAAATTGTGCTATCTGGAGAAAAGGAAAAGAAACTGCATCTTCAACCCAATGATAAAATGTCCAGTTTTTTAACAAATATGTCTTCATAATTTCAGGAACACTTCTTGAGCTCCTCTCTTCAGCTCTGGGTAACTGTTTCTAGGTAATCAAAAAAAAAAAAAAACCAAAAAAAACCCAAACAAAACAAAAAAAACAAAAACCCCAACTGGAGACTTGGTAACTCATTAAATGGCTCTATATATTGCAAAACATGAGCTGAGGTATTCTCAAGCTTCCCAAACCAAGGGGCAGAGAGCAAACTGTCCTTGCCTACACCTCAGGGCATCCCTGTTCCCTTTTCCAAATACAAAACCAGGCACTGGCAGAAGTAAGAACTACGTGCCTGGCAGCCAAAAGATGAGGAAAGAGAAAATATGATGTGCAGCAAATCAGGTACACACAAAATAATCACGGCAGGTCACATCATCCTAACACTGCACGGCATTGTTTCCACCTTAATGATCTTTCAGCATGTCACCATGCTGAATCATGATGACAGAGGGGCAGGAAGCACATATCAGATGCAGAATGAAAAGGTCTTTTTGTGATTGTGGTGCTATGAAGTGCTGGACTTTATGTTGGAGTCACCTGTTCTCACTCTGGAAGACTTGTCTGCACCAAAATCAAGAGAAGTTCCTGGAGCAGTACAGATAAATTTGACCAACATACAGATAAAACAGGAATCTCTCTCTTTTTTTGCCCCCAGAACTGCTTATTTCTGTATCAGTGCATGGATTTCAAATGGGTTTAACAAATGTTCTTTGAAAGTAATTTTCTGTTCATAACTGGACTTTAAGCACCCTGAGGGCCTGCTGGCTTGCTAAAATTAGAGACCAAAAATGTACATAATTGTCAATCTTTAGCAAGACAGTGAGTTCTTTTCTAACCAGAGCCAGAAATACTCCCTCTGGAGAAATCTCACAAACAATGTGAAAAAAAGGTTTTGAACTTTCCATGGTACAAAGCTGAAAATGAGGACAAAACTGGAATGAGTTGGTCTTGAGCATTTTCTAAGCTATGTTGCATTTCCACAGCTTTACAGATACAGACATCTGGAAGCAGAATTTTCAGCTAAAAAGAAAAAAAAGCCATTGTTCTGTACTTCACTAGCATAAATAATTTTCCTTAAATGTGAATAAAATTATTACAGTAGACAAAAATTTTAATATGTATAAATATCTCTGGATCAACCCTAACCATATTTTTGGTGTAATAAAAATAGGCTATATTCCCAGATATGAAAAGGCATATAATTTCAGACAGATTCAGGGACAACAAAACCAATTTTAGTTAAATAGCCCGGAGGAATCTCATAATATTAAAGGCAGTATTAAACACAAGTTTACATAGAGTAATTGAGAATACTCCTTATAATTTAGTCCAACACTTATAAACTCAGACTATAACGAAAGGTTTTTTCTTTTGAACATTAGACCATTATGATATTCAGTGACAACCAACTTATTCTATTACTTTAATTTCAGCAAAAACTTTTAGGGAAACTCTACAATGGCATCAACAAGCACTAAGCAGGATGAGAGATGGTACAGGATACTGCAGATCATTTTCAGGGCTCTGAGCCAAATTCTCTGTTGTTCCAAGTGCCCTTTGCTACTTCATACTGTGGAAAATACCAAGTTCTTGGCATATCAAAGCCTGGATCTCGAAAATTTCTGAGACCCCTTCAGTTATGCTGCCCTAGTGATTTGAGGGGACCCTGTGTTTGGTCATGTGCTCCTCTGTAATGGTCAGCACTAGTCTCGCAGGGCAATGACTCCCCCACCTTCCAGATCACCTCTATTGGGTGACCCTTTCCTTGCTTTGCAGAACAGGGTCCAGGGGAGGTATCTGGGAGACAAATAAACCATCCTAACCCTTTGAATACCTCAGGAAAGAGCATGCATTCAACAAAGGAGCACTTGCATAGCCTTGTGGATGTACTTTGTACACTTTGTCCTGATTAGAAAGGAAGTGACTTTAACAGAGAATCCAACTCAGACAAACAGTTCTCTCCTTTACTTTGGAAAAGCTGCAAACCTGTTACAGTTCACTTGCTAGTATGAAAAGCAAGCTTGAAAAATGGCACTGGTGAGACCAGTGAATAATGGTCTAAGTGGAATAGCAGCAGTCAGGCTGAAGAACATGGTGGAGTGGTCTGGGTGGAAGAGAGCAAATGCTACAAGCCCCCAAGTTCTGACTTTTAATTTTGACACTGTTGTGGACATGCATCTGTCTCACTGACACCTTATACTACCACCTACCTCAGGAGCACATGTAGCTTCCAAGAGGCCTGCTGGCAGCAATGAAAAACTTAGCCTGGAGTCCAAGCATTTTTTTTCCCATTCACAGCAAAACTATCTCAACATGAGATTACTTTTCATTCAAACTTTATTTCTAAACTGACTTTGTAACCTTCTATAACCTTGTTACTCTGCATTCCTCTTCTCCCCGGGCTTCAAGGATTCTTTTTTGGTTGCTTGTATAATCTCAGCGCTGCAGTACGCAAGCTATGTAAAGCATGGTATAAATGCAGCTATTATTACTACTTAATAAAAACAGAGAAGTTATTCACTGACCAACCTTTTCTTTTTTCCCTTTCTAATAAACATATCAGATCCATATCTAAGTGGTGATAAAAAACAATGACCTTGCACTGAGTTTATCCCACAACATCCTCATTATGACTGGTATTTAATTTTAAAGACTTTTCACTGCATTCTCTGCAAAGCAGTATGTCTCATCATTACCTAGTCACTGGTAAAGTTCTTTTCCAACATCCACTGACAGACAAGAAATTAGCTATCTTGGAAAGGCCACTTTAGGGAGCAAGTGAAGAGTAACCAGCTGAAAAGAAAGAGAAGTAAGTCCCTTCCTCTTCAGTTCTGGCAATCATCACGTTGGTTTTTGTTGTGCTTTGTCCTTACACTGTCTTTTAAGGAACAAGGTCTTTGGCAATGAATAGGGTCTTATATGCTAGGAAAACATTTCTAGCATGTTGCAGACACTATTGTAACATAAATACTCATTGTCTTCCTGAGTTTCCTTACCACCACTGCTCCCCAACACAGCTTTGTCACTGTAAAACAACCTTCATTAAGTTGTTTTGTGCCACTGATGTAGTGCTGTAACAATAAAATAAGGCAAATGCTTCATACACCCAAAGATGGATTTTGTAGAACGTGGTATTTCTGTTGACCATGCTGTGAAACAGTATGATGTCAAGACAACCTGAAGTAGCTTAGCACAATAGCAAATGTGAAAACTAAGACCTTTAATTGCATCCCAAAAGACATGTGGAAAAGAGAGGGAAAGAACAAAAGACTTCTGAAGCCAAATTAGCCTGTAAATTAATAACTATCATTAGATTTTAGCCAGGCACCATACTTGTGCCTTGGTTCTTTTCTTAGTTGTTTCATGGTTGGATGATTGAGTTTCAAGTCTGTGACTTTCATCTCCATTATGTTTGCTGAAGGAGTACACAACAAATGCAAAAGATCTTTAACTCTTCAGTTTCTATCTGGCAGAACACCCTTGTTTACATTTCTCAAGTTTTTGAAAATAACAACCTTGACTCTCTTCTCATTTAGCCAGTTTAACAATGCTGCAAGTTCAAGGAAATCAGCTGAATTAATTTCATTTTAAAGCAAACTAGAGGAATGCCTAAGCCTAGTATTTTTGACATACCTCATATACCTATAGTTGAAGGAAAAACTCTCATTAAGCCTACATTAAAAATCTGTCCACTTAATGCTCTGGACTTAAAACTTGTTTTTAATCCACTTCCTTCTGCCCTTATCACAAAGAAATTACTAATCTGGAACTTTGTTTTTAGTTTCCATCTCTTCCAGTTCATTTGCCACTTTTTTGTTTGTTTGTTTGTTTTTGGTGGTTGTTGTTGTTTTTAATTCACCCTTGGAGCTCACTGGTCATATTCACCTTGAAATTCTATCCACTGGGCTTTCATGACCTTGTCCCCTCAGTACTCCTTCTGCCTTTCTAATAATTCACCCTGGTTTTCCTTCTCATTTTTCACAGGCACTTGTAGCCTTAGCACATTTTGTTTCTCCTACATTCTTCGTATAGTACACTCAGGGCCTAACATTCCTCCAAGTCCTGTTACTATGCCAATCAATCTTAAATCCGGTTCTATAGGAGAGATGATAAGAACAAAACCATTTTATTTGCATACATAAAGTCATCTCATTATAATACAAGTATATTACAGTCTTAAGCCTCACAAAAGCCTATGAGAAGCAAAAGCATTAGTATTCGTCTTCTACAGTGGCAGAGAACAAGTCACTTATCCAAACTCACATGAAATCCTGTGGCAGCCTCTGGGTTACCAGAGGATTCCCCTTTCCACACCAAGATCTGTATATTGGCACACGTATTTTACACTTCTTGAGCTTTAGAATGGATTTGTTTAACTTACAGGCAGTGCAGACCAACTGTATGCATTGTGTCTCACCAGCCCAGCCCATGGAGCAGAGACTTGCTGTCTGTTCACCAAATGGTTCTCTGAGAAGATGGGCGGCAGAACATCCAACCCCAGAGCAATCCTTGCTCACCTCACCACACGGCTCGGAAGCACCGACCACCATGTTGGGCAGTACTGCAGGAAACAGCAGAGTACACTCCACTTTCCTAAACTATACCACATGCAAGCAATGCCACGGTTAATCGGATCAGTCGAAGCTTAAACATCACCTCACAGGAGTCCAGGTCCACATGTGGCTTCTGACAACCGACGTGACTGAGCTGAGACCTTTGTCCCTCCACCAGCACTGCTCTGCCAAACGAACTTCCTTTTTCCTGTCAGGGACTTTACCATGTTCATCACAGCACAGGCCACAACTCCTGGCATCTCCTTATTCTGGCAGCTACATCAACCGGTTCCTTCTTCCTGCTTTTTGCTTTTTCTAATCAGCCTAGCTCCGGCCTTCATTACCACCGAGTTAGGTGGGACACAAGCCACGTGTTATTTATGAAGGAGACAGCACATGTCTCTCCCGGTCTACCAGCTATCCAGCGGGAATATTTTGGGGCCTACGGGAGTGACAAAACCTGCCCCTCCACAGTGGCCGGGTGTCACCACGGCCACCCTGCCTGTCATTCAAGCCACAGCGCCCAGCTTCCATGTCACCCGCTGCTCCACGGTGCCGCCTCACCTGCGGCAGGCTCACACTCCGGAGGGGCAGCGGGGCAGCTCGCTACTGGGGTCACGGGCACCCACATATTAGCGACCTGCCCAGCGACGACGGGGCGGCCCCGGCAGCCCAGACCGGTGACATTCCCCAGCAATTTCCTCACTGTCCCTGCCGGGAAGGCCGCACTTGTCATAGGGGCAGAAGGGCGCCATCCCCACGGGAAGAGTGGCCGGAGGCCTGTCCGTGCGCCCAGGGCCGGGCCCCACGGCTGTGACGGCACCCCTCAGCCCCTCACGCAGCGGCGCGGAGGACGCGCCCGGCCCCGGCCCGGCCCCGCCCAGCCCAGCCCGGCCACGCCCGCCTGACGCGCCAGCGGCGCTGGCGGGCTGGAAGTGGCGTACGTGCACAGTGGGTCGCTGGAGTGGCGCCTCCTCCTCCTCGCCCCGGCACAGCGGCGGAGGCGCGGTGGGTTGAGGCGGTGGCCGCGCTCGCCCGTACTGTACCGGGCAGAGAGGCCGGCGGGGAGCGGAAGGCAGCCCCGCTCCGCGCCACCCTGCTCCCCCTCGGCCGTTCCGCCGCCGGCGGGGCAGCGATGAGGCGGCGCTAAGCGGCGTTAGCGGCGCAGGGAGGGTGGCGCGGGCCCCCGCGCCCCGGCCGCCCCGGAGGAGGCCGCGGGCCGGCGGAGGCGGAGGGCGGCGGCGGAGCCGGAGCCGGGCGGCCATGATGCAGTGAGTGCTCCCTCCCCGCGCGGCCGGGCGGGGGCCCGCGTTAGCGCCGCTCCCGCCCGCCTCCTTACATAACACAACCCGGCGGAGCGGGGCTGCGGCGGCACCGCCAGCGCCATGGCGAATGACAGCGGCGGAGGCGCCGGCCAGGGCGGCCAGGGCGAGAGCAGCGGCGGCAGCAGCAGCGGTAGCAGCAGCAGCAGCGAGCGGGACCGGCAGTACTGCGAGCTGTGCGGGAAGATGGAGAACCTGCTGCGGTGCGGACGCTGCCGCAGCTCCTTCTACTGCAGCAAGGAGCACCAGCGCCAGGACTGGAAGAAGCATAAGCTCATCTGCCGCGGCGGAGGCGCTGCGGTGGCTGGTGCAGCAGGGGGCGCTACCGAGCCCCGCAGCGGGCACCCCCCGCCGCCCCGCGCCCACGGCGGAGCCGCGGTGGGCGGCGGCGGCAGCCGGGCGGGGGTCGGGAAGGGCGCAGCGCCGCCGTCCCCGGAGACCGCCGCCGAGGCCGCCCCGCTGACCAACAACCACGTTGCCGCTGCAGCTGCTGGTGATGAGGTGGAGGCCCCGGCCGCGGCCCAGTCTCCGTCGTCTTCCGGGGAGGCAGTGTTGCTGTACCGGGACAAGTCGAACCTGTACCCGGGCGGCGTGCAGGCAGGGCCCGGCGGGGCCGCGCTGCGTCCCAACGGGCAGACCAAGTCGCTGCTGCCGCAGCGGCTGGCGCTGGAGTACATCGTGCCCTGCATGAACAAGCACGGCATCTGCGTGGTGGACGACTTCCTCGGCAAGGAGCTGGGCGGACTGGTGGCCGAGGAGGTGCGGGCTCTCCACCACACCGGCCTCTTCACCGACGGGCAGCTCGTCAGCCAGAAGAGTGACTCCTCCAAGGACATCCGCGGCGACAAGATCACCTGGGTGGAGGGCAAGGAGCCGGGATGCCAGACCATCCGGCTCCTCATGAACAGCATGGACGATCTCATCCGGCACTGCAACGGAAAGCTGGGCAACTACAAAATCAACGGCAGGACGAAAGTGAGTGAGGGAGGGAGCTGGGACCCCCGGTGCCCTTCCTCCCCCTGCTCCTGCAGCCGGGGGGATGTTGCGCGGGGGGGCGGGAGCGGGGCGGCGGAGCCGGCGCTTCCCCGGGAGCGGGCGTGTGTGCGCGCACGTGTGCGGCTGTCTGCGGGGCTGCGTGCGTGTACGCACGTCCGTCCGTCCGTCCGGCTGGCTGGCTGGCTGGCTGTCCCTGCGGGACTGTGCGGGTGTCTCTGCGGGGCTGTGCTCCCGCTGCCGCTCCGCTCCCCGGAGCCGACTCATACTTGCGAGTCGTGTCCAGTTCTGGGCGCCTCAGTACGCGAAAGAAATTCCTTGTCTTTCTCTAGAGGGTCACGCAGATGATTAGGGGCTTGGAGCATCTCTATCCTGAAGAGAGAATGCGGGAGCTGAGCCTTTTTAGTCTAGCGAAAAGGGGACAGAAGGGATCTCATTAACGTATGTAAATATCTCAGAGGTTGATGTAAAAAAGATGGTGCCAGCCTCTTCAGTGTTGCCCAGTGACAGGACGAGGAGCAGTGGCCATAAACTAAAACACAAGAAGTTCCACCTCAACAAGAGGAAAAACTTCTTCACATTGAGGGTGGCAGAGCCCTGGAACAGGCTGCCCAGAGAGCTCGTGGAGTCTCTATGTGGAAACATTGAAAACTCGCCTGGACGCCTTCCTGTGTAACCTGCTCGAGGTGACCCTGCCTTGGCAGGAGGGTTGGACTGGATGATCTGCAGAGGTCCCTTCCGACCCCAACAATTCTGTGATTCATGCCCAGCTGCGGTGGGACCCCCAGACCCAGCCGGCCTGGGCCGCAGCCTCGACGGGCAGGTCGCTGTCCCGCGGTCAGCCTGGGGATTGCTCTCTACCGGGAAGGTGCGAAAGGGTTTGTTTGCCTCTTCACTTTTCCAAAGCAGGAAAAAACGGTGATCTTGTCTATATGTCTGTGTCTTGTTAAAAACCCCTTGACCTGGAAGCTTATCCGCTAGGCGATGAGTATTGAAATGTGAGTTCTTTCGTGGACTCCCAAAAAAACCCCAGGGTAACAGTGCTCTGATGGGCTTCGGGAAGCAGGGGGCTGGCTGGAGAGTGTGGAAGCGTTCGTAGGCTCGCATGAATAGGCCGGGTTTTGGTAAGCCTTGGCTCAGGATGTGGCATGCCAGGTGCAGGACTTAAAAATGTGGGCAGGAGACCCGCATCAGTGAGCGAGTGCCCCGGTGGCACAATAAACCCGTGAGTTACAGTGCAGCACTCTGGCAATGGTGTTGCAGCAGGAAGCGGAGTCACAGTGGAGCAGGGCGGCTTTGGGCAGAGTTTTTATGTTACTGTCATCAAACCACTTTTCCGCAAAAATCTTAGTCCTTAGCTCTATTTCGAGACCAGAGAACTGAGTCAAAATCTCCCATTGTATTAGCCTAATTTGTGATTCCCTTCCAGTCCTTTAAATAAAATTCATGCCTTTGGTAGAGGACTAGTAATGAATATTCATTAGTATCTTTTCAGTTAAAAAAAAAAAAGAAGAGGGGTGAAGCCCCTTCAGACTTTGCTACCTCTGTTAAAGCATAAGGAAGCCAGTGAAATGGTAGGAGTCATCCTGCCGAGGTGGTTGCACTGTCACAGATGGACTGTTGTTGCTGCAGCTGCAGAATCTCAGCTGGTAGGAAGCTGCGAGAGGGAGGAAGGGAGAAACTGGAAGGCAAAAAACAGCCCTGGATTTGTTCAGGGCACGGGAAACTCCCAAGATAAAGAAAAGGGGGTGGGAATTTTTTTTTTTTCTTTTTTTTGTAATGCTGTCTTTGCATTTCTTCAGTTGAACCAGTACTGTGCTAAAACTTTCCAATGGGAACATGATCTAGAGTCCTCACAGGTCCCTGCAGGACTTTTCTAAGCAACTTATATTTCAGGCAGTCTTAAATGTCTTCAAGGCTTCAAACTTGCACTCTAAAAATATCAGTGGTTTTGCTAGATTTCAGTTTTATGCAGCAAAAAGGAATATTGCATCTGTTTTTATGTGCAGTGGTATGCTTCTGTAAAGAATAGGTGCCGGGGCTTCAGAAAAGGGCTTTTGGAGTTGTAATCCTGAATCACACATGTAATTCCTGGACTACTGTATTTTACATTCCTACTTGGTTTTCAGTCACTGCTGAAATCCCTCTCTTTGGAGGATCAGAACAAGTGCAGGAATCGGATCAGTAAAAGCACAGTACTTTACTCCTTGGTGGCATGGAAATGCATTACTTTGTCTTCTCACTTTCCCTTGCTTATTTCCCCATGGAAGTCAGTGCTTTTAGTGTGCAGGAGAGCTCACTTCTCTAAAATTTCAGCAAAAGCAGAATGAAAACTGTCATTCACTCTCACACATTTACCTCAGAGTTGAATAAACAGAAGCAGATGATACCTAGAGTATCACTTCAAATAACTTGTATTGTAACCATATAACTTGTAGCCCACTGGTGGTGTTGGCATTGAACTTGATATGACTTCTATAAACTGTCTAGAAGCATTGTATGAAAAAGCAAGAAGAAATTGGTCTGAGATTTATAGCCTGAGTCTCTTGGCTTGTAAACCTGCCTGTCAGGGCAAAAGCTATGTTGTGTTAATAGGATCTAATTCAAACTGATTTACATTCACCAGGGCCAGTCAATTAAGGTAAAGGACGTGAAATAAGGTAGAATGTTAATTGTGAGCGACCTGAGATTTTTACATTTTAAACTCTCTGATAGGTGTTTTCTCTAGACTACCTGGGCTACCTAGAACTGATCTACTTAAACTGACGTGGTTCTACCTAGTCCAGAGTGGCAGCAAATTGCTCTCCAGCCTGAAAGACATCTATACAGTAGTAGTTATGAACTAGGCAAGTGTCTTTGAGGTGTGTGGAGACAACAGCAAGTATAAGAGAATGGCTAACTATTTACTCATCTTGGAAGTCCTGACTTACTGCATTCCTTGCTTTTGTTCTCTTGCTTTCCAGACTCTGCTTCCTTCTTTCTCTAGCAGAGGGTGGCACATACTTGCATATTTGAGCACTAGTGTCTTTCTCCTTCCTGTTATTTTCTAGTTTTTTCTTCTTTCATATTTTCATAAATTCTCTTTTTTTTTTCCTTTGTCTTATCAGTTGCCACATTTGTACATGCATGTATTTCTGTTTCCTGTCTGTCCTTTTCTTACATACCTAGTGGAGGTAAAAACCTGCTCATCAAAATCAGGAAAAGTAATCATCCTGAATCTCACCCAGGTGAGAAGTTTTTTCCTCCTTCCCCATATGGAGCATGAAGAAGGGGTTAAGGGTGGGGGCAGGCTTATGATTTTTTCGCTAGATTTTTCTTTCCCATATTGCAGACTCTGCTGATCTGAAGCTGGTCCTGGAGTAATGCTGCAACTTCCCAGTTGTGGACTGGGTTCCTAATAATCACCATATAACCAGACATTTGATCTATCTGCCTATCCCTGTTTCTGCTTGCCATTACACCCAGTGCCAACCATCTCCTAAACCCTACCCCCTGCCTTTTACTGGAAGGACATTAAATAGACAGTTTGACAGGCCCTGTTACATCCCTTTAGTTTTTCGTTCATTTCCACTCCTAGAAACCTGTCAGAAGACCAATCCTGTTCAAATTGCTGCATTTTAGTGCTCTCCTCTACTAGTAGGCCAGTGGCACCCACTGCTTCTCAGCCACCTGTAGCTTAAAAAATTGCTTTATTTGTTACACATTGTGCAAACATGTGCAAAACTTGCTTTTCTGCTTTTTCTGGCAATTGCTCATCTCTTACTCTGGAGATCCTGGAGTTTTCTGAAGACCTAGGGGACTCTGGATTCAGACTAGTCTGACTGTGCCCTATTAAATCAGATTCTTTCAAAGCTAGTAATGATTCTTCAGAAAATAATTCTCCAAGAGTGAGTGGATTTCTCATACCCTGCTGTTAGCGTTTTTATAAACTAGACAGAAGAGGCTCTCTGCTCTTGCCACTTATTTATGTTACAACTTTTCTACAAACATGTTGGATTAATGCTACCAAGAAAAAGTAAGGTTTATGGGTGTTCTTTCCACTATATCTTATTCTGCAAAATATGACTTGGAGCATGTGTGGCAATAAGAAAACAAATGAAAAATAAGAGGTAGGGAATAAGAACTTGCCAACCAAGCAGATACTGGAAAGTGATGATGGTGCCAGAACTCTGGTAGAAGAAAGGAAAGCGAGCACAGGGCCAGGTGTGCAGCTTAGGTAAGTCCTGCCCTGATTGAAGAACCCGAGAGCTGTGGCTGGAGATCTGGGCTTAGGAATGTCTGTAAAGTGGGGTGCTTCCCTTCATTTTGCTTGTGGCATGTGCAATTACATTGATCCTTCTGTATCATTCTGGAGATTGTTTCACTATCCCACCTTGAATTTATTTCTTGGTAGAAAACTTACTGATCTAAGTAGTTCCTCATGTATGGGTTAGAATTTGCCACCGACTTGGGGGAAAGTGTGGCTAGGTCTCTCTCAGTCTCCCAGTACTCACTTGTGTTGCTTGACCTTGATACAGAATATGACCAATGCTTGTCCTTATCTGTTCTTCCCCTCACAGCAGTGTTTCTGTTGATGTTGTTTTCTTGTAGATGAGTGTGCCGGTCAGCGAAGGATTGTGTGGTGATTCATGGATAGGCATCCCACACACAGTTCTTAAATCCCTATTGGAGTAGAGCCCTGACATGTGATGACTATAGTTTTCATTTGTTGTTCCTCATGTACAAGCCTTTTGAGTCCCAGGTGGAGCAGATGATCAGAAGACTGACTGGGATTTCTCCTGCAAATGATCTTTTGATTGAGAAGCACAGCAGCATCCAGAAAAGAATCTTGTTTACAGCCAACTTTGACATTGCTGAGATTCTGGCAGGTTCTCCTACTCGAGAAAATTAGAAAGATATGCTGGTTTCTGAGGGGCAGCTGTGTGGTGATTGTAACTTTGAAGTGTGGTATGAATACAGTGTGTCTGAGGGTGGGGAGCAGCACCTGTGACTGCTAGAACTTCTCCACACCCCTGTGTGTTAGGCTGTAGTTCAATGAACACTTTGGGCTGGCAGTGCTGGAGAAGTAGTCACTCTTCTTTGCCAGCACAAGTATTTACATGGCCATCCTGTGAACTGGTTTGGGGAACTGATCCATCTGAAAAATAAACTAGCAAAAGAAGTGCTCCTGGTTCAGTGTTCGGATGTTTGTGCTGGCACAGGGGACTGGCAGATGGTGAGACTTTCTTTCAGCAGCAATGCAAATTTATGCCAGTTTAAAGTGTTTGCCAAACTACAGCCTTAGTTTAGCACTTGGAGTCTGATTCTCCCAAAATTTGCCCTTGAAAATTCAAACACAGTTTAAGAAATCTTTGCTAGCTATGTATTTTTTTTCTTTCTTTTTTTTTTTTTTTGTACTTTTGTGTTCAGTGTGAGGCTTGGTTCTTGCCATCAGAAATGCATTCTTCTGTCCTCCAAGAATCTTTCTTGTGACAATTTTATACAGAAACTTTGCTTGTCTACCCACCAGGTGATCCTATGTAACATGTACAGTGGAAATGTATTTTCTCCACATGAAAACTGATTTCCCTTACACTCCCAGCTTCAAAACCAACCTACTCTTACAGTTATTGGCTGTTCCTATCCATTACTCTAGAGTTTTATTAGCATCAAAGACATTCTTGACTTCCCTGTTTCAAGACAGAGCTGGATTGGCATCCTCTGCCATGAGCAGTGTGCTGCATCTTGCTACTGTTTGCTGCTGGTAAGGAAGGTCCCTGGTCAGCTCCATCCCCTTGTGCCAGCTCCAGCACTTGTTCTTCTTCAGGGGCTCTGTCTGATATGGGCAGTTCCAGTACTATTTCACATTTCATGACCTGCTCATTTTTTCTCTGTTGCCTGGTGCATTAGGATAGCTGTATGAAATTCTGGGTTGGTTGTTGCTTGCTTTTCCAAGCCTTTTTTGACTGTAACTGGAGTTAATGTTTTTTAGTTGTTACTGTCCTGGAGGTAAGGAAACTGTAACATTGTAGTTTATGCACATCAGTGATTTCAGTACACTGTGGATAATGAATTTTTTCCTGTCAGTGATATCAATGATTTTTTGACCGTGTTGCTATTTTGATGGTCTGTGCTGTCTCTTCTGCACAGAACGGGCTCATTTAATACTGCCTAAGAATCAAGTGGGATGCTTCTCATCATAGCTGTACAGCTTGAGAGGAAGAGCTGTCTTCCCTTCCCTGTGGCCTCTTGGACTGAAATTCTTTGCAAGTGATGTCCTGCCAAGTCATAGGACTGTCTGAACAGCAGTTCTCAGATCCCTGGGTTAGTTGTATCAGTAACCTTGACTGGTTGGTTGAGAGATGTTTTCCTTTTTTCTAGATGGTGCTTAATTTCTGAATAGGCTGCTAGCTATTTCCTGAAAAAAAAAAAGGGCAGCATATTATTCTCTTCTGTGGTATTTACCAAGTTCATTATATTTGTAATTCAGTTGTGTTTAGCCTGTCTTGGTTAATATCTGATAGCTCTTGGCTTGAACAGGCTAGATTGCTATTGGAATTTTGCGGGATGCTGTCTTTCTAGTTGCTCCTGTGTTGTTCTGTACTGGGTGCTAGTATGTATGTTTGTACCTGTAGGTATGTACATAGCATACTTGGAATTTAAATGAAGGCTTTCTACTGCAGCAGAGAGGAAACTTATTAGAAAAGGGAAACGGATACTCGGTATAAAGCAAAAATTTCTTCTTGCCCATCCGCAGACTAAATAGTTTCTCTTTAGGCTCCTTAGAGAGCTCTTGTACAAAGACAGCACTTCTTTCAGTTCAGAAATTAATTTTGGGACTGCTGTGAGTGGGTTGATTAGTGAATTCTTCAGTAGGACACTCGTGGGGCTCCTTGGCTCTTGTGCTGCTGTATTTTGTTACTTTTCAGTGGGGGAGTAACTGCAGACAATGCAAGGACTGTACAAGTGTTTTTTGGAAATCAACATACTCAGATTATATCAATTCAAGTACTTTATCGTTGGCATGTTTTTTACACAGCTCTAAGAAAACAGTATTTTGAAAGTAGTATTTTTAGTGAATAGAACAGTAGAGTTATTTGACTTTGCAGTTACTACTGAGTGAAATAATCATTATTTATGATACCCTTTTTGTCTTCTGCATTTGTGGTTTGCTATTTAGACCCTTCAGAGGGAGGACTAATTCTAGGCTTTGAGGCTTTTTGGAAAAGTCATTTGGTGCTGATTAAATCCTTGTAAACGTCTTTGAGTTTCTGAAGGTTGTTGGTTAATGATGGGTGGTCAGGCATATTTCCAGTGCAGGCTTGTGCCAGAATTAGCTGGTAAGTGGCAGTCGTAAGCATCAGGTCAAAATCCACTCGCTGTTCCAGGGCAGTGTCTGTCAAAAACAGAGCAATGCTTTTATGCACGTAACAGCTGCTTACACTTGAAGACTTTCCTGTTCTTTGGTACTTAACTTAAAACTGCTTCAGAGTATTTTTGTTAGCGTATGGTGTTATAAATAGGAATCGGGTAGAAATGTGCGTGTCTGCACGTCTGTGTGGAGGTTGTGTGTGGAGGTATGGTGGTTATTGATACATTGTGTGCCTAGTGCTCTGACAAAGAGATGAAGGCCATACCTGTAGGTAATTACTGGGGCCTAAAGAGAAAAGTTATTTAATACCCAAGGATTAATTTTACACATTAATTTAGGCTCAGACCAGCTTAGAGGACAGAGTTTGACCGTGAAGGATTCTGGACTGTAGAAATTATGTACAACTTTTGAGGAGGTGCTGCTTTGTCACCCCACTGTGCTGCAGTGACAGCAGAGCCTGAGATTGCCTTGCCTTTTTTCAGCAAAAACAAACATGTTGAAAATGATACAAAGGTGAATGCACTGAGGGAGTTCAGAAAGCTGTTTTTCCTTTTAGTCCTAGCAGGGTAAAGGAATTGTTGCATTGATTGTAAAGTTATAAAATGCAATAACAGCTGAAGACTCTAGGGGCTTATATGTATTTGCTTGGTTTGGTTTTTTTCCTGGGTTTTGTTTGATTTGTCTTTTTTTTTTGTATGAAGATATTTTAAATCTGTTTCCAGGAAGAGCTTGAATTATCAATTCACATCAATTTGTTCTGTTGATAGCTTGAAATTCTTGGTGAGGTGGCAGAGGCTGCAGGATTTTCTGCTGGGCTTAGCCTTGCTGTGGTTTCCTGCCCTTCTGGTGTGCCAGGGTCTGTTATCTTCCTGCTTGAGTAGGTCAGAAGGCTGCAGCTATATAGTTATAAAAGTCTTGAAGTTACTAGTCAAATGAAGCAAAAAAGTTTCAATAATAGTTTAGCCTGACTGTTGTGATAATGTGGAATTTAAATTGCTATAGATGAAAAACTTGTCACAACTTTGAGGCAGAAATCCTCATATGTTTAAGTTCTCTGTGCTGTGAAAAAATCCAGGGATGCAACACGTGTAAGGTTTCCAAAGCAATTTATAGTTGGTTAATAACGTATCTCTCTTGTTGCTGCTCTCTGTCCTGTTCAAGCATCTGCTCAAGCAGCTAAACCTTGCTGTGGATGCCAAGATCCCTCAACAGCTTCTGATGTATTCGAACAGTGTGTGGTCTGTTCTCTGCTGAAGGCATTGGGCCCTTCCAGTTTCAGTGGTTGCTGCATTGTTGTTCAGGCAGCTGGCATGCAGCCTTACTGCTGTGAGAAAGGAAACTGTGGCCAGTTGATAAGGGCATCTTAAACTGACTCCTTTTCAGTTGGCACGCTGGATGATGCCCAGTGAAATAGATGCTGGCTTAATTGTACCTCTGTTTGGCTTAACCTTATTTGTGTGTGTTTAGCCCCTCTATGACAGCACATCAACCAGGCAGTAGCACTGTTCATAGTGGTGGATTTGCTCTTTCAGGTCATACTGGGAGAGACTGAGAGAGCTGGGGCTGTTTATGCGGCAGAGGAGAAGGTGTGAGGGGACCATACCAGTGTGTACAGATACTTGATGGGAGGAGTGAAGAAGAGGGAGCCAGACTCTAGGCAGCAGTGTGCTCAGTGGCAAGGCAGTGGTACACCGAGATGCAAGAAATTCCATTGAAATGTAAGAAATGCTTTTTCCACTGTGATTGAACCGAAGAAGCAGGTTGCTACAGAGGTTGTGGAGTCTCCATTCTTGGAGATACTCAAAACCTGATCACTGGTCACCCAGCCTGCTCTGGGTGACCCACCTCTGAGCAGTGGGCTGGACCACATGATCTCCAGAGGTGCCTGCCAACCTCAACCCTCCCATGGTAAAAAAATACCGCAGTTTGAAATGGAGGAGATACAAAACAAGCCAAATTTTGCAATCTGTTAAAATATTTTTTCCAGCAATGGCACTGTCAGTATAAGTCCTGCTTATTGCATGTCTGAATGAAGTTACCAGGAGTCTGTCTTTCTACTAGTGTTCATTTGCTCCCTCAGGGATCATTGTGGTCAAATATGCCAGTAATGTAGCTGTTTGAAATATTCCTACCTTGGATCCCTTTTGGTCATCCAGGGGGTCGCTTTTACTAAGTCTGTGCTGCTGCCTCTTTCCTGTTTTCTCCCAAGTTGCCTGTTTTTTCCATTCATATGTGCGTATGCTCATAGCACAGTCCTTTCCTAGCATAGCTTGCTGATACAAAGCATGTGTATACTTCACAAGACTGATTTAAGAAATTAATTACCTATAGGGGATTCATACTTTCTCTTCAAAATTATTTTATATAATATATATGATTTTGGGGCCACTTCTGTACTGAGAGGGCACAGTACAGCAGGTATAGTTATCCTTTTACTGCAAAACAGACAGAAAAATGAAATATGCTGTTTCAAAGCCATAAACTACCAAAAAGTGCTTTGCTTGAATATTTTGCGTATTTTTATTTATGGAGTAAATTTGTAACGAACATATGGCCAATATTTTTCGTACATTTCAGTTTTATTTTCCTTATGAAAAATGCCACCCACTCCATTTTAAAAAATATGAGTGTGAGGAGGAAACATTTGAACTGATAAGAGTCAAGCTTATGTATTTTGCCAGGCTGTTGAATAAATCAACAACCTGCAGCTCTCAAGTTACAGTCCTTACCTCTTCCATCTACCTTCTAGCAATTTTCTTTCATCTGTATTCCCCACACAAACTTGCTGCTCCTGCCCTCTTCCATCCTGCCTGTGCTCCCCTGAGGACCTTGTTCTGCAGTGGTATGTCCCTTTTGTGTTGAGGGAGAGGAGAAGGGAGAAGGAACAGGTGCTGAGAGAGGCCGGCTGCCCCAGCAGGGGTGCAGAGGACGAGGCTTGCCTCAGTTGCTGCTCTGTGCCAGGTACAGCAGTTACAGGGACCCTGTCAATGGCCTGTCCTCTGCAAGGACTGCGTTAGAGAGATAAG
This sequence comes from Corvus hawaiiensis, assembly GCF_020740725.1. Classification (NCBI taxonomy): domain Eukaryota; kingdom Metazoa; phylum Chordata; class Aves; order Passeriformes; family Corvidae; genus Corvus; species Corvus hawaiiensis. Next base: position 74,527,762 of record NC_063215.1, read on the forward strand.
AACCATGTGCCTCTTGGGAGATGTCAGCCTGGCCATCCATACCATATATCTACTGGGAAATTGAAGCCAGATGGAGTTGTGTTCATCTGAAGTGGCCTTCTGTAGGAACTAGATGCTAGGCCTTGAATTGTAGGTTAAAGCTAAGTGTTTTTGAGGAGTATCCATTCTTACTATAAAAAACCCCTAAAATTTAAAACCATTTGTTCTTATTGTTCTGATGCTGAGGACCCACTCTGCTCCAAACTTACACATTTTGCACTCTGGCTAATTTGGTTTAGGTTCTAGCAGGCTGCCTTCTCATGTTTGCTCAGTGGGAGTTCTTCCTTATCAAATGTCTGTTTAACACAAGGATTTGTTATCTATGTTTATACTATTTGTATTTGTTGTAAATAATCAATAATTGTTGTGTATATAAGGCTTCAAAGTGTATATAAAATTATGTTCTCATATACCATCTACCTCTGGCAATCCAGGAGCTCTGAGCCAGAGGTTGTATCTAGACCACTGCTTGTAATACGTGCAGATAGATGGATACATTTGCCATTAATTTATGTAATCTTGTTTTAAAAGCCATTTGTACTTTTGGCCTCTGCAACATCCTGTAACAGCGAGTCCTGCAGTTTGATTAGATGGAAAAGGAACTTCCTTTTGTTTAAACCCACTGATGGTGATTTCAGTGTCTCCTAGACTGTATTGTGAAAACTCACTTCCCAGTAGCTTTACGTGTCATAGTCTTTAAAAAAGTCTGGCATTTGCTTGCATGCATTTTTTTGGCTGACACGCTTCCCCTCCTAAACTGAAGAATTGTAGTCTTTATAGTGTTTATCCAATAAAATATTGTTCCATGAATCTAGTTATTCCTGCTGCACTTCTGTGCAGTTTTCCTGGTTCTGCTAATCAAGGTAAGGCAAGCAGAAGCACAGTATTTAATGTACAAATATATCCTGATTCTGTATGCTGACAGGGTGATGTTGCCTTTCCTTGTTTAGTGATTTATGACACTTTAGTTGCCTCCTCTGCTGTGCTGAGATGAAGTTCTTGGGAGAACAGCCTGTATTTAGTAAGTTTTTTTTTTCCTAAAGTGATGTTATCCAGTTTAGAAGATATCACTGTTTTTCTCCCCCAAGGGGTATTTCTTTGCACTTACTCTTTCCTGAGTTTCACCTCCCATTTTGTTGTCCAGGTGGTTGGTATCATTCTACACCTTTCTGTGTGCCTTTCTGCAGCCAGGGCTAGGATGGGCTGCAGCATATTTAGGTACTGCAGGTAAACACGATCACGCTGCTCCTTCATCCCCTTTTCCCAAGTCACACAGGAATAGTACAGGTCTTGTGGGAATCCTGCTGGTAACATCTCATATTTCACTAAAAGGAGGTTAGTTTGCTGTAGTGAAATTGCAACTGGAATTTACTATTTTATTGGTCTTTCCTTTGCCTGTTCCATTATTTTGAAATGCCTTGGAAGTAAGATCCATGGTTAAAGTGCTTTATATTTAAAAATGTCTAATGTTTGCATTAAAATTAATGGGTTGAGTAAATTTGTATTAAATCTCCACTATAGCTTGGACAAAATGACATGTAATGACTCTTGAAGGCCTCCTAACACCTGGCACAGACTCAAGAACAACACAGAAGTTCCTATACTGGAGTCCTGACTTTGTAATTTTCCTTAGTGAAAATAGAAAATGGGAGTTGTCTCTCTCATAAGCCAAGGCTATGCCAAAATTATATTGTGGGAGGTAATAAGATAAACACACATTATTTTTACCTCTTAAGTCCTATAGCTTTATAAAGGACCTTGTAAAAATGAAAAATAATATTCCACTGCAGGACATGAAATGTAGATGAAGATGCTATCAACTAGCTTTAAGTTCAGTTTAGTTGTCTCATATAGCAACTTGAATTTTGCAGATTTCTAGTTTTTACAGTGTCCTTTACTCTTTCTACGCTCACATCCTGCTACTTTGAAGGAACACACCCACCGAAAGACAAAGCTAGTAATAAATGATGCTTCCTCACCATTGAGACTTCAAGTTCTGCAATTCAGCTTAGAATAGCTCCATATTAAAACCCCAGAGAAAACTTGCCTTTGAAGAACGAAAATTCCAATGCACCCCCACCCCCCCCTTCCTTCTGCCCCCCCTCCCTTTGGGAACAGCTTTCTGGAGGGAGTGATGGAATTCTTTAGGGTCTCAGTGGGGAACAGAATTTGCCAGTGATGGGAAGATGAAGTCCCTTGGAGATTTTTTTTCCTCTGAAAAATCTGTTACACTTTTTTTTGTCATCTAGCCTTCATTTTTATAGAAGGGTTATCTTGGTTTGGGAACCCTTAATTAAGGGTTGTCTTTACAGAGGAAGTAAATTCTTGGAGTAACTCTTAGTTGTCTTTGAGGTAGCTGTATAGTATTGCTTGTATTGATCCTGGCAATGAAATATATTGGTCTTTTTAGTGATTTTTGTGTGTGCCAAGTGGGGGGATAAGTTGCTAGACAGGCTGGAGGGCAGAGCTGCCATTCAGAGAGGTAGAGGTAGCTTTTTGCAAGGCCAGTCCACGTGAACCTTTTACCTGGAGTACAGATGATGTGAGTGGCCTTCTGCACGCAGTGGGTGGGTGGGTGCTGTGCTGTGTGTGGAGCGGCAGCTTTTTTCCTATCTTTGGTTGCAAATCTGTGTGCTGAGAGTAACCTCCGCTGTCCAAGATGTTTTGTGGTGCGGTTCATTAAGAGGCCGGAAGACGCCCAAAAGCAATTACAGCTGAGGCCTGCTGAGGTATCTCACTTGTTAGTGCTTGCAGCTTGATTTCATGGGGTTAATAGCAGGGCAGTCGCAATTAAAACCCATGCTGTGGGATTTGCTCCCTTCATTACTGCAGCACATGGTTGGCAAGTGCATCCACTGTCCACAGGTCCTTGTCCACTCGTCCCCTTCCTCCCTGTTCTTCTCTACAGCCTTTCTCTGGCTTCGCAATCAGCTTTCCTCTTCTTGGTTGCCCGTCTCCAAACAGGTATGACTTAGGATACAAAAAGAGTTTTGGGATCTGTAGTGTCTTTAGTATAAAGATACAGGGCCATCTACTACACATAGTAGAAATTAGTAAATTGGTTGGCTGCCCACAGATAATTTCTTGAAGTGCAGTCTCCTATTTAGAAATTGCTATCTAGTGTTAGTGTGCAATATTAGATACATGTTTTAGGAGATCTGTTGTTTATTTTCAATATGGTCTCTGCCTGAAAGACTATTTCTGCCAATCCTGAAATCTGAAATGATTGCTTGCTGACTTGAAAGGGAAGTTGACTGTATAGAAATCTGGAATCTAGAATTTTTAGAGTTGGCTGCTTGTTCCATTTGTTCCTTAGTTCTTGTGATATTCGGCATTATTTTCCCCCTTCCAATAATGCAGACTTTTGTCAGTGTTGCCATTCTTTCTGGTGTCTGCTTGCTTCATCTTCCTTTCACTTCACTGTATATTGTCTGTCCACCAGTAATTTCCACTGCTGTTGCTTGACTTCATGATGAGTTCATACCTTTGGGTGTGAGTTGTTTCAGGGTATTTGTAGACTGAGGCAAAGACTTTGTCATCCGTTATGCTGTTGCCTCTGTTTTTTTTCTTTTGTCTTTAATTGGTACAACATTAAGCTGGGAACAGGCTTTACTGAAGATCTGCAGATCTTACATGTAGGTTGCATAAAGGTGTGATGTGGAACACTCCTCTTGGTCTGACGTGACACCTCTGATCTGGGCTACTACTGCTAATCCCTGCAATCTCTCCCCAGTGAGTACTGTGGATTGCAAAGCCCTAGCTGTCCTTTGGTTTACTGGGAAAGTTTCTGCTGATTGGATTTTAGGGACATACAAATAAACCTTTTTGCAGAAACATGAAAAAAAGGAGGTGTGCATATCCTGTCTTGAAATCCGTTATTTCTAGGTGGGGTATGGAATAGCGTGCTTCTCTTTCTTAGTAAATACAGTGCTTTTAAGAAGGCTTAAGAGTATGCAAGTGCTGACTGCATGCTAACACAGCTGGGGTTGAGACTTTTGACTTTGTGTGGGCATTTGAGGGGAGGGATCCTGGTTCTGTGCTCTTCCGAATGCCTTCGAAGAGGGGGAAAAAAAGTCTCTGTGACAACTTGTTTAAGAGAAGCTTTCTTGTTCCTGTCAGGTGTTGTACAGCATGGCTTTTCTGCTTGCATCATCACTTTGTGTGGAGTTTGGATTCCATTACCTTCTGATTTTTAGAGTGGGAAATTTGGAGTTTGAGGTTAGCATGTGTCTTGCAACCACAATACTTGTTGAGTTACAGACAGTCATAACCATGTCAATTGACAGGAGCCTTGTCACTTAGGCTTTTCAGTTGTTCAAAGGAAAGGACTGATCTGTCAAGAACCCTACTTGCCTTTTAGAAAGGGTGAATAATATGATATATATAAAAAATACTATTTTTGTTATTGAAATAGTGGTAAAGACGAAAAGAGGTCACTTTTTTGATTGGATTGGTTTTCTTCATAGCAGTTTCCTCATGCCAAGTATAAACAGACTTGGAACAAACCAGATGGGTCCATTTTAACCAATTTATAGTTGGTAATGCAGCATGTTCTGTTTTTCCCAAGGCATGAGAGTGATGTGTTTTTCCATCACTCTGGTCTCCTGGGCCAGTGGTTGTGATAGACTAGGAAAAAGCCTGTTGAAGCAGCACCAAGGAGCTCTGCAGGAGGTCCTAACCTAGAAATGATCTTGTTGCTGCCATGAACGTAAACTCACTGTATGATCAGCTGAATTGGCATTTCAGTGGGGATTTTGTATCAGCCAGACAAGCACAGGCAGTTTCCTCAGGTGTTTTTTTTCCTCCCTGAAGTCAGTGTTGGGTACGTTCAGATCTTTCTCGTGCTCACAAGGCCACATGCTCCTAGAGCAAGTACACGGCGTTCCTGAGCCACTCCTCCAGGAGATCCACTGAGCCAGTGCAGCCTTCTCATTGCAGCAGAGTGCCTCCTTAACCTGAAATGACATGGCTGACTCTGCTGGGACATACAGAGTAGGGGTGGGTTTGGGAATTGCTTTTCCGACTTGGCATGCCAACGTCAGCAGTCCTACTCCTGGTGTTTATGATCGCCCTGTAGTGCTGCGTGGCCTCAGCTGCTCCTCAGGGCTTTGCCCAAGGACTGGTAGGAACTGAGACAGCTGGAATACCAGTAGATTTGTATAAGGCCTGTGTGCATTTGGACTGGATACTCTGGATGATCTGGTTAAAATAACAAAACCCCTAAGTGTTGTTTATGCCAGCTGGGAAAGAGGCCCTATTACAGGACTGTGGTGGGACTGTAAAGAAAAACTGTCTCCCTCCAAGCCTATGTGTGAAAGCCCATAAAAAGTGACATGGGCACAGTCAGCATTTCTTGCATTTAAATTGTAGGTGGCTTGAAAGTGTATTACAGGCTGTTCATTTCTATTTGGCTTTAAACCTTAGTCAGACTTCCATGCAGTGCTAATATAAATTAAATCAATGCCCAGAAATAAATGTCTATTAGCATTTCAGTGCATAGTTATTTCTTTTTCTGTAATATATAAATAATTTCAAAGAATTGTCTGGATTCTAATAGTAGGAGTGAATGATATAGTATGTGGTGTGAAGTTTGGAATTCTGTGGTCATGCTGAATCACATATGTCCCCTTGAAAATAGCCTTTAACACGGTTTTAAAATCATTCTCCTCAGCATACTGTTTATGACAGCAAATCTTGATGTGGTTAAAATCTAGAGGTGGGTACCTGAGGCCTAGGCTTGGACACTTTACTGTATCTACATGAACATTTACTAAACTTAAGGAACTTGCAGTACACAAGTACTTCCAAGTATCTGGCTAACCATAGTACTAAACACACAGTCCTGTTCCCATGCAGTTGTGCAACTTTCAAATTTATATAAAGATACCTTTCCTGCAAGCTAAATTTCACTTTTCTGGCTGTTTTGTTCTCTAAAACAGAAACAAAATTGCAGTTTTAAGTAAGAAATGAATCTCCCTCCTAGTAGTTAGCAAAATGTGTGGTTTGTCTTCTATAGGAAAGAAATTCCAGGCTTCTCAGTATGTACAGTTTTGAGGAGAGAATGGCAGAGATGATGAGTGTTATTCTTTAAATGGCAAATTTCTCAGCCATTTATTTTCACAGGTAATAAAGTTTTGTTTAAATAGAAAAACAAAAACCAACCACCTCTTGCCCACCCTTAATCCTTAGTGTTTCTTCCTTCCCAGCCTCTCCTAGTGCTAAGAGGTCCCCAGCTTTGACATGTGGGCTAATATGCATGCTTTATTTTTAAGGTAGTGTGTCACAGCATCATTAAGGATGAAAAAGACCCCTTAAGATTGAGTCCAGTTGTTGAAAGTTTACCCAGTAGATCTCACACAACTGAACAAATTTGTTCATATTCATTAGTACAATAATACGTAATAATCTAAAAATAGGTGACCATGCTTTTTTATGTGTTGTGCATCAGTGTGCCTGCTGATGTCATTTGGTTGGCTCTGGAAATCTGATGTGCACAAAGTGCTGTCAGAATATATTTTAAGTGATGTAGCTGAATGAGACTTAACTTCATACTATTTTAGTGCACTGTTGTAATTTGCTTTAGTGTTGTGTTATTTTTGGTTCTTAAAGATGTTGCTGCTCTGTGCCCTTTTTGAATGGGCAGTGATGAAACTAGGAAGTTGAGTAGTCTCATGTGAGAGCAGAAAGCTCTGCCCCATCTTGGGGAAAAATGTTTCAAAGTACTTATTTTTTAAATGGTATTATTCATGTCAAAGTAATTATGGCGTTAAATTAAAAACAGACTCTTAAAATTTGTGTTGACTGACTTACTTCTCTGTCAAAGTTTTGTACAGCGCCAAAACAGTGAGTCATGAGTCTGCTTCTCTTGAAGGGAACGGGGAGTTAGCCATGGAGGCCTGCCAATTCTACAAACAGTATATACATATATGACAGTATTCAACAGCTGTTTGAATCTGAAATGTATTGGTCAACTTATTTAATCATACTGTAGGCAGATTTAGGCTGGCACAAATCAAAGTATGCTTTAGACCCTTCTGAGCTGAAAAGTCAAGTGTTGTGTTTGCTCCTAGGCTTTTAGGAGAAAACTTTCTGCCTCTGGTGACACTGCTTTTTATCTAATTTCTTTGGAAAGCCTCAATTAAGTATATCTGGGGGATTTTTTTGCTTGTTTTGTATTGTTGACCTTTTTTTAAAAGTTTCTAATAGACTTTGATATCAAAACTATCAGAATGTGTTCTGTTGAACCTTACGGGAGGGAGCTATTACTGCTTTGAAGCACTGACATATCTTGGATGTGCTTGTATAAATTCTTTTTTTTTTTCTTTTTTTTTTTTTTTTCTTTTTTTTTTTTAGGGAATGCAGGTGGTTTAGTCTTGAAGACATTTATATTCAGAGATATGTTATATAAACTTCACTTTTTTTTATTACCCTATTTAAGCCAGTGCACAGCTCTCTGTGTACATTTTTAGATTTGAACTCAGTTTTATTTTTCTGATAAGCAGTTACATTAAGTTAATGGAAACTAGGCCTTTGTAAGATTGAAGGACTGCAGGTGTATTTGCAGTGCCTTCACTGACTCAATTTTAAAACAGCACCTTTTGGTTAAACTGGCACAATTTTGAGAATAGGCATGTCCCACCTAACCTGGCTAGCAGCCTGGAAAATGCCACTGTGTTAACTGTTACAGAAGATACAATCTTTGTTTTTCCCTGCCATTCGTAAGTTGACTCAGCCCTCTCTTGGCCTTTGGAGATTTGAGACCTCCAGCTTTATGAGCTCAGGTACAGGAGAGCAGAAAAGCTCATTAATATTTAAGCACTTTTATCTCAGTTTAGTAGTGGTGAGAGCTGCAGAACTTCAGCTGGGAAGTGCGTTTTAGTTTTCCCTGTTATGTCTGTCTGTAGCACTGGTTTCAGTTGCTCATGGGTTCACCTTTGGAGAGGTGTTCTCCAAATCTCAGTCAAAACCTCCATGCAGGGAATGTGCCTTCTTCTGTCCCCATGTTGAGAATCAATACCATCTTCCCCTGGTTAATGCCTCTTTCTTGATAGTTCTATAAGAGCTTCTCTATCCTATTTTTTATTTTGTTAGATGTATTCATCAAAATGTAAGCATATCCCACATGCCCAGTCATTTCCTAAATATCAGACTTAAGCAACTGCAGTTCTGTGTTTTTTCCTGTGCCATGTGTAAGAACTGATGAATCATCTAGACTTGTATGCACATTTCTTCAGCAGTTCAAGAGCTGAAGAGTGTTTCTTGGAGCCTATGGGCATGCATGGATTAAAGGAATGATACTTGGAAATAAACTTTGTGTGGTCCTGTGTTGAGCACAATTAGTATTGAATGGTAAAAGGAGAGTACCAAACTTGATGTTGCTAGAGTGAAAAATACCTGACCTGGTTTTTGCTGAGTGGCACCATGGTTATGTTTAAGCTGTTTGGATCCAAACTTCATGTGGCTCTTCTGGTCCCAGAGAGCTCAGCTGAATGTGGCCGCTGAACCAGCATGAAAATTGCTGCCTTCTGGCTTGTGTCAGTTTATTAGGATGCTAGAAGTGAACGTTGTGAGCAGGTAAATGTCATGTAAAAATGAAGACAGGAGTAAAGCCATGACTTGAAAAGGAGTTGAACTGCTGGGTTGGCAAAGCTTTTTCTGAAATTTGGTTTGAGAAATCAGCATCTTTGGCAAGTTAGAAATAAGCAATATATAAAGGTATTAATATGTTGTGCCAAACTTTTGATGGTATGTTATGTTGCTTGATCTTGTATGCATATGAAATGTGGTTCTATCCAAAGGAAGTAGAAATCTTGTATTGGCCATTGCCTTGAAAAAGCCTGGGAAGGAGGGAGGTAGGTCGGGTTACTGAACTCCCTAGAAGGTCATGGAAGATGTAATCCATGTACATAGCTGTGTGCTGATTCTATTAATAGTATAAGCAGCTATGTCAACTCTCAGTTTTTCCTCTCTCGCTTCCTATCTAAGTTCATTTTTCATCTCTGTTCTTAGTTCAGTTTGTCTTCACCTTGCCAAGCTTTTTCCAACTTTGCTGTTAATACTTCGCGAGATACAAGAGAGGGTGACCCGTGTTTGTCATCCTTGCCTTCAGTTGTTGAGGTTTTTTCCTGAAAGAGCAGCTCTGTCCTTGCAAGAAGATGGCACAAATAGCTGGTGTATGCTGTAGTTAGGGTTTATTAGTTTGGGTGGTGGGGCATTGTTGGTTTCTATTTTGGTATTTGGGGTTTTTTTTCCTTCACTCTGCAGCTGAGTATTGACCGTATCTGCAGAGAAAAATGCAGCTGAAAATAATGGTTCCTAAATCCTTTGACAAATTGACAAACTGAATGGCTGTACTGGTAACTTAATAGTAGGAGAAAGGACTTAAAGATCAGTGATTCAAAGCTGCTGCAACATGTCAGTTTTTTCTTTAGTTTCTAACTTAGAGATTCCTCTCTTCTCTTGAGGATGTATAATGCCTTGATTAATTTTTAAGCTGCTAAGTAGCAGTTTACTTTTCCCTTGCATGTTCTCCAGTTGACAATGACTGCAAGGCATGAATTTTTAATGTGAAAACTTTGCAGGGCCCGATATTTCTCTCCAGCTTTTCTAGTTTCACAGTGTTGACATGTGTGAAAACTTGTTTCTCTAGCCTTGCTTACTGAGCCGTGGAGCATAACAGCACGAAATTTTACTCAGATGGAAGTTAGTATGGAAAAACTTACATTAGCTGTGTCATAGATTTATTTTACACTTTTTTAGATTGCTCTGTTTTGATTAAGGCTGACAGGAGTTTCTCCATGTTGACATTTTCTTCCTGTTGCAAGCGTCTGTCTGTGCTTGTGAAGGATTTGCAGAAGAGTTATGAATCCAAACCAAGTTGTACCATTCTAGCATGTTTAAGTCTGTAATCTTGATCCTGCTCACACAAGGTGATACTAAACCAGTCTTTTTCTCCTTTGATCTGACTGTTACTTTGTTCAACTTGTGAAAAATCATAGTCTGATGTGTACTTAAAGTGAAATGTATTTCCTCAGGACTCTCGTGTATCAGGGATGAACAAATTTCTGAAATAGAAATGCACCACAGACTGAACAGGGATGGGTCACTGTTAAATTTTATTTTCTTTTTCTTTGGTTCTGTATTGCACAGTGGTGTGTGAGGTTTTTTCTTTCTTTGAATAATCTGTCAGATGTCCTATGCCAAGGATTTCCAGTGAAGTCTTTGTGAACACATCTGATAAATTTTGGTAGGAAGTCATCGGTCTTGCATTTAGACATCTTGTTTTGCTCACTGAGATTTGCAGTTCCTTCAGCAAACAGCAAAAGTGACATCTCCTTGACTGATGCAGCTTTAATCTGAGCTAAACAATAAAGTTTAAATATTAATATATTTAAAATATTTATTTAATAAATTAATAGAACACACATCTTCTCCATTATATGTTTATGGTTTTGGGGTGTTTTCCCCCCCTTATGGAATTTTGTGTTCTCATGTTACTGGTGTTCTCCTCTCTTTCCTAAGAGTTTGCTTTAATGCTTCCTTTTTTTAGGTAACAATACCTAAGCTTACAGGCATCCAGCAGTGCAAGGAATGGAGAGGATAGAAGAAAAAGCTTCAGTGTATTTACCTGCAAGTCTTCCTTCCTTATAGATGGTAGAGGCTGTCATATTTCTGTGTGAAAGGAGGCTGAGACTAGTCCCAAAAGAAATCATGTTTTCAGCTCCACTGTTGTGCTCTGCTTCCCAGGGATGAGTCTTAGCTTATGTGTCTTTACATAGTGAAAAAAACTGTATGGACTAGGGTTTATTCCCTTTGTTACCTTTGTGCATTTTATTGTTAATTCGAGTAATGCCTGGCACACTAAGGGTGCCTATTCTTAGCAGAAGATCTGTGGTTTTAATTAGTTCTTCTGTTAACAACTTAATGTTGCTTATTTGAGCTGATGGCCTTATTTTCCAGAGTTAAAACATTTGCAAATAGAACATCTGTATGTGAATGAGTGATCAGCAGCAGCTTTAGCATGTGAGTACTTCAGATTTGATAGACACAGATATCAGAATTGGGAAGGTACTTTCATGCTTTCCTGATTACTCATGAATTCCAGGGGGTATCTTAGGACAGCAGCGCTCATGTGCTAGACACAAAACAGAATGCTCTTGGGTTACAGAAGGTTAATAATAAAAGTGTTGGCACAGGAATCCTGTGAGTGAACAAATCCAGTGTGTGACTTAAATAAATTTTTTGCAGAAAGTAAGTTTACTGAATGCTTAAAAATTGTGATGCCTGAGAAGCGCAAAAGAGGAGGCTCCTTTTCTGTTAAGAAAATGCAAGTAATACCTTGAGTTGAATTAACTGATTGCTTTTATGGGACAACTGATGAGACAGGTAGCTCTTTGTTTTGAAAGGCTAGCAACTTTATTGTTTATAGCCCAAAATGTTAAGGATGGACTTCCAGGTCTCAAATGCCTGGCTATACTGAACGCCATTAACAGTGTTTGGAAAAAAAAAGCCACAGACACAAATTTCTCTCTGTTCTTGATATACATGGGTTGGCTTGCTTATTTATACTGTAAAACGTTAACAACAAAAGCATGTAGCTTCATTATTTATGTGGAACACTTTTTTGCCCTTTCCATGTGGGTAATCTTGCACTACATGACAGTTTGGCATAAACTCACTTCATACTGTTGCACAACGCAGTATATTTCCCATGTCTGATAAATTGTTACATTTTGTACCTTTCCTTATCATAGGTTAATTGGAGACATGGAATTGTCACACTTAACTGGCAAAAGCAACATATATTATGGTACAGCAGCTGAGTTGCAAATTTGTTTGCTTTCCAATTTGCTGCTAAAGGCTGAGTCATTCTCACTGTTATAACAAATACATATTAGATAAGTTATCGCAGCAAAACTGTTTCTCGTCACTTGGAGTTGATGATAGGAGAAGTTTCAGACTCTAAAGTCAAAAACAAGAGGTCTTTTTAAACATTGAAAATATTTTAGACTCAAATGATTGTATGAAATGAAATATGGCTGCTGTTTATGTGAAGCTGGTAATAACTGGTGTTTCCCCAGACTTCCCAAAAAGTGCTGCTGGTCCTCTTTTTCTTCAGCAGTGCGGTGTGAAATATTGTTTTGTTACCTTGGAGTCTAAATCCTCATGATTAAAGTGAGAATTGACATTGCTCTAGCTGCTTGATCTCAAAGTTCTCATTCTGAGAGAGTTTTAGTAGCTCTTTTCACACAGATAGTGAGCAACAGTTAGTGTCAGAGTTTAATTTGCATGATATGTCTCAGCAAAGGCCCGTAAATTAAAACCTTCCTGTTACTAGGAATACTGTCACAGGATTGGACCTAGATCTGCTTTCAGCACTGTTCATACTCCATGAGAGCTTGGTAGGATTTATGTGGTACATGGGACTTTTTTGTCAAGAGTGTTGGCTTTCAGTTGAAACCAAACCAAGTATCTTCCTCTTCCAGCCCAGCTTTGATTTTGTTTTCTTCCTTTTTTTTTTTTCCCTAAGAAAGGAAATTACGGAACCTTATTACATTATTTGGTATCTTTAACTCACTGTTTTGATTTCTGTGGGTTTATCTTCCTGCAGCAAAACTGATAAGTCACGACTTTGCCAAATATTAGATCACATTCTTGATATGTGTAATTTTTTCATAATGTGAGGCCTGTAATGATAAATGCATTATGATTACAATAAAGAGGTTGAGAAGCTGAAGTGCCTAATCAAAATTAGAAGTATATTTGAATTTTGTATTTTTGAGTACTTTTTATGAAGTGTAGTCACTTCCAGCTGATGTGAATGAAGTTGGACTTAATTTTAGGATTCGTTTTAGTCACGGTGTCACAACTTGGCAAATACTATGTTCTGATTTCTGCCTAGACAGAGCTGCTAAAAACTGCTTTTTCCATTAGTAAAGTATATATGGAAATAAAGATTTTTAAATGGTTGCTGCTACAGCAAAATCCATTCTGCTTACATGTGATATGCAAATGTTTTACTGATTGAACTGCAAGTACTTTAAACTATTTCTCAGTTCTCACAAAGCACAGTTTACCCAGCTACCTGCACTGAATGTATTCCTCAACATGTGCAAGTATTACAAACTCTGGAAAGCTTTATTTATAGCATATTGAAAAGGGGGGGGGGGGGGGGGGGTGGGGAGGAGGAAGTTAAAATTACCAGTAAAAAGCAAAGAAAATTGCTTTATTGGGAAAAGATTTTTTATGTATTACATGAGAGGTGAAAGAGTTTGCAATGCAGAGGTCTGACTTAGAATTCTGACTTAACCAGGCTAAATCTAGACAGGAATGTTTGTTTATAAAAGTTTTTACATTTTTTCATACGGCCAACAGTAATTGAGATTAGCAGTATGTTGCTTTGTTGGTAGAAACTCACCTCTTTGTTTGGTTTTTGGCTGTTTTTTTTTTTTAATTCATGCTACAATTTCTTGCAGGTAGGATAGTGTCACTGCAGGCATCTGAGCGCTGTGGTGGCAGTGGGTGATTTGGCCTGGAAAACTTTGTTCTGATCTCTTTCAAAAAACTGAAATAATTGTTATTTTCGAGCAAAGGCATAAAGATACAGGGATGTGCTGTGCAATGAGCCAGCCATGTGCTCTGATAGCTAATCAAGCTAATCAGGCCATCTGGGAGCAAGGGCCAGTTTGTTTCACACGCACATCCGCATGTCTGAAGACTCAGAAATCACCTTCCAGGGGTCTTTCAAGACTGCTGAGCAAAGTGCAGCATGGGAAGTTTAATACACTGCTGCACTGGGAGTCGTTTGATGTCAGAAGGTTATTGCAGATTACTGCTTGGTGTCTGTTTTCCATTTCTCACTTCTTGACTAAAAAGGATGTTTTTGTTGTACATGTAGGTTTGTTTCAACAAAGGTTCAAAGACCTCCTATGTACAGGACAAAACACAAGCCCAAGAATGCACTTGGAGTGATGGAGTAACATGGGCTACTGGTTTTGTCTAAAAGTCTCCTAAAAATAAAGTTTGACATTTTTTGAAAATGAATTCTTTGCATTGGAAACACGGGGGAAAAAAAAAAGATAAAAAGATAGCTGTCTGAACTTGAGTCTGGAAGATTTCTTATTGCAAGGAGAAGCTATTACATTGTATGCAAGACATTCTTCTTCTCTTCTGTGTCATTCAGGGGAGGGAAGTCTGAATGATTAGTCACAACATGACAGTGGCCTCACCTTCCATGCCTTAATTAAGTGTTCCTCTCAGTGTCTTTCATGCCTTTGTTGTCAACATCTGTTTGTGTTCTAAACCAATTTTTAACTAGAAAGAAAACACAGCTGAAAACATTCTTTGCACATTATTTCTGGTTTAGTTTTTTCTGTTGGTTATGTATTAATTGCTTAAGAATTAATACAGAGAAGGTGTAGACTTTTCCCACACACAGAGATAAAAGTAATTATTGTATTTGATTCTTTGACTCCAGGCTATGGTGGCTTGTTATCCAGGCAATGGAACAGGATATGTGCGCCATGTTGATAATCCAAATGGAGATGGAAGATGTGTTACATGTATATATTATCTTAATAAGGACTGGGATGCCAAGGTATGCAATAATTTCTTTCCAAAACGTTTTTCACATACATACAGATATATATATATATATATGTAACGATATATATAAATATATATATATACACACTTGTAACTGCACCTTTGCTACAGGGTTTTGTTTATGTCCTTATTTCTGTGCCTTAGTTGAGTTTTTACATTATATTAACTGTGGGTATCCTTTGCCTCCCTAATTCTGTTGTTAGTGAGAGCAGATAGAGATGAAGCATTTATTTTCAATGTTTTGGATGATGCCAGCAGGACCTTCTTGACACTAAGATTGAAGGAAAGTGGTAAATGCCCCCCTATACCAAAGAGAAATTAAAGGCAATTTCACATATTCTTAATTTAATTTTTCCTTATATTCCTGCTAAATCTTGAGTTTACTATTTGTGCAACTAGATTGCTTATTTGAGTATGCTTATAAAAAGTAAGATGCTGTATCTTGGGAGCATTTTCAAATACGCCGAGTGTTACAGTCATTGCTACATCAGTATAGTTCAAAGGAGCGCAAGTCTTGTATCATTGTAGATATAGGGTATAGAACAGATTTATACCACAGTTCAGGTGGTCTGAGAATTTACTACTAGTGGTCATGATAAAGTGAATTTTTAATAAGGATTTTCCTAGTGATTCAAAGGGACTAGGTAGATTTTAAGAATAGATGTAGCTAAGTGTGGCAGTATTGAGACCATGAAAGAGTAATGCCAGGACAGCTTTGCTAATTCTCTGATTTCTCTGCTGTTAACAATGGAGAAGTTTATTCTCACAGTGTATGGGGGAAAAAGAAAGATAAAACTACTGATGCTTCATCGTACGTACTTAGGGAGCAGTATGTGGAAGAGCACATAGGAGCAGTCAGATTCTGTGCATTGTGTGCACCAGATACGGATAACTCAGATTGCAGATGAGAGTTGTTTCATACTTGCATAAAACTGGTAGATCAGAAAGCTGAGTCAAATGGATGTACTTCAAACTTTCTGTTTCTGATGGGCTCTTTGACACGTTGTAGGATTCAAATTGAATCCTACAATTAGAAAACACACTTTTTTACCATTATAGCATCTTTGCATATTAGCATACTGTTTGTACTGAACATCTTAAAATGCAGCTTTGGGGCATTTTTAGTTGATTTATGGTTTCTCTCTTGGAAAAAAAGTGAATACATACCAGAGTGTAGAAGTCAAGCAAATTGCATTTTCACAATTGTGAAATATTTACTTGCTGGATATTTAATTTATGAGCAAAGGCATTAATTTCCTGCAAAATCTATTTTAAATTACAAATTAATATACTACCAAGGATATTTCTTATTGAAAAAAGAAGCTCGAACTTTCTTTAGGAGAAGAGATGGATCTAAATTGTCACTTGTTTGCTTATTTAGATCACAGATGCCCCTGTCATTTATATTGATTTGCCTTGTTAGTACTTGCACTGTTATGTCTGTTATGACATGAAGGTCTGTCGTGGCCATCTATAGTTAGATTTAACAACATCAATACCATCAGTAGGAAGAAGTTAATGTGTCTTAAATATAATTTAACCCCACCTACTTGTGCTTGTTTCTAGACATACATAGGTAGGTTCAACAGTTTTCAAAACCTGGAAGAGATCTGAATTGACCATGAGTAGTACAGATTCAAGCTTTAGTTTGAAGTTGCCTACGCTTTCCTTATTTTAATTACACATAAACTTGTGCTTCAGTTAAATGAAATAATCTCTTTAATAGGAAGGGTGAAACTCAGATGTGAAATGTTTCTCCTGTCTATACTGGGGTGTTTTTAGCCACCTGTCAGTCTTGTCCATTTATTTTTGCTGATAAGTAATGCATCACCGCCCTCCCCCCCATCTAAGCTCACAGCTTTTACTTAAGCATGAATGCACATTTAATATTTGCAAGCATTCTGAAATCAGTCGGTGAAACATGTATTAAACATTTTGTTAAATGAAAGGTATTGACAGAAAAGCTATATTTCTGTAGCACCTGATAAAGGCTGTTTCAGTTCCAAGTGTCTGAAATATTTTCAAATGTGATATTCAGTACTTTTAAATACAATGAGACATCGTTCTCAAGCATTGCTTGAAAATATTTCGTTTGTAGGTAAGTGGAGGCATCCTTCGGATATTTCCAGAAGGTAAAGCCCAATTTGCTGATATTGAACCCAAATTTGATAGACTGCTATTCTTCTGGTCTGATCGCCGCAACCCTCATGAAGTACAGCCAGCATTTGCTACAAGGTAGGAATGATGGACTCTCTACTGCATGATGCCTGTCTTAGCAAGAAATGAGAAAGTAGTGACACTATGAATTATGACCTGACAAAAAGGAGAGTTTTTTCTGCTAATGGCTGATTAGGCTTCCCTGTGTTGCTGAGTTTGTAGTGATGCCTGATCTCTTATTTTGGAGAAAACCTCCCGAGTGGGTTGGTGGGAAGTTTCTGAGCGTGTGCTTGGCAGAAGTGGGTGGGAGCACGCAGAGCCATAAGCAGACCCCAGCTTAGCCAAAGGGTGCGGTCTTCGTTATTTCTCTGTAGTGGCTTTAAACTCTTCTCCCTTCCCTTTGTCCTTAGCACCCTACTGTGTTACTGGAAGATTGACTGGGTACTTCAGTTTAATGTTCCCTCTTGTTGGGAGGGAGCTGTCAGAAAATAGTAATTTTCAAACTAAGCTGCCACATTCTAATTTGGGAATTGGGTGAGGTTTTTGGAACAGAAACAACCATTGATACACAAATATTTTTCTGGAGTAGTAGAGGAGTTTCTCCCAGTCTGAAGCACAGGGGGAACTTGATCTCTCTTTTGTCCCTCAGTGCAGGGCAGTGGTTGATGCTAAAGGTACCCACATTCACTGCCCCCACATAAGTGACATTTCCAGACAGTGATAATAGGTAAATCATTTGAGTCATTGATCCAGATTTCCTGTTGCCCATGTTCTAACATGTTTGAATGGCCAGAGCACTGAACATTGACTGGAGCTGTGAGATAACACAACTACCTTTGCAAGAAGTAACTTGAAACTGCCTTCAGCGCATCATCTTGCACGTTTTCCAGAAGCTGTACTGCTTTCCCCTCCCCCTTTCTGCTCCCAGAAGAGTCAGAGGGTGAAATGCCATTTACTAAAGCCCCTTAAAGTCTTTTCTCAATAAATCCTCTACGGGCAGTGGAAAACCAGAGGAGCCACATAAGAAGGGGTAGTTAATTGTCCCTTGCAGTAAATGTCCAAAAAAGGTGATCCTGCAGTGTGACTCAGTAATGAACTTGACCTAGTAAAAAGAAAAGGTCACAGGGCAAGGTGATGTGGGCGGAGACTTTTCTGGATGAGAACCATAGTAACAGCTCATTAGGAAAAAGAGTGTAAACTTAGAGCATCAGTGTCACCCTTTCAATGACTTTTCAGTTAATACCTTCTAGGAGGAAAAAAACCCAAACCAACTGCTTGCTTTATGAAAATTTTCTTCTGTCTGACTGCCGAAGTATCATCTAATTTAGGTTGTGTTTCATGTCAAGTGCTTCACTGGTATTTTCCTTCATAGTTCAGGAGTTCTTTTTTCTTCTGTTTCCTTAGGTACGCAATAACAGTTTGGTATTTTGATGCAGATGAAAGAGCACGAGCGAAAGTAAAATATCTAACAGGTAAGCTCTTCTTATTATTGTTATTTTCTTGTGGAAGAGTAGCTAAGTCTAGCCTTGTCTCCGTAGCCCACCCTCTGCACAAAAAGAGAGCGAAAACAGCATAACTCAAGAGTCAGGTTTTACAGCGAGTGAGACCCAGGGATTGAACTCCTGGGCAGTGATTTGTGAAATCCAGGTCAATGCCTACCCTGCTCACGCTTCCTCTGAGACCTGAGGCTGCTCACTATTTTTACATGGGGGATACAGCTTCTCCCACTCTTGTCTCCCTAATATATGTGGAGGATAAATACACCAGAGACTGTGTAAGGCACTGCAGAACTGAGAGCTCTGGAAATAGTTTTGATTGAATATAGGGATTCAACAAGTGAATACAACTTTACTTGACTAAAATTTTTGTATTGGAAAAACAAAAGCCTAAAATTAAAATCTGTAATCAAAGAATGGATTTACTTCCTTCATTTCCAATTTCACCTATCTAGCATCTGTTTTCCTTCTCTGGCTTTTCCCTCAAGAGGAAGTTGATCTAATTTTCCTGTTCAAATTAGCATTATAAGGAGAAATGGCCTAGGACTTCTATCAAGCTTGTAATTGCCATCACAATTTTGTGTTTGTTACAGTAGTTTAAAAATAAACTCAATTCAGGTGTACTTCAAGTGCACACACGCATGAACACAGTTTTGTCAAGAGCTCTGAATGATGTTGAAGACGTATGCCAGTCATTCCCACCTGAGACGCCCATTCACTGCTGCTCAGTATCTGGAGCTCCTAAGCAGCCCCAGAGCTGTGCACAGCTCAGTTCAGCCCCTCCTGGTGCTCTCGGTGACCGTGCGTTTTGGGAGTGGCAAGAGCAGTGCAGCTCCTGCTTGGCTTTCGAAGGGAGCTGCTCATCTCTGGCTGGGCAGGCTGTCCCAGTGCTTGGTGGCATGTGCCTGGCAAGGCACAGTGACTTCCCAGGCAGTCAGGACTGCTGGATAACACCTGCCTGGTCTCCACAGGAAGCCTGTCTGTCTCTAAGCTGGCCTTCATGTCACAAGTATGCAACTCTGCAGCTCCTGGAGTCAGCCTTGCTGGATCAGAGCTGCTTTGTTGCCTCTGCGCAGCTTCAGCTGCTGCCCTTTCAGAAAGAGTGCAGAGAAATGGTTGGGGGGGGTTCAAGCCTGAAGGGAAAGTGCTCCCCCCTCTGCTCCCCTCCCTCTCCAGGGTCCCCCTAAAACTGCAGGCACTTAAGGAATGAAGGCTGAGTTGTTTAAATTTCACAGAATCACAGAATCAGGCTGGAAGAGACCTCTGAGATTGTCAAGTCCAGCCTATGACCAAACACCACCCTGTCAACTAAACCGTGGCACTGAGGTGGTGCCACCAGAGATGGTGACTCCACCACCTCCCTTTGCAGCTCATTCCAATGTTTAAACCACCCTTTCTGTGAAGAAATTCCTCCTCCTTCAGTATCGGTTTGCTCTTAATTGGTTTATATTACCATATTGTTGTGGTTTCAGTTTTCATTTGCAATTAAAATTACATTCTTTGGTCTGTATCTGCAGCAAGAATTGTGCAAGATGCAATTTATTTTCTGCTGACAATAATATATGAAATTATAGAATAAAATGTCATAAAATAGCAAACTATTCATTTTTTGGATAAGTGTCAGTCTAACTAAAGCCATGCAGAATATGTGTGAGTTTTACTTGCTCATGGGATATTGTGTTTTGATAGTAAAACTTTATTCTGGAAAGTGATGTAGCCTGTTCGACTGTGCTTTGATAAATGCTTTAAAATACCATTTTCCTTTTCATATTTCTGCAGGTGAAAAAGGTGTGAGGGTTGAACTTAATAAACCTTCTGACTCCATTGGGAAAGACGTTTTATAAGCCTCTGATTTAGCAACTCCCCTTGCTATTCTCCCTGATAAATCTTGATGCTATCTATTAACTTTTGAATGTGAATAACAAGATAAAGGAAAATCAACAACAAACCAACATCTTAATATGGAAGCAAACAGTGTTTCAATGTTGCATCAAAAAGAAGGTTCTTTGACTGCTGAAGCATTGTACTATGTGATTGTGACTCCAGGCCTGTGACTGCTTATGTGAAGAAGATAAGCAATCAGTAAGAAACACCATTATGCATCTGGACATAAATAAGTGCCCTACATAGAATTTGTCCATCCTTATATTTTGCCAGACCTGTCATCCAGCTGAATCCATTTCATCTCTCCCTTTTTTTATATGGTAAAAGTTTGAATTTTGGGTAATTTTTGTATGACCAGGTACAGTTTATCAAAATTGAGTCTTAAAAAAAAAAGAAAAACTGAAAAAAAAGGAAAAAAATCGCAGTATTCTCCAATATAACATGGATCTATTTTTGTAAAACTGTTCATACTGTTCTCCTCTGCCATGAAAGACCTAATTTAATGTTAGGGTTGCCAGTAACTGATAATCACTTTAATTTTCTTTACACCTTAAGTCAGAAAAGGAGCACTTTAATTACCAGCTAAAAATCTGATTGTTTTATATCATATCTCACACTAATCTTAACTTTTAAAGATTGCTGCTGTATTGGTTTTTTTTTTTGGTTTTTTTTGACTTTGTTCTCTTGAACCTTATTAACAGAAGCAAATCAGTATCTTGCTATTAGTAACATTGTTTGTGGTTTTGTATGTTGAATCCACAGAGGGGAAGTTTCTGTCTCTTTTCTTTTTTCTTTGGTTTCTTCTTTTTTATTTTGGAGGGGGGGATGTTTGGTTGTTCTTTTATTTTTTAAGTGACTGGCACTAAGTGAACTTGACACTATCGGTTGCTGTCATTGGCTTTGGGGACCTGGTAAATACCATCAAGTTACAAGAATATACAAGGGCTTTCCTAGGCTATTAGAGGTACCCAGAACCTCCTTACTTACTTGACAGAAATTTTTGAGCTTTCTCCCTTTTCTAAAAAATACTTGCCACCCCCCATTTCCTTTGTATATAAGTTAATAGAATATATAAAATTCACTTTTTAAAATTTCTTTTTCAAATCTTGGTGTCCCATGCAGTCTCTTAAGTTGACACCTTGGTCTATTATATAGTATCAAGGAGGTGGTCAGCACACTGAAGCTTAAGTGCATCACTCTGTAGGCTCCTTGTGCAATACTTCTTCTTTAAATTGTCACTGTTGCTGAAGGATTTCCCTGAAAAGGCAGTGCCCTTTGATCAATACTGAGGTATATATTCAGTAAGAAAACATTTGCTTTCTTTTACATTGTTTTTATTTTATCAAGGAGATGGGACATCACAGAATAAAAGTGAGATGTGCAGAAACTTTGATATTCTTATTTTTAAGAAATGGATGTTTTGGACACGGATATTTTTTCTTCTTCTTCTTTCCTTTTTTTTCCTGAGCTTTAAAAGCTTGAGAAAACAAAAGCAAACCCATCAAAAACAGCATTCATATTTACAGGAGTTTGGGGGCTGTTCACCTTACCCACTGCAGTTTTCTATCTGTCCCTTATTTCCTTACTTAGCCAAAACAATGTGAGTATACAGAAATATTTCTGTATATATTACAACGTGTGACAATTTTAGCATCTGTATAGTTTGTATTCAATTAGAGACCTTTTCTATGGAAAGCTCAGTAATTTTTTATTAAAAACATTACTATTGTTCATGTAAAACATGAAAAAGCTAATTGTTTAGTAACAAACTGACAGAAGGTGGAAAAATTCAGTATTGGTATGTCATTTAGGAGAACCAACAGAAATCTCAGTTTTGTTTTGATTTCACTTTTTTAGTAAGTTCTTGCCCTGTACTGTTCTCTTCCTCTTTCCTCTTTTCTTCCCAGTAAAATAGACAGGATACCTTTACTGTAAGTGCCTCTGCCAACCTGGCCAAGGAGTGCAAATCTTCATTACTGTCTGGTCTGCAGTGCATTTAGGCTACCAATGAAACAAGCAAAAAAGTCACCTCTTTTACTTCATCTTCATTAGTACTACTTTAACAGAAGTTTGGTTTTGTTTTAGAAATGTAAGCATAAGCCTTTAAACTCATTTCAGTCCCTCTGTAATTCAAACTGCTGCAGTTAAACAGCGTATCAAATTCTAATCACACTGTAGGTTCGTGCTTGCCAGACAGGTTTAAAAAGTGCTTATTTTTTCACTCCATGTAAGTCATTACAACAGGGTCAGCAAATCAGGTCAGCCATTTCTTCCATGTCCTTCAGAAACTGTTCATTTCATGTCGGTTGAATATTCAGTCTTGAGCATCACCAAGCAGGTCCTTGTTTTAAAACTATTTTTTAAACTGTCTTATGATCTGTATGTGTCTAGTCCTGGTTAAAAATAAAGCTTCATAATACTATTTTTATTCATGATGTTAGCTGGCTGTGAAATATGAGACCTTTATCTATAGCAGGCAAAGAAATTCAGGATTTGTTTACAGGTTGCCTATAAAGTTGTGTAATTTCAAAAGCAGTGTTCATTATGAAAGAACTCTCAAGTTGCTTGTAAAGCTAATCTAATTAAAAAATGATGTATAAAGGTTCTTGAAAACTATGTGATTATTTGTAATCTTTGTAATTTTTAAAACTACTCTGTAGCAACTAACTTATAAATGCTCCCTGATAAAGGGGGTGTGTGGCATTTTGGTTGTTTTGTTGTGGGTGCTTGGTTGGGATTTTTGTTTGTATTTGTTATTTTTTTGTTGTGGTGGGTTTTTGTTTTTTTTTTTTTTTTTTTTTTTAGTCAGAGCTGTTTCTGCTCTGGAGAAGGACCTGGGACTTTTTTTCTTTAGACTTAAGAGTTAACTTCTTAGAGTTACCTGGGTGTGATGACCATTTTCCTGATGATTTCCTCACTCAAAAACAGGACCATTTTTAGGCTTTCTGAAGAGTGATAATGATGTAGAGTCAGCTCTATTTTTTTCACCACTTTTGACAGGTATGTAGGGTACAACATGAAAGTCACATTCAAACAGGATTTGTAAGGTTTTATGGGATCTCCTCACTTTTACATGGCTCCCAATGAATTACGTACCCTTGAGGGATGACAGAAGAATGGTAGAGTCTGCAGGTGCAAACCTGTATGAGATACCACACAATATTCCTCCACTTCTGATGAGCTTTGTAATGACTGTATGGAAAGCAAGGAAACATCTGGCTGGCTGTGCTTGTGACATTGCTCTAGCTTTTGTGAAGCCCGCCCTGTATGTGCTTGTCTGTCTTCTGCTAGTTCAGGAAGAGTTACCTGGATCCTCAGATGAGTCTCCAGCATTAGTGCACCTTTCTTGGCACTTGGGTACCAGTTGTGCACATTTCTGCTCTAAGGTAATCATTCTCAATGATTTTTTTAGGTTGAAACCCAAGCGTAGCAGCACTGAGATGATGGCAAAGTGCTTCAAAGCTTTTTCCGTGTTCATTGCTGTGTAACTTCTCTGCAAGTTCTCTTCAATGTACCTCTTCCCCATCCTTGTTTTACATTGAACAAGGAAGAAGCCTTTCTTGCAACCATCCTGTGTAGACCTGATTTGGGTTTTATTTTGGTTTTTTTAATTATCACACTGTTGAGCACAATATGCAGGGGGATTGTTTTGCATAGTAAAATCAAACACTGTACCAGGGAAAATGAAGTGTTTCTCTTGGGTGTTTCTCAGAAAAGACACAGATCTGAGAGCTGACAGCCTGTATCATATGGAAAACATCTGGTTGTGCTGACCACTTCAAGGTCAGGTGTGGAGAAATCACATCTCCATCATACTGGTAAGTATGGCCAGACTGAAAAGTACCATTTCTGTGCATGCTGAATGCTTTGAAGAAGAGGGGAGAACATCAAGTGACAATAGCAAACTCAAAGTCTCAAAACTCCAGGAGTCTAGCATTTGCACCTCGCCTGCAGGCATGCAGATAGCTGTATGCTCTTGCAAATACCTAGTGGGAATTTATGAGTACTGAGCAGCAAAGACCTTGAAGAAATTCGTGGGTCTCAGCTGGATTTGGATCTCACCTGCTTTTTGGAGGGAATGGGGGTAGAAGTATGCATCGCTGGGTCTCCCATTGTCAGCTTTTTTTCTTTTTTCACATGGAAAGCTTGAATGTAAGTAATGGCAGCACATGTACTGAAGTCTGTTTGTACAGGAGCTGTGTTCACTCTGGAACATCTGCTGCATCAGGGTTGCTTGATCCTGTATGTTAGGGGTGGATAGCAGCCGACAGAAGCAGGTTTCAAGGTCCTCCTACCAGTCAAAACCAGTTCCAGAGAATTTGCTCTGTTGACTTTTACTACCACTTACTGAGTTTCATCAAGCTTTTCCTGATGGCTTTGAAGTTGAGTGAATATACAGAACATTTATCCCTTTCCTGAAATACTAAAAAAAAAATCCCAGACTCATAGCTCCCAAATGAGTTGGCTCTAAAAGTGGAAGGGACAGATGAGATGTAAATTGCTAACCTGTTGGGGATAGACTCAAGTCCTTAGCAGGACAGGGAGGAAGTAATGAGTTACATAGAAATGGTAAAGTAGGATGGGAAGAGACTGGCACATGAGACCAAGATAAAACATGTTGGGTGGGTATGAGGAATATGGGACATGCCAATTAAAAATATGCTCTAGGTGTGTGCTTTGGGAGGAACATGAAGTGTGGGGAGAAAGTGCACAATGTGTTTGTCTCAGAAAAAACAGTTGTTTATGCATCCCATCCATCCTTTTCTTCATGGATGTGTGTTGCAAACAAATATATTTTTATCTCTGAAGATGAGATGTTCATAACTTTACTTGAACTAGGAGTTGGTTACCTTGTCTGTATTCCAATAGTAAGTTGTTGGACTTTCCCCTTATTAAATATGCATCTTGGGATTAAACTTCTATTGGGAAGAGTTTATGGGGTCTTCTGGAGAATTTCCTGTAACTACCTTTGTGTATAACGTGGTGATACATGCTGGAAGAGGTGACTGGCTCATTTAGCCTCTAAGCCCAGTACCATCCTTCTCACATGGCTGAAAGTTTGCAGGGCATGCCTCACAACAGAGTGGGAGGGATGTAAAACACAGAGATGGGCTAACAACTTGCCAGGATCACACACAGGCAAACTGTGATACAAGGCACACTGCTTCAGGGCAGTGTCTGAACTGAAAACCATTATTTCTTTAAAATATTGTTGGAGATGGGAAGTAAAATTTAATCTCTGAATATTCTGAATATCCAGTGCTCCTTGTGGGCCTGTCTGTCTGTGTCAGTGTGGTTTGCCAGGGTGGAACCAGTTCCTCTCCTGGGTTTGTTTCAAGGGCTGATGTGGTTCTATTTTATTTTTGTTTTTAAATAAAAGATGAAGCCAGCATAACTAAAATGTAGAGATTTGACTCCTACTCACAAATGAAAAGCCTAGTGCCTGAACATTATATTGGGTTGTGAGCTGGTATTTTACTACCTAAAGAAAGCAAGGGTCAACCAAAAAGCCAAGAAAAAAAACTATCAAAAGTGTCTGAAGGCAAGTCTCTTTGGTTGTAAATGTGTCTTGCTTATGTTACTGCATGTAAGCAAGCTTTATAAATCTATTTTAAAAGATTGCAGTATAGCAGAAGACATGGTGGTAGCTCTGAGGAACAGAAGGAAACTGGAATTTTGGAGCTGGATTAATTGCTGTTGGAATCCTGAGAGTTTTTTCATGCAGTAAGATAGGAGTGAATGTGTCAAAAAAAACCCCAACCAACCACTATGGAAACAAACTAAATGCCACCACCCCTAGATGTGAAAACTACAGTCCTGGTGAGTGCTGTACCATGAGTTACCAGAGCCGAAAGAGACTTCAGAACTGTTTTTATAGGAGCATTTGGGAGGATCTGTGGACATCAAGAAGAATATTTCTTCAGGGAAAATGTGATTGTGGACACCACTAATGTTTGCCGAAGGCCCATGGGTAATAACAATCTGTTTTCTGAGGTTAGAGTCCAGTTGATGGTGCTCCCGATAGCAAAGAGCAAAGTTTGAGCTGTCACATCAGGCATATTTATTTTCCCTTCACTTCCCCTTCCCCAGCCATGACATAATAGTGAGTAATGTGGTGCTGGGCACGTGTTCTACACAGTCATGTTTTAATGAACAAGCAGAAATTGTAGAAAGTTAACTCTCTTCAATCCTAAATATTTCTTGTATCTAGAAGAACTCCTGCAGGAGTGTAGGCAGCAATTTCTAAACTTCTGTGACTTCTATTTTTTCCCACCTGCACTATAAGAACATTTTAGATGTTTGTGGGTTTGGTTTTTGTTAAAAAAACCCTTTATTTAAAATAGGGCATTAGGAAATGACTGTATCTAGCTGAGACTTTCTGCAGCTTCGCAACCATGCAACATTATGCAATGAGATGAGGAGGGAGGGCACGTACTTTCCGATAAACCCAAGGCTTATACAAATCCAAGAGGGCAGGCAGGGAGCGGGGTCCACCTGTGGCCAGGCTGTGACTGGGACACCAGGAGCAGGATTCAGAAATGGTTCAGGCTCCTACTCATGGAGCTGGCTGGAAGAGAGAGTGAGGGGGGTCCCGCTGTGTCACAGCCAGGACAAGGCTTCATCTCAAAGCAGAAAAACACGGTCTTTGTGTCCCAGAGGTGACAGAGACACACCGCTCTCTTACAGGGGGAGGATGCTGTGTGGCACAAAAGCCCACTGGGGCAGGGATGGAGGAGCAGGGGAAGTAGGAGCACAGTGGTCACACCTCCAGTGCTTACAGCAGGTTTGAAAATTTGCTCAGGATTCTTCGTGTGAGAGTGCCTGGAGAGCAACCACTCTGTTTCCAACCTGCCCTTGCTCTTTCTGCTCCCACATGTGCGTAGTGGGGGCCTCTCTGCTGCCCCCGTGCTTTTGCATCCTTCCACGGCTCCCCAAGCACTGTCCCACCTGCTGTCAACTGAGCTGCAGGCCCTTCTCTTCTGCTGCTTCCCTTGAGTGGGGGTTGGATTAAATTGTAACATACTTGGCTGAAGAAAACATTTGGGGGGTTTTTTTGTGAGATGACAGCCGGTCACGGCCTGGTGGCTGCCTTTCCAGGTGGTCAGGTGCTAGACAAGCTCTTGGCTGAGGGCCGTATGAAATGCCTGAGAACCGTGGCTACCAAGTCATGGCTGGCAGCACAGCCTCTGGCTAGTACTGCTGCCTGCCCTAAGTTGGTGCTGCCTGACAAAAGCTCCATGTGCCAAGCTGCTGACACCTCTGGGAGGCCAACTAACCTTGGATCGCTGAGGGTGCTCCCTCTCCTTTGCAGAGGTGGTGAGGTCATACACGACACAGCTGAACCGTGGCAGTGCGTGGGACATACCCTCCACCTGGCACTGCATTCAGAGTATCTTAACCATGCAACAACCCCCCAGCAGCAGCTTCACACCAGGCTTGGGGAGTCTTTCTGTTGAAGATGCATAGAGAGAAGGAGAATGAAAACTGTTGCGGGTTTCATGGACAGGACATCTACTTGTCGGTCTCCTAAAAATGGTGTCACTTCAACACAAATCCACAGCCACAGGTGAAAACACGCTGGGGGCTGGGATCAACCCATCCTGTAACATCTCAGGGCTGAGTGAGGGTGCTTGCCCAATAGCAGAAACCTCCCATCCCTCTCCTCTTCCTGAAGAAGTTAAGGCAGTGTTTCCCTCCATACCTACTGCAGGGTGTGCATGGACTGACTGGGACCTCTACAGGGATTAAAAGGAAGCTGGCATTAAGGCAACAACTTTGCAGTGTTTTCCTCCAAACAGAGGGCTCCTCATTCCTTCAGGGGATGCTAGTGTTTAATGCTTGTGTCCGTAACCCGTTGCAAACAGCTCCGATGTCATGGCATTGCTTACCACTTGGGATGTGTGTCTGCTTTGGCAACATTGCATTTCATGGCCCAACCATAAGCCCAAATATTAGCAGTGAGACCTCTTGGCAGAGTTGTCTTAACTCTGCCAAATTGCCTGGGAAATGCTGCCTGATAGCTTGAATAGACTAAGGGTTTTGCAGTGCCTGAAACACCTCCTGTTTCCTCTCATGGGATGCTTTTCTGGCATTCTAAATCTCTTGTAGGTACATTCAAAGTTAATTAAGTCTGAATTTTAATTCATGCTGTCTGCAAGGCTGATAATCCTCTCTCCCAGTGTGATTTGGCGAGGATTCAGCAATTAGGCTTGGGAGGGCAGAGCTTCCTTGTACCTGTCCTTGTGTCATGGCACATACCCAGCTCCTGCCTGAAGTCCCCCAGTCTCTGATGCATGTGACAGGAGGCTTATGCCTCATCCCCATGGTTTGGGTGGCAGTGATGAGAGCTGCCCATGCCAAACCTTGCAGCGAGAGGAAGAAATGCAGAGCTGGAAATCAGCTGATTGTTAGAGTTGGTGTGAGCAACTCTGGGCTGTGCCAGGGCAAGGGCAAGCAGGTGGGCCTTAATTGCCTTCAGCTCTAATTTCAGTTTTACCTGAAGTGCTCCTGGGGTTGTTAGGCAGGAACCCAGGGCTGTTTAGATGGGAAGGGGCTCCTGGAGTGGTCTGGTCCAGCTCCCCTGCCCTTAAACAAGGTCACCCAGATCTGGCTGCCTAGGACCATGTCCAGTTGGGATTTGAGTATCTTCAAGGATGGGGACTCCACAACCTCTACAGGAAACCTGTTCCCATGTTCAGCTACCCTTGCTGAAGTAAAATTTCTACTTTAAATGAAATTTCCCATGTAGGTACTGCTAAATGTAAATCAAAGGAACAGCCCAAAGGATTCTTAGCAGCATGTCCTGGAGAAGACGGCAGATGTAAGACTGAAGTCCCTTCCTTGCGGCTATCCATACTGCAGCTGGTACAGGTGCCATCCTCTCTGAAGCCCCTGGGGTGTTGACTTATCCTCAGGATGACTTCCCTTTGGATGTGTTTCTGTTTGCCATCTGCCAGAGCAGCCCAGATCTGTGCCATGTCCTTCCAGAGCCGTGTTACCCAGAGCAGCCCGTGCCCAGTGGTGTGGTCCTGTGATGCAGCAGGGAGCTTTTCTTGCTGTTGGTGCTGCAGCAGGCCCTGTGCTGCCCTGCACTGGCTGCAGGCAAGTGCTGCAGAGGCATCTGCAGGAGGGCACCCTCCAAGCGAGTGGCTTGCATGGCTCTTCAGCTTTGTGCCTGCCTCCAAACACAACCTACACCTTCCCAGTGGATCAAAAACTGCTTACAGATCAGTGGCAGCACGCCCACGGAGTGGAGCCTTTGGGAAAGAAAGCAGATCATTACTGGGATGCTGCAGGGAAGAGACCAGTGTCAGTGGGAAGACAAAGGCAGGGGAGCAAAGCAGTGGGGAGAAAGTGGGGTAAGAGCAGAGAGGCCCTATGGCCATTCCTGCCATTGTAAATTGCTTGACGAAGCCACGAAAAGAATCAAAGCCCCCAACTAAACCATGTTCCTATAGCTCATATCCTGTACCAGGCCTTCACTGAGCTCAAGCCCACATCTTGCCCCAGACTTTTTATGCCACTAGTGACAGATCTCTGAAGAGAAGGTACTTGCAGTAAACACAAAAACTATGATCCAGAGATTGACACCAGTTAAAATAATCACTGCTTTTAAATTAAGCAATGGTGAAGCCAAATACTTGACTTGTTGGGTTTTGCCCCTTCAAACATTCTTTGTTATGCACCTTAGGAAATGTCACGTCTAAGACATGCTAAGGCAAAAAAACTGTTGAAATTATGTGAATGATGGGGGATAGATGGAACAGAGACAGGGTGAGCTATTCAGGCCCAGCTGCTGCACCTGCTTAGAAATTTAATCTAGTCTTAAAGCAGCCTGGCCTGGCAGAAGCTAAAAGGAAACAGAATAATTAAGGCCACGGCCACATCCCATTTTAAGTTTTCACACCTGTGGTACACTACCCTTCACTGGGCCTGTTACACCCCTCTGGCTCCCTGGCTTAGCTGAGGCACAGGAGTTTTGTATTTTATAACCCCTCTGACTTCCTAAAACTCTGTCCTGCATCTCTTGTAGAGCTCTGTTGATGCCAAATGGTGACAGAAAATTAGCTTTGTCACTGCAATGGATGCAAGCAGTGCAGTATCTGTAACCCACAAAAGGGTGCTTTGGGGTTACTCCTGAGCCTTGAACTAGAAGAAGGAGCTACTCTCTCATCTTCCAAGTGTTTCTCACAGCAAAGTTAAAGAATCACTCACAGAATCTAGTTAGTTGTAAATTTACTTCTCATCCCCAGCTAGTTGCAGATTTCCCCCCCACCACCACCACTGCTCCTCCTCCTTTAACTTGTTTGTGGTCCAGCCAGGGTTGCTGCTCGTCCACATTCAGCCTGGAGTGCAGTGAAGGTGAAATACGAGCCTGCCAATGCTGCACCCTTTGTTCTCTCCCCGCACAGGTTAGAGAGGAAGAAGTAAGAACTCCTTACGTGCAAGGAGTGCCACCTAACGGCATGGTGAGGAGTCCCAGAGCTCCACACAGCCTGCGGTCTTGGCTTTTTTTTTCGCTACACAGGAGTATATGAAATCACACACGCGTGTTTTCACACACAGTGAAATGCAAGCCTCTTTCATGGCCTGTCTGCCCACAAACGACACTTCAAGGATAATTTTATGCAGAGTCTTTATATTCCTATTTTAAAAAATAGTTTCTTTAAGCCCAAGACCTCAAGACAGCTGTAGTAATGCAGATGCAAGTAAGAATTTGGGTATTCAGTTTGGAGTGTAGAATTGCTGAATGCTGGCTATCTGTTAAGGAGCAGCTGCTGGAGACCAGCGGTTTCAGGGCTGCCTTCACCATGTCAGGCAGCAACAATCATGCTCGTAGGGGGATGTAGGTCAGGTGTAACCTCATGAGGACCCCTGCTCCAACTTCTTAGTGGCCTTTCAATTTAAGGTGACAAAAGGCACAGACATGGTGCTCTAGGATGACCAGACCCAGCAGTGGTAGAGCAAACTGCTGTGGTGGCAGTTTCTTAACATTCTCCAGCCAGAGTAGTCTGCATCATCCCACCATCACCTTGAATTGCTCCAACCATTTAGAAGAGATGTCCATCTGGCTTTTTCCTCAGAAACTTCCTGTTGATTCCTTCTGGTTGTTACCCTTCAGTAAAGTGTATCTTGCTTTACTTGAAGAGATGCCGTGTGCATGGAAAATGCAAGAGAATTGAGGGGCACCAGAAGAACACACGAGGAAGAAAGCCCTCACAAGCCATTTAGTCTACTGCACGTCCTCCTGCTGCACCAAGGGAAGTTGGAAGTTTGAATAGCTACTTTGCACCTCCGGAATTCACTCCTTGTCCAGTCATGACTAAGCCCTCTCTAGCCTTTGGTTTGGTACTAGATTATTACCCGGTGCCCTTCATTGCACTGGTCCAGAGGCAGGTAGCACAGCCTGTTCCAAATGAACAATATTTCTCTGGTGGTTCTCTTGGAAAATGCTCCTAGAAAGGGGGCTCAGGTAACAGGTTCCTGATGCCACACTCTGAGCAGCAGGGCCTGCCCTGCCTGAGGGGGCTGCTTCCACCCAGACATAAATAGCCTCCACATCAGCTTATGCCCAGGCATCAGGGTTGAACTTGCTGTGAGAATACACTTCTCCCATGTGACCCAGATATGCCAGGTGAAAACAAAGAGTCGTTGGACTACTGGAGATGCTGAAGGAGAGATGAATGCACATTATTGCTTTTAAAATACCTTATAAAGCAGACTATTTCTATTGCATCTCTTCTTGCAATATATGAATGTATTTTAGTAGTCCTGAGAAAAATTCTTCCCACTGCTTCATCAGAACTCAAGTATTATGAAAACTTCCTAGATAACATTTCCATAACATAAAAACTACTTGCTATCATTCAACCTTAAAGATTTCTAGCCTGATGACCAGTTTCAAGGCATCTGAAGAGCAGTCTCCTATTATAATAATGAAAGAGCCAAGTAACCCCACTTATGTAGTTTTAATCATTCAGAGTCTGAATCATTCAGAGCAATTCTAGTAGGTCACCACAAAATGAGATGGCTTTTTCCTTTAGTTTGCAGAACCTTCTGTTGACAAAATGCACGCACATGCTCGACCCTCTTTCATAGCTGCTTTGCCTCAGAAATCGAGTCTATTAACTTGTTTCTCAGATTTCCATTCAGGCACCTGACGCTGCACTTCAATGAAGCGTGTTTGTTCAAGGTTCACTGACAGCTTGTGTTGTTCCAGGCAGTATTTAAACTCACTCAAGGACATGGACAACTAATAGAGAAGATGAAATTTCTCACCTTTGACCCAAATTGAGCAGCGTATTTTATACTGGCAGTCATTGTTATCCTTGTGGGTAGGACACTGTATTCCAGCACAACATTTTACAGAAACAGCATTCACAGTAACATACCCAGAATGAAGGTGGCCGTGACCCATTAATAACAGGCTGCAACAAGTAGCAACTGCAAAGCCTTCCTCTCTGGATAAAAGAGATCCTGGTATTAGAATACTTCCTTGTAAAAACACATATGACAGAGGTGCTCTTTTTCCATAGCTAATCCAGAATTGCTCAATTGTTTGGACAAAGATCTATTTTAGGACATGTGTATATGAGTCAGACTTGCCTACAGCTTAAGTTCCCCCTCCCTCCACAGGCTACACCAAATTCCTCATTTGTTTTCTGTTTGGCCTTCAGATGAACAGTTTAGAAGTAAAAGAAGACATTAGGAAAAAAATCCCCACATTTAACAATACCCACAGTCCTTCTCCTTTACTCCCATCTGTCACAGTAGGAAAGACAAATGAGGAAACTGCAGAGAACAATTGTAAAGGAAATACCTCTCACAAGTGCTTCATGATGTGAGAGATCCTTTGTGGTGCAATTCTCATCCTCATCTTAAAAACATAAGATAATACAAATATTTCTTGGTAGTCCTGCCCTTGAAAATGTCAAGTATCACTGGAAACACTGATAGATGTTGCAGCTTTAAGAAGGAAGTATGGAAAATTAACATGGGAAAGCAAGTTTTACTATCAGTATTTGTAAAATTTTTCACAGAAGTGCAACAATAATGAAACTGTTTTAAAAACAGGATGGTGAAAGCAGAAGTTGATGCAATCTGTATTCACCAGCACCTGTTTTACAGGGAAATTTAAGAAGGAAAAGTGTTAATACAGAAAGGCTCTAATAAACAAGACTGTTATCAAATATACAGGTAAACCCACTGGTAAGTAACACAGAATGGCCAGGCTTAGTGGAAATTTAAACTTCAGTAACAATTTATTTAAAGTATGCAAGAACAAAGTAATTTACATTAATCTTCTGTAGTGTCAATATTTTAAAACATATGAAGCATTTAAAAGGAGTTAAGAGAGCAGCAGTAATACAGTAAACATGTACGAACCAGGCTGATACAGCCATTTGAAACTACACTAACAAGACATAAAACGATTTTGTTTAAAAACTATTTATATAAAACAATTTTTATATTTAAGCAAACATATTTACAATCAGTTTTACTGATTGTAAGGAATCAAACCGTTTAATGTTTAACCCGTTAAATACCTTAGCGCAGCAGGAGAACATTTCAGGAAGCTCATATAGAAAACACATGTGCCTGGCACTCAAAACTTTTCATGGCACAGTGGCTTTAGTACTCAACTGACTGGCCTGCTAACCACCAAGCTGGCTGGCTTCCAGAAGAAGTAAATTGAAGACTGTCAGGTAATGTCACTTTAATCCTAATTTGTCCTGTATAGCACTGGAAGTTTAAATGGGAAATCATGAAAGCTTTTATGACATGTCCAGGAGCAGTCTTTACCAGTATTCCTAGCAGCATTCCACACAATTTTTACTTACTAGTGTGGGGATACGGAGGTCAGCTACATTTTAAATTCCATTTCAGAACAAGCACACAGGAGTGTAACCACAGCTAAGCAAACCCTGAGAAAATTACCTTTCAAGCAACGTTTCCAACCCGGATTCATCTTTTTGAGACAGCTTTCTGCTGTTTTATGCAAGACAAGAATCAAGATGTTCATTTATTTTAGATTCCAAAACTTCAGTCTCGCAGACAGGACAACTGACTTTTCTATCCTGCCTCACAGGATTGCTAGGACTTGCAGAGGACTGTGTAAATTCAGCTCTGTTTTTTGTAGTTGTAGTGACATCAGTACCCCCCTTTTTGATGAAATACTTTTCAAAGGCAGTTTTGTCTTCCTTTTTTGGCCATCGCTGCAGGGTACTAACACATTCTAAGCTTTTTTTCTCAGATGCACCCTGAACTGTTGGGGTCTGCTTCAAACAAATTTGTTTTGGTGACCAGTTAGAAGATGGCATAGCCCTCTTGTCAACTGGTGAGCCTTGGCCTGATGTTCCTTCAGTAACACGAGCCATCCTAGCAGGCAATCCACAGTTGTTCTCGTCATCTTCTGTACAGGCAGCAGAGGGTTTTGGAAATTCACGCTTTACAGCTAAGTTGATCTTTTCACTGGCACCATTGGTACGAAGCGGAAAGATGCCACTACGGGGTAATTTTTCCCATTTTATCTCATTTTTAGGGATTGTTATTGTCCTCACTGCTGAATGATGCAGTGAGCCGTGTGCTTCACTGTTTCCAATGGAGCTGCTGGTATTTGTGTTTTTTTCTGAAAGGACACCGTCTCCTCCTCCAAGCCGATATCCTGTTCCACTAAAAGGCATCAGGTCTTGCATACCATGCATTTGTGTCTTGCCTGCAAAATCAGATTAAAAAATAAGTTAATGACGTTTTCATTAAAAAACCATGGCTCAGTATTTGAGGTGCTTCACACAAAAAAATCTGCTGTTTGAAAATAGTGCATAAAACAGAACTTTTTGTAGACAATTCAGTTGAGGGATTTGTGCCTAGAAGTGCACAAACAAACAGGCCCTGTTCTTTGGCTATGTAACAGTAACATGTAAACCAAGCTTACGTAGTGTTCCATCCATATTTGTTCAAGAAAACATTTGGACAAAAATCAGTCTGGCAAAGAAAAAAAAAAAACCATAAAATACCTTTGTTAGTTGATTTGAAGTGTGGAAGTTTTGCTGTCTGAGTTTTCTGCTTGGACTTCTCTGAGAATTTCTCTGGCTCCTTCACTTTGGTGAACGTGCCCCCACATGTCCTTTGATGTTCATCCCACCAGAAGTCATGTGGATTGGGTGCTCTGTTCATTGAGCGCTTCACATACCCAAAGTAAGGCGCTCTGTTCTGGCAGGGGCCATTGCATCGCCACCAGTGCTGGCGGTACACATCAATCTCATCATAAAAATCGTGATAGATCTAAGTTAAAAAAAAAAAAACACAAAAAACAAACAGTCATTCAGGAAGTTACAAATTTGATATCACTAGCTCTATAGTATTTTTTTTAAAAAAATCTATTTCCATTCAATTCTTTCCACTACTGCTGTGATTTTTATATTAGCAGTTAAAAGAGCTGGACCTGAATAAAATTTGGTCAACATTTAGCTACCATTAAAACAAAGCTTTAAAAAGATAGGATACATAGGACTATGTCCTCGTTATTTTGTTTAAACTGCAATAAAATAACTTTGGAAATCTATCTACAATTTCACCTAGAAGATGAACTGTTTAGAATGCATTGCAAACAATACCAGTATTGTATTCTCCTTTCAGCTGTTACCTTAACTGATCTTATTAGACACATTATTTTTA
This sequence comes from Corvus hawaiiensis, assembly GCF_020740725.1. NCBI lineage: Eukaryota > Metazoa > Chordata > Aves > Passeriformes > Corvidae > Corvus > Corvus hawaiiensis. The sequence continues at coordinate 74,563,620 of NC_063215.1, forward strand.
AATATTGACATAAGTATCATTACCCTCTATTGACATAAATCTTGACTGCTCTTCACATGGAGCTCTTCTGTCCCTGCTACCATTAAGCTGTTTCTAGTTTACCACAAAAGCTTAAAGAAAAGTTCTTACAGAGAATATAGCTGAAAATTATATGACTAACAACTCACCACATCTTCCTCAACCTGTTCCCACCACAGTCCCCAACAAAGTAACTATGGAACTGGCACACACTTGGATGCAAATTTGTGTTGGTACCAACTGTGGAGTGTCTAACAAGAAGATCACTCATACCACACTGGGCAACTAAAGCACCAGATCAGGAAGAAAGCTCTGTTAAATCAGGAGAAGAGGATTATTCTTACTGTGACATTGGCTCCAGTCAAGAGATTAATGCGACGCATGTGCTTGCAGAACTCCGGTCCATGAGACTCACGATCTTTGTAGTTATGAGTAACAAAGAGCAGGGCATGGATCATTTCGTGCAACAGTGTCTGAAATGATGCAACCATTAGATATTTACTGAAAAGCATTGCGTTTTCAATTTCAAAATTAAGCTGCAGCTATTTTAGTCCTCTACATTGATTATGGTACTGATCTTATCTTTGATTATTCGTATATTCAGTGAATAAAAACATAATGCTTAGATCTATCAAACCAAATTAGCACTATTCCCACACCACCAAAACATGCTGGAGAATATCACTTCAATAAGCAGCATTCCAAAAAGGAGAAGTAATCTTCAAACTTAAGTCACATCTTTAAAGAGCTCATCCCCTACACTCAAAAAAAGAGCCACTTTTGAACAAGTTGAAACTCTACAGCATTTCTGTCCTTAGGCAAACCTGAATGTTCAGCCAGCTGATAGCAGCAGCTCTGGCAGAGGCCCAGGAAGCAACACAAAGTCATGTTAAGTTATATCCTACATCCTTATTTTCTGTCGTTGGCCCTTTCAAAACTACAGTCCATATTCGAATATTAAAGGATAATTTAGGAGTTAAAAACTTGGGCTGGTTTTTTTCTCTTTATAAAGTCAATAAAACAAACAAGTGACTTTAGTTTTATGTTTCTAAGTGGGCAACTCAAAGTAGGAGGCTAAAGATTACCATGATACTGCAACACAAGCCACACTAGCATAACAGTATTTTATGATCCATAAGTTACTGCACATAAGAATCCCACTACAAAATCCAGAATGTTTGTATGGAGCAGAGGAGGGGGCAGGCACAATGCACTTTACGTGTAGATTCATAAGCCATGTTCAGATACCTCCACAAGATCCTTCCTTGGCCTTAACTTTAGAAGCGGCTCACTGAGACGAATGGAACACAACCCACTTCTTTCATGATATGAACAGATACCAGCAGAGCTGAAAGGAAAAGCAGAAAGAAAATGTGAAAATCTGTTCTTTCTGTAGCACATGAAGAAAATGGAGAATTTAGGCTAAAATACCACCCCCTGTAAACACATGCTAGGTCACTCAGAACAAGGAAAAAAAAAATCACTTTGAGTAGTTACTTGAAAAACTCAGCACCATTAAGCTGAGAAGAAAAAAATCCACAAGTTCCTTAGAGTAGAAAAGCCTGTTTTGAAGGCAGAAGAATGTTTCCTTTAGAACTCGTGATGGAGTGAAATAACACTATACGGATGCTGGCGAGTCACGGCAGCAAACACTGACTTAATTGCTGATTGCTTCAATTTCACTTCCCACCCTCCCTCAACTTTAGACTCATACCAAACCTTCATATACCTTCACTTCTGTGTGCTAATCCAGCAAACACCACTATTTTTGTGTGTTACTGAGTTAGTCCTCTACCAGTGCAATATTCAACTATTTCCAAATGTCTAAAGAATACTGCAACAGCAGAGGATAAGAGGGGGGCAGGACTCCAGCCGCCAGCAATTGCATCTGCTGCGGAACTGCAGACTGCACTTCAAAGATTCCTGGTTTTGTTTAACCTCAGATTTCTTCTATATTCCCCTTCCTAGTCTGTTCTAGGTTTTTGTAATATACTATTATTGGTTCTTAATTGCCTTTCGGCCGTGCGGTAGAACTATCATGAAGACTGAGTACGTGTAGAACTATCATGAACACGAGTACGTGAGGTTTCCACATACACCGTCTAAGACCAAGTAATTTCTTCCATTTTAACATCCCTCCGGCTTGCCTGCACACCGGGGAAAGCCATAGGTGGCTGCCAGGGACGACAGATGCAAAGCAAAGGAGACAAGGACAGCGACCACCTCATGTCCCGCCCTACGGGATATGCCAGAGATGCGGGACATTCAAGCGGCCGGGAAGAGAAGCCATGGCACCAGCAAGACTCTAGCGGGGCACAGCGAGGAGCAGCACAGAGTGACAAGTGCGGCAGCTCTTCCCCGCCTCCCCGACACTCGCAGCCACACGCCAAGGCGGGCTGCGGCTCCATGGGTGCCAGCCCTTTCCCACCGCCCCGACACCGCGCACGCTGCCGGGGCCCCGAATCACAGGGACCAGCCTCCCCGCCGCCTCCCCGCCCCTGGCGACCACCCCCGCACACCCCCCGGCCCCCGGGACAGGGCAACCCCGGAAGCCGGGCCGGCGCTCCGCCCCATACCCCGCCGGTGCCGCACCTGGTCATGCGGGGGCTCCAGGACACAGTGACCGCCTCCAGCTTCCCCCAGAAGAGCGTCTGGTTGAAGTGCACGAACAGGGCGTGCACGTCGGGGCTGGGGTCCAGCAGCTCCCACGCCTCATCCACAACCGACAGCGGGCGGAGGGACGAGCGGTGCGGCGAGAGATCAGGGCATTTTGCTGCTGCTACTGCCGCCGCCGCTGCCTTGTCCTGCTCTTCCCACTCCTTCTGCAGCTTGAGCGCCAACAAGAAATCCTCGTCCTCCATCCCGAGCGCAGCTCCCGTCGGGCGGCAGTGCCGCAGCCGGCATCCGCTGGCGCCGCGGCGCACGCGCAGCAGCAGTGCCCGGGCTGCGGCCGCGTCCTTCCGGAATGCGCGCGCCGGCAGAGTCCCCTCCGCCCCTTCCCTTCCCTTCCCTTCCCTTTCCTTCCCTCCGCTCCCGCCCCGCCCGCCGCGTCCCCGCGCGTCACTGCGGGCAGCCGCTCCCGCCGACCGAGCCGCGGGGCGCAGGCGCGGCGTTCTCGGCGGCGGCGGGGCGGATACCGGGCGGCGGCGGCGCGGCCATGGCGCTGTCGCTGGGCGAAGGCGGCGGCGGAAGCCGGCTGCGGCGGCAGCTGGAATCGGGCGGCTTCGCGGCGGGGGAGTACGTGAAGCAGCTGTCGCAGCAGTCGGACGGGGACCGGGACCTGCAGGAGCACCGGCAGCGCATCCAGGCGCTAAGCGAGGAGACCGCGCAGAGCCTGAAGCGCAACGTCTACCAAAACTACCGGCAGTTCATCGAGACGGCGCGGGAGATCAGCTACCTGGAGAGCGAGATGTACCAGCTCAGCCACATCCTCACCGAGCAGAAGGGCATCATGGAGGCCGTCACCCAGGCCCTGCTCCTCCAGGCCGACCGCGACGACCCCGCGCTGGGCGCCCGCCGCGCCGCCGCCGCCGACCCCTTCCTGCCTCTGTCGGCCAAGGATGCGGCGGCCAACGAGGAGGGGCGGCAGCGTACTCTCACCACCCTCCTGGAGAAGGTGGAGGGCTGCCGCGACCTCCTGCCCGAGAGCCCTGGCAAGTACCTGGTCTACAACGGCGACCTGGTGGAGTACGATGCCGACCACATGGCGCAGATCCAGCGGGTTCATGCCTTCCTCATGAATGACTGCCTGCTCGTGGCCACCGCCCTGCCCAACCGCCGCGGGGCCTACCGCTACGATGCCCTGTATCCCCTCGACGGGCTGGCTGTGGTCAACGTCAAGGACAACCCGCCCATGAAGGACATGTTCAAGCTGCTCATGTTCCCCGAGAGCCGCATCTTCCAGGCTGAGAACGCCAAGATCAAGAAGGAGTGGCTGGAGGTGCTGGAGGAGACCAAGCGCAACCGTGCCCTCAGCGAGAAGCGGCGCCTGGAGCAGGAGGCCCTGCCCCGGCCCGCCCCAACGCCCCCCGAATCCACCAACCCCTTCGACGAGGATGAGGACGAGGAGGAGGAGGATGAGCCCTCCGCTGAGGACGAGGTTGTTGACCTCTCGCTTGAGTGGATCCAGGAGCTGCCTGAGGACCTGGACGTCTGCATTGCTCAGCGGGACTTCGAGGGGGCGGTGGACCTCTTGGATAAACTCAACGAGTACCTGGCGGACAAGCCTGTGAGCCAGCCCGTGAAGGAACTGCGGGCCAAGGTGGACGAGCGGGTCCGGCAGCTTACAGATGTTCTGGTGTTCGAGCTGTCCCCGGACCGCTCGCTGCGAGGAGGGCCGCGGGCCACCCGCCGAGCCGTGTCTCAGCTCATTCGCCTGGGCCAGTCCACCAAGGCGTGCGAGCTGTTCCTGAAGAACCGGGCAGCCGCGGTGCAGACGGCCATCCGGCAGCTGCGCATCGAGGGCGCCACGCTGCTCTACATCCACAAGCTCTGCCATGTCTTCTTCACCAGCCTCCTGGAGACGGCCAGGGAGTTTGAGACGGACTTCGCCGGCAACAACGGGTGCTACTCGGCCTTTGTTGTCTGGGCCCGCTCGTCCATGAGGATGTTTGTAGATGCCTTCAGTAAGCAAGTATTTGATAGCAAAGAGAGTTTGTCAACTGCGGCAGAGTGTGTCAAGGTAAGAGGGGGTTGGTGGGACACAATAGCTGAAACAAAGGCTTCAAAGCTTTAAATTCTCTTTTCTAACCCTAGTTTAGTTATTGACTCTTGTGTGGGTCTCCAGAGAGGTTTCCTGCGTTGGAAGGTTAATATTCATTCGAGGTTTGTTTGGTTTTATTCAATTTAACAGAGGAAAGCCTAAAGATTATAATACGTCAAGAAAAACCCTGCCTTTGTCAGAAAGCAAAATGGGTTTATTCTTAATTTGCCTTTAACTGATAGGAGATCCTAAAATTTACATAAGTTACATCTGAATTATAAGTACTTCAGAACTTTCTCTTTGTTTTCCAAGGCTGTCCTGAACTACATTTTCATATTTTTTTGCAAGACTAACTTCCTCAGGCTATGCTTTCTTTCAGCTGCTAATTGGGAGGGGGGAAAAAAAGCTTATGTGTGAGTTATATTGTATTTGTCCAGGGTATTTTTGACAGCCAAGGTTTATCTTTCAGTTATTAATTTCTCATTAATGAAGTTCTTAAATCATGAGAAGTAAGTGAAGTAAGAGTAACACTTCTCAGTTTTCTGACAGTGATAAATTTGGTAAACATGTAAGATGTAAAGGGTACTTGCACACTAATAACATCCTTTGCTTTTCTTTGTTATCCCAGGTAGCTAAAGAGCATTGCAAGCAGCTGAGCGAGATTGGACTGGATCTCACCTTCATCATTCATGCCCTCCTGGTGAAGGATATCAAAGGTGCTTTACAGAGCTACAAGGATATCATCATCGAGGCCACCAAGCACCGCAACTCTGAGGAGATGTGGAGAAAGATGAACCTGATGACTCCAGAGGCGCTAGGGAAGCTCAGGGAGGAGATGAGGAGCTGTGGGGTGGGCAATTTTGACCAATACACGGGTGATGACTGCTGGGTCAACCTTAGTTACACTGTAGTAGCTTTCACCAAGCAGACGATGGCCTTCTTGGAGGAAGCGTTAAAGCTTTACTTTCCAGAGCTGCATATGGTTCTTCTGGAGAGTCTTGTGGAAATCATCCTGGTAGCTGTCCAGCATGTTGATTACAGTTTACGGTGTGAACAGGACCCTGAGAAAAAGGCATTCATTAGGCAAAACGCCTCTTTCCTGTATGAAACTGTCCTTCCTGTTGTGGAAAAAAGATTTGAGGAAGGAGTTGGAAAGCCAGCCAAGCAGCTACAGGATCTGAGAAATGCCTCAAGATTGATGCGTGTGAATCCAGAAAGTACCACCTCTGTGGTGTGAAATGAACCTAACTGTTCCTGTGAGCAGGGTGGCAGCACTTACTGAAAATGTTGTACACTGAATAAGTGAACTAAACGGAGGTTTTTTTGAGTCCCTGAAAGATGCAGAACTCTTAACTGCTGCATTCCAGAAGCTGAAGACTTTGAATCAATGCCTGCAAGCATGCAGTGCTTTACTTGGTGGATGGGGTGTAGGGAAGTGAGAAGGTGGAGGTCACATGTCCTTGGGCAGCATATCCTGTACAAAGGGCTTGTATAGTATTTGTGACTTGGGAAATAACAGTAATACAAGTTTTGGCCAATTGTTTGTGAAAGTCTTACATATATACAGCATATGGCAGGAAAAGATCAATTCTCATCATGTCACTGTAGCAATTCTTTTTTAAGGCAGTGTTCTGGTAGGAGGGGAAGTGCTTGAAGCATTCCCAGGGTGTGGTATTCGGTGAGGCACATCCACCATCCAGATGTGACTCAGCACTGCAGAGAAATGATGTGGATTTGCACAATGTGATTTGTGTGCTAGCAATGCAGACTTTTCATTTTCTTTAACCTTGAGATTATCTTCATTAGTTTCAGAGGCAGATTGAAATAAAAAATGGTTTTTTAGTATAGGATCTTGTGTTTGCGTGAAGGGACTTCTTCTGTTAATTAAGCTGGCCTGTCAGCCTAAATTATAGCTGTCTGAACCATTTGTTCCCTTCAACAGAAGTGAGAACAAGTTGCTTCCCTTTCTCTTTTTGTTCCCCTTCCGTGTTTTCTTATGGATCTAACTGGGGTCACGTCCAGTGCGAAGTGTGCGCTGTTGCTTGAGGTGCTGTCACAAATGTGTTATGGGCTGTTGTCTGCTGGTAGGAACCATGGTGAAGAGGCATAAATGCTCTTGAGACATGCAGGGCAGGGAGAGGGTCTGAAGGGACTGTTTCATTTGGAAGAAATGGAATGCTAGTTTTGCTGTACAGAAGCAGAACCTGGTGAAGAGACTGTGAGGCTTTTTGTAAGAGACGTGAACTTTGAAATATTCATTGTCTCCCGCAAGAACTAGCATAATTTCCTGTAATACAGCAATAAGCAAGAAGAACTATCTTTTTTGCAGAAATCACAAGAATTGGGTTGGCAATTCTAATGTTGATGGGGAAAGTTTATACAAATGCTCTTATGTTTGGATTGAACGGTGTTGGCTGTCTTGTGCAGTATATGTCTGTGAAAATAAAATAAGCCAAGTATTGTGTCAAGGCTGGTTTGGAAAGCTGTCAGCATCAACTTCTAAGCTGTGCAAACTTCTTCCCCTTTGGTGCAAACTTTCTTAGTTGTGAGAAAATCATGTTACGGCTAAGGAGCCTTGTATTAATCCCTCAGAAAGTGTCCTTAACTGGAATAATTAGGTATTCTATTCTTGTAGCGCTTTCAAAATAAAGCTTTTGCAGTTTGTATCATGGTAATGAATGCCTTGTGACTGCCTGAGCAAACAAAAGGTATCACCAGTGAAACATTCTGCATAACTGTTACACTGAAACTTCTTAATTTCTCCCTGTTTTCACAGTGCTAGTTCAATGCAGTTTTCACTTCAGTGGCTGGGTTTTGTTCTCCTGCTCTTTGGATGCCTTTTAGACTGTCAGATTTTGCAAAGCATCCTATTGTTTCTGCTCACTTGCTTTTCGGTGTTTGGGCCTTTTGCTAGCAATTCACAAAAAAAAGTAATACAAAATATTTTTAAAGGGTAACTTCGCTCGTTGCTCCCAACTTAAATTGATGGAAAACCAGTGAAGTAGCCCTTTTTTTATTTTAAGGGACAGGGACAGTGAGAGTTAGAACTTGTGTAACATGTTATGTCCAAGAGAGAGAGGCCTATTGGTGTTATTTCGGTACTGAACTGTTTTTGATATCAGAACCTAGTGAAGTATAGCAAAGTAATATAATCTCTGTCATCTGTTTAAATTGGGCAAAGGTAGCATCCTAATCTGAGAAATACTTTCAAGTGTATTATAAATGAGAGCTCTCTGTGGTGATGGGTATTTTGGAGGAGAGGGAGAAGAGATGGCTTTTTTTTCTGTGAACACAGGTATATTTCTTTTTTTTTTTTTTAACAGCAGAAGAAAGCAGAATAAATATAGATGCACCTTATCTTTGTGTGTGTGCATCTTTGCAAGAGGAGGGTTAGATCTGGAACTCTAGACTGATTATTGTGATGCTTGAGGATTTTTTGCAAGAAGCTGAATTGTAGTTTCCCAAATTCCCAAGCATTAACATAAGGCTGAAAAGGAGGAGAGCCCTGTTCATGCTTTTATTGTGAGCTGGTGTAGCACAGCTTACCCTCATCAGAGGATGAAATGTAGAATGTAATTCTGCCACATGCTCTGTTATGCCTCTGTCACTGAGCCCTCATCAATCTATTTATGGCACACTGAGCCTACTGATTTTGTCTCTACTGCATCCATGGAGCAGTGGGCTTGTGTTGATGTTGGTTTTAATGAATGAGGGAATCTGGCTTTTCATTTGGGTCATCAAACATCATGTTCGTGTGCCTGTCACAATTCAAACAGGTGTGGATTTGTATAAACTGCTGTAAGTGGCATTGATATTTTGTAACTTGTGAATCTGTTAAAGTCATAATAAAAGAAAAACAATAACCTAAAGAAAATGGTGTGGAATTAAATTAAGCTAAACACCCTTTTTTGTTAATTTAGTTAACAGAGAAAAATCAATGTATGGTGAGTCATGGTTTAATAAATTTCAGTTTTGGAATGGCACTTTCCTTTTCCTGAGCTGTGCACTTGTGGGGACAGTGATGTTCACACTGAGATTTGCAGTAACTACTGAATAATATGATAACAGTTCTCCTGATTTGAGAAAGAACTAATATTGGTTTTTTTGAGACAACTGCATATAAAATATGGTTTCCTTTAGCTGCTGTGGCAAAATGGTGCAAAATGACTTTTTTTTAAAATTCAGATAAATTTATGTATTAGAATTTAATGCAGTAATTTTTCTGAACAGTGAAGACCATGTATTAAAACTTTTGGACATACAACACTAGTGGTGTATTTATTTTGATCGTCAGAAAGGAGATGTTGGTTTGAAGTTGGACTTCCAGCGAAGTTGGAGAGCTTCAAGTCAGTCCCTTGTGAAAGAGAGGTGAGCAGCAGCCAGCTGATGAAAGCCAAGTGATGTCACTTCAGGCGCGTTCTTACAAAGTCACTTCAGTGAGGTCATGCTGGAAGAAAATGTTTCTGGACACAGGGGAGAGGCTGTACTCTCGCCTTCTGGGACCTTGGGTGGGGGTGTGATGGATTATCAACACCCAGGCAGCGTAACGCTAAAGGGTTTGTTAGCTTCCAGACTTTTTTGTGTCTGAAGTCCATCCGTGCTTGACTTGGATGCTGAATGTGTAGTACAGCCTGTCCCCTCACTAGGTGGAGCTTTGAGCACTTAAACCTCCGTAGGCTGGCGCGGGCACGGGCATGGGAGCTGTGCTGCCCGGCAGCGGGGCTTGGCAGGTTATGGGTAGCATGCTGAGGGGGGCCGAGATGCTGCAGAGAATGATCCAGATGTTAGGGTCAACTCTTTTTCATTGCTTGGTAGTGCTTGTGTTCTGCATTTTCTAATTCTTGTACTGTTTGCTTTTAGTTCTTCACATTTTCCTGAGGTGTTTCTGTCCCGTTGGCACGTGTCCTGCAGAGTATCTCACCTTTCTGCCTTTCCTTAAGGTGGGTACCAGCATGTGACTTTTGTTCCGCCCGAAAAACACTGCTACACTTCAAGCCCCTGCAGAGATGTGAAAAGTCGCTTGTCCCAGCTCAGTTGTCTGTCTCATGTGGGATGTTCAGATTAGTGACTTCTCAAAGTCAAGTCTGTGGGACCTCTGGTCATTTCACTTCCAATTGGACTGAAATTCCTGTGAAACTTCGTGCTTACAGTGCAGCTTTGCACTCCAGCACAGTAACACACAAGGTCCCCACCACCTATCGTTATAACTTACACACTCTTTATATTCCCTTTGCTGCACAACTGTTACCATTTAATTGGGTTACCTTTTACTTAAAAATGTTAGTGTTTTTGTCAACTCTTCAGTGTGTTTTCTCTGAAGAAAATCAAATCTGGGATGGGGCTTATCTGTCAAGCAGCTCAGTGAGCACAGACATCTTTTTTCTCACAGGTTCAGGAGCTGTGATACACCTTCAATCCCTGCAAAGTCTGAGGGATAGTGGAGAGAGAAACACTGCAACCTGTGTGGAAAATAGATTTATGTCATTTATCATTTCAAGGGATGTTGACTGGAGTAATAGATAAGAATTTGATTGAGCCACCTTGGACACAGAGCTGTTACCTCTCATGTATTTAGGAAATGTTGCTTATACAGCTCCAGCAGCCTCAACATGCTCTGTAATACAGTTCTCAATTTCAGGGTTACAAGCTGAACTAGATTCTCTGCTACAGATGTGCTCAGTTTGACACAACAGAGAGAAAGTACTGGCAAGGGACCTGGCCTGTGCTGACCACTGAGCAGTAGTACCCTTCCCAGGGGTTTATGTGGCTAATCAGGGCAGTTTTAAGGCAATTTTAGATCACCCTTTTGTAGCCCTGTGGTATTTATTCTCTTTCCCTCCCCATGCAGTAGCCACATTCCTTTCGATGGGCAGAGCGTCCACTTTCCACCCAAGCGGAAGATACTGTGGGAGGATGGAGAGAAGCTGCTCCCCGAATTTCTTGAAGCGAGCTGCGATGGCGCAGGGCCACCAGCGGGGGTCCCACGGGAGCTGTGCCTTGGCGAGCATCCGCTCGGCGCAGGGAACGTGGGCACCACCCGCGAGCAGACACGATTGCGCTCCATCTGTTCTCACCATGCAGGAGCTAAAAGCAGGTACGAAAGCTGAGAAATGGATCTCTTCGTGTCAAGGCAGGAGCTGGGCTCTGAGGCACCGTCTTAGATTGCCCAAAATGTAATGTGGACCTCCAGCTGCTGGGAATCTTGCTCAGATGTGCTAATAATATCTTGGCATGTGATTAGTGAATGCAGTGCACTAGGAAGGTGGGCCAGGGAGAAGAGCAGGTAGTGTTAACTTCACTGCCGCTTAGGAACACCTTGGAGATGTTTGGATTGATGATGTTTTCAAGTTAATGAAAAAAAAATGAATTACAAACATACAGCTCTTCATCTAATTGCACCAAGAACACAGAGTTCTTCCTCTGTCCTCCCAGAAACAGATCCAAACAAAATCAAAATTCTCATGAAGGTGAGAGTTAGCCAAATCCATCATGATGCAAAGCATATGAATCTAAACACCTGCAAACTTGCACAAAACTAAGATCTGCATTTCAGACATTCCCCAGACTGACTGGGATGAGGGAAAACTTTGCCTCAGACTCTTCCAGACTTCTGGACTTTGAGTTCTCTGGGCTTTGAGTTGTTCCTACTGTTGCTAAAAATCACAACTCACAGACGACAGTCTGTGCCAGTGAGACTAATGTGTTTTGCTTTGTTTTGTTTTGTTTTAATTATAGCTTTACAGCACTGCTGCAGTCTGGGGATTCCTGTTATGTTAATTTTTCAAACCCAGTATTCACAATAGGAAGCAGCCCAGCTCCTGCAGGAAGGGGTTGTCAGGAGAGTACTTGAAGCTCTGCAGAGAATCCTTCCTTCCTCAGGATTCAGTGAATTTTCTCTCAAAATGCAGATCTCTGATAAGCAGCTTCTGCTCTGCTTTCCCCCCTCCTACACTAATAATTGGCAGGATTGTTTTCCCACTCCACAATATAACTTCTCCAGCAGAGGTGCCAGACTGGCTTTGTGGAGGAAGGATGTCAAACTGAATGTTGAGTTACAGTCTGTACATCTGTCTTAGCACAATTCAGGCGATATAACTCCCTGCCTGCTCTTGCCATTGACAAAGTTGGTGGGGAGGAGGGGGACTGGGAGGCTTGCAAAGAAAGACCTGTAATCTTTGTCCCTCTGACTTCCACCCAGCACGGTGCTTAAACACACGCTGAAAATGCCCCCCTGAATCTGGGAAGCCCACTCCTACAGTCAGAGGCAATTAGATCCCAAAGTGCTTTTTACGAGTGGAGGATCAGTAAATTTCTTTTGAAATTTGCAAAAACAACTGGCAAAGAAGGGATGGGAGGGTAGCACTAGAGCAACAGCAGCACATGGGCAAACAAAATGTGTGTTTCTGGGACACCTCAGCTCTAGTGTGACAAATGGTGATCCCAAACAAAGCCTGCCCCTTCTTCGGTGGGAGCAGTAGGCTCCATAAATCATCAGTGCTGCAACTTTCCAGGAGGCAGCAATAACAGCATTGGACACACTAAAATAAAGTCACTTCCTCTGACTGGCTGTAATATGTGACACCATGTTAGGGTGGAGGAAATGCCCTCGGGAAAACCATGACGCTTCAGGAAGGGTGCACATGGAGGCTGGATCACCTGCTGTTCTGAGATGTGGCTCCACCTGAGCCTGGCACCAGTGTTGGCTGGTATTGTCCCAGCCTCCTGACACACACCATTCTCCCTCATGTTACCCAGCTCCAGAACCTCCCGTGGTGAGCATTTTCCTCCTGCTGTCCACTGGCCTGAAATAGGCCTCCTCCCTCCCGGCGGGATTAAGCCCCGTCTTGTTTGCTTGGTGACAAGAGCTGTGTGCAGGGAACAGAAGGCCCCGGTGCCGCCGCTGCCCGGCAGCTTCACACCAGATAGCCTCTCTCCTGGTGTGCCTCTAATCAGCCACTATTTTTTGTCATCCACTGAACTTTATTACCATTTAAATAGCCTTTCAGACGTCCTGTGGGGTTTCTGCCTCTGCTGCCTCATGCCCTGTGAAATTAATTCTTGTAAGAGCATGTCCTCACAGGAAAATGGTGAACTCAACTGAGCTGGTTTAGAAACTGTTTTAAACCACATGAATCTTTCTATGACCCTTTCGTTTGGACTGGGGCACTTTCTAAGTGCTTGGCTTGGGGTAAAATATGCTTAGACAGGAAAGTGTTTATTTCCAACCAAAATTACTGCACTGAATCCTGGTGTCTGGGGCAATGTTTTTGAGTACTGTGAGCAAATTCCATATTTAACTCAGCATGTGTTTTTAGGCCTTGAAGATTTAAGGGCCAGACTGAAAATGCCTTTAATCAGGAAGCAATTAATTGCACAGATTTCCTCCTTGCAGCCAGTGTAGCACTCAGCCAGGTAATACTCCCTGTGAGGCAGTGGCTCATGCCTGCACACTGCTTTTATTACTGTGTATCTCTGCTAATTAGTGCCTGTTGGATGTTAGGCCAGGTTGCTACAGGGGGCTCAGGTAAAAGGTATGATCAGTTAAGAAAATCTAAAGATAGCTTTAAGAAGAAAATAAAATGTTTTGCATTCCTGAGGAGCTTTAAAAAAAATTATTATTACTACTACTATTATTTTTCCAGAAGAAAACTTGCAAGAAGGATTGATGCTTTTGTTGGAAATAAGGACCTGGTTTTGACTTCAAGAGTTGTTCCAACCAACTTGAAGTCAAGCACACTCAACTGGAGCTTTTTCCAGAGCACCGTGATGCTCACCCAAGACCAACCCCAAGTAGGAAACACCTAGTTTGTCTCTCTTGCACTCACCTTCATGCAAAGGATCACAGTCCTGGTTCTCCCTCAAAAATGATGCTCAGCTTCACTTGGAGAGAAGTGTGTAGGGAGCTGGGGGACATGTTTAGCCCTCACTGGCAGTCCCTGGGGCAGGACACACACAATATCTCACAAAACAGGACAGTAAGGCTTAGTTGCCCCTCTGCCCTATGTTCAGGCCAGGGCCATTGCTCCACCTGCTAATGCTGACACCAACCTTGTTCACTCTCTCAAACACAAGCCTCACATCCTTCCTGTCCTACATGCTAGCTATAAGGAACAAATTCCCTCATTATGCTATTATTATAATTTACTAGCAGAAGCCTTCCTCTCTGCACACAGAACTCTTCATGTTTGACTATCATAATTGCATTTTCAAAGTTATAAATAGCACGTTAGCCTGGTTTATGTGTTCATGCAAGTCAGGCTATAAACTGGCAGATGAATGAAATTAACTGTCTCCAGAATTCACATTCCTGTCACTTATTCAATTATTTCTTCAACATAATTGCTCAGAGCAAGAGCTACTGCCGAAAATGACATGCATTTACCCTCTCTATGGAGGAGGAGAGGCTTATCAGGTATTTTACTGCAGGCACTTCCATTACTTCCAATATTCCAGAAGAAACAAGGGTTTTAAATGAGCCAGGCCCAAACACACAAGGCTTATTTTTTAGCCAGATGCTTCCCCATCCTTAAAATAGCTCCAGTATTTTCCAGTGCAAGGGTTTGAACACGCCTGTAGTGCAGCACACACAGGTAACTTGGCATGCATGTATGTGAGCTGCAAGCCAAGCTTGCCTCCAGGGGTCTGCAGCACAAAATGTGTTCCTGCTCTGTGTATCTGTATTCATGCTGGTGCTGCAGCTATACATGTTTGGTTCTTTCTGTGACAGACTCCCACCCCTGGGTGCTGATGCGGAGAATATCGGTTGGCTGAGGCTTGGCTGTCAGGAGTAGGAAAGGCAGAAGATGATTTTTTTGGTGTTGCTGGTGTAGAAAAGATTGTAAATCCCCACCTTGCCAGCTCAAACCCTACATCGAGGTTACAGCTTGAAACACCAATACCTTTCAAATGATTTTTCTGTCCCTCACCTCGCCCAGATATATCTTGGTTAACATTCTGTGTTTGTGCACTTTCTTACTAAATTAAAATCTAAGAAGGGGGTGCTAGAACAGAGTGGGTAGGGATAGAATGAATCAGGAGGCAGGACACTCAAGTCCTAAACTGTCCCTCTTTCCATTTTTAGCTTTAGCATTGTCTGGAGTTGGAACATTTCATTTGTTTAAATAAGAGACAGGCAAGCAATTTTCCAAGCTGTATGGAAGGGGAGGAAGCTCATCTATCAATGCCAACAGTTTGCAGCCCGTTGTCTGCAGGCCCTGAGGGTTATCTGTAGGGGAAAGGGAGCTAAGAAAATCAACCCTGTTACCAGTTGCCTGAAATTTGTGACAGATGGTCTGCACCTCTGTTGGAAAATATGGGGGTCTGCAAATTAAAAATTGGGTAAACATCAGTGTGTTTTCCTCCTGCTGTTCATGAGCAGTTCAAGCATCAGGTTTTGTGTGCTCGAACAAAGCTCCAGAAGTGGTCCATGGAGCATGTGAGTGCTGAGAATCACTGTGCCAGGTCTCACTCCCTGAGGTGTAGGAGTGCTGCTAGCACTGCACAAGTGGTGCGGGACAGCTCTGGGAAACTCGCTGTACTGCGTGCCGTGTCCGAGGGGCTGGCACTGCCTATATTTGATGAGTAGTTAACCAGGTGAGCAATTATTTAGTTCATCCAAGAGGAGATGAAGAAACGAGTGCAGCACAGCCTATTTGTACTTACACCAGGACATGCCTGATAGTGGAGGTTTTTTAGGGCAGGAAGCAAAAGTATCCAATAGGGAAATAAAAATACCCCCACTATGCAGTGCTTGTGTATGTGTCCCAGCTGTCCCCGGTAGAAGGAGAGTTAGATTCATTAAGTGCCTATAAGCAGAATTTTGTTGTGGTGCTTAGTGAGGTTGCTGTGCAGTTTGGACAAGAGGGATGCTGAGGGCATCAGGTGCCATTCCTGCTCACAGCTCTGCGACGCACACTGCCACAGCAAGCTGAAAAAGGATAATGCCAAGGTTTGGTTCCTGTGAGTGACGCCAACCAGTGGAAAACTGGCCTCAGAGTGCAAAGCTGTGGTATCTAAGCTGTGGATAATGGAATAAATCAGTAACCTGATGGTTCCACAGCACACCGCACATGGGGCATGCAGGTTCCTGTTGCCAGTTCTAGGCACAAAGGGAAAAAAGACCCACCAAGATACTGCGGATATCTCTGTGAATTCAGGCTGCTGCTGCGGCTAAAGTAGGGCTCAGGCGCGCAGGGAAGTGGCCGCTCCAGGGCCAGCAGAGGGAGCCCGCCGCCGCCGCATCCCGGGATCGCCGCTGCCGCCCGCGCCCAGCCCAGCCCAGCAGCCCCTCAACGCCCCCACCCCGCACCTTTCACAGCCCAGAATCGCCGCTCCGCAGTCCTGCAGCCCCTCCACTCAGCACCCCTGCGCCCTTGGGTCCCACAGACCTCCAGCCCAACATTTCCCTGCGCCCAGCACCCAGAAACCTCATACCTCCCCAGCTCGGTGTCCCAGCAGTCCCACAACCAAGCACACCGGCAGACCTGCATCCCAGAGTCCATTTCTGCAGCCGTGCAGACCCGCAGCCTTAGTACCAAGCCCCAAATTCCCAAATGCCTGAATTTCAGCATCCCCACATCCCAGCAGCCCTGCAGCCCTACAGCCCAGGAGTACTGCAGCGCCTACCACTACCACCCGTGCCCACAGCCATCATCCAGCACAACACCCAAGCTGTACAGCAGCCCCAGAGCTGCACAGCTCTGCAGCTCCATGTGCCGGCAGCCCCAGAGCCGGCAGCTCGGCCCCATCAGCTCAGCTCCCAGCCCAGGGCACACAGCAAGCGCAGCTGGCACAGAGCGGCTGCTCCTGGGTCTAGGCTTTATTGCGGCTTCTGCCCTCAGGGGCAGTGACAACTGAGGCTGTGGTTATACTGGGGCTTTTTGCCTGAGGCCCTGCTATGAGCTGTATTCACAGAGGTGCTACTTCATTCCTGGGAGCTGGAAAAATCTTTCTAATGTGATCTTGCCACAGCCTAAGCCTGAGGAGGCAGCTTTACATGTGTGCTGGGCACAGCCAGCGCTACTGATGCGCTCCCGGTCCCACCGTTCCGCAGGGCTGGAGGCAGGAGTGCAACATGGGAAAGGCAGACAGCAGCTGCCTCTGCAACTTCTTGGCTCCAATATTACAGCTGGTACTTCACTGTGAGCTTTGCCTACATCAGCAATAAACCCTCCCTATGCACAGGAACAGATTTTTCTGCGGGATTTTAGCCCTGGAAATGAATACTCAAAAACCTGGTGCTTTTGTTACACTGGGACATTCATCCTGCCAACTGTGAATCAGCATGACTGTACTTCTGCAATGGAAAAATTCAATAAATGTACACAGAAAAATTATTCTCCCCCAGTTTTTGTCTAGTCCTGTCCACTTTGTTGTCCTGCTGAACCTCATGGCAGCAGCTCCTTACAGGAGGGTGGTAGCATGTTCAGTCTGGTGGAGCACTCCTCACCTGGCTGACTTACAGCAAAGCCTTGCTATTATATCCGAAGCCATAGCACAGGTGTGCTGCTCCTCTGTGAACATATTCCAAAGTCACATGTGGGCTGTCTTAGCTGGAATTTCATCCCATTTTTTATTGAGGCACAAAATATCTGGTTACTATTTTCAGCTGAGAGAAGGTGCTTGAAATGGAAAAAGTCAAGTCACAAAATGGGATAGAAAATGAAGCCATGGAAAATATTTGCAGGCAAACAATAAAAATGCAGTTTGAGTCAATGGTAATGTTAAATTTCAGTGCTTTCAAGGTTTTTTATTATTTTTAAAAGTAAAATTATTTAAATTGTAGAAGACATTTGAATAAAGAAAACATTATTCTAAATGTCAACAATGGAAAAAGTAATGCTTTGATATTCATAATTTTTTCCTTATTACTTTTTTTTGAGAGATGTATTGGTCACGTTTTCTTTTGTAGCTGTCATAAGAAAAACAACAGTTTTAAGGAATCAGAATTTTTCAATTAGAAAACATTTTGCTGAAAACTCCTATCTGGAAGAAAGCTGGAAATAGTTAGTGTGAAAAGTCTAGCAGGAACCTCTTAGTTCCAGATGTGTTGTTCTGCTTCCCCTGGTATGACAGAGGTACTTAAAATTAAAGTTCAAAGATGCAGCGCCGGTGGAACTAACTACATATTTCCTGACATTTGTGCCTGTCAGCACAGGGGTGCTTAGGCTGCTATTTATAAATCCGAGCTTAATTCATTCTCATACCAAAGGGAGCAATCAAAACCCCAGTGATTCCCAGGGAGAAATCAGGGCCGGTATACAAGAGGCTTTTTCCTAATTTATTTCTGTCTTTGTTGTGTTTGGAAGAAAGATATACATAGCAAACACAGTCCAATCCCAGCCCTTCTCTGCTGAGTCAGAGTCAGCTTCCTAGGTCTTATGGATCTCAAGTCAGGAAGGCAGGATGGTCTTGTGGCTTAGGATAAGGACTGTGAGTCAGAATAGTTTATTAATGAAAAAAAAAATTGTTCCTTTCATTTATTAGCAGGTCATTCTCTAACCAGCAAAATTGCCACTAGAAAATTTCAACTGTAGGCATTTTAAAGATAGAAGGGGTAAAAAAAAAAAAAAAAGGTCCAATTGACATTTGATCATTTCTGCATCAACATTACATTTATCCTTAACTAGCTGTCCTGGAAGGAAAAGGACAAGCACCAGGGTAAATACCAGAAATATCCTGATTTGCGTTTTAGGCTTGCTAAACTCCCATTGATTAAGCTGGGAATGTTGATTAAGGACCTCAAGCTGTGACCCTCAACAATTCAGTCAGGTTACTCCTGCTGCTTAGCAAGACTTGAGTTAAATTGGAAAGCAGGATAGAGTGTCAGTGAGTTTATCAGCTCTGAGCAGTGTGTTTCTATGCAGATAACCTGCAAGTACCTCCCTGCTCAGCCTCAGAGTCTTACAGGGGATTCAATAGGTTTTCTGTCTGCTGGTAGGAGATATTAAAGTCCTTCAGAAAAAAAAAAAACTAAAAACCAATCCTGCTTTGGACCGATCCTCTGGAAATTAGTCATTCAGTCAGTAGAGTTAATGATCAGTTGGTGGGTTAATAGCCAAACCTTAAGTCAAGGATGATTAAAGCTTAAAAAAAAATTAACCACTCGGTGACTGTAGTCAAAGACAGCATTCAGTTATTTTTTGATGGTTCCTTCTCTGTCTAGGCTCCCACAGAGGCTGACAAGGGATACTTTAACTTGTCAAGGCAATAACACCATAGCGACAAAACCCTAAGAAGCCCATCAGTTTGCTGCACAGGACTGTTTTGCATACCAGGCCTTTGATCTTTTAGTGTATTTAGCATTGCCATTTTTTAATGAGTGCTGTGAGGAGGTGAAATAGGTCCCTTGCTTAAGTAGGACAATTTATTATTGTCACTTAGCTTGTGAAGGACAAGCCATGCAGAAGAGCTCCAGTCAGGGGAGAGAGGCCTTGAGTGCGAGAACTTTCACGCTTCAGTTAACAGGAAGGCAAGCTGCATGGGGGTTTGCAGAACCCAGTTCTCACTGCATTGGGAAAAAAAAACCTTTTTATTTCTTCACCTTCAATTCATGCTTCCTCAGTTTACTGACAAAGAAATTTTAATTATTTACTAACAAAGATAGGGCTTTCCCCTTCTGCTTCATGCTATGGCAATAAGATTGTTGGGGAAGTGTTGACTGAATAACCCATGGTGCCACTAGCTGCTGTGCAAAGCTGAAGGAATTTACAACAATTTCGAGGGTACCAGCTGAGCCTGTCAACCCAGAAAGGAAGGAAAGAGGAATCACTGCAAACCAAATGGAGATTTTTCCAGTTAGACCATACAGAAATGGTGTGATATAGGTAAATTATATAATAAAGCTAAGAACAACTTCTACTTTCAAACACAAAACTGTAAGAAACAAGTGTCATTTCTTGTTTCTGCGATCTTTCTCTGATGGAGAGCAATCTAAAATCCAGGACAGACAGCACTTAACAGCACCTAGCTGTACATCTGACAGGTCTTGACTATGTCTTCTCGCAGGCAGTGGCAGCAGCACGAGACAGGCAGGGCTTTGCTCAGAACCCAACACCCAATTGGGTGTTTGCTCAACACCCAGTGTGTGCCTCACCCACAGAGACAAGTGGTTCCCTGGGCAGTGCCTGGCACTGGTCAGCTGGGCACACACAAGGAAGGGACCCAAAAGGGCTCCCATGAGGATATGTGGTCCTGTGGTTTTCAGGCTGCCCTTCAGGGACACACTGGTGATCCACAGGACAAGAGGAGCTGGTCAGTGAAGTGAATGGAGAAAAAGTGAATGGAACAGGTGCATCCACTTCCACACACACAAACAATTATTACAGTGAGGGAGTTGCAGCACTGAAATGTACCCTAGGCTTCGTCTGGTTTCCTTTCTGTTGTCAGTGAAAATCACCATGGAACCACAGCACTTGATAGTTTCTGGATTGTTTTACAAAAGTATGGTTGGAAGAGTGATTGTCAGGAAACACCACTGTATCCCAGCTACCTAGAAACAAAATCAGCAGTCCCTAAACATTCCTGACAGCCCTGGGTGTCTCACCTTGCTGGAGATGCCTCAGTCCCTGGAGGCAACTGCAATTAGCAATTGTCCACACCTCTGGAAAGTGTGTTCTGCCATCTGTATTGAGCTTTCCATGCTGCAGTTTGAGCTCATTACTTGCTTCCTTATTTACATCCACATGCTGTGGAGAATGGATTATTTCCATTGCAGCAAAATATTGCAGCAAAATATTGCAGCAAAAGTGAAGAGTGTTCAGCTCCCCATTGCTCATGAGGCCCTTTTGCAGGGACAGCCCATGCTTCCCTCACCTCAAAGGTGGCCAGCGAGCCAGCAACAACCAGTGTACCCCAGAGCAGCCCAGGAGCAGCACTCTCCACAGCTGTCCTTTTCTGTTGTATTGATTCTATTCAGTGCTGTCTTCCCAACCCTAAACACCTGCTGGATTTGCCTCTAGTTTTGAGTGGTTTTCCGGTGCTAATTCCTAGCCCTAGCTGTATTTCCTTAGGAGCAGCCAAAGCACATTCCTGTATCCTCTGAGCCCATTTTGCTCCTTCACTGCCCTTCAGGAGGGCCTCCCTTCCTTTGGAAAAGGCAGCTTTCAAACCCGTGGGGACTGCACCACACACACACATACCCACATGCAACCAGCTCTACATTAACCAAGACCCAAGACAACCCAAAGCATGGGAACAACAAAAAAAGAGAGCCTGTGTGGTAGTCAGTACCTGGAGCTAAACAGAGATATTCTACCCCTCATATTTTTTTTGTTAATTGTTGCTCTGGACATTTTTGTTTTATCAGATGGAGAAGGACACTTGAGACCTAGCTAATTTGTTTCTCTTGTCAATGGCTCTTTGTTTCCTTTTAGCTTTTTTCCCCCCTTATTTTTCCCTATAATAATTTCTTTGTTCTCTTTGGTAAGCTGGCCACTCAGAGCATTATATCCCTGTCTTAAACCTGGATGCAGTACTGTTCATAATAGCAGCAGCAGCAGCTGCTGGGGTGGCAATGATGCGTGGCCACCAAGGCTCCCTCTGCCAGGCACTGCACAAAAAATCACACTACCTGCATCGACCAAACCCAGCTCTGCAGTGACCAGAGAGACTGAACTGCAGAGGAGAATGCATCTTTTTCTCATAAAACAAATAAAATGCTTTGAACTTTCCTCTCACAGGCCCTTTATTGCCGTTGCTCATGGCAAGCTCTCTGTCTGTACAAGTGTAGGCTAGCAGCAAGGTACTAATAAATTAATAAAGTGGAGGCAGGGCACAGGCCCAGGCAGTTGCCCATTCAGTTAAATTTTTGGCATTGTCCTTGCATGAGTTTGTCCCAGACCAAGCAAATACTCCTGCAGCCAATGCCCAGGCATGTTTCAGGAACCAGGGTGGTTCTCAGCAGGTGGTTTGGGCACAGCTCTCCCGCTCTGGGGGACAGGAGCTTGTCTCCCTGGGGATGGCTGGGCATGCCAATGGGTCTTGGGAGTGGAAAACATTCCCTAGCCTGTCTTATTATTTTATGTGGCTGCAGACTTGGTGTCTCAGCAGTGCACAGCTCTTAAAGGATTGACTCACTGCAGCATCCCTGTGGAGCAGGGAAGTACTGTTAAGCCCCTGGGTCCAAGGGGAGAAGCAGACTCACAGAAACACTAACAGGGGTACATGGCTCCAAAGAAGCCTTCAAGTCGCACAGCCCTCTTTTTTCTTAACCTCCTGCCCCAGCTCCAGGGCTTGAAGCCCCTTGGGCTGGTGAGGATGAGCCAGCCATGGAGATGTGCCCCTGGTCTGGTGGGGACGTTGAGCTGCCCAGGACCACCATGGGGCAAGACAGGGGCCACCTCCTTAGAGCCCTACAGCTGAGATGAAACCCAGCCTGGTGAGGTTGGGCAGCTTAAAGCACGCACCAGGCAAGCCTGGTTCAGAGAACAGGATCAGGCTTGCACTTAACTTGACACTGAGGGACTTGCAGAAACTTAGGCAGGGACATGGCTTCTCTACCCCATACATTTTGACTTACTGAGACATACGAGGCCTCAGGGCCTCTCAGAGGCCACACGTCAAATCCATATGGATAGTTTGTGCAGAGGAAATTGGTGGGGTCAGGAAGAGTGGAAGCAGCTCAGTGCTTTACAGACACATTGCCTGAAGTCCCTCTCCTGAGAAAAACAGAAAGCAGTTCAGCACCATGGATTTTCCATTTTCCCCATTCCAATTTTTCCATTCATTTTCCCCATGCATGTGTTAAGAGGGAGATGATCAGTCACGCAGCTACTGGGTCATCTGTCTCTGTTCTTGAATCATGTCCATCACTATGGTCTCAGGGGCTGAAAATACAGAGAATCTGGGTTCATTAATTATGGCATTATATGAAAATGCACTATTTTATCAACAATCCTATTTTGAGATTATTTTTATGAGTGATGTCATTACTTTGATGTCTGAACAACTGGACATTTTGACAGAGCGCCTTCAGGTTTCCAGGGCCAGCTCCCAGGCACATGGCTAAAGTCCCTGCAGAGCCCTGTTCACCTGGTGTGGGGATTTGCAGCTTCCCACCAGAGTTCAGTGGGTGGCCCTGCCCTAAGACACCCAGCTGCAGTGAGCCCAGCCCTGCACATAACCCGGTGATGAGCTTTGCTCCGGCCAGCGGCCAGCCCGAGGCTCCACAGGGCAGGGATCGATCCAGAAGCCATACAGATCCAGGCTGTGAGGCTTCAGCTGTCTTTATCCCAGCCTGGTTTTTTCTCCCAGCTCACCTCCCACTGACACCTGCACACCTGCATGGAGGGAATATTTGTGCCTTTCCCTGCTCCAGGGCACTGACAGCAGACTTGCAGTCAGGGCCCATTACCCACTCAGGGTGGGGCTGCAAAACCGAGGGAGGAGGAGGAGGCAAAACCTGCTCATGGCCTTACCTTAATTGCTATTCTTCTTGCTGAGTCTTCTTCCTCGGTATTGCCTCTGGTAGGAAAGATGATTTTCTTGCATACAATTGCTTAAAAGCAAAAGGAAAACTCAGAAAAATGAGAAGTACCACCACCACCACCAAAAAAAAGAAAAAAAAAAAACCCACACAAGAAATGTGGGACTCATCCGCTCTTCTGTTAATTAGCCTTAAAACAATAAAACCAGAAAGCAAAGAAAAAGCCGATGAAGGTAATTGGGCTGGGCTGCTGTAAAAGCAGGAGCTGTGGGAAACAGGGACATGGTGCAGACAACATTACCTTGTAGAAAGCCCAGATTTCTGAGGTCTGCCTCTCCCCTGAGTCCTATTTTGTGGCAAATCATAGTAGATGGCGTAATTATCACAGCTGTGCTTTAGACTGTTTTAAGAGGTTGTGCTTTCCCAACCACCTTTGGAGCACAACAGCAGTGGCAGGCAGATTCCTGCTAGCATAGCTGGGCTAAATCCACCAAAACAAGCAAATAAGCCTTCTGGAAGAACTTACTGGGTGGTTTTTGCTGGATGCTTGTTTTCAATGACAAGTTTCTGAGGAAAACAGTAGCATTTTAAAACCTACATGTACAGCCAAGAAAGCGTGTGGACTTTTCCCTCCTCCCCTCCAGCAAATACTTTGCTGCCTCTTTTACAATGCTATTTCTATTGACGTAAAGCAAAGATAAGGAATGTTTGCCCATGCTGCCTTGCTCAGTTTTCCATGTGTGGCTTCTGGCTGATTTGCCATGTGTCCCTGCTGAGGTCTCAATCCATTTTTGACTGAAAGCGTCTGGGTTCTTGCTTGGCTTATCACGCCGACACAGCCGGCAACCCATTAATCTCCTGTTCCCAATGCCTTTACTTCAGTGGGAAAGCTCTGGTGCTTTTCAGTGGTTTGTACTTACAGCTAACAGAGGCTGGTGCTCAAAGCCCCTACATCACTTCTCCACAAAACCCCCTCTCCTCAACTACCAGAGCTGGGAGAGGTTCAGCATTTTCATCCTTCTTGCTCTAACGCTCTCTGTCAAAGACATGGAGATCTGTAAAGCAGCAGGAGAAGCAGGTTTGAAGACAGGATCACATTATCTACCAGTAATGTTCTGTCCTCATTTACATCTTGAAGTCTTTTGGGGACTTCAAGATATCTACAAAGTACCTTCTCAAACAGTGACAAACTGAGGCTCAGTTTTCACTCAACAGAAGTTTTCCTGTAGAGTTTTCATTTTTGGCACATGAATTCTGTCTGCCCTAGCTAAGAAAGGACACCAGTCTGTCAAGGTTATTCAGCAAAGAAGCCCTTGAAATTTCATTCTGTTCAGAAAACTGTTTCAAACCAGACTGGTGAAAACACTGTTGTGTTAAAGTAAACCATTCTGGAAGGGTTTGCCTTGTAGAGCCATGCTGGTAGTACTGTTTTGGCAACTCTTTGTTTCAAAATCCAGCTCTAATGGACTAGAATTGCAATTTCTTGGGCCCAGCTTTGCATGCTAGTGAGGGAGTCCCAGGAAGAGATGGGGTGCTTGAAAGGGAAAGAAAACCTTATACTGTGGCTGGCTTCTATGTCTGATTTTGTATACCTATTATGGTTGAAAAGTGCTGTCCCGAAACCTTGGGAATCAAAGGTTTTCATTCTGTCCCTGAAAAGAGAAATAGAATGCCTGCAGAACTGCTTTCCAGTATCCCAAACCTGCTCACAGTTCTGTCCCAAAGCAGATTTCTGGTGGGGTGGAGCATGGTGTGCTGACAAGTGCCTGCTCCTCCCTAGCTGTGGCTGCCAGCACCAGGAATGTGGGATGGATATAGCTGGCTCAGCTAAGATGGAGATCAGGGAGGTACCTGGGAGTCTCCATGTACAACCACTCGAGCCAGGACAGTGCTGATTTGGATGGCAGGGTTTGCTCTGCACCAAGTGAATCCTGTTCTTTGGTTTCCTGCCTTTATGTTACCATGCAGCACAGAAAAAGCCATGACTTTCCTCCTCTGCTAAGCTGCCCTGGAGTCAGCTGTGGATGCTCTCCTGCAATCCCTGCCCTCAAAGTCAGGCAGCTATCAGGAAAGAACAGCCTGCTCACTCTCAATAAAACTAACAGTTGCACTGGCTTGTTCCAAGCCTTTTAATCCCCACCAAGGAGATCCTAGCAACCACTTTTGGAAAAGATCTTTAAATGTGGAAAGGGAAAAGGCCTTTCAGCAGTGGCTATGGGGTTCTTCCAAGTTTGATACCAAGAGGAAGCAGCTGGCTCCAAAAGAGATAACACTAGGACCAATTGTTGTTTTTCAGACTTTCAGAGTAACCAACTAAAAATGCATGGGAGAAACTGTCTGCAGAGGCAGATCAGCACAGATGTATCGGCTGGGCCAAGCTTCCAGGGGTGGGAGGGCGCAGAAGCAGGCACGGGAGCATCCCTGAGGAGCAGACAGATCTCTCTGCTCTCCTCATATCCCAGCACTGTCAACAAAAGTGAAGGGTCCCATTAGGAAGCTGGTTTGACCCCTCATACAAGGATGCGTATGGCCAAGTGAGAGGTGCCCCTGGGGACACCCCACAGTGGAGGGGAGGTGGTAGATCTCCTCTGGGAGTACTGATGTACTGAGCTCTGTTCACTCTGGCTGGTGACCATTTCAGCCCAATCTGAGCATAGTTTACAAGTACCATATCACTCAGCATTATAAGACTGTTTAGTGTCCTGGTTCTCTATGCCTAGGGGACACATGGACTGATCACTCTCTTACATTCCCTTTCCCCTCACAGTGTTTGTATTTGGGTTTAAGATGTCAAAAACCTCCCTCCTGCCTCACTGCTGACTCCCTCCCTCTGCACTCACTGCTCTACATCATCAGCCTGGGTTGTAGCTGCCTCTTCCCAGTTCTCCAGCCAGGTCTGATCACATCATCCTCTGTCACAACTCATTTGCACACAGGGTTCTTATTCTTACACACAGCCCTGCACCTGAAATGCAAAGAGATATCCCTGCACTCACTTTATCAATGCAAAAGTGTCAGCATTTCTAGGCCTGGCCACTGAAGACTCCCTGGTCCAGAGACAAGCTCTGCGTCTCCTATTGTGGAGCTGGAGTCCCCCTGGCACCTCCCAGCTCTTTCTCTGCAGGGCTGGGAGATCACATCCCTTATATCTGTTGTGCCATAAGGGGGGATGTTTCGGGAAAGAAACCCCAGGTCTGACAGGCTGCTCTGGATCTTGACTCCCCTTTGAAGCAGCCCTGAGGCCTGAAACTCTGGCAAAATGAGGGGTTTGGGTATGGCATGGAGGTGGGCTGCACAGAGTGGGCTGATGAACTTTGGTGCACACGGACTGCTGGGGCTCATCCCCATTCAAGGGGACCTTGGATATTCAACTAGTGTGAAAACAAAACAGATGCCTCGCATAACCCTGAGAAGAAAACTGATAAAGGCTTTCTAGCCTGTCTAAAAAAGAAAATGTCTGCTGTACAGAAAATACCTCTGAGATAGACAGCTTCAGGAACACAGATTACATCACTGAAGATTGGGGTAGGAGTGTACATAGGAGATGTTGGACTGCAGTCCACTTGGGCACGAAGGCCATGGAGATCTGTCTGCCTGTGGAGATGCCCATAAATGCAGGTCACCTCAGTTTCAGCATGGATTGAAGAGAGTGGTCACATCAGGTATGAGAGCAGGGCTGGAGCAGGAACCAGCAGAGGTTTCTTCCCAGGAGTGCTGCAACTGTCAGGAAGGCTGTAGCAGAAAAGTTACTCACTGGTCTGCTCTAACAGGGAAGGGAATGCATAGGAAAAAGGAAAGTTTTCTCAGCTGCTGGAAAGAACCCCTAAAGAACAGAAGCATGGCAGACTAGGATTTTGACAGCTGTTTTGGGAGTCCACCTGGAGAACTAGTGGGGTTGTGCCAGACAAGGAAAACTAGTAAGGGGATTCACCCGTGGGCTGACAAGCAGTCTGGCAAAGAGCACCTGTGCTGCAGATACCACGCCTGTTTCGAGTGCAGGCAGCTCTGCTCTGGCTCCGCAGAGATGTGTCCAAACTGAGCTGTCATTTCTCTCCTGAGCTCTCTCCTCTTGTCACTCTCACCAGTCCCACTGGTGTGCAGCACATTATCCAAACATGTTTTCTTCTCTTCCAGCTTAGTCCTTGGATTTCCTGACTCTCTCGAGGTTGTCTCTGTAAACGGGGCTCCTGTGGCAGAAATAGAAGAATAGTTATAAATCCCAGTGAGCAGAAGGGCAGTGAAATGCAATATACTACAGGGCAGGGGCGGTTCCCTCATTCAGATGTTTGGCAAAACTGATATCTTTGTTATTTCTCTTACCAAGATATTTATCTGCCACCACCTAGGTCTTATCCCGTGTGTCCCCAGCAGTGCCCAGGTAACCTGCTGGGTCCACTGCTTGATCCCTGCTCTGAGCTGGCAGAGAGAGCCCTGTGAAGAGCTCCCACCTCTGGTGCACCCAGAGGGGTGTGGGGCAGCCCTAAGGCAGTGAGGGGCTTACACAAGAAGCTGGCAAATTGGTGACTGTCACACAAAATCAGGACATGCAGTGCTTTTCAGCATCTGTGACCCCAGATCAGCTGAAAAGGATTTTGAAAGTGCGATAAAGGGCTCACCTCCCACCGTGGTTCTCCTGCAGAGGGACTGCAGATAGGAGGCTAGGGTTAATTTGTTTTCTGAATTAACTAGGAATTTGGAAGCCTTGAAGCAATTGTGCTTTGTTTTGGTTTTGTGAGGT
The DNA here is from genome assembly GCF_020740725.1 of Corvus hawaiiensis. Lineage (NCBI taxonomy): Eukaryota > Metazoa > Chordata > Aves > Passeriformes > Corvidae > Corvus > Corvus hawaiiensis. The sequence continues at coordinate 74,591,502 of NC_063215.1, forward strand.
TTTTTTCCAGGTTTATCTCAACAACTGGTTTTGTCTGTGAGTTTTTGCTACTCTGTCCTAAATTCAATCAGAACTTAGCTGGCGGGGTCATTAGAGTTTTTTGTGTTAATAATATGTGCTACTTACTGATATTGTTCCCCAGGTAGTGAAAACTTCCCTGAAATCCATACACAGGGCATGAAAATGTTACTAAAAAAAAAGCTCTGGCAAATATATATTTTTTTAAAACTACAAATCAAATATATAAGTAGCAATATCTTGTACTTTTCTAGCTCTTTCCCCTCACAGTTCTCATAGAACAGCCTCAAAGGCACTCCTCTAGAGTCAGAGCAGTCCTTTATATAAGCTGCCTTTTCTTTCCCGAGTTGCTGTCCTCTCCTTGCTCTCTCCCTCCCTTCCTTTTCTTCCCCTCTTTTCTCACCAATTCGCCTGCCAATGACCAGCTCGGTTGAGTCACTGGGATCCAACTCTTTGAAAAATGGATGGAGGCATCAAAGATGGGTTTTTTCCCAGATCTTGGAGTTGCTATTCTTGACAAAGACCAGTATCTTGGTGACAGTCCTGCAGAGCAGGCCACACCCTTCCCCTGAACAAGCAGCAGTCCATCACATCATGTTCAGAGCATGCTGCCTCACTCCCTCACCTCTCTCCCTGTCAAGCTTTTCAAGTTTCTGCAAGAAAAGAAAAAAAGAAAGCTTTCATTCTCCAAGGCCAGCATCCAGTTCATATTTTTTGAATAGCAGGCAAAATGATAAGCCAGGGTATAACAATGACCTACTTCACGTCTTGATAAAATAATTTCCTCTCTCTGTCATTTTTCTCAAAGAATAATATTTGACTAACATGAGCATGTAGGATAGAGCAAGAGCTTTTCTGTGAACTGGCTGATAATGTGTCAAATTCAGCCCTGGACAGACAACTGCCACCCTGTTGACCTGTGTGGAGTTAAGCCTGTTTATCCCCCAGCTTAGAGCTCTGAAAACAATTGGGTTCAAACCTGTAAGATGTGTGCATGTGATAGGATTGAGGCCAAAAGCTCGGAAATGGGGGCTATCTGTTACAGCAGCCTTCCATCAATGCCCCCTCAGCCCACAGCCACCACGGCTGCCCGGGAGCTGCTCTGACTTGCTGCTGTGGTGCAAACAGGCCCCCCCTCTGCAAAACAACTGGTTAGCTCATCCTCTTACACAAAAGGCTACTGTACTGGGCAGGGTACATTACAGTATAGGGCAACCATGCAGCTCTGAATCCACTCACGCCCCCCTCCCCGAGCACAGAAACAATGCAGACTGTTATGGCTATCCCACTGCAGCCTACTTAGCTCAATGCATCAGCTGTACTTGCCTGCTGAAGGTGTTTAAAAATGTACACGTGGCATTTTTTGCTTGCAGCACTGCATGAGGAGATTTCTCACATCATCTTTCAGTGCCATTCAGATGAGTTGTCACCCAGTGCATATTGCCCGCCCTCTCATCTCCCACCTACAGGAGTTTTCCTTGTGGTTGTGCATCTTTTCTCCTAATGAGTTCTCATCATGGCATTGATCCAGGACATGAATTTGCCATTTGCCACTGCAGGTAAGGGGTGACATGGCTTGCACATCCTTGTGCCCTCAGTTGGGCCACATCCTGGCTTGGCATCAGAGACTGCGGTACATCTGCTCACCTTCTCTTTGCCAAAACCAGACAAAACAGACAGAAATTCGTCTGCTGTCATGACTTCATCATGCCAGGACACACTGCCCAAGATGGCCAAAGCCAACCAGCTTACAGTCTTTACTGTATTTACTGTCAGGATACTTACTGTATGCTGACTTCCAGCATCATATACCATTCCACAGTACTAACAAGGTACATGATTTATAGGATGCTGATTAGAGTAAAAGGTAGTTAAAATATAATTATAGTGCTCCTTTTATTTCTTTCCTTGCAAAAATGTGGCATGAACCTAGTCCAGTCTATTGACTTTTCTCCAATATCTTGTTCCCTGAGGTGGAAAGTTCCTCTGGATTTCAGGAGATGGAAAACTGCTGGGCTCTGGCAGAAGGGTAACACAAATCTTGGCATGGAGATGGAGACTCCTCTTGACAGCTCTGCACCTCAGGCACAACAGGGCTTTCTATCAAAGCTCATGTGTGTGGGAGACAACTTTTTGGGTGCTGCTCAGAGCCTGAAGAATAAACTCTGAAGGAACTAGATCCCAAAAAGCTGTACTTCTTCCCATTGTACGTGCCTCTCACCAGCAATGCCTTGTCTTGTGCAGAGATGCAGCTACGCATACACTTGGAACCGCGCGGAAGAAAAATGAGACACTGGGCTGCAAATGCGGCTCTGCCCCCTGCACAGAGCAGTAGGGAGGAAATGCACCAGAAGTATCAGTATCCAGGGTCCATATGCCATGCAGTTCATCAGAAATGACTGGAGATATTCCTTGTTTTATGCAGATCCTGCCTATCTTCGGAGTTTCACTGAAAAGCGACTTGTTTTCAATTCAGAAGAAGGGACACAAGCCTCCATGCAATTAATCCATTTTTGTTTTGCCTCACTTTAAGGAAAAGGAGGACCTATAACAATTTTTGGTACTGGGGTTGGTACCTGACTTTGATCAGGGATGTGATTTGTCACCTGTATCACTCTACTAAACTGAAACAGCATCACTACTCACTACTCAAGATGTTACCACACCACAGATAGCTCTGAGCTCCCTCACATCACAGCACAGCAGCCACACCATAATCTCAGGCCTTTCTGTGGAACAGCTGCTGAACTGAAGGTGCCTAATACTGAATTAAACACTGTGATTTTGCAGCCAGGTGGCTGTGGAGCACGCTTGCTGTAAGGCTCTGCTATGAAGGCAGCAGGCCCAAGAACAAATGTGGCAACAAGCTGCCATGGAGGTAACCTTTCAAATAGCTGCAGTTGTTTGCAAAGCGAGCCTGCAATGCACACATAATGTTTTTCCCTTTCCCGACAAGAATTAGCCATATTAGCATTATCCTGGCACAACTGCATCCATACTCTAGGGAATTAGCTGCAGTAGTATTGTTAAAGCAATTCAGCTTTTCTAGGTAGACAGGCTATAATTACACTAAATTAAAATAGAATGCTTTTGTTCTAACTTCAGCTTCCTCATGAGGACTTGTACCAAAATAACCAAAAGTATGAATTAAGCCATTTCTGTTATTTTAGTATAAGCCTCAGTGCAGGCAGGCTCCCACTCAAGTCCTTCTACCTGTCGATCTTGGCAGAGCTCAGCTGTCTGGGTGATTTCTCACAGGCTTAATCACAGACGGATAAATGTATGAAAGCACTCAATGGGAAAATGCTTCTTGGCTGTAGCCGGGTGCCCTGTGATGGCTCTCTCTGGGGCTAATGCCATATGTGACAGCACTATCTTTGTTAATTTAAGGGAAGGTAATTCTGCAGGACTGGGATGTCCCACAGGAGGGTCAATGACCCCTATGAGTCTTGAGCATGAGGGTCACATTGAGCCTGTATGCTCTGCTGGTTGCTGTGCTCCATCCCTGCCTGGCTGTGCTCCCTGCAGGGAGTGGGTGCTGCTGCCCTGGCATGGGGCTCCGGGGAGATGTTTCTTCCCTCCACCTTCAACTGCATGCACAGGGTATCCAGCCTGGGGTTTTTGCAGCTGCCTTCAGCCAGAGAGGACCTTGGCTTTGGCACTGCTTTGGAATGTCCAAAATGTCTAAGTGCCCAGGAGCCACGGCCCTATGGAGAGCCACAGTGACTCTTCCCATGGAAGAGGCCAGGGCACTTAGGAAAAGATCAGCTGTACAGAGTGCTTTTTTCCATGAGACACGAGGCTTTGCAGAGCCTTTGGTGGTTAGACCACACTGCTCCAGGGTTAAAAGGAGCGGGAAGATGTCAGCTCCAGTGACCATGGGACGTACAGATGGGGCATGGTGGGCAGCTGTAGCACGTGCTGCCTCACATGGGTTTCCATTTCACTGAGGGAAATGGGAAAACAGCACTTCAGGTCTCACTGGCAACTCAGTGATGCTAAAAATGATAAGCTGAAATCTCAACTCTGCCATAGACTTATCAGCACTGATTTGGGTAAGTTCTTTAAGATACAGGCACTTGCTGCCTGCCAAAGGTATCCCAGACTCTGCAGGTGGCGTGCTTCCTATTTGTATGGCGCTTTTAAGGTTCCCATCAGAAACGTGTTAAAAATGTTCCCAACTGAGAGCAGAGCCAAGCTATTCATCAGCCTTTTATTTTGAGTGTTTACCTGCAAAACTTTCCATAGCCAACTTATTTCAAAGGTGCTGAAAATGAGATGCCCCCTTTCCCACGGCACATGGCCCAGTTTACCCCTCCCCAAGCGTGCAGATGGGAGCTCACTCAGCGGCTTCGAGGGCAAACATAACGAGAGCACCCGCCGCAACTGCAGGGCTCTCCTGTCCTGCTGAGCGCGACGCTCTCCGCGGCTCCGCGGCGCCCGCCAGCCCCGCTCGCGCCGGCCGGGCCCTCACGGCGGCTCCGCGGGCAGGGGCGGGCGCGAGCCCCGACGGGCCGGGCGGCACCGCCCCCCCCCGGGCCCAGCGCCGCGCGCCGGGGCGAGCGGGCCAATGAGAGGCGCGCCCGCGCGCCGGGGCCCGCCCCCTCTGCCCGCCCCCTCTGCCCGCCCCCTCTGCCCGCCCCCTCTGCCCGCCCCCTCTGCCCGCCCGCGGCTGTCGGTGCGTGCGGCCGGGGCGCTGCGGCGCCGCCTGGCGGCCGTGCCGGGCCGGGCCGTGCGGCGCCGGCTCCTCCCCGCGCCGCGCTATGTCACGCGGCGGCGCGGGGCCGGCGGCCGGGACTCTGGCGCGCGGGGCGCGGCGGTAGCAGAGCCGCCGGGAGCCGCCGCCACCGCCGGGAGCCGCCGCCACCGCCCGCGCCCGGGAACCGCCAGCGGCGCCGGGGCTGGCTTCGCGGCGGTCGCGTCGCTCCTGCCGGCCCGTCGGGGCCCCGCACCGCCCGTCCGCCACCGCCGCTGCGCCCCGCCGCCCCCCGGCCGCCGGCCCCGGGCAGCGCGCCGCCCCCCGGGCCGCGGGGCTCTGCGTGGCCGCGCGGATGCCGCCGCAGCAGGAGGGCGAGGCGGGATACATCAGCAAGCCCGTGCCGCCGGGCGGCTGTGAAGTGCCGCCGGTGCCCCCGCGCAGGGTACGCAGCGGGCGGGCGGCGGCGGCGCTGGGAGCTGCCCTGGGCGGCCGCTGCCGGGCGGCGGGGTCCGGGGCCGTGGCCGGAGCCGGGGCCGGAGCAGGGTCCGAGCCGCGGCGTAGCATCAAGTGCGTTCTGGTGGGGGACGGCGCGGTGGGGAAGACCAGCCTGGTGGTGAGCTACACCACGAATGGGTACCCCACCGAATACATCCCCACCGCCTTCGACAACTTCTCCGGTAAGTGACTGGGGTGGCCGCGGGCACCGGGAGGGGGTTCTGCCGCCCTGGGGAGCGGCGCGTTCCGCCCGTGCCGGTCCCGGGGCCGTGGCTGGGCTGCGCGGGGAGGGGCGCGATGTCCAGGTTCGGTGATTTCATTAAGTATTTATGGGGAACAGGACTCTACGAAGCAGGACCGAGCTTGTCAGGCTGCCATGGCAGCCAGCAGCACCGGCTGGTCTCCGGTGTAACGGAGCCAGGCAGGCAGCGGGCGTCATGCCCGGCCGTGCAGCCAGAGCCGGGCTTTAACTGGGAACTCTCCGCTGTAAATCTTAGCGCTCTCGGGGACATCGGAAACGCCTAAAGGGCAGGTTAAATACTCGCCTTGTCTCGCCCTTACAAAGGGGGAAGTCCAGTGGTTTCCTTGCGGTTCAGCGGGGGCTTTTCGTGTCCCGGGCGTGCTGAATGTGTACGAAGGAATAAAACGAAACCTTGGTAGCAGAAGAATATCCCGGACTGCCGGGCTCGCTCTCCACGCTGCCTGCAGAGGACTTGTGCCGTCACTGCCTAACTCGTATCTTGTAAAATTAATCGGAAAGCCCTGAAGGGCTTGTGTGTGCCCAAGTGTTAGCGACGGACTCCCTTCCAGCTCTGCTAAGTTGTTTAATGTAATTGAAGAAAAAGCTATAAGAGCTGAGGGATGGTAAATCTTCATTTTTAAAAAAAAATTTCTTTAATGGAAAACATGTAAAGTTGAACTCACCACAGCTTCCCCCCCCCCCCTCCTTTCTCTCCAAAGCTGTTGTGTCTGTCGATGGCAAGCCGGTGAGACTTCAGCTCTGTGACACAGCTGGTCAGGTCAGTGGAGCCACTTACTTGATTTAAATGACAGCGGGAGGGGAGAAGTTGTTGGTGTTGTGCAAGGTAGTCCTGCAAATGACTTCATGGATTTGAAAGTATTCCCAGTGTTTGATTGTGTTATTATCCACTGTCATTTTCAATGGTGCTTAACTCGCTGCTTTGCCTGTCTGGTGAAGGGTGGGGGATGTACTGTGCCTCCATATAGGGGCTGGACACAGGCTGCTGCTCTGCTGGCTCAAGCTGCTGCTCTGTTTAGCCTGACTAGAAAGGCTGAACATATTGGAGATTCAGTGGCCACCTGGTTTTCTCTTTGAGAGGTTGTCACTGTCTTTATTTTTGTTAAATAACTGCAGGTTTAAGAATTAGTGTTTGGGATGTACTCATGCAAAGCATCCACAGCTGTAGGTGTTTGGAGATAGAGACGGGTTTTGAAGGGACAGAGGCTGGAGGGGGAAAAAAGTCCTGTTGGGTGTTGTCCGTGGAGGCTTCATATTCGCCATTCCCACCCGTTTAGAGAGCGCTGCCACCGCAAAGCTGAGGTTTGCTGTAATCTGAGGCCTGAAGAGATGAAGAGTGCCTGATGCCTCTCATCTCCTACTTTGTCTGATACATAAAAAGAGCCCGTTTTTTACTGCCTTAGATTTTCTGGAAGACCCAGGCTTGTACCATCCTGAGCAATGTGCAACACTGCTTGCCAGGGGTCGAGGCTGGATAACCAAAAGTAGCCAAAAATATTTTGCTACCTCACTGCATTTGAAGGCAGTGGGAGTTAGGATCCTATGCAGCTTTGTGGATCTAGGTCTATGCCTTCACCAAACCATGCTGAAAAATCTCAGTGGTCTTAACATACAAACCTCTTTAGATGAGTAGTAACTGGGTGCCCTACTTAGGAATGAGGTTTTAAGGGCTATGCAGTATTAGACAGCAGTGTAGGACTCCCATGTGCCCTGCAAACCAAAGCTAAAATCCTACAAACAGCCTTCTGCAGGTAGTGATATGAAGTGAAACAGGAGAACTGTCCCATGATTTTGTGTCCTACTGACGAGATGGGGTGGTGCTGCAACAGTCTTGACTGTGCATGTTCATAGGCAGAGCAGGGCAGGTAAAATTGCCATCAGGTGACAGCCTGTGGACATGCAGTGCCTGTGGAAATGCAACCACAAGCTGCAGGAGGGATGGACAGGCCCTGTAACCCCTTGCCTTCCCTGCCGTTAATGGTTAAGGTGTTTGCTCTGCCTGCCCAAGTGCAGCTGGAATGAGTAAAGTTACTGCCTTTAAAATGAAGGGGTTATCTAAACTGACAGAAATTGTCCTGAGTAAAAGATTCCTGGGTAGATACTTTGGTAAAACTGCTGCTGGGAGATGGCTGCTGAAATCTGCAGCTAAAAAAAGCATTCCAGGCAGTGGGAAATTCTATTTCAGCATCACTAGCCCAAAGAGGGGTAGAGTCCCTGCACGCCATGTGCCTACCATTGAAATGGCAAGAGTGTACTTGTGACATAAAGGGCACTATTTCATCTTGGTAGAAACCCTTCAGATCTGGAGTTTGCTTCCAAACCCATTGAATCAAGCCCTTTTGAGGTTTCTCATGTAGCAAGGAGAGGCAATTACATGGCAAGGTGCCTTTCTGCAAACAGCCCTCTTGTTCAGAGCAGCATCTCTTAGTAAATGTGGGGTTTTTCTTGACCCAAGTGGTGAGAGCCTGGTTTCCTCTGAGGCTTAATCTGAGAATCAAGAGAGCTAATGAATCTTACTTTCTTGACTGGTATTTTATAAATTGCTGTCTCTCTCAGAGATATTGCTGCAAGAAATTCATTTGAGCAGAACAAGATTTCTGAGGCTTCCAGGGGGCTTTAAACTGCATATCCTGGGCCTCCAGAGGCTTTAAAGCAAAATTTCACATATTGAAAATTAACATGCAACTTGCAATTCATCAGTAAACTGGTGCCAGAGAGATATATTCAGCTTTGTATTTCTGTGCACTTTCAATTCTAAGCTTTTGAGAACATGGTCCATTTTATTTAAAATGTCACTGTCACTGAGGCAGATCCTACCTGTTCAGGCTGCTAGTGGTTTTATCCTGCTGTCAGTATAAAAGCAGCATGCCTGGAGTAACCCTTGCTTCTAGCTGCATTCTTCCCTGAGGATCAGCACACCTTTGTTACCTGAGGTGTTTGACTTTCTTGTAGCTTCGTCTTGAAGCTGAAAAAGGGCCTTGCTTTGCTGGAGTTTGCCCTAAAAGGAAAAAAAAAAAGCCAGAAGGGTAGTGCTGGGAGGCAGTTTGTTTGATGTGGCATGGGTGGGAGGGAAAGGTAAAGCTCTTACTCTATGCCATTGGCATGTTAAGCCTGCACATTGTAAGTCATTATTGCTCCCATCAGATTTAAATCCCTGGGCACAATGGCAGGGAAATTATTCCCATATCATGTAGGATGTTGCTAAGTAGTTACCAGTTTGAAAGCCGACTCCAGGAAAGGTACCCAGAAAGGTACACCTGCTGCCGCGTGCCTGCTTTGCCCTTGCCCGTGTCTGTTGGCAGAACAGCTTTGAGGTACGGGGCGCTCCTTGTCAGAGCTGCTCACTGACACCCTGGAAGAGGTGGGCCTGTGGGAAGTGCTCTCTCCCTCTTCAGTTTGTGGCTTTGTGTGCCATAACCTGCTTCCCGCAGCTTTGCTGCTTTGCTGAAGGTAGGGCAGAGGGCCTGTGTACAAAGAACAAAGGAAATATTTAAGCACTTGAAATAACCTGCAGCATTAGCTGGAAAATCTCAGGTACGCAGGGAAGCCACCACCTTTGTCCTGTGTGCCCAACGGTGGCAGGGTGCCTGCTGGCTGGCAGCCATGAGACCTCAGGCTGGGTACAGGTGGCATCTGCTTGTATCACACCTTGCTGGCTGGTCTGGATGCTCATTTTGGGGTGCCTGTCAAGATGGCAGTGGCTGGTGATCCTCAGCTTCACCAAGGGTCAGGGCAGGCTAGAGCTGCTCTTTCTGTGGAGTGCTAACACAGTTTTGTTCTGTGCAGGATGAATTCGACAAGCTCAGGCCTCTGTGCTACACCAACACGGACATCTTCTTGTTGTGCTTCAGCGTGGTGAGCCCTTCGTCCTTCCAGAATGTGAGTGAGAAGTGGGTTCCCGAAATTCGCTGCCACTGCCCCAAGGCGCCCATTATCCTGGTTGGGACACAGTCAGACCTCCGGGAGGATGTCAAAGTCCTCATCGAGCTGGACAAGTGCAAAGAAAAGCCTGTCTCGGAGGAGGCTGCAAAGCTCTGTGCTGAGGAAATAAAAGCCACGTCCTACATCGAGTGCTCCGCTTTGACTCAGAAAAACCTCAAGGAGGTCTTTGATGCAGCCATCGTGGCTGGTATTCAGTACTCGGATACCCAGCAGCAACCAAAGAAATCCAAATGTAGGACTCCAGACAAGATGAAAAACCTCTCCAAATCCTGGTGGAAAAAATACTGCTGTTTTGTATAGGGGTCGCAAGGACCTGAGTGCTGCTCTGAGGAAATCAATAGAGGCTATATTAGCTGAAATCTCAATTTGTGTTGTCTTGAGTGTATAGTGTAGATCTGTATGTATGTGTATATGTTGCTACTGGATAACTCAGTTGCCCTTTCGAGGGTTGCAGAAGGATTCTTAGTTAAATAATTGCTATATATCAGGTCTGGCACGCAGTTTTGTGACCAGAACTTCTCAGTAAGGAAAAAAAAGCACCATGTGTCTGTGAACGTAGAAGGATTTGTCCAAAGGATTCAACTTCTTCTGTTGTAAGGTGTATGTGATGGGGAGGAGCACAACAGAGGCCTTCACTGCCAGGACTTTGCAGGAGGAATGCACAAGCAACGGTGGAAATGTAGAGCTCTGTACATGGACGATCAAAGGGAAAAATAACACTGTGCCTCCTAACTGACATTTGTAGCTTTAAAACCCCACTCCTGCTCTCTTTGTGTCTTCCCAAGCCAATGCTCTTAGGGATCACTTTAAAAAGGGTATGCAAGAGGTGTAATCTATCCGCAAATGCCATGGTTAAAAAGGTCATGAATATACCTTCAGCTTGTGGTGAGGGAACCTAATCCCTTACGGAGCTGGCATCTCATTTGTCACCTCCTGACTTTCTGAAAGTCCTTTCTGTCCTCCTTCCCCTGCCTTTCCCAGGAAGCCGAGTGGAAGCCTGAGAACATGACCAAGCTTTAACTCGTTACCTCGAGCAGTGGCGATTTCCTCTGTGTTTTTGCAGACATGATGACAGTTCGTCTATTTCAGCTCAAAGGAATGTAAATACTGTTGTGTTGGGGTTTTTGGATTTTTTTTCCTAAGCGATGTAACAAATATCTGTGCAGCACCATATAAACCGCATCTGGTTTTAAGTCTACAGCCAAGAATTTCAGGATGCCCCACTTTACCTTATAAGGCTGCTAAAAAAATAACAAATCAGGCAGATTGAGATTTATAACAAACTGGACTCTAGAAACTGAGGCTGCTGCATCCTCTTCATGATGCTGTTTCCAACCAAGTTAATGTTTCCCTTCTAAAGGCAACAGTCTCTTGTGGTTGAATCTTGTCCAAGCTCATAGCTGTGAAATTGTCTGAGGCCACCCCAGAAATGTAACTGATAATTATTTTTTTTCCTCCAGATCAGTCCAACAGATTAACTGAAATGTGCCTAAAATGTAGCTGAGGGATCAACATAGAGCTGAGTGTGACCTGTTCTCTGACTGAATCTGGTTCTTACTGAACTCTAAGCCTAATTGCAGTTCTAGTGAGTTTGAGAGACCTGAATGATAATGTGACTCTCTGCAAGAATCAGTATTTAAACCTATTCTGCAGAGGACATTTAGTTTGTGCTGGCTGTCTGCCTTTTAATGGCCACAACTACTTTTTTTTTTCCCCCTAGATAGTTCAAGATCAAATTATATTTCTTTTTTTTTTTTTTTTCCCTCTGGCCCTAGCCTTGAAACAACCTTTTCCTTATTCTTAAACTAAACTGTAATGACAGAAGGCCAGAACCTTTTTTCATCCGAAAAGAATCAACGCCTGATATAAAGATCTATGGAGGCCATTTGAGTCGATAAAGGTGACCACAGGACCTCCTGGCCCATTAAGGAAAATGACACTATATAAATGGATTCTGGGCTATTGGCACAGGCTCCACAGACAGTATTTTTTCCTTCTTTACAGAAGAATGAGTCCAGAATGGGTAATGTTCCATCACTGAAAACTTGAAAATGGGATGGAAATCTTTACCTAGGGCCCAATTCAATAAAAAGATGTTGGCTTCTGCACTGGAAGAGCCTGGAAAAACAGTTTCCATAGCACAGAAGCTGGATGCATTTGACTTGATTGCATCTGGTTGGTTGGTAATGGTTTAATGTTTACTGGTCCTGAAGTTAACATCTGAGCCTTTATATTTCTTACTCAAATGCTTTGACAGGATTTCAGATATGCAGTCATACTAACATCTTGGAGAAAAACAGAAAGCTAGATTTCTCTTGGGTGCTTTGATTCTCTGTAAAAAACAGTCTTGGTTGATCAAAAATATGGGTTTTAGGAGGAGACAGGCTTGAATTGTAGCAGCTTCCATTTACAAAAATAACAAAATTTCCTCTGCAAGATCATACTTGCTTGATATCATGCTGTACTGGAAGCAGTAGGTTATACTTTATTAGCAGCCTGTTTCATAGTCTGGAGTAGTATTACTTTTAAATGTAGCCAGCTGTGACTGTTTCTGAAGATGTGATTTATATACAACTTGTTATAGCCCTTTACTAGGTGTGTGTAAACTGAGGTCTAATAACTCTATGGATACTGCTCTACATGGGGCTACACAGGGTCTAGGTTTTAGAAATATTACTTTTAAAATTACCGATATTTTATGAGCGCAGATGAGGGGGAGATGTCTCTATGTAGTCTATAATCTGATGTGCCTTATGAAAAAACTCTCTTCTGTTTTCTAAATGTAGGCTATATTCCAAAAGAAATATTTCATGTGAGAATGATATAAATGAAGTATTTGGAAATAAATTCTGACCTGTGTATGTGTCTGCCTCTGCTGCCTGCTCAAGGAAGCTGGAGGGCAGTCCCTGGCCACGCACTGTACCAATATCCGTCAGGGAGGGACTGCTCTCCCAGTGCCCCAGCAAAAGGCCTCTGCCCAGAAAATACAGCATTTTCCCTGCACTGCCCCATCCCCAGGGGGCCGGGCTGGGTGGGAAGGCTATGATGGCCAGCTTTCTGTCTCCCTGCCAGCACAGCAGCGTCTTGCTGTGGCCCTGTGAGGCACGGACAGGCTCATTGTGCCTGGCCCTGAAAGCGGGTGAGCGGCAGGGAGCACAGCACAACTGGGGTGTTTTGCCTGCTGCATGTTGTTGCCACATGTGTCCTCGGGGAGCCAGAGCCCATTCCCTTTTGGCATCGTGGGTCTTGTCACTCCTTTCTGGGTCCTGTCCCTCATGCCAGGGCCAAGGCGTTTGAGGTTGTTCGTGCCCAGGAGCTCAATGACTGTGGCACAGAAGGCTGAGTTAGCCGAGTGGGGAGCAGCATCTAGACCTCCAGGCATTCCCATGGATCCAGTGTCCTGCTCCAAAACTGCTCCAGAGAAGGACCTCTGCTCTGGACCAAGGTTGGTAAACTGTCCCCATTGTGTTTGTTTTTCTGGGAGCTGAGAGGAGTAGGCATGCGGGAGTGGCATACCAGGTTGCCCTCCCATGCCACCTGTCTCTTGGGTTATAAGGCCAAGCCATTTTCAGCCATGGGAATGCACACAACCTGCACAACGTAGAGGAAGGAGATCAATGCACTGTTCCTCTTTCTCATGGTTGGTTCCTCACTGGAACAAAGCCTTGGCTTCTTCTCTACTTTGTTAAGTGCCATGCCGGGCTGTGAGGCTGGTTCACCTGGTCATCCTGCAGCACAGCGACTGTGCCCGAGAGCCCAGCTTGCCAGCGGGCTCCTTTCTGGTGAGTACCTGGGATTGAGTCACTACTGCCCATGCTGGTGCCTTCAGAGAATCACTTCCATGGGGTTTCTGTGCTGTGGGGGGCAGAGTCGGGGTGCACTGGCTGGAGACCAAGTCACCCCACCTTTGCATGCTGACGTTGCAGGAAAAGGGGATGTGCTAGCTTAGAGTCCAGAACCTGCTCTTGCCGAATCCTGGCACAAAAATCCCTCTGTTACCTGTGGGGTATTGCTTTTCTGCTGAGGTGGGCTGCTGTCTTATGCATCTCAGCATCTGGACAGGGCTAAGGCAGTTCAGGTTATCCTTTACCCCAGGGTGACTTTCGTGCCTGGGTGTGCTGTTGTGATCAAAAGGCTCCCTCATCTGCCCTGCTTCACTTACTGGATGGGCTGGCAGCTGAGGCTGGTAAGAGCATACTGAAGTAAGCCTACCATACATAAGGTTTCCCAGGAATCCTGAAATAGCTGATGGTTTGTGATGGATGGAAGTTCCCAAGACAGGACTTGGTTTTCTTTCGTACGCAATTAAAGTCCTCTAGCAAAGTTTGTTTGGTTGTTTTGTTTTTTTTTTTAATGGAAAAAGTCCCCTTTACCATTTTTCCCCCTGTGTTTTGTGGATTGGACATACTTCTAGGGTATGATTGAAGGTTGACTAGAGCTGAGACACTGACGAATGTGAGAGTTTGTCCTTACAGGGTGTCTGTAAGGACACTTCACCACACTCTTACTTTGCTTTTGATTTTCTTTCTAGACACCAGTTACTGACCACAGAGAGGGGGGGCACAGCTGCAGGAGATGGGGTTTTTGTATGACCACGTGGAGCTGACCTAATGTTGTCATAGGTATTATGCTTAAACGCTGAACCTTGCTGAAGCATGTGAGTGCCCCTACAGTTGAGAAACCTTTCTGAGCTCTAGTAATTGATGTGTTCAGGGGTTTGTACAGAAGAGATCTCTGTCAACTTCTGCCTTTAGTGTTGCCCTGGCATGCAGCAACGTGAGGAGAGAGGAAAAACAACTGCTCAGGAAAGAGTGAGACACTATAAACCTCGGGAGAACTGGCAAAGGGACTCCGGGGCAATGGGGAGTGATAGACACTACTTTTACCTACTTTAGTCATAAGCAGATTAAAAACCCAATTAGAGTAATGCCTGAGGAAATGAACAGCCCCAAGGAGGGCTGTTAGGTATTAAAATACAGCCTTTTCTTTAGGAAGTCTCAAAGCTATGGATAGCTGGAAGCTGGGAGGAAAAATCACTGCACACAATAGGGAAAAATCACTCAGCATTTACTTGGTTCTACGTTCTCTCCTTAAGCATCTGTGCTGACTAGAGACAGGATGTGGGATGAGGTGGACTTTTGGCACCAATCAGCCTGACTATCCCAGTCTACTTAATGTTTCTGAAAGAGCAGGATGTGTTTCAGGCCGACAGCAGGGCCCCAAGATCCAACAAGACCTTCTGAAGCCTTAGCTTCCCGCATTGCTGGCAGCCAGCAGGAAGATATAATGGTGAGGGCTGTTCATTACCCCGTTAGTGCAGTCCTCTATGTATAACCTGGGGAACAAGCAGCTGTGTAATCCAATGAATTTTACCATCTGAGGCAGAGTATTCTTCAGCATGGCCAATTTATTTCTCCACAGTTTAAACAGGATGAATTGATCAGAGATGTGTATGAAAAAGGCCCAAAACCTCAGCTTGGAGCAGCTTTTTATTCAGCAAGGGAAATGTGTCTAGAGAAGGAAGCATGAGGAGCAGCCCTGCTGATCTGCAAGGGACTGTACCAATCTGAAGAGCTCTCCTGGCTGAAGGAGACCTGCGTTAGACACTGATTCAGGCTCTAGTGCTGAGAGTGTCCCCAGACATCCCTTCTTCCCTAGCTCTGTGCATTTAGGTTGGATCCTGATCTTATTATTTGGAGACAAAGGAGGAATCATTTCACCCAGGTCAGCAGAGTTGCAGACCTGTAAAACTTTATGTAGCCTGAAAAAGATGCAGACAGGGATCCCTGGTGATCTTCTGGCACTGCAGGTACGCTTATAATGACATTGCCTCTCTGTGGCACTTTCCCTCTGGCTTCGCTGGGAGGGAGGAATATTGATCCTCTCCTGCTGCTCAGACTTTTCTGCTCTCTGTGCTATCCTGGGACGAATCTCCCATGTACCTATCTGATGTTTCTGACTCCTGGTCCACAACTCATTCAGTTAACTCCAAACATTTATCTAAAGGCCTTCTCTCTGGGAGGGTAATTTTAGCAGCAGTGAACGATTTGGGTTAATATAGATGGAATAAATATGACATGGGATACAGCATGTTCCTTGTCCAGACAGCTGCTACTTTTCCTATCATGGTGGAACATCCTTGGCCATGCGTGTGCCATGGGTTCTCTGTGGCCGCCTGACCTGTGTCCCTGGTCAGAGAATCACTTAGATTGGAAAAGACCTTTAAGATCAAGTCTAACCATTAACCCAGCATTTCCACATCCACCAATAAACCATATCCCTAAGTGCCACGTCTACACGTCTTTTACATACCTCCAGGGATGGTGACTCCCCCACTCCCCTGGGCAGCCTGTTCCAGTGATGCTAGCCCCTGAGATGATGTTAACAGCAGCAGAAAACAAGTTCCAAGCAAAAATGTGACTTTTATGTTTGGTGTTTCCATTTTCAAGTTGCTGATGGAGTGAGAACTGCACACATGGTGTCCTGCCTTTTCTCCTGGCAGGCACTTGTTCTTCCGTGGTTCAGCAGGGATAATAACACCATAAAACAGCTGCACAGTTTTCCTCTGCCTCACTGCACCTCATAGTCTTTCAGTAGAGAAACTCTGAACAAGATTTATCTGAGGGCAGTGCTTGGACAATAGCCCCTGCTCCGTCACCCTCTCTTTCCACAGCTGCCCCTCCCCTGCATTCCCCTCTCTATAGGCAATTTTCTCATTTATTTTTAATTCAAAATGGCATGTTGCCCAAAGCCTGGTGCTCAGCATTTTTCTGCTGCCTGTATCCCATTCTTCCACCTTTTGAGCTCTGTCATGGCCTTTCCACATTTTAATTACAAGCTCAGCAGGCTTCAGGCTTCCCTGTTCCTCAGGGCTGAGCAGACCCACTCCTTTTATTTTCTGCTTGTTTTCATGTAATCTTCTACAGCCCACCTGGGTGAATGTGGGGAGATGATGAGCAGCGTGTTGCAGAGCAAAGACTGAAGATTGGGTTGTGATAGCGAGGGGTAAAGTCTCTCCTGCTGCTCGATGTTGTGGTGGTGATAAGGTGGCTCGAATGCAGGGGTGGCTGTTGACTTCTTGGGATGAGGGTGCCTGTATCTGCTGGGCTACAGGCAGAGCCCTGGCCATTTTCAAAGGGCTTTGAAGTACCCTCTGACAATCTCCTCTGGGAGATAAGAGATTGCAGGGAGAGGAAGGCGTTCCTGGAAACAGCTTTAACAGCACGTATGCTTATCTAGGCTGGGGAACCCAGAAGGAGGCCAAAACCTGGGCTACTGACACCTGAGAAGATATGCAGGGATCTAAGCAAAAAATGCAAAGTAATGCCAAACTTCAGGGTTCCGAAGTTTAACTCAATCAATTTTCTAGCATCTGACTCAAACCTGCAATTGAACGAGGCATTCATGTGTACATCCCTCCCTCACCCTTTCAGTATCTGCATGGAGTTGTTATTCATGAATTTGCCTTCTCCCTCACAAATGTGACTGTTGCTGCTCATGTGGGTGCCCAGGACAGCGAGCCCCAGAGGTCCCACACCTCTGGGTGTAGAGAAGTATTATGTAAAAAATAATTTGCTTTTATTTGTTTTAAACTGAGCTCTCATTCATTCCATCATATCATCCCTGGCTCCAGCATTGTCGGAGGTGGTGAAGAGCAGTTTACAGGTAAATAGCTGGCCAGGTGACAAGAAAAATGTCACAGTGACTCGACTGACTGCCTTCTCTGTTTTGTAAACCACCACTGTGTTTGCTTTTTTCCTCCTTAGCTGAAGAGTCCCAGCTTTTATATAACAACTTCTCGTAGAAGGGTTTCTCCATCCTCTCAATCTGCTGTCTGCTGTCCCTTTGGGTCTACCTTTGCCCCACCATCCTACTCCTGAAGAGAGCAGAGCTTAGAACTGCAGCATCTTTCCAGAAGCATTTCCCTTCAGAGAAGACAGACCGGCACTTTCCCAGCAGACCATATTGTCCATGTGGTCCATTATGTTACTCTTTCTTGTAGCATCTACCCTCCGTGTGAACATACGGGAAATAGTCCATTGTGAGAGTGGTACTGGGAAGGAGAAACTGCCCAGGGGCTCTTCTGATCCAAAATTTTCAATGGATCTATGATCTTGACAAGTGTGAAAGTAAAGTGACTGCTTTCTGCATCATCCCCTCCATTGGGAGGATGCAGGTAGTGAAAATTTCCTACTGCACCACAGTGCTATAAGGCTCCAGTACCCTCGGCTAAGATTTTCAGGTGTGATACAAGTCTTTGCCACTTTGGTGGATAGCTCACCAGGGACTGTTCAGTGGTTTTGTTGATCACTAACTCTGTGGAAATCAAGTCCCTTTATCATTTTTCTAGTCTGATTGCATTAATCTCCAGTTGCATTTTGCCTTTAGGAGGCCACAAATTTTTTGTGGTGCCTGAGGCGGGAGGCAGAGCAGCAGTACAAAATAATGTTCTCCTGCTGAAGTTCTTTGAGAAAGAGGTCTTCATGTCCTTCTTCAAAGTATAACTTAAACTGATTTTGACTCATTGGACACATATTTTATGCAGGATGTGCAATTTGCCCAGTTAGAATTTAGACTCATTACATTTTACGAAAATTACATTGAGAATGTTCCTGTCATAGATTTGGTTGTTAGAGGCACTTGTGCAAATATGTTTATGGTGACAACCCGGAGAGCAGATTTGGCCTAGTAGTTTCAAAATACTCTTAATTTTCTGGGTGATTGTGATCGCAGATTTTCAGCAATGTACAACTGCTCTAACTTGACTTCAGGCAATGGGGACACTTGATATACTGTTGCTCTAGGCAAGGAAAAAATGGAGAATGATATTACCATAGCTGTTGTCTTTAGCAGAAAAATGCAAAAGAAAAAAGCAGGTTTGACTCTAACCTTATTTTTAAAGAGGTGAAACTTCCCCTTTTTGCTTCAGGAGCTTACTGTCAGGATGCAGACAGCAGCCTGTGGATGTGATCAGGTATTTTACCTCTGTGAATCCAGAGAAGCAACGGTTACATTCAACACTTTTGGAAGAAAGAAAATCAAAATTATGAGAAATGGACATGAGGCACTTGGCAAGCCTGATGATGGAAGAATGCCTTGATAAGCACCATTATTTTTAGGGATCCAGGCCAGATTTTTGGAGTTCTTCATGTGAAGTGTCAGCTAAAGCAGTCACTAAACCCTTTTAAAGTGCCACAAATCCATCCTAATTGAGACCAGGTGGTTCTGACTGGAGGCTGCATTTGCTGGTAAAGTTTTGTGGCGTGAGCCAGGACTGGCTGACCAGGAAGCAGCCCCAGATCCTCATCGATCTGCAACAGTTCAAAGTGAATCCACATGTCCCAGCAGCTTTATTAAGGGTCCTTTGTGTCACTTTTCTGTACAGCAGAGGTCTTAACATTTATGAGGCTTGAAATGTTGACCTGTGCTTTGGATGCAGAACACCACAGAGGAGAGAGTGGCACAGCGGGAGAAATGGAAGTGGCACTGGGCAGGGTCTGGGCTGCAACCAAATAGAGCCCTGGAACTGCTGGGGCTCTTCGCAGTCCTGATGTTGTCATTTCCATAATGAACAGGATAAAAAAGTGTTTGGGGCTGGGGAATGCTAGATCCTAGGGTCCTGGTTTAACACAAGCCCTCATTTGCTCTGTAGTCCAGCCTATTGCCGTCAGAGGCATGTTTCCACTGGAGGACAGCAGTTACTGCACAGGTTGCTATTCATTTTCCCCTAACACTGTATTTCTCATCCAGGCACTTCTGTTTCTGATTATTAGGAATAAAGGTGGCAGAAAGATAGCACACTCTGGTGTTTACAAATAGTTTTGTCTCCCTGGGTTGACCAGAGTGGAGGTTCTCAGGACATATTGCCCATAAAATCTCCATAATGGAAGGGCTTGGCACTGCTCTTTTTTCCCCCATTTATCTTTTCCTATTCTGTTTGGTGGTTTTATTCCCAAGAGCAATATTCCAGACTGAAAATTTTACCGGATTCTGCAACCAGGCTGGAACTTATGCTTCAAAGACTATTCCATTTCCTCCCACAGGTCTCCACAGCCAAAACACATAGCCTCTCAAAAGCGAACACTTGAGTGGGAAAATGTGTAATAAATGGAATGGCAACACTGATGGTGCTCATTTGGAAAAGGAGATAATCTCCTTTGTTTGCACTACCATGTGTCAACAGGTGAAGCATCTGCGACACTTGCTCAATAAAGCTGGTGCTGGATTTGTCTCCATTGCCTAGAAAATCCTCTTTAATCTTGTGAAATGCTATCTCTGTAATAAGAGGTATATCATGACTTGCATCGCTTTGCTTTTCCCCCTCTATTGTCTCAATCCAACATGGTGCCAATTTGCAAATACTTAGCAGGATTAAAGCATTAGGCTTTTGTGAGGGGGAGAAGCATCATGTAATGTGAAGAGAAAAAGAAGAGACAGAATTTATTGTATAAATGTGTTTCTAGACACTTTTTACTCAACACTCAAAGTCTTTTTGTTTTACTTCTCCTCCAGCAAGCTTTGCATCCAAGCAATTCATGCCCCCACCTTTTATAGCTGCTGATAAAAATTAGGTGTTGTTTGGTCCTTTTGGGCTGCATTTTGGCGCATTAATTAAATAAAAACCTGATTTATCTGTGATACATTTGGCAGTGCTTAGAGGTGGGATTGCTCTTTCTGGGTAGCTTAGGAAGGCCTTAGCTTTGTGCGCTTTTCTAAGCAGGCAGATGGGGCTGCTTATGTGAAGAGAAGGAGAGTTTAGGTGAAACGAAGAGGGAGAGAGGTGGGGTTTTCCCTTTGCAGTCTGGTGCTTTGGCCTGCAGACTTGGGTCCCAAATCTGCTCCCGGTTACATTGTGTAACTCTAAAATAACTTGATTTACAACAGCCCACTCTGGATTTAACTCAGCGTAATTGATGACAGAGTCTGGTCCTTATTATTCGTTCTGCACCCAGCCAGTTTAAAGGATCAGGGAAAATACCTGAGGAACAGAACTGCCTTTGATCTTTGGTTTAATATTTCTGCTACATTTTATGTACACAAAGAGCTATCATGGCCTTTTGCTAAGAATTGTTTGGCTAGGAGAGACATGTGGAGTGGTCCCTGTGATAGTGAGGAAGCTTCTGGGGTGAGTGAAGTGTAAAGTAGAAATGGGTGAAGGAAGAAGATGGATTTCTCCTGCTGTTATTCCCGCTAATAAGGCTATATACAGGTAAAGGAAAGAAAAATGGTTAGTAAGTACACAGACTCTTTCTTAGATCTTTTCATTTGAAATTGTTGGTTTGCCGTGACACAGAAAATGACATTGTGAACACCAACACTGTCACTGTAATACCTAGTGGGGGGGTTGCACCCAAAAATTCACATTTGCCAACATACACCCTACACCTGCACTACCCAGTCATTATTCTAAGTAGTGGCAAAAAGAAAAAAAGAAAAAAAAGAGAAAGATAAGACATTTCAGTTTACTGTTTGCACATGCTAACTTTTGTGACATCAGTGGTGATATTTAATTTCCCCTCTGTCCCAGAACGTAACAGGAAGTGTCAAGAGGGTTACGGAGAGATGATACATGTATCTGCAATATCTGTTCCAGATATTCACCAGGGCCCAGCTAATAAGTTGTATTTGACACTATCTGAGCATAACTTGCTTCTCTTCTTTGCTTTGCAATTCACCTGTAGCAAAACAACGGATGGAGACTTGAGAGGTGTTTTTCAACACCTTAGGAGAAACTATGCAGTGTGGCTTCCTTGGCATGCCAGCAGCTCAGGTTTTCGTTTGGAGACCCATCCTCTTCAAATCAAGTTATCAGCCATGTAGAGCAACCAGTGGTCAGAGGGTCAATATTAACCCTCAGGGACTGTTTTAACAGGCTTCCAGATATTCCTGCTATCCAAGCCAGACAGCCTGTGGTGGCCACTATGCGTTTTGAGGCATCAAAAAGGAAAGAAGACCTCTGTTAGGATTGTCAGAGTTTAAGTTGGATACAGATTGTGCAA
This sequence comes from Corvus hawaiiensis, assembly GCF_020740725.1. NCBI lineage: Eukaryota > Metazoa > Chordata > Aves > Passeriformes > Corvidae > Corvus > Corvus hawaiiensis. Next base: position 74,612,914 of record NC_063215.1, read on the forward strand.
ATAACTTTGTCATGGTCTGGGGGCCCAGGTCTTGACCAGCAAGGTGGGAGCAAACATGAGGTGGGAAGGAAAACTGCACATAAGCACAGAGTCTGCTATAGGGAGAGAAAGCCTCAGGCAGTGAAAGGGATGGGCTTGGGCTTCAGAAATGTTTTACTTTTAAATCCCTATCCTTTGTTAGAGAAAAATCATTACGATTCTATGTTGAGATACCTGCGGTGGACTTGCATGCAAAATGACACTGTCTAGGAAAAAAAATCACATGAGCATACATTTTCAACAAATTCCTTATATTGATCAGAAAAGGAGGCTGTCTTTAAAGGCTGTTCCAATCTTTCAGCTGACTACATACCAGGTATGAAGAGCTCTTCAGGTCTGTACCGACATTTTTATCCAGCAGCACATAAAGCACTGCTGCCTCATAAAAAAATCAGTGTATCTGGTGTTTGTGTGCAAATTTTGTCTGTTTCTTTTGCACATTATTTCCATGACTTGTTGATATTCAATCTGACGCTGTGGAAAATCGGCTATTTTCACTTCACACAGGGAATTAATTATACTTTTGCCATTCTGACTTGCAGAATTCATGCCAGATAATTTTCACCTAAGATTAGGGGACTAAGCAAACTTCTGAAAAGCCAAACAGCCCCACTCCCTCCACCATATTGAGGGACAGGCAATCAGAGGCCAGTTAATGTCCCCAGGAAGGTTTATGCATTTTGGCTTGCATCCAAGCACAAACATGATAATGGCTGGAAAAAACACGTTTGTCCACAGCCTGTGCCAACTTTTAGCTTGAAGTCCATGGATTCTTCCATATGTGATAGACTGATAGGACAACCCCATGGACAGTCCTGTGGGTCTCTGCTTACAGAGTGCTGGGTGAGCAGCAGCAGCCCCTCTGGGTGAGTGAGATGCCTGCAGCCCTGCTTGCTCACGTGTCCTGCAAAAAGACCCCATCCTGCTCCGTCCTGCTCCAGAGAGGCTATCAGCAGATGTGCCAAGCCCAAATTGCCTGGATCCCTGGGTTACAGCTGCACAGAGGACACGTACCAGTTCCAAGCTCCCTGCTCTGGGTGCTGCCCCAGCTATACCCAGTCCCTGCAGCACTAAGCAGTCCAGGAATCCCCAGGGTGTGCTGCACACACCCTGCCCACACAGGCCAGGAGAACAGGAGGGCATTGCCTCACCTGGAAATACCTGAAATACCTGTAGACCACATGGTGCTCCCTCACTACGGGCTTACCCAGCACCCCCAGGGACCTTCCTTCCCTACGCTCCAGCTTTTCCTCTCTGTCTCCTCACTCCTACTCCTGCCTAACCTTGGCAGGGTAAGGGTTCACCCTGTCCTTCCCTCCCAGGGAACGCACGTCCTCTCTTGGATCGTGCAAGGGTTTGGGTTTGGATTGAAACTTTGCCTTGTGGGGCCATTCCTACGGTTTTGGAGTGGATTTTCCTTTCCAAGAATCTGCTCTCCAGTACAAGCAGAGCGAAGAAATTTCCTCTTGTAACTAGTCCTTGAGCTTTAGAAAAAATACAGCTTTTCTTTGAAAAAGGTTGGTTTTGTTTGATACGTTTTTAGTTTTAAACACAAAGACCAATGTGGGTTTTATGTCAGCTCTAAGAAACCTTCATTTACCCTTTAAAGAACTTTCATTTACCTTCTAAAAACCTGCGCTATGGTTGAGCCTGGAGGGCTGAGCAGGATTCCTCTCTCAGAATTCCAAAAAACATTCTTCCATGTTTCTCATAAGGACTTTGAACACTCCCAAAAGAAGGATTCTAGTTTCCAATAAATTCATTATATAGGATATTGTGCTCTGAGACTGCCCACAATGCAGACCTGGCCTATAATCCCAAAGTTTCCATTTCCCTTTGTGTAATCTCAATGTCTGCCTGCTTGGGGCACACAAGTTTCCTGGCTAGCAATGCCACTTGGCCAGAACATGAGCTCACAGATTTTACAGCAATCTTTTCTTTGCAGCTGAGTGTCTGTGTGATCATCCATTCCCTCTATCACCTGGATAGTGTCCACAGCCCTTGCAGAGCCAAGCACTCAAACAACAAGCAGACATCCCCAGGCATTTTGGTCTTTACTTCACCCAGCCTGAGCACACATGAGTGAACACAAACAAGTCACAAGTGAGTGACCTGTGCAGGAAAGTCTCTCCCAGGCCTCACAGACAGAAGTGGCTGTCAGTGATTTAAAGCTGCTGTCTGCAGAAAACAAGGGGACGATGGCTCCATTGCTCTGCACACAGCAGGGAGCAAGGGAGCAGATATCAGGCTCAAGCAGGCCTTGCTTTGTGTCAGCAATAACTGCAGGGTCACAGGAGGATTCTGTTATTAAAGAAAATAAATTTGGGTAAGTTGGGCACTTATTCTCCAGCGAGCTGTTTGAGACTGATTGATTGGCCCACAACTGGTACCAGGAACACAAGGGCTCTCTGACCCACTCTGCTTTTACAGCCGTACCTCTCCTTCTCTCTCATCTCCACTTTGTTTTCTTTAATAGATGAGCAGAATAAAATGCAGGTGAACTCTGTGAACTGCAAACAATGGGAGCTCAAAGCTTCTTGAGCAGTATATACTTTGTGCTGGACTGGGGGCTTTGGTGCCTCTGGAGGAAAGTAAGTCACTTGTTTGGAGCATGCACAGCACTAAAGAGAGTAAAATAACTGCATTTGAGAGAAGGAAGGGAAAAAGGAAAGGAAAAAGGGAAGGGAAGGGAAGGGAAGGGAAGGGAAGGGAAGGGAAGGGAAGGGAAGGGAAGGGAAGGGAAGGGAAGGGAAGGGAAGGGAAGGGAAGGGAAGGGAAGGGAAGGGAAGGGAAGGGAAGGGAAGGGAAGGGAAGGTAAAAGCCAAAGTGTGAGCCCATGATCATGGAAGGGAAATCAGGCCCTCCAGACTCTGCTCAGTGACAGCACAGCTTGGAAGGAGATAGCAGCTGAGGACTTGAGAGGAGGTAGGCATGAGAGTGTTGAGAAGAGAATTAGTATGTGAATGCACAAAAAGGAAAAACCGAGGTGATAGGGGAGGTTTCTTCAAGAACTTGTGTACAAGAAGGGATGTGATTAAGAGGACAAAAGAGAGGAAGACCTCTAGAGGAAGTAAGCACAAATTTTCTAGACCTCTCAGTGTAAACAAGAGCAAAAACCATGCCAGTGCTAAACTGGGTAACTGGGAACTGATGCTTTTCTGGATATAGACCACAGCCTAATATAACTTTAAAAGAAACTCAGTAGTGTATGTAAATGGGGAGGTAGACTATATTGCCCATGAAATAGCTTGGAGAGTCTGGAGAGACCAAGAGATGTAGCAGCAAAGTTCTGCATCAGGAAAAAAACCCAGTAAAACAAAGGACTGTACCTACAAATTTGTGTCCTATCTGACTGAGAGAGCAAGAGGGATGCAAAACAACGAAGGACAAATGCAGGTGGGAGAGAGGAGATAAAAGGCACTGCTGTCACACAGGACACCTCCTCCTGCTCAGTGTGAGCCTGGCCTGGGGCATAAGGGTGAATATTCGACAGGATAGAGCCTCTATTAACAGCAGGGACTGTTTGGACTCCAGTGTCCGGGCACAACCCACAGCAACCCAGTGTGAAGAGCAGCCTGCATGCCACCTGCTGAGGACTGAGAAGAGCATCCCTATGACAAAACATCAAGCAGAGAAAGGAAATATCCATTGTTTTCTTGATGTAGGAATGACATTTTAATGGATCTGGAGGTTGCCTGGAGTCTGTGGAAACTTTGGGAAAGGCACTATCACTTCCATCTCCTCTGGACAAGGGGGGGATTTGTTGCTGGGAAGGGTCTGCCCTCCCCAGACATGTGGCTGCTGAGGGAATTGATCCCCGCACCACTGGTCCCTTAACATCAGCAGTGACAAGGCACAATGTGTGATCTCTGAGTTGGTAAAAGCCTATTTCATCACTGCATTCCCCAGAATGTATTTCAGGGAAAGATGATTTGTAGTCATGCTGCCTTGGGTATCACCACAAGATGGGTCATTTTGCTGATGTGCAGGGAGTATTTCTTCATGTTGGGACAATGGGCTGCTCTCCACACAACAGGGAGGCCGCCTGGGATGTGTTTAGCAAGCAACGTTTGTCATCTTCTATAGGAATGGGGTGTGTGGTGAACAACTAGTGTCCAGCAGAAATATGATAGTGAGGTGGAAGAAAAAAAGTCCTCAGTCACACAGCAGATGTGGTAGACAGCTGTCACAGCAAAGTCACACTATTTATGACTTGAGTGAAAGACAAAATTGGAAAGTAAGAGAACAACGATTTGTTTTAGGCAAACAAGGTGGAACTGATACGGGTAAAATCTAGCAATGTTCATCACCTAGGAAAGAGTTAATTCTTATAAGAGCTTCTCCTAGCACAGAAGCTGGGAAGACTGACATCTCCCTCAGGCAATGATCAGCCATTGAGATTTTTTCCTGCTGATGTAACAGTTGTAACGTGACATCTTGCACACCTTTCCTGGTTGGGGTGGTTATCTGCAGAACAGGAATGATACCCCGACACATTGCTCTGGCAGTTGCCATGATGCCATGAAACCCAGATGATTTATTTTCTTTATAATAAAGCCAATTTTTCCTTTTAATAAAATCCATTATTATTTTGTTAATCATTGCTTTGTTGTGTAGTGCTGTGGGCCACATCCTTGGGTTTCAGCTATTCCAGCATGAACCCTTTATATTAACATTTAGGATATAAATGAGGGGGTGCAATGGAGGGAAATTAATCCAGTACTCCAAAAGTAGTGACTCTCATTGTTCTGGTAACAGGACAGTGAATCCTTTCCCTGGTGTTCAGGAGACATGCTGGAAGGGCATTTTTCTCCTGCAGGCTCCTGTACATATATGTATATGCTTGCCTGCCTGTGTAAATGTCTAAAATAAGGTGGAGCAGCTCCAAAAGCACCAGGCAACTGAATCCTCCAACACAAGTCAAGGGCTGGGCTGCTTTTCCAGAAAAAATTTATAGTTTGTGGAGGGAAGCAATCATTTTGTGATTGCTGTGGGCTATTTTAGGTATCTACCACAGGAGAAGATGAATTGTTTCCTGTAAGTGCCTGTTTATCTCTTTTAACTGAACCCAGGGTGTCTGGCTCACGTGTAGATGTCACTCACATGTAAAGACATTTCAGACAGTTCTACTGCAAAGTCTGGGAAGAGACCGCAGGAAAATTTCCCAAGAGAGCTCAAGCCCCATTTAACAGAGCTAAATGAACAGGTTCTTAGATTCCAAGGAAACAACTGAAAACATGGCTCCTACAGCTCCTGAAATGCTTCTTCTGTGTTAACTACACGGTCATGGAAGTCTTTGTTCTATCTTCCCTTCAGAAGTGAAGTGTTGGTAGCTGAGCTTGAGGGCCAGTGCTGGCAGCACAAGCACTTTGGAGAGTGTCGGCTGTAGCACAGCCCCAGCCTGTCTGTGGGGCATCTGCTCTGGAGCTTGACTGGGGATTTCACACAGAATCACAGAACATGCTGAGTTGAAAGAGACTTGCAGGAGCATCGAGTCCAGTTCCCAGCCCTGCACAGCACCACCCCCAAGAATTCCACCATGTGCCCAAGAGCATTATCCAAATGTTTCTTGAACTCTGTCAGGCTGGTGCCGTGACCACTTCCCTGGGGAGCCTCTCCCAGTGCCCAACCACCCTCTGGGTGCCCAAAGGCAGAAAAGCCAGAACATTTAGGCAGCTAAATGCTAAGTGTTTCCCAAAGTTTCTGAAAGAGGGGCTAGTGAAGTAAAGGTTAGCAAGGTGCAGGACCTGGCTCAGGGATACCTTTGGAGTAGGAGTGCAGCTCTGGCTGCTACAGAGGGGAGCCAGCTGAAGTAGAAAAAGTTCAACAGAGCATAGCCAGAGTGCTGCAGGGGATGGAGGAAAGGCAGGAAGTTTAGCAATCCTGGATTTGTCCTCTCAGGGGAAGAGGAGATAAGGAGATGGGCCCATTATAATAAAGAGTGCTTTACTTTTCTATTGCGTTTTCCAGCTAAGGGCACGAGCTATTCACATCCTCATGTTACTGTGGGGTTGCTACTTTTTTCCACCTTTTACAGAGGGAAGCAGAGAAGGACTGCTAAGTGAGCTCACAAAAAGCAAGGCAATGGCAACACTGGGAAAAGAGCTATAACTTCCAAGCCCTCATCCTCTACTTCGTTGGCAGGTGGTGCCACAAATACTGAAACACTGAGGCTCTCAGAAAACCTAAAGAGAATCATGCAGAGCAAGATAGATACTACTTGTGGAACAGAAAAGGGCAAAAAAAATTTGAAAGAAATATTTTAAAACTTTGCTTGCCTAGGGCAGCAGGAAATTTGCTGAGGTGATGAGTGATTATTACAAGCGGGGTGTGAACCAGGATTTGTGGTCACAATCTGAAAGTGTCCTTTTGAACACGAATCCTTACTCAATTTCAATTAAGATATGGCAAGGGCCACCCACAGTACTGATCAGACTAGACAAAATCATCCTGAGCCTTGAAATGATCCATTAACTTTGACTTCTTTTTACTTCCTCAAAGAGAGCCATCTTATGACACCTGAGTGTGCCTCAGTTTCCATTCTAGGATGGAGAGATCAGTACTCCCTGACTGGGAAAGTGAGGGGAGGAAAAAATGTCTCTGACATAGTCACTGCTTTAGTTTCTGATACTGAGGTAGAAAATGCTTGGTGTACAAAGCCTAGTAGACATGGTCTTAGAAAGAAAGTAGGTAAATATTTAGAGAAGATACGCCCCTGGCTTCTGAGAGAAAATAAATGATATATAGTGGTCTATGATGAAAGCAGTGAAATCAGATATTCCTTTTGGCTTCTCCTCTACTTAGAGCTTTTTCCTCTTCATAAATGAAAGCCCAAAATACTCAGGATTTATTCTGCAGGAGATTGGCATTCCCTTCTTAAAGCCCTGAAGGCTTAAAAAAGTTCAAACCCAGACATTTGTCAAATGAAACATTATGTTCAGTTTGAAACTCAGCTTAGGTGCTGTCTGTGCTATCCCGTTAGTGAGGCTTGCCTAAATCCCATTTGCACATCAGAGCTGCATATTGCCCTACAGATTATTATGGTTACTTACAGTGGCCTCTGACAACACTCCAAATTTAACAGTGTCTCATTCCTGCAAAAGGGATGCTTTCAGACAGGATTGAGGGAAGGAAAAAGAAGATTAGGAGTAGCAGTACGTTTTGGGCACATCTTCTGTATCTTTGGCACAGACCAACATCTTCATTTGGGGCCAAAAGTAAATCTTAAGACCATCATCCACAGGAGCTGTCCCACAGTGCCAGCCACCCACTGCCTAACGCCAGCCAGTTTCTGCCTTCTCCACCATGATTTTTCATCTCTCCCTAGTTGTGACCTAAAATCATCACTAGATACAGATTTGATCCTATGAACTCTGTCTAAAAAATCTCAGGCTTTTGAAGTGTTGGTCTCCAGGTAGGCAGAAATCCACCTCTGCAGCTTGCTGCCTGTTCTCCATAGAAAGCAGGGATGAGGCCACCTTGCATGTTCCCAGTATGTCCCAGAGCAAGCAGGACAAGCAATCTCCAATCACAGCTTGATTCTGTAGTAGTGCAGCATGGTTTTGGACATGTGCAGTTCTACACATGCTGCTTCCAGTGATGAGAAAAGAGAGGAACTCTCTTTTCCCATCACTGGAAGTGGCTTGGCAGGGGATGTGGGGAGGACCCCCCTGTCCCTGCTAGTGATGATGGGGAGCACAACAAAGGGTCTGGCTCTCTGAGCAACCTGGGGCCAGGAGCACTTGCAGTTGCAGATAGCTTGCCAGGATGGGGGTTGTCACAGCCCTGATATCCTCCTCCATATTCAGATTGTCACTGTTCAGCCCCATCCCCAGCTGGGGATGAAATAGACCTCAGCAAACATTTAATAGACTTCAGGGTTTTGAGGAGGGAAGATAGAGAGAAGGAAAGGGTTCAAACTTGTCTTTTTGGCTCAGATAGCATTTTGTCCACTTTGTCCTTGCACCTGGAAGGCACTGGCCTGGCCGCTTCACAATGCGCACATCCACAGCTGGCAAACCCAGTTATTCCCTGTGGCAAACCCACCAACATGTCCACTCAGAATTTCCTACAAGCTCCCCTTCTTTGTGAAGTCAGAACAATGACCTTTTCAAAGTCTTTCAAGGTTCTCACTGAACAGCAAGGCAATTATAGCCAAATACTTGTATATGTACTTGCCAATGTACTTCAAAATTTCCACACAGTGGTTCTCAATTACAATTGTCTTTCTTGGATGTGAGTTGCCAATAATATCCACAGAGAATATGTGCATCTTGGATCAGCCCTTGGTCAAGGTGGGAGTTGAGAGTGGTGGCACCATGTTCTTCATGAGCTGTAACACCTCTAGATTCATGTTGAGAATGAAAGCAGAGTTTGGTCTAAGGGTCCAGATTTCTGTCTGAGCTGTTCTGACCCACTGTTTCTCCTGGCTGGGCATATAAATAGTAGCATTTAGGATCATTAGATCCTATTTGCATGATCTTAAGCTTTGACCTTCCTATACTTCATGTCTAACTTTGTCTCTCCACCAGAGAGATACTTGGAGGAGAACCAGGGGACTGTCAGAGGGACCGGAGCAGGAAATGGTTTCATGAGCCAAAGAGAAACTGGAGAAGTTTAAAAATTAGCTGTGTGAATTCTCTGCTGATATCAGTTGGCCTAACATAATGAAGCTGCATTAATTCACTCTAGGAAACCATCTGACACTACTCTTTGTGCAGGACTGTGCTGACAGAGTAGCAACCTCTCTGGGAGCGACAGGGAAGGCGCCTGTGTCCCATACAGCACTGACCCTTTGGTGTGGACTTTGCATGCACATTTGTTACTGCACAGCCTCCACAGCAAGAGGCAGTGAGTTTTGCATATGTGAAAAATAGTAAGTCTGGATGAAGAAAAGCCTTTGGAAGCCCTGAATCACTCCAGGCTTACTGTAAATCTTCCCTAAGTCTGGACCAGTGTTCCTCAGTAACTTGTTCTGTAGATTTACAGTGTTTGCTGAAAACAGTTTGTATGAAGCCTGACCAGCTGAAATAGAGTCTGAGAATATCTCCAGCTTGCAGTGCTGTCATTAAACATTAACAGTGAGCAGCTGGGCCTTCCCGGGCTGCACAGACTTGCGGTCCTGTCACTGCTAGTGGGAGGGAGCTTTGTAAGGAGAGGGAAGAAAACACACCCTGGCAGGCACAGCCCAAACCATGAGTCAGAGGAACAGAGGAGCAATGGGTTTACACCAGCACTGCCTGTCTTTGCCTTTGAGGATGAAGTGGGAGGCGTGTGTCCCTAAGATGAGAGGCTGGGTTAAGCTGGGATGGAGCTGCCTCAGGCACAACCATTCATATTGCTTTGGTATTCACATCACTTTCCATCCAGCTCAGCACTGAAGCCTGGTTAGGCAGAGAGGACATTTCACAGGGACTCAGGTCCAACATCAGACAACAGAAAGAAAAATAAAACAGAGGGGTTTCGTTGATGATATTTGAGATGGGAACTTTGTGTCCTTGTGCTGTGCTATCTGCTCCAAACAGATTTGGGATGGTGCAGATGCCTTCCCATGGCAGGACCAACACAGGAGCTGGCCATTGCCAGCCTGGGCACCTTCCAGGCTACAGTTCACAGCAGGTAACATTGATTTTTGCCCTGTAGACCTCATTGCTCTGTCGCAGACAGGTGATGGCATTTGCTTCTACTCATACAGGGCCAAGAGTGCCTCTCCTGCCACCAGTCTAGATACAGTTCAGCAGAGAGCTGTGCTAACTCCCTGAAAATCCTTCAGAAGAGAATTAGTGGGGAAAGGAGATGAAAATAAAAGCTTAGGGGCTGAGAACATGAGCTTCCCAAGTCGGATTTGCCGTGTTGTGCATTGTTCTGTGGTGAATGCCCATGGGCATCCACTTGCTGGTCGGCCAAGTAGCTCAGCCAGCTAAGGAGCCTCCCATCACCTGTGCCATGATATAACCCATGAGCATAGCAGCTACTGCAGGTAGCTATGGCACAGTGCCCATGGCTTTCACCTGCCTTTGGCTGTGCAGCCATACCTCTGGGCTTGCCTTTGAAGGTCCCTTTGCAATCATCTCAGGACAGAAATCTGGGGTGGTGACCCTGCAGACCACCACACCCACCTGTGCAGAGCCCTGACCAAATCCTCCTGCCGGCCTCTTTGCCTTGGGGCTCCACACAAGTGCAGGTTGTGCAGACTGGGGCTGAGGGCTGGTGGCTGCAAAGCGTGTGGCTTCACCCATGTTGGCTATGGTGGGGACCTTGCCCCAAGCCTCAAAAAAGACACACACTCAGCCAGGGGGGCGACCTGCAATTAGGTAACCAGTCTAAGTATATCCTGATGATCCAATGTTCAATGCCTCTCTTAAATGAGGTGGAGCTTGTTGATCCACTGAAAACTGCCTGGTGACTGATTTTCTATGGTTCAGTCAAAGAAAAGAAACTCCTGGGTCTAGATTAGTAGATTGATTCAACATGGATTCTTCTCTCCCAGCAAGATCTGCTAGATACTGGCATCACATCCTTATTCACATAAAATACACACAATTTCCCTTGTGTACACACAGGAGTCACTTGGGTTAGTACCACTCAACTCCACAGAATCAAAATGAGGTGGGCTCAGGACGAGTGAGCTTTGTATCAATCCTGTCTACACAGAAACTTAACTCTGCTTCCAAAAGAAAGCAGAATCCACTCTCTTTTGGAGTTGATTTTCAGAATGTGATGCCACAGCTGCATAGGTGGACAGGTAATTTCAGCATAAGATAATGAGGGACATGAAGCTAAGAACTGCCAACCCCACAACTCAGCACACCAAGGTTTTGAAAATGTGCTCCTTAACCTTTTATTTTCTTTTTTTTTTCTTTTTATTTTTAATTTACTGCAGGTTTCTTGGAATGGTGACACATTTTTTAATAGACTAATATGTGCTTCATGAGTAACAAAGGTGGTGTTTTCCCAACCTAGACTCAATTCATGTTAGAGCACAGGGGAAGAAAATACACAGGAAGTCTTTAAAATACAGGACAAGAGCATGTGAGTTGATGAAATAATAATTGGAAGCTCTATTCATCAGGGTATTTTAGCATCTGACTGATTCTGCCCAGAAACAGTTCCACTCACTTCCCTAGGATTAATCACGAGACTACAAATGAATACTTTAAAGAAAGTATCCTACAGAATCAGAATCATGGCCCGAGCAAACAAAGCTCATTCATTTGATTTTTTTTTCACATGTACTTGTTTCAGGACCCACATTTTGGTTGCTGAAGACTCTTGCAATAGCTTGTTTTACTGGCAAACCTGGAGTACATTTCAAAATCCTGCATGAGAAGTCATGGAAAACAGATTTTAAATGCCTGTCCTTGAGCAGTTGTGCCAGGAGAGCTGGTGCCAGTAGGGGAAGAGTCCCAGTGTCATGTGATTTATTTGTCTGAACAACATAGCTTGGATTTCATGAATCTGCAATCCAATATTTAATGGAATAAATATCCAAACTGAGTTCTGTTTTAGATACCTGATATGTACTTGATGCTTGGATAATTAATAAATCTGAAGAAATCCCAGTATTATCCAGGCTATTCCACCCACAGGGAAAAAGAAGTGAAAAGTTTCCCTACCCTGAGAGCCACTCACTCAGTTGCAGCAATAATACTTCTGTTTTCCAAATGCATCTTCCATTTCAAAGCACTTTTCAAATGCTAATTAACTCTGACCATAGCCTTGCCAGAAAGGGAAATATTATCCCATACTAGACAGGTGAGGAAGACAAAGACCTAAAGAAGTTCCCTTTCCTTGCCCCAAATCTCACAGGAATCACTGGTGGACAGAGCTGGGGAGCTCTTTTTTCTTTTTAGATTTTTTCACTGTCTGGTCTTGTGCTTTAGCTGTTTGCCTAATCTGTGTCTAGACGCTGCTTCCTTGCCAGAGCAGGGCCACTGTGGGGCTGCCTGCCTGCCTCTGAGCGAGGGTGAGCAGTGGGAGCTGTGCACCTCCACAGCGCCAGGCTCACACTGAGGTCACCCGTGGATGGAGGAAGGAAACAAGGACTGAAAGGGCTTCAGCCTCCACCTGAGACCAGGTGGACCAGTGGGAGATGGCGCAGCGGGATGCTGTCCAGAGGAGTGCAGTCTCACTTCTCCAGCAAGGTACATAAGTTTCCCTGAAGCACTCTGCCCCCTTGGCCCAGGGCATTGGGGCAGCAGCTCCTGGGTTGGCTCCTCTCCCCCAGAACGAGGTGGGGGGCAACTGGACACTCACTCTTTGGGTCTCCAAGCCCCACTGGGAAGGGAGCTATAGCCTGGACTGGCACAGCTGGCAGGACTGCAGCAGGTCAGGCTGACCGCCAAGGCTGGATGATCTCTAAGCCTCCCTGAAGGGCACCACTTGTAGAACGAAGCGTTAAGTCCTAGCCAGGACACAGTAAAAGGGTGAACAAAGTAACCCTCTGCTGTAGAAGGGAAAGTCTTTAACCTCCAACTAGGTGCTCAGTGCTGGAAACAGTTCACAGCCCCTTTTTTCCTCATCCTCCTCCTTGCAGCACGGCCTTGCATGTGAGAAGGGAGAGGATATTATGTTAAGGCTATTTACTTTTACAATGTAAGAGCTAGGAGTTTTAGGGCTTGTCTGTGCTGAAAAGGACTTGTTGGTCTATCCCAGTGAATATACAGCTCCACTCGAGCAAATAAAATGCAGATTGTCCTTCTGGTATAGTCCAAACCTGTTCCTTGATGGAGAAAAATTGTATCAGCAGCACCACAGAGTTTCCTGTGTAGCTACAGTAACACTAGGAAGAGCATAGGTTAGAGAGATAAAACGTTTTTCATTTACTCCCATGACTGATGTAGCTATACCAAACTACTTTTTAATTACAGTGCCAGCACTGCCCTACTGCAGCACACCTTGCATTTTCCCATTATCCATTATATTTTCCCATTTCTCTGCCCAGCAGGTTGTAAGCCACTTCAGCTGTGGTTAAAGCATCTCTGGGCTTTTTTGCTGATGTTTTAATGAGAGGCATTTCGTCGGCAGAAGGCCTCAGTAACACTTAAATCCCCACAGATGGGCTCCCCTCGACCCTGAGCCCTATGCTGGCCTTCAGCACACCGCAAGCTGGCCCAGGGGAAGGGCTCCAGGAGGATGCTCCTGGCAGAGACCGTCCCTGTTTCATGGATGAGCAAACCGAAACCCAGGCAGATTAAGGAGTCCTATTCCCTCCAGCCACCAGTCCACTGTGATTAAAAATGCAGGTGGACTGAGCTATCAGGGTTTATGCAGGGGGAAGGAGCCGTCTCTCCATCACATTATGACAAGGAGAGCTATGCCAGGGGATGAGCTGTTAGAGGCAGACCTCTGCCTGCTTACAGCCCTAGGTCACTGGACCCAAACACTCACACAGTTCAGTGTACAGCTCCAGGGAAGTGAGGCACCAGGGTACAACCATTAGAGAGGGATTTACACAGGGTGGAGATGTGAAGAGGGCATGTGGAGCCTTGTTGGGATGGGGTCGCTGGCACTGCAAGGAGATGGCCTGCTGGCAGCTCCCTCACTGCTCTTTCTTCTTGTAGGAATGAATGAGAAGAGAGTGTGTCTGGGGGGGGGGGGAGGCCAGGTTGAGCCATTCATGCTGACAGCCTTACCACAGAGAGTAAGGCAAATCCAGCATAACTCACAGAACAAGGTGTGTGGGGGTCATAATGAGACTTAAAAGTGGGGAAATTAGAGCATGGAAGTCTGTATGTGCATCTGGTTTAACTCCTATTTGCGTGATAGGAAGAGACCTTGAAAAAAAGAACAGTAGAGCATGTGTGGGACAGAAACATACCTTTTTATATTCTCATATTTCATGCTTTACATAACTAAATAAATGTTACTGAATTTGCTGGAGAGGGTGGAGATGACAGTCTATGCTCGTCACAGAGAAAGAAAGAAAATTTGCTGGATCCACCCATAAAATGAGGATCTTCCTGATTTTTTTTCCCCCTTGGTATTTACAGAAGGTTTGTTCTCACTAGAAAACTCCAGAACTATCTGGCAGGTGTGTCTTAAAATGTTTATGACTGTACACACAGTTTCACATCTGTGAAACATCATCTGTGCTGGAGCCTGAGGGATAGCTGCAAGCATCTTTCCTGGCCGTTCCTCTACAGTCCTCTCAGCAGATTTTGGCACCTCTAGTTTCTACATGAAAAAGCAGATGGGAGAGAGAGCACTTCTGAGAGGGCCTAACACCTTCTTAGCCCAGAGATATTTTAAGCATAAATCTGCTAGAAGACCTCAGGAGGTTTCAGGCTCCAAATTCTCCCAGCAACTGACTTAGTTCTGGTGTCCCATGGTGTGCAAATGTGAAAGTGGTCATGAAGGAGGTCCAGAGGTAGTGGAACCACTCCAGTCATAGCAGAGTCACACCAAATGGCTACCAGCGTGAAAATTTAGTGAGCAGAGGGGAGAGCCAAATCCTCCATGCCAGAAAAAGTACCAAGTTGTCTTGAATTGATAACAAGTTTTTCAGTGCAAAAGTGGCCAGATGAGCCTCTGAGGCTGGCCTGAATGAATGTCAGGAAAAGAAATCGCAGGATAACACCAGGATTTTGGAGCTGGATGTCTGCCTGTGCCATTGCACAGCTTTGTTTCAGTACTGGCGGGAGCATGGTGACCCCAGTGGAGGAAGGCAGTGTGCCAAGAAGACATCACGGCACAGCACCGAGCTGCCACCCAGGCATCAGGACAGGCTGTACCTGTGCTCCTGATTCGTTCCCACTGGGCAGTGAGGGTTCTTCAGCTTAGACAGTGTCGAGAAGAAAATTATTTGTTGAGGGAGGAAATACACCAGCAGCTGTTGCTTAAATGAAGCAGGGCCTGTGGTTTGACCGCATATTGGAAGGCAGTTTTGAACAAGGCCTTTTCAAACCCACCACAGTGCTCACCTCTCCTTCCCTGTTAATAATTACAGTCACAGTGCTGCTAGTGTCAAGTTGCTATAGAAGCACTGACTAATCTTCTTTGCAAGCTGTTTAATAAATAGAAAAAAGATCTTTCCCGAGATTTCCCAAGCTTTCTTTCCGAACAATCAGCTGCAAAGCAGCCCAAGTCCTCGATGCCTCCCTGCTCCCTGACCCAACACCCCCTCAGCTCAGCACTCTGGCCAACTCCAGATAACTTGCCCCAACTGCAGCGCCAGGAAACCTGCTTTCCATAACAAAGTCCTGCCGACTGCTGTTTAACACAAGTGCCTTTTCAAGTGGAGACGGTGGGGTGCCGCTCAGCTGGTGCCAATCTGTTGCCCCTCGGGGCTGGCACTATTTACTTATGTGCCCCCATGTGTTCTCTCCCTGTGTGTCTCCCGTACAATGATGGGGCTTGTGCCTCACCATACTGATGTTACTTCATAGACCAAATGTTTAAACAAGCATTAACCCTTAATTTCAAGGGGAGGTTGTTTTTAAGCCTCATATATATTCCCAGTCCACTACACAGTGCCTATCCTCCCTGTCTTCAGGTTTCAGCCTGCCCCTGACTGAGTTGCGAACAGCAGTATCCCAGAATGACTGCTATTTCCTATTCCCATCACTGGCCGTAATTAATGGCTGCTAAAGGAAGATCGGGACTGCCTTTTATATACACTTACCCTCCCAGCACTCCCTCAAGCTTTGTGCTACTCCACTGGAGCCTCGCTGATTTATTAGAGCACAGGCAGACCTGTAGTCATAACAGGCTGGGGAATATTTTCTCAGTAGGTTCAGGATTAACACAGGGGTTCAGACCTTACTTGGAGAAGGAAGTGTGGGTAAGTGGACCCCTAGTATACATATCTAATGAGCCCAAAAAGCAGTGGCTGGGGAGATGACAGAAGACACTGCACAGAGCCCAGGCCACAGAGTCACTGGTGCCTGAGCTTCAAGCAGCTCACTGGGTATGCAGCATTCCATGGCATGGCAAGGGCATGGGCACTGCTACCACCCTTGCAGGCACACTTCTCTCCCTTGACTTCTTTATCATCCACCAAAGACATAATCAATTTTTCTGTCCCTTCAGGAGGCAGAAGATGAGGTGTGACATTTCACACGGGCATTTTCTGCCCTGTAGAAAGGCACATTCCTTTGCCCCTGTAATCACTGAACGCATTCATGCCATGAATTATTCCAGTCAAGCCAGTAACATCCTCCAAGGAGCAAGGTGCTATCCAGGTGGGGTGGTCCATGGTTTGCTGCCTTGGGTACTTACTTCAAACTATCTTCCCAAAGCCACCACCCTGTGCTGAGTTACATCATATTACAGGGTAATGCCTTTAAATCATTAATCTGCCTTACTTCTGGACTAGCGCCAGAAAAACTGATGAAGGCCAGGCTGAGTTCAGATCAAACCAGAGGACATTGTGGTTACATTTATGGTTTCTCACCTGCAACCACAAATCTGCCTTTATTTGGCTTGAGCATGATCCAAAATTACCTCAGAGGTCAACAGTGCATGTCTTGTGGATTAGTGAAAACTACTGACTAACCTAACGTAATGCGTTATGACTATTATTATTCCGGGGAAAAAGGGTGACCGTAGTCTGTTGTTTTGTAATAAAATCTAACATTGATTTTTCCCTTTTTGCAAAAATACCAAGAAAAAAGGCTACAAAAAAATAAGGGATGGGAGTGTTCTACCCTCTTCATCTTGCTAAATGCCACAGCTCTTGCTACAAAGATTTCATTGTAGGCAGCACTCTAAATCCGCTTTACCAATGGGAATTAATGGAACTTCCCAGCACCTCCACAAGGTAAGTCAGAAGGGCTTAAGTCAGTCTCCAGAGAGGAACCATGACTCAGGTCAGTGGTGGTTGAGCCTCTGAGGGAGGATGGTGGCACTCCCTGGGGTGCCTTGTGATGCAGCCTTGGAGCTCGGCTCCTTCCCACTGCCGGGCTGGAGGTGGCTGTTTACTCCATCTGCTCACTCCAGCTACTCCTGTTCAAAGTCCCCCAGAACCAGTGGTAAAAGCACCACTGGTTCTGGGGGACTTTCCTGAGATTAAGTCACCTTTGCCCTACTTGTGTACTTGTAAAATGGGAGTAATAATATTTGCCTGCTGCCCTGTGGCCGGCAAGGATCTGTCATTGTTCCTGCGGCTGAGAAGGGTGAACAAAAGGGAAAGGAGAATAAATATTTACCCAGAATCTGATACAGGTAAATCCATCTGTGGATTGTCCCCTCCTCCAACAAAGTTCCCTTCCTACAGGAAACTCTAGCCTCTATTTGGTTAAATCATTTACATTCATTAACGAACAATTAGGGAGGGAAAAGGGGAAAACCAGCCGAGAAAGCCTTCCACAAAGGAGCTGCCCTCGGTTTGGCTTGTTTGATTTAGGATAGGAGGGAAGCAACCTGACTGTGATAGATGAGGACTCTGTCACGACCCGGACCATCTGTAAAATCAAGTCTGGGTGGGAGATTTAAGACAAAGGGCCAGACATGGTGTTGGTTTAAACTATTGTAGTTCCTCTGGAGTTGCTGGAGCACTGAGAGATATGGGGAAGGTCTGATTCCATGGGTGCTGAAAGAGGAGGGCAGGGTTGTGGCAACCCTCCACTCTTGGCAGAGTTCTGGCTCTGTCAGAGGAGTCGTGAGCTTCGCTCTTGGTTATTTAATTCATGGAGCTCAGCCTTGTGATGGTCCCTGGGGCCCAGCTGCTATTGAAAGCTTTCAGCTTTTCACATCAGATCTATTGGATGTGACAAGGTACACATGGGTCATATGCTGCCCTCTAAGCCAGCCACATTTAAGTGCAGCATCACCATAAAAACAACAAAACCCCAAACCCATCCTTTTCACCCCAGTGCAAACTGCCCCCCATTCCAGCTTTTTTTATGGACTCTTTTCCATCAGTGTTGCCTGCTCAGAGCTGCACAAGAGGTCCTTCCAGTAATCCTCTGCACATCCTGGGGCTCTCTCCCTACAAGGAGTAAGGAGCTGGTGAGCTACCATGCTCTCCCTAGTACAGATTGGCCAGAAGAGGCTAAAGCCTGGAAGGCATGTCCCTGTTTTTATGATCATTTGGACTGAGAAAACAGATATCTGTGAGCTGGAGCTTTGGTTGCTAATTCTGGCTGAAGCTCATCAAAGCTAGATAGATGGAGTGCAGAGAGTGGAATAAACTAGATTGGCTTTGTGCTGAAGCCAAGAAATACAGATCAAACAAATGCAAATTCAGGGAGGAACATTGTACACCTATAAATCTTTGTATAAAAACATCCTTTTTTCCCCTCAAAAAACAAATAATGAGAAAAACAAATAGAGTACTGCCATCCCAAAGTCCTTTCTGCTCTGAGCAACACTGCCTAGCACTTTGCAGACTTCCCCACGCTAATTCCTTCCTTGGAGGATGCATCTGAAGTGTTATTTCAAACTACCTTGTCCAACCAGAGGAACCCAACGCTTTGGAAACAGGGCACTGAAATAGAACCTCCAGCCGCCCCCCAGCTCATTCCCAGCATTGCTGGCTCTGCCCCTTTCTCACGTGTTGGAGTCAATTCACTTGCACATTTTCTGTCACAACAGCCCTGGGACAATCTGCTGGGGTTTGGGACAGGACTGTGAGGTCACCAGGTACACGCTGCCCTCTGCAAGCCAGGTGGGGATGGCTAGAGAGACTGCCAGCCTGACTGGAGTCTGCTTGGTTGTGTAGAAATCCTTTGACGTGGCAACTGACCATAACAGATCAGAGCAGACTCAAATCCCAATGGGTGTTTGAAGTTACATCTCCAGAGGTTCAAATATTAGCCTACTCCCATCACCTGTCCATCAAACATTAACTCACTCCACCAAGAGTACACTTACCCAGTCCCTTAGCTCACTGCTTCCCATACTGGTAATTTTTCTTGAGACAAATGCAAACCACTGCATCCTGGATGCTGCTGCTCTTGCAGGAGATAAGCTCCAGCCCAATTATGGAAGAACATTAAGTACCATAGATTCCCAGCTGGGGATTTATATCTGCATAAGGACTGAGGTCAGGATAAAGAAAAATAGCTTCAGTGCGTGTGTGAATCAGTTTGTACGTTAAATTTGCCTTCATCTTGGTAATGAAAGCTGGATTGCCAATGCCATGTATTTTAAAAAATGTCAGTCACACTCCTAAATCATCACAAGACCAGCTTGAAGATCATACAGCAAGGTGTCCTTTCAATTGCCTTTCTGGTCCTGGAGGTATCAACAATATGTGATTTCTGTGCTTCTTATTTTTCAGGGTGAGTTAGATCTGTGCTGCTGTTTCTATGAGTGAGGAGAGAATTGGATAACCCACTCCCTGGGGAAAACAGAGCTTGGAGGAAAATGGCCTACAACTCATGATGAGAGCTGGCAGCACTGCACTGGCACTACAATCTGCCCTGTCTCCTTTGCCTTCACACATTAGCTGAAATCTTCTGTGAGTCAGAAAGTCTCAAAGGAGCTGGGGCCATCCAGCTTTCTAGGGCTGCTCTGTCTTGCCCCAGCACTGCCCACCCCTGCCAGGCCAAGCAGGCATGGAAGAGGAGGGGAGTAACAACCAGTGGGACTCACTGGAGGTGGCACACAGGTAAAAAGCAGATTAAAAAAAAACAACAGGTAAAAAGCACTCTCTCTCTCTGTTCCTGAAAGCTTATAAAAGTAGCAATTTTCCCTAATTCTTCTTAGGTGCTTATGCAACTTTGGTTCCATTACTTTGGAGAGGTGGGAAACAGGGGGGTTGTAGGAGGCAGCCTCACACTTGTTCTAACGTTGGGCCTTTGCCCAGCAGTGAATAAGATTGTTTCTACCTGTTTTATCAAGATCATGTATTATATTCACAAAATGTTATTTTTAACCTCTATATATGGTGTGCTCCAAACTCATTAATGATTAACTGAGAGGGTGCACTCCTGGTCCTGCTTCTCAGCTGTGTTAGGAAGCTTAATTGAGGTGCTTTGAAATTCCAGGATAAAAAGTTCTGCCAAAGTGTCACGTATTGCAGTTATTACCTGTATAGGAGACAAATGACGACCAAACAGGAGATTTCGCTTGCTATTCCCTCAACCACAAACACTTTCAAAGAACAGAGGTTGCAGTATGAGAACCTACTTAACACCATAAAGGTGTAAAGCTGGGCTGGTGGTCACACTTTCATCATCTCAATGAAGGAATGGGTTTTGGCCTTTTTTCACTGTGCCAGGATTTAGCATCCAGAGCTTCCATTCTTCAGGAGTTTACACTCTGCCGGCAATGTTATCACGCTATGATATTTGAAATGGTTTTACATAAGGACTGCACACGACAGCTTGAGCTGCGGCGATCGAGGCAAAGCCACCTGGCTGCCAGCCAGGGAGAACAGGCTCCTTTTTCAGGCAAATTGCTCAGTGGTATTTTTAGCTACAAACGCACTGTCTGATGCAGTTAGTATTTGACTTACAGGGCTGCAGGACACATCCCTGCAGCTCCTGCTAGGAAATGTGACAGACGTGTGTAGAGTGCTTGCCAAGTGTGAGCACCCTGGTGGCTGGCCAGGAGCTGAAGAGGAGCCCAGCATTGCCGGGAATGCTGGTTTTCAGTTCCGGGAGCGGAGAGCCATGCCAGGCAAGCTGGCAGCACTTCTCCCCATGCTGGAGCTGGTTATGTGTGTTACAGGACAAGTCATTAGTTCCTTTGCTAGTAATAACATAATCATGACAATTACGTCAGCTGCTGTTAATTACAGAACCAACCTTTCCAACCCCAAACCAAACACAGGAGGGGGTTGGGCTCCCAACAGAGCTGAGCTGCTGCAGCCTTTCCTTGCAGGCAAAGGTGACTGTGATGTACAGTTCGTATCCTTCCCACAGGGTGCCCAGGCTAACACTGTGACCTCAGCTAGAGTGAGGCGAGTATGGACTATCCACGCAGCAATGTGGTGACTGGGTGTGTCACCATGGAGGTACCCACCCAGTGTGTGAGTGGAAAGGTGGTCACCTGCCCAGGGATGTACCAGGCTATCTGCAGCTCATGTCAGGGAAAGATGCAAAGTCATTTGCTCCACCCCTCTCATACCAAAACCAGAATTTTTGTAGGAGTGTGTTCTGATCTCCATGAGTCAAAGTCAATGACAGTGACTGTCCCTGGAACAAGTTTTCCAGAAGAATATCTCCAAATGGATAACACCCCTCCTTGTGTGTGTGGCAGTGGGCTGGAACTGCAGTCAGGTGGGAGTTCACAGAACCTCAGACCCTCCTCCCATGGGACTGTGGTGATAAGGGGACACCTTTTCTGACGAGGCATTTATGGATAACAGTTATTTCTTGCACTCGGCATTCCGGCAGATCGCAGCTTCCCTACCAGCAGGAGTGAACTCATTGCAGGAGGTGACAAAACGCATGAACATGGCTTTAAATACATTTCTTGTAGATCGTGGTGTTTCTTGCACCTTTAACACAGCAGGCAGCCAGAAAGCAGATGCTGATAGACCAGGTGATAAGATGAACACCTGAGTTATTCCTCGTGGTGTTTCTGGTACATTATAGCCTTAGCCCAGGAGGCACTATCACAATGACATAGCCAGTCCATTTCTATAAAACAGGAATTTCACTTCAGTTTTTACTCCACCAGCTTAAGTAATGTGCAGCTGAATTTTAGAGACAATTTAGAATATTTACTCTTGAATTTTATATGTAGCAGCTTTACATCCTTCAGTGAATGCTTTCAGCAATCATTTATCCTAGCTGCTAAACACTTGTACCTCACTTTTTGTTCATACTTTGCTATTTCACCCTACAACTTCTGGCTTGCCAAGTGCTCCATAATATGCTGGGGAAGTAAAAGTGACAGGGAAGACCCAAACACTCTTCTCTGGCTGATCCAGCAGCCACTGGGAGCCACAGCAGCTGCAGCTTGCCCAGGGAGCGAGTTGGGATGCAGCCCTGCAGAGAGCTGCTGTGCTGGCTGTGGTGGGTTCTGCAGCAGTGCTCTGCTGTGAACTGTTTCCCACTCCTTATCGTGGCTTCTTTTGGTGTGGGTAGGTACCAGTAGGTCTTCTGCAGTAAAACAAAGTTGGTTTAGTTGACCAACCCAGCAAAGATTTCCACAATCCTGAGCAAATATTTTAGAGGTGAGATGGCAGATTCCTTCTTACTCCTGTGCACATACCTACATATATAAATATGTATATATATTATATGAGATGTAGTCTTTCTGCCACTCCTTTAAAAGATTTAAAAATCTTTTCCCCAGGGTGTGTGTGGAATCTGTCATATTTCCAACATGTTGCAAATCTGCATTTCCTATTGATCTTATCTACTCTGCTGTGCTACAGCAGTCTCTGTTTCACATCGTAGCCCCGGGGCCGCCATCCTCATTAGAAATCCTTTCCCAGGAGACTGGAGATGCACCAGCTGATCACAGATCACAGACACTGACTAAACTCTCTGAACCCCCCAAAATAAAAGCAAGAAACGGTACGGGGAGAAAAAAGGTACGTTCCAAGCAGGTTTCCTACACCCCTGGTCCTGTTTGGCAGCCACGACAGTCACCTGCCCTCTCAAGCACTTTGCAAGCATTTCCTGTTGAACGAAACAGCATGTGCTTATCACTGAAAAGAGCAGCTGAAACTTTTATCTTTTTTTGTGGGCATTAGGGAGTGTTCCCACCTCTCTTAGCTCAAAAACAGTTATCCCACTTCTTTATTTCTCACAGTACCTGTGGGCAAACCCTGCTGTCCCAGCAGCACAGTGCTCACAGCCCCCTAAACCCCAAAGCCCATGGGGCAGTGAGCATGCAAGGGGCCCAAGCTCATGAGAGCAGGGTGGTTTCTGAAGTTACAGCAGCAAGAGATGGTTTTAGTAATTTAAGAGCTCTGACCTAGCTCTTTCAGCCTGTCTTTGCCCCAGAGCTGCTTGCCAGGCACTGCCTGAAGTTGCTGCTTTTCTTTGACATGGCGCGTTCTGAAAATATCATTTAAAACAGTTCCTGGACTGCATCAGACTACCTCTCCTTTTGGTTGGGCTGAGCCTCATGTGTAAGGCTTTCCCAGCTACAAATCTTTAGCAGGGCATTTAAACCCATGCTGAAATCAAAGTGGTGTCCTTCATTCATTCCTCTTCTGGTCACAATAAGCTCTTGAGCCCTGTCTTGTACTGTGACTAACGCAACAGGACCCCGGCTGGAAACTGAGGATCCGCTGAGTCCAATAAAAATAACATATAAAAATTTCACTTTATATCAGGAAAAAGAAAACATCAAACTCATATCCTTTGTAATATACAACACGTGTGAAAATCAGCTACAAGAGCAGAAAAAACTTTCCTGAGTCGTGCTTTTCTAGTTGGAGTTGCTGCCTACCCCTCTTCTCACAGCAGGCAGGGGAACCTCAAAGGAGCAGGTGTTTTTCAGGGATGAGACAAGTCCCTGGTCAGTGCTTGTTGTCCGCCTGAAACATGCCACTAATCTTCAGTGGGGTCTCTACTCAGCTGTGCAAACATAGGGGTTTTTGAGGATTAGGTTCAAATTCACATGAAGTTTTGTGTTTTAAAAAGAAAGATGAATCCAAAAAACCAATAGCATGGATTACTTTCCATTTGGAGAAACAGATAGCAAGCTTTCGCACAATCTAGGGCTGGACTGACCTCAGCAGCTTCCATTTGTGGATTTCATGGCTCTTTATTAGAAGGAACATGGTAAAACATTGCAGCTTCCATGGGTTTTGAGGTGGGCTTAAAGGATTTCTTAAGGTTGTAGAGAAAGTACCGGGCACAGCCAGGATCTGAACTGACTTCTAGCTTTAGGAGGTCTGCTTATGAGAAAAGCTGCCTGTCTCCCTGTACTCGTGAAAACAGCATGGGAAAAGTTGGCAAGAAGTTTGTTAGAGAAACTCTTTTATATTTTCTAGTGTCCATCTAGTTAGCCCCACAAGGGGTGCAGAAGAGGCAAAGTGCATGCACAAGCTATATAAAAAGGAGAGGAGGAATCAAACCTGGTAACAGGGATGAGTTTTGAGCAAATGTTCAGGTTGCCCTCTTGTTTACCCCCTTCCACTGAACCCCAGCCACTCTCAATGAATTGTCTTGAATCCTCTGCTCAGAACCGTTTTACACTGGCTTTTTCTCCTTGCAGGGCAGTGGGGGCTGTGACTGGCACCACAGGGAGCAAGTGGCTGGAAGACTAACGATGCGACATGCTGATACCTCCATTTTCACTACATCCAATTTAGCAATAAATGATTCTGGTGGAAGTGTGGAGCACACAGATTATTATGTAAATCAGGTTGCTGTGCTACCAGCAGGCTCTGGCATTGCCCGAAATAGCACTGGTAGGGTATTAGTGCAAATGTCACCTTTCTCCTCCGTTAGTCATTGCCTTCCATCTCACCCATCATGCTTCTTCCCTGAGGTCAGAGCCATCATATCTCATAGGCTTGGGAGTGCAAATGGGTTTTAAAGAGAATTTTTAACAAAGCTTCCGTCACCTTCCATGAACATTCTAACACATCCAGAGCTGGTGGTCTGAGAGCCTTCTGCACTGGCAAAGTTACCTGAAGAATTCACCTTGAGCCAAGCTACAAATTGGTTCACGGGCTCATGCTCCAGGCTAGAAAAGGCACCTACATTTTAGGAGGTGGAGGACAGAGCTGCCTGAAAGCAATAAACTGAGGGCTCTAGTGGGAATTAGATTTTCCCACCAGTTTACTTACACCATTAAAAAGTAGAATGAGGGAGCAACGCTGAGATTTTGAAACACTTTATTTCCCACGGTTTTTTTGTCCTCCCCACTTCCCTTAAAAGGATCTCTTTTGCTCTTCGTTCCTAAAATGAAAGTGAGATGAGCAGCTGAGCTGCTTGCCCCCATCGAAGGCAGTTGTCAGCAGACAAAGGCTGTTGTTTGCTGCCACCGGTTGTTGTTCCTGTGGTGGCAGCAGCCCCCAGCACCAGCCTTCAGCTCTGGGCCCTTTTTGTACTCAGCATGGCACAAACAATTGCACAGTCCCTTTCTGTAGATGGTTGCGATTTGAAGAGAGAAATCCATTTCTCTGCATCTTCCCACAGGCCCCAGGGACACAGAAATTCACAGGCTGGCTGGAGCCACTCTAGAGCTGCAGGGCAGGAAGGAAGAAATCATCACCCATCACTATAGCATGTGGCCCAGACCAAGCACACCGTGATCCCCCAGGTGGAAAACCTGTCACTCCATTGGATGCACTGGGGTAGATCCATCCCTCAACTGCCAGACCCAAAACCTCAGAACTCACTTCAGTGGGGTTTTCTGCAAAGTCCCCATCCCTGTCCCTGGTTCTGCAAAAGGAATGTAACTGTCCATGGCCAGTGACACTAAGACCTGACCTCTGTACACAAGGCTGATAGAAAAGAGGAATGCAAGCAAACCCAGCTATATAAAACGTGCAAAGGACCATGCTAAGAAAGAGATTTGGGTCATTCAGTGACTTCTTTGAACATTCACAGAACAAGTCCAAGATGCCTGATGAAACCTGATCAAATTGTGTGGATTTCTTTAAATTTGTCTTGGAGTTTTTAGGGTTTACTCAAACATGCGACTTGGGAGACAGTGAGGCATGTGGTCTGAAACAACCAGGAGAGCCACATGTCTCAGCCAGCCAAAGGTCCCTCTGCTCCATGTCTCTGGGGACAAATGATCTTCCCCACCATAAACAAATCTTACTGATTTAGCCTCTGATCCTACTTTGCTTAGCACCAGGATAAATGCCAAACTGCCTAACCCACCTCAGAATAAAATAACAAAGGGGAGAGGGAGATTAAAACCTTTCTTTTTCTACTACCGTCAGCAAGGCAGAATTCAATATTTTCTTCCTATGCCTAAATTGGAGAGAAAGGGATATTTTTCTTTTCAGATTGCAAATTGAATTGATTCTTGCTTGCTCCTTTGGGAGGAATGAAGTGCAGTGACTTTTTAAAATGTCGGAAGACTGGTACAGATGGGCAAATCCCTTTGTCACTAGGCTGTGATGCAGAGCTAAGGAGTGTCCATCACCTCCTGCAATCTCCAACTCACTGTGACTGCACCAGGATTTTGAGATAGAAAAAAAAGAAGGAGGGAAATACCCAGGTTTTAGAGGTTCCTTGCTGCTCTGACAAATTGTTTATCAAAGAACAGCAAAGCAGTTTTGGGCTTTCCTTTGCATTCTCCTTTTAACTGGCTTTGCCTCAGCAGGCAGGAGTGCAGTCCTCAGGCTTCATGCACTCTGTGGCACAAAATGACAAGGGGTTTATTTTGAGGGCTGTGTTTAAATAAAACGTGTGCTGGGAAGGTGCTACCAAGGAGCCCCATATCCATGTCCCACTGTACCTTCTGCTCCAGGTGCCCATGGTGAGAACACAACAGGCACAGCCCAGCTGTGCAGCACCCAGAGGGGGACACATCCCCGTGGTGGCTGGGGGCTCAGGCACAGGCATTGCCCCTCCCACACCTCCTGGTTGTGTCCTTCCTGCTCTGCTCTGCATCCTCCCAGGCCGTGGCTGAGCGCTGCCATCACATCGTTGCCGGCAGCTGGGACTTTGCTCAGTAAGGAGCTGAGAGCTGCACGGCCTTTGCAGATTAAGCTTTGTTCTTCCATGTGACTCTTGTCTCTGGCCAGCCACAGCAAGAACAGGGGGCTGGAAGCTGCATCCGCAGTGCTAGGAGTCATTCACTGAAATGTAGAAAGCTGGCTGGGGTTACAGCACTTCTGCACAGCAAGAGTTTCCCCATGGCACTGGTCACCCAGAGAAGCAGAGAATTCAAGATCTATCTTATAACAGAGCACGTGTTAATGGCTTAATGGATGTTGCTACCTCATTTAGACTGTAACAGAGCCCAAGCTGCAAAGGCTACCTTCTGGTCACATGGAACAGCAGGCTAGGGCTGTAAGGGCTGTAAAAAATATTCTTTTTATACAGTGTGTATAAAACGTTATTATTTATTTATTAATATTCTTTTTTTAATGCCTTGATTCTCCAGAGGTGCCATCTTACATCCCAAATAAGTCAGTCTCCAGCACAGGCACAAAATCAGATTTATTTAAGTTGGCCACACAGCAGAGGCTTCTCCCTTCCCCAGGGGCAAGTAAAAATCCTCACCAAGCTGATATCCTAGAAATCTCTCAGCCAAGGAGGAGCAGAGAGATAATGTAGTGAGCAGATAGCTGCTATCTTGCTTATTGCAACTTTATTTGTTGAATTTTTCTAAGTTACACTATTCATAATCATGCAGCCCCTTCCTTCTTCCTCCACACTACATCCCAGGTTTCACTAGACAGGCGCAAGAGTGATGGTCTGATAACTCTTTGTTTTTTGAAACAGCTCTATAAGAAGAAAAAACCAGAAAATTCTGCTTTGACCAGGGAGAGGGCCCTGGAGAATGGCATGGTGCTGTGTCGGGGGAGGTTTAGGCTGGATATTAGGGAAAGGTTCTTCTCTCAGAGGGTGGCTGGGCACTGGAACAGGCTCCCCAGGGAAGTGGTCACAGCACCAAGCCTGACAGAGTTCAAGAAGCATTTGGGCAATACTCTCAGGCACTTGGTGTGACTCTTGGGGATGGTGCTGTGCAGGGCTAGGGGTTGGACTCAGTGATCCTTGTGGGTCCCTTCCAACTCAGGACATTCTATGATTCTATAATACAAATCCCCATTAAACAAAACAGAATAACTTCTTGATAGTGTTTCTATTAGCACTTTTGCATCACTAGTAGTAAAATACCATAAAGGATCTCAAATGCTTTTCAGATTTCTGCTTTTTTAATCTTCTTTTGATTTTCCCATCTCTCAGTCTGGCCAGTGTCACTGCCAGGCATTTTTGCATTTGTTTGGGGTCCCATTACCCCATGGACATGACCATGTTCCTGGTGGTATCACCCTGCACCCAATACAACCACCAGCCCTGGGGTCTTGACTACATCTCTGGTTCGGCAAGAGTAATTCCTTATTTTCCCTCAAGCTGTTGGTGGCGTGGTGGGGCCAGTGAGACCATGGCTCTGAGACCCTACACTGTCTGTGAGCAGCTTTTCCACCATCCCTGGCTGCCATGTTGCTGGCTGGCTCGATGACCAGAGTGGAAAAATCTTGGTCTTGCAGCAACAGACCCAATTGCACCCAACCAGATAAGCAGGTCTGAGGAAGAGCCCACTGGGCCAGACTTTCCCCAGTTGGAGATATGGGCTGGCTTCACTGCTTGCCAGTTCTCTGAGTCACAGACTGGGTTTAGTGAAGGGCAGGTTTTTGTGAGTTTGGTCACTGAGGTCTCCAATTCTTCACTCAGGTCTTGTTGGTATTTACCATCTGGGCCCAGTGACACACAGTACTGAGTTCAGTCATTTGTTTCAGCACCTTCTCTTTCAACAGGTTCAACCTTCCTCAAGCTCTTCTGGTGCATTATTTTTATTACCTGAGTGCAATAAGCCTCTCCAGCCCCCTCTCTGGAAAAGACCAGAGAAAAAAAAAGCTTTAAAGTGATCCCAGATTTAAAGGGATCTTTATTCTGCTGTAAAATCACTGCTTTGTTGAATTTTTCTGCTTCCTAATGACCCAGTGGACAAATTTATTTTCTCATGTATTTCAAGATTGTGCCGGTTTGGGCAAATTTGGAAATATATCCTCTGAGAGAAGGTTTCAACCATCCCTCTCCCACCAGGTCTGGGAAAAAATGTCACCCCAAGACAAAGATGTAGGTACATTTGTTTGTTATTTGCTCCTCCAATTAGCCTTTCTAATTTAATTTTTATATTTATATTTAAATCACAGTTGGTTGTTTGGGGGTTTTTACAGAATTAAGAAAAGACAAATTCTTTTCTAAAAACTCTAATTGTATTTTTTTTAATCTAAAAAACCTAAATTCTTTCCATTCTGCAGGAGCTTGATGCTAAAATAAAAACTGCCTTAAGCAGTATACCCCTTGTACTTCCCCAGGCAATAAATCTTCCTCACCTAGAGATTCTCCTATCCAATACCTGCCTTCCTCAAGGACTCCCAAAACTGTGACCACTCTCCTGGCTGCCCAGGCAGGGCCCCAGGCCTGCCTGTGTGATCCCAGTGCTAAGTTCGAGGGTCATTTCTAGCAAATTGCTGCGTATATGTGTGTGTGTGTGTATATATACATATATGTGTGTGTCTCTATGTGGGTATATATTTATGCATGTAAAATCCAATCAACATACAAACTGGTTAATTATTCCTGTGGAGTCACTTTAAAAGAACCAGGGTCAAACCAAAGCCAGCTGTCAACCTTCAGTCAATTCCAAATTAATAATACAGCATGAGACGGCCCTCTAAAGGTTTTTTAATGTGTTTATATCTTGGCTTGATAAACACAGTCAAGAGAGACAAGATGGAAGAGGCAGAAAACTTAGCAGGGTTACTTTTCCCTAAAAAACAACTTGTGAAAACATCTGTGCAGCTCGCAACTCCCCAGATGTTCTCTTCAACAGAGCACTTAAATTGTTTATATTTTGCCTAACACTGGAATCATGGCAGATTATTTTTGTTGCGGGGTCTTTGCAACATTTTGTAGGTGGTCTCGTAAAAGAGAGCAGATATTTAACCCCACCACCACCTCCTTCTCCTTTGCCCTGGTTGTTTACACAGCAGAGCCTGGTACCAGTTCCCTCCGATAGTGTGTGCGTGGGGGGCCTGGGGGCTTGGCTATCGCTCTGCTTTTGCACCACAGTCACTCTGTTGGCTCTGCTGTGGAGGCTGGAGGCTGACAACAGTGAAAATGTGAGATGAGATGATTCAGGCATTTCAATTCATCCTGGGATGCCTGAAAGATGGCTGCAAACTGTTATTTGCTGCCTTCGACTTGTTCACACCAGCAGCAACAGGGCACTATCTCAAACCCGCATGGCTTGTCCCTCTGAAGCCTGTGTGATGTCCTGTGTAAAAAGATGTGCCCACAGAAAAAGAATCTGGTGATCAGAGTCTATATATGCAGTGAACATCAGTGGATTTTTTATTTGCATGGGCTGGAGAACCATGTATATGTATATTTCACTATGTGCAGGCACAGCTTTCAATTAGGAGTGTTTTCCTTAACAGTTATTTTGCCATATTTTCAGGAGATGCATGAAACCCCTGTGATCTCATCAGGTCCAAAGCTCCTTGAGGTCTGAAGGACTTTACCACCTCCCCAAAAAAATCCCACATCATGATTCAGTGTCATATGGCACAGTTGCAGTTCCACAGGGTTTCAGATGGGCCTGTGTCTTCTGCTCCTAGCCAAGTTTATCTGCTTCAGCAAGTTTGGGCTGATTCGTGATTAGACCAGTTAGTGGATGATGCATTCTCAAAGGAAAACACAGGAGCTGGAGGAAATGGTGGGAGCTGCTTTTTTCTCTCAGCTTGTAGCTCTGACTGGAACTGATGCTCTTCGCATCCTGCCCTAGAGGGCTATTTCTAGCAGCAGGAATACATTTATGAAAAGCTGTTAGAGCGTGGCCCAAAGCAATGGGCAGAGCAAGGCTGGATATGTCTCCTGAGGGAGGCTTGCACAGCTGTAGCTGGGAGCTGGGTACATTGCCCCCAGAAAGGTCAAACAGGATTTACCACAGATGTATAATGGACACTGTTGTCTTAGAAAATCTTTTTGAATATGTCTATATGATTGACAAACTTAGGTCACACAGGCTGAGGACTGAGAAAGTCTTAAATTACTTTAATTCATTTGTTTTCTGGTTTGTTTGGTTTCTTTACAACTTCAAATGCATTAATCCTTACTGAACTGGGTGGATTGAAATGAAACATGTACTGGGTGAATTTAAATGAAAGATGCTGTAGAAATACTCTATGTTTTCCAGTAATGATATTTGCGAACTATGCTGACAATATTCCATACTTCTGACAAAACACAGGCAGTTATAAAAAGCCATTTCTCCAGAGTCCTCTGCAGTTAAGTGCCTGAATGCTGGAGTACAAGCTGACAATAGTATGTGGCTGGGATACAACTTAGCATATCATCTAATGTAATCTTAATTCCTGCTTTAAATTCACAGGGCACACTGAAGCGTGTGCACCCACCATTTTACACTGGTGTGCCCAGTGTTAGCCAAGTCTACTTACTCTCTTTATGGGTTGGGTTTTCAGACCAGTTTTCTCTGATTTGTTGGTGTTTTGTTCTCCCTTTTTTCCTTTTATAGCCACTCCATTTGGTTTTCCCATGTGTGGGAAAAACATTGACTTTCAGCGCAAGAAGCCGCTCTGAGGGGAACGGTGGGGAACGCACCATATGGTGCAGGCGAAACATCTGTGGATCTCTGACGCTGCAGTTCTGCAGCCCTGGGTGCATTTCACACGTGTGCTAAGGAGAAATGAATATGACACAAGTACTTTTCAGGAGCCTTGATGTATGAGAAACAGAATGAACTTGCTAGAGGAGGCTGTAAAAAAATCAGAGCGCTACATTGTGCTAAACCAACTTCCCTAAAGGAACTGTTGCCCATATTTGTTCCCTTTCCTGTTGAATTGTCAGGTCTATTTTCTATTGCCATCATGCAGTGCTGAAAATAAATCTCGTGGCGAACAGAGATGGCTCATCTTACAACTTGCAGAAAGGTTAATTAAATGTGCGTGGTGCTGGCACTCGTTCACAGCAGCCTGAACCCGGGGATGACAGATTGCCGGGGGCGTGTGAGCAGCTTCCTCCCTCAGCCTCACACAGCCCACACATCACAGAGCCCACCGGCCGCCGCGGCCGCAGAATGTCCCCGCTTGGCAACAACTCCGCTTCTGCAGGTAAAGTTATTCACAAACACAGGGACTTTCTGCAAAAGGGAGTTCAGCGCCTGTGTGTTTCATTTTTGTGGCATTTTTCCAGTTTTTCAGAAGGCTCATTGGTCTGCTTACAAGTGCCTTCTTTTCTTTTGGACTTGTCACAAAGACCTTTTGCCTGCAAGGATCCTGCTGTTGTGCAGTGCTAATGACGTGGATAAGCACTCGAGTGGAGGCTGATGCACACTTTGAGCACAATCTCTCTTCTTGGTTTGGCCCACATAGCAGGGCACAGCTCTGTGTTCAGAACCACCAGTAACATCAAGCACCCAAACACTCCCAGGGTCTGGCAATGCTAAGGGTGACCTAACATTTAAGGCACTTCACAGGGACTGCTGAGACTCAATTCCGCTGATGGCTCTGTAGAAAATCCAGTAATTTCTTAGCTAGAAAGTACAACCATAATCTTTAACTATGAGAATAGAAAATACAGGAGCAGAAAAAGTCATTGCTGCTACTCAACACTGTAGTCCAGTGCCTGAAGTGCCTTGCTGAGCCTCCTGCATTTGTGGCTTCCTTGGCCCTTCTTTTTTGCTCTGCTTAGCCTTGTAAAACAGAATGTGGGAGTGTATTGGGATCATTAAGGAGATTTAGGAGTAAAATCCTAGTTGAGCCTGTAAGAAAAGCTCTGCTAAGTGGCACAAGCCAAAGGCCCCATTCCCACACATACTTATACACGTGAGCAATCTCACCCACAGGAATAATCACCTTGGAGCCCGGTGGGATCAAGGATGGATTCCTATGTCAGCGTCATCAGCATTGGACATCTCAGTATGAGACTTGTTGCGTGGCTTTTCTCAGTGTATCTCCCACAGTGAGCTGAAATGCTGTCCCTGGGTCTTTGATCAGGATACACTTCAGTGAGATTTGACTGTTGCATGGGCCTTGACCTGCAGAGAGAGGAATTTTACCCTTCCATAAATATGCTGTGCCATGGCAGGTCCTGCTCTCTGGGGCTGTCTGGAGCTTGGGAAAAACCATCCAGCCACATCGTTTCTAATGTGGGTACGTGGGGTTTGCTCATGCCTGGCTTGCTGGTGCACGCTGGCTGCTCTGCACATACACTCTCCAATAATTTCCAGAGAGGCAGCAAATCAAAAAGCATTGCATGCATCTCCTGAGCTCCAACCCAGGGCTGTTGCCTCCACTGGTCCAGCCTCAATGGGCAAGCAGAAATAGTGCCAGGAGCGAGGACGGTTGTAGGGCCCATGAGTACCTGCTGCGCATGATGAGGCTGAGACCATGGACTGTTTTAGCAGAGTTCATCATGTGATGATTTCCAGTCCCCTGTGATGTCAGTGTGAGAGGCACCAAGTCACTGCCCTCCTGGGCACTGCCCTGGCATGTGCAGCATGAGCTACTGTGCCGCTGGCATGAGCTTCCCTCTCCTCTGGAGAAGAGGCTAAGCCGTGTATCAAGGATGTTGACAATCCAGGGCTGTAGGTGTGCCAGCGTACAGTTTGTGTTTTCTGGAGTGGGGATAGTTTACCTTGACTTAATGATGAGCAGATTTAGAGGTTTCCATCATGGAAGACTGAGGAGACTGATAAAACCGAGGTCTGGTTCCTCCTGGACTGTAATACAAATGTTTCCTTTGGCATTCTCTTTTATTGGCTCCGTTCATGGTGGTCTCTGAGGAGGCCTCTGTGCTCGCTGTGTTTGGAGCATGGTTTCTACAGACAATTGCCTGCAGCTTGCAAAAACAGATTTGCCAAACCACACATAATAAATCAAAACACAATTTCCAAGTGCTAGAACGGGCAAAAGCTATGTCTTATTACAATGCACTCCTTCCAGGACATTTTCTCAGCCTTGCTTTTTCAGGAATATATAATGAGAGGCAAGAAAACAGGTGGGTAGTAGAGAAACAAGATGGCATAGATAGGCTTCTCACTGCCTTTACCTGGTTACTCTCAAAAGCAATCATTTTACAACTGTCAGAGTTCCAGTCTTTAGGAGCTGCTTCATATTCCCATGTTCTAGGAACTCACACAAGCAGCCAAGCAAGTTCAGTTACAATTGTCCATTAGCCTTCAGAAGTAAACTTCCTTTAGAAGCAGCTGTCTTCTTTCTAGATACAAACAATCCTCCAAAAATGTGGAAGATAGGGCCATACATAATTTTTGCAAGGTTATAATAATACTGCTCTTCTACCTCCTAGATTTCATAGGTTCTTTTTATAAATAATAACAAAACTTCTCATATTCTGCAAATTGGTTTAGCCCCATCCTAATGTTTTTAACATCAGATTGAATTGTGTCTATGTCAGAACATACTCACTGAAAAGATCTGAAAGCAAAAACATTACGGGTGTGATTAAAATAAGCCCAAACCTAAAAGCTGGGCCTGTTTAATGAGGGCCCTAGCACAAGTGTCTGTTTCTTATTACAGTTCTCTTTTTCAGCTGGCATCTGAAACTAACCTGAGTTTCTGCTTCAATCAGAGATTTCAACAAGATGCTTCTTGGCAGCTTTTGCCTGTCACTGCCTGTAAACCTCTGTAGGGTTAATGTTCTCAACAGTGGATGCAAATGTATACCATCCTGCAGGATTCATTCTTAAAGCTTTATTGTATGGGATCTTTCTGACAGCTCTACAGCCAGACTTTTTGCTTGCATCTCACAGTTGTTCCTTTCCAGGGATAAGGCTTTTGGAAATCCATGTGACACGTTCAGTTATGATCTCTTAAGCACAGCTCTGGGAGCTGATTTGTAGAGGAATGCGTGTGAACCAGAAAGTGCCCTGAACTACTTCTGAAAGTGCACCTATCTGGTTACCATCTTTCATTAAATAAATGTTAATAGGGTGAAATTGGCTCTCCTCTCCCCTCTGTTGTTAGGGGCAAGGTTTGTAATGCAGACCCGAACCCTTGTTTCATGGAGGACCCACAGTTAAACCCATGTCACCACTGCCTGGCATGAGCATCCCTTCAGCTCGGATCCTCGGGAATCATTATCACCTGAATTTTGCAGCTTGCATTACCAAGTCCCAAACCCTGCTGCAGTATCACCCTTCTTTCCTTTGGGAGGCCCACAGACATATCAAAGTTAAGTACACATGCGGGGGAGGAATATTCCTCCCTTATTTTCCAAAGTGGTTTTCAGGGATTCTCACACTCCTGGTGGGAATGAAGCACACAGCTAAGTCCCTTTAACTTTAGACTTATCCTTTAGCTAAAGTTTAATTAATTATTGTGGAATCCATGCCATTTACATACCAAATACCTTACTCATGACCATTATTTTTCTGCAATCTTTAAAAAATTTAGTATTCTTGAAGATGACAAATCATAGAATAGAATCATGAAATGGTTTGGGTTGGAAAGGCCCTAAAAGATCACCTAGTTCTAACCCTTCTGCCACGGGGAGGGACACATTCCACCAGACCAGGCTGCTCAATGCCCCATCCAGACTGGCCTTGTACACTGCCAGGGATGGAACATCCACAGCTTCCCTGGACCAGTGCCTCACCACCTTCACAGTGAAGAGTTTTTTCTGTATACCTGACCTGAATTTCCACTCTTTTCGGTTTGAACCCATTACTCCTTATCCTATTACTACTGCTCCTGATGAAATCTCCTGCTGGGGTTATGCTAATACAATTAGCACCTGCAAATGGGTCCATAAAAAGAGGCAAGTTCCCATTCACTGAAGTGAGAGACAGAAGGATGCTCCAAGGTCACTGTACCTGCACCCTCCTCCAGAGCACACCTTCACGCATATTCCTCTGCAGGGCTTTGGTGTAACTAATTGCAAATGGCAGCGGAGATGGGGGATACCTTCTGCAGGTGGAATGAGTATTGGAGCATTTCCATGTGAAAGTGCCCTCCTTTGTTCAGAATTTGCAACTAAGTCGGAGGGGGAAAGCAAAGTTTTGAATGATGCAGTGACAAGCACTAAAGATCTAGGCTTGTCACACTAAGGCTGTGATCTCTGCCTCAGACAAGAGTTAGTGTGCAGAGAAAGCAAGGAGACAGAAAGGTTTAGCAGCACAGCAGAGCTGTCAGGAATTGGTTCCTCAACCTGCCCCTCTCCTTTCCTAGCTGAGGGAAGCTGAGAGAGGATTTCCAGATCCCTTCAAATAGACCTGCTGGGAAATCTCTGTCTCTCCCAGGCTTATTGTGTTTTTTTCCCTTTCTCTCTGATGCCTTTTCCCCACCACCAGAGCATCCAACATTTTCATTTAAAATAATTAACAATAATGAGGTCCCTGGTGAACTTCATAGAATGACTGTAATTTCTTCATAGAATGACTGTCTCTTCCAAGTGAAATTCTGCCTTGGACTGGGTGATCTGTCTCCCCATAGGGATGATGAAACCCTCCTTGTATCTTTGAAACCATTGACCAGGGGAGAGACTAATCTAAATTCCTTTAATAGCCCGTGAGCTGGGCATACTGCATGGGGGACACAAGCCAGGAAATACTCCCTCTGCCCAAAAAACAATGTCTTTCTTTGCTTTTATTATTTTCAAAAAGCCACAATGTCCAGAACTGGACACGAGGACACCCAGTTTCAGAGGACACCCAGTTTCAAAGAACATCTTTTTCAAAGGACACAAGAACACTCAGTTTTGGCAGAATAGCCTGAAACAATAAAGTCATGAGGCTCAGCCTCTCCTCTTTCCCCCTTCACCCTCTCAAAAGGAAGACAAGACCAGAGGCTGGGGAAGGGCTCTATTTTTGGGGTTTATGGAGCTCTCACATCCCAGACAAAACCAGTGCAGATGCCTGACAGGGAATTCCCTCACCAGCATGGGATGCTCAAGCCCCGGGCATGCAGGGTATCTAGTCATGCCCTGCTCCCCCTGAGGTCTCGTTACTACTCCTGCCCCAAGGGCAACATATGGGTCAGAAGGGGAGGAAGAGGAGAATTGGGGGTGTTGGTTGAGCACTCCTTTTTCAGATTTTACTTTGGGATGTCAGAGGGGTAGTTTCCCTCAGCCTGCCCCAGCCCTGCTCCTGGTCTAATCCAGAATTACGGGGCAGCCACTGACATGGTCCCTGTACCCCAAAGTTCCAGGACAGCTCCCACAGCCCTTGGCCCCTGTGGCAGGCCTCCTCTCCATGGCTAATTGCTAGCATCTGTCAGGACAACCATTTCAACCACATGCAAAATCCAGGGCGGGGATATTTAGGCTTTCCATAAGAAACCACTTTCTTTCAGGATGGGATTATACACTTCCTTGAGCCATAAGAACACACAGATGTCGCAGGACCAGGTAGCCCTACACTCACCAGGGCTAGGGGAAATTACCCTCTTACTTATTTATTACATGAGGTGGGAGTCTGTGTTTCCACTCACTCCTTGTGTTCACACACAAGATTCCCAGGCAGCAGAAGCAGGAGCTTTGCCCACTTGCACCAATGCTCTGTAAAAGTGAGTGTTTTCTGGGCTGAAGGAAGAGGCAAACCTCTGCCCCCAGATATTAAACCAGAAACTCCCACTCTTGCTGCTGCTTTTTGCAGCAACATTACAGAACTGGTGTCTGGAGGCAGTGACAAAACTTACCCTCCTGGGTTATTCTGTAGCCCTTCACCTGTGCCTCCAGAGGCCCTTAATTATGGAAACACAGTGGTTGTTCTGGCTCTGCAGGCAGGGGCAAGCAGGCACAGAGGGGTGGGCAGCTGCCCATAGTGAAGGCAGGAAAAGGATTCCCTTGCCCTTGCTCTCAGTATGGAGTGGACTTCCTTTCCCTTCCCACTCACCTGTGTCAAGCCATCAGACTGGGACATCCTCTGTTACCTTCCCAATTATTGCTTTCCTTGCTCTAGAGGCTTGCAGAGCTCCATGGACAGCAGGAGTGTTGTGAAAAGGAAAGATACTTCACTTCACCTGGGGTTCAGGCCTTCAGCACTTCCATTTGTTCCAGGTAGGAATGACAGGCAAAAAAAAAAAGAAAAGAAAAGAAAAAAAATCCCCATAGATGATAGAAAGATACCAAAATAGATTTTAGTTTGACTGAAGCATTTTGTGTCAATTTTTGTCTTTTAGTTAATGACATGTTACAGTAGAGATAATAACCCTTAAAAAGCAGTCACATTAAAAGTCTGTTCCTGAGAAATCAAAACATTTAACTCCGTGACAATATTGAAACCTTCCACTTCCCTGCTTTCAGTCTTCCTCATTGCTCACATTTTCCACAAAACACAGTTGACATGGCTGGCTCTGACTGCGTATTCATAAAACTAAAGAGTAAGATTTAAAGGCTCATGTGATGTGATGGACTGGGTAGCTCATCTGGGTTAAAAATCTGCTCCATCCTGACTCCTTCTGTCTCCTAAAGACTTCCCACCTTTTTGGTTGCTAGTGTGTCAGAACCACCTCGGTATTTGTGTCTGTATCTGTATCCACATATGTACCCATATCCATATCTATATGCTCCATATGTCTATTGCTTTCTGAACTGCATCATGTCACAAACACTCCCAAGTGACCCATTCTGACAGAGCAGCACCAGGCTCCACCCTCAGCCTTCCCTGGTTACTCTCAAAGCAGAGGACGTCTCCTCCACCCCGTGTGCCTCAGCTATGAGATGGACCTGTGAAACACCTATGCAAGAGTCTGACCCAAGCAGAAGTAGAGCTGAACTTCAAGGCAGGCAAGAATTGGGTCTGAACTTTGTGGCTTGTCAGTCCGTCCTTGGCCTCTCATCAGAAAGCAAAAAATACTGCTAATCAGAGCAACTTAGCATATTTTGAGATTTCAGCCTGGACTTTATGTAAGTGGTGAATTCAAAACCATAAATCAAACATCAGGAGTTGGGTTTGGATGCCAGGCTACTGCTGCTGGGTTTAAAGGGTCGCTTCTTGTCCTGCTGCCCAATACATATGAGCTACAAAACAGGGGGTTAGAAGTGATTTCTTTGATCATCAGTAGATTACCTCTGGGATGGGTGTGCCCCCTCCTGAGGAGCCCAAAACTGTGATGCTCTGTGGGTTACACCATGCCATGCTTTCCATCCTGCATCCTGGTTGGTTTATGCTGAAAAGCCAACATGTGTCACGGGTTGGAAGCTCTGACAAATCGAGCAGCAGTGCAGTCTGCCAGCAGACTGGCTCAGTCAGTGCCCCCAGGCACCCCACTGGACACAATTCCAGCAGCAGAAGCTGAGGAACCCGGGTTGCAGCTGCTCCATTGGCCATTGCAGGTGCCTTGGCCTGACACTGAGTTGCTCTGTGGTAAGGCTGCTTTTCCTCAGGCCTGACCAGGAGGCTGCACATCAGGACATAAAGTACCTGAACTAATGCTGAACATAAGACAAGTTTGGAAAAAAAAGTGGAAAAATTTCTAATTTATCTATGGCTGATAACTAATCTACATATGCAGTTCTCCCCTCTCCTGAGCAGGTTGTGGCACTGCATAAAAGGGATGTGGGTAACATGTTAGTGCCAGCCACATCATAAAGGAACTTTTAAAATGAGAAATGGTCAGATCAGACTTTGAAAGGTAAATCTCTTCCTCCCACTCTTGGTGGGACTTACGCTCTTTGCTGCCCCTGGCTCCTTTGTAAAGTTCACAAAAAAATTTCATTGTATCAAAACCCTGAAGTCTGTGTGTGCACAGTTTGTACCAGGTCTCCTCCACTCCTGTTGTGGACTTGTCAGTCGTTTTTACAGGGCTCCTCTGCAAAGAGCTGTGGAGGGCCTGGGGCCTCTGTCCAGAAGGATGTTCTGGGCTATCCTAAGCACAGAAATATTGCAAGGCTTCAAAAACTGTGGGAAAGAGACTCTTGTTAGGCTTTAATCTTCCCTCAACATGTGGCTGACATGTTCACCATTGCCCAGGCCTTTCCTTCTGAAAGGATTACTTTATCAGAGAGCTCTTTTCCTCATTAAATTAAAAAATCAAACCAAACTAACCAAGACCATAGTTTATTTTGTTTCATGCTATGGGTTTATTTTAAATGTATTAGATTTCCTTCTTTTAAAAAAATGCAATAACTGATAACGAGTGCATATGGATCTTTTCAGTTTAATGCTTTGTTTACACTGAACACTGGTTTGCTGCAAAGTGTGTGTTTTAAATTACTCCGCTTTTTTTTCTTTTTAAGCCAAATATTAACCTCTTTGTGCATGTGTGAGAAAGAGAAGGAGAAAGGGAGATGAGAGGGAGCCGGATGATGAGGACCACGTTGTGTGCTGCATGGTTGGGGGATGCCTCCTCCCTTCCTGCTCTTTTGTGATTCCCACTGCTCCTCTCCACCACCCTCAATGTAAGAGTCTGAACGTGTAGCAATGTAACATAAGGCTTGTGACACAAAACACAAAGGGAGACAACAAAGAGCCTCCTTTTTTTGTCCAGCCCTGGGGGACTTGTAGGGTGTAAGTGGCCCTCAGTGCCACTGCCCAGCTGTGCAAGAGCACTGCTGCGAGACCCCATCTCTGCTGGTGACCTGAAGGATGGTGGTGTCACCACGCAGAGGGAGGCATGTGGGCTGCAGCACGTACAGCTGGGGAAGCTCCTTGTGGTCCCTCAGTCTAGCCCAGGAATATACCAGCTGTGGGAAGGGCCTGTCCTCCCGTGCAGGAGCTCAATTCAGAAGACAACCAGGACAAGTTAAAACCACCTCTGCAGCCCCATGCCCTCAGGCTGGCCTTGCCATGAGCCCCACTGCTCCTTGTCCAGCAGAGCCCCACGGTGTGTGTCCCCACCACCCATGTGGGCTTGCAGGCTCGGATCGGCAGTGAGCGGAGCAAGAGTCTGTGCAGCGATGAAGCATCGTGCGTGTGGACATGGTGCTCTACCTAGACTGTTATTTGTCACCAATTTGCCACTCCTGCTGTGAATATGTTGTTCACATCTGCAAAGGAAACAGGTAAAATGGTGTTTTCCCCCTTGGGGTAAAGGAAGAGAGGGAGTGCTGCAAGTCTCACCCCAGGAATAGTTTACAAGGATTGCCAGGCCCCGTTGAACTGAGTCTCCATCAGGAGGCAAATCCAAATTTCTCCTACAGTTACAGAAATATACGTGCTTGGCTAGGACCTTTTTGGAGCCAAAGCCTGCCTGCAGCAGCCTGTCACTTTGAGGAAGAGCTATTCCTGGACTTCCCTTAAGCCCATGACAGTAATACAAAGCCCTGAAAGGGCTTTACAGATTGCATTCAAAGTTTTTTGGCTCGAGCTGATTCAACTTCAAAAGCAGGCAAATCCACCAAATTTCTAAATCTCCTCAGTCAGTTTCTAAACACAGACCCGACATGTAACAGGGTGCTTCCTGTCTGCTGAACACATACCCCCAGTATTAAGTGAGCGCTAATAGCACAAACTGAATCCCCTGGAATATCTCCAGACTGCCTAGAAAACATGACCCAGACTTGAATTAAATCCTTTAAAACCAGAAACAAGGCTTCTTGCAAGCACAAATCATGTGGGTTTTAGTGCCTTCCAAAACGAATCTCAGCTCTAGGCTGAAGCTGGCCTCACACATCCTTCCCAGTCCACGGTCTAAATTTCTCTGGTTGTCACTGCCTCACCACTTGGCTGTAAATTCAATCTTATAAAAGTGTATGTTGTCCATCTGTGAAAATTCTCATGAAGCTAAATGACTTCTGAAGAGAAGGACAGGAGCAGAGCCCACATGTACAGGTCTGGGCAGATCTTGGTATGAAATAGTCCCCTTTTTTCCCTGATGTTGCACACAGACCCTGTCTTAGTCCCATTCTTCTTCTGTTTGTCATATCTGTGTCAACTTAATTTTGCATCACTATATTCTCTATTATTGTCGCAACACCCAATCCCAACTGCAGCTCCACTGTGCCAAGCACAGCCTTGGAAGGTTGTCTCTGCCCCAGGGAGCCTCGTTATTCAAATGCAAGACAAGCCACAGCAGACGGCCCTGGGCAGGTGGACATGAGCAAACACTGGTTTGCAGTCTCTGCACACCAGACACAACATTTCCTAGCCCATGGTCTGGTAGTGGTGCTCTGTTCAAGCTTCCCACAGCAATGAGTGAAAATACACTACATTTCTAGTTCTTAGCAACAGAAGACACAGGGGAGTGTGCTAGAAGGGAAGGACAGAGCACAGTGTTTTGTGTTCTCTTTTTGTGTAAGGCCAGTGCTGTGGTGCCCTCATCCCCACCACTGTCCCAGTGCTGCTACTGAGACAGTGCCTGTGTGCCTCCTGATGCTCATGTCCTGCAAAGGTGGCAGAAGCAAGAGAAGGAATAAAGGCTTTGAAGAGGAAGGAAACTGACTTATGTCCTTTGCTGGGGCATTGAGCAGAGCTGTGGGAACCAACGAGTCTGCAGGTCCCTGTATTTGGCATCACTGTGTGTTTGCTCTTCCTCTATAGGGTGAGCAGGTTTCCTCTGGTGAGTGGAGGGCCAGGGCTTTCACTGCTCTCCCTGTGGAATGGCCATGACTAGCAGGCAAGTGCTCTAAAGAAAAATTAATCTCTCCAAGACTTCAGAACAAGCCAAAACTTGCAATTCCTTTAAAGTGTTTCCATACCCCTTCATTTTCCAACAGACCCTGTATCACAACAGGGCTGTTATGGACATGGTGAGGTGCTATGGCTGGCCAGGAACAAGCACCCCCAGGCTGTTCTGCACTGCTCAGACAGGGTGTTTCAGGGAAGCTCCGTTCCCTTGACAGGGTGAACCCTCCAGAGTTTTCAGGATCCAGTGGCTTCTGGGATGCTGCCTCTGGCCAAATTTTTAGGCAGCGTGGATGCTCTTTTGAAAACTTAGCCACTATTTTTGGGCCTGTGGTGGGAAGAGATGAAATATTTTGCAAATAATTTCTTGTAGAGACAAGTCATAAGGGAAGGTGTTTGTAGCGGTTCAGGGAGTAATTGCAGTTGTCTGCCTCACAGTCTCTTTCATCCTCTCCCTTCCATCCTTCCTAGCACAGTTATCTGATGTCTATTAGAGCTGAGTTTGTCAGACTTTCACCTGGGGAAACACTGGCAGGATTTTTTTTCCATTGCTTCATGGTTAATTTTCACACCCTGGAAGAAAAATTACAGCTTTTAAACCTCCACTGTCCTGTCAAAATGGCTGGCCAATGAGTCAAAAAGCTATTGGCAGTAGATAGTGGCAGATGAACTCACAAAGCTTGATCCTATAAGCCTTGTTTACTTAGGGAAACAGGCTAAAACCAGCTGTAGGCTGGAGATCATAGTATTTCCACTCAGGACAAGCCTTTCACTTAACACTCAAAGTAACATCTCCTACTCCTTCTGTAGCAATTGGGAGGCAAGATGTGTTCAAGCAGTTTTCAGGGCAGTTTCAAAGCTGCTGAAGTGGAGTCCACAGCAATAAACAGGTTTCTCACC
The DNA here is from genome assembly GCF_020740725.1 of Corvus hawaiiensis. Taxonomy (NCBI): domain Eukaryota; kingdom Metazoa; phylum Chordata; class Aves; order Passeriformes; family Corvidae; genus Corvus; species Corvus hawaiiensis. The sequence continues at coordinate 74,655,949 of NC_063215.1, forward strand.
ACCCTGCAGCCTGCTATGCAAGCAGTGAAAGGTGGACCTGCCTGGAAGGGCAGGCACATTTTCCAGGGAGGTGGAAAAAGAAATGAGCGGGATGATCTGGAAGAGGGGAGGCTTCCTTTGTAAGGGACAGTGGCTACAGGTGCAGAGGTGACATGTGCTTTTGACTTAAGAACCAGTATACATTATTATTTATGATTAAATGTCCATCTGTCAAATTAAAATGCCTTCTTTTGAAGTTGCACATCACAGAAGAATACGAGTGAAGCCACAGACATCTCTGTACAATGTTTTTTTGTCCATCATTCTCTGAAGTCTATTGAAGCAGAAAACACATTTGCATTACAAAGGATGCAGTGTCTTTGTGTCTCAGTGCAGTGTCTCAAACCTGAGCAACCTTCCTTTCTAACGATGGTCAAGTAAAAACCTTGATCCAAACTAATCTGTGGTGTGACTCCTGTTAGTTCAAAGGAGTTGCAGCAAGAATAAAGGCTCCCCACTAATCTCTTTTTCCAGGCAGTGCTCTTCCCTTTCAGTGCAGCCTGTTGCATCAACTCAGCTACAGAGGAGACATCAGCAAAGAGTCCCCAAGGACCTGGCTCTTCTTGTCCCCCTCGTGGTGCACATCAGGCTGGAAAAGAATCATCTGAATTAGCGAAGTGTAAAACCTGGGGTGAAAGAAGGGCAAAACCATTGAGTTTCTACTCATCAGGTCCACCTCCAGTATATTGATCTGGAGGCTCGAGCACGTTCATCTGCTGTCCCAATATTCAAAAACCAAAGAAACATGACAACTTCAGCCCAATTGTTTCTAAGGAAAAAGTTTTCAAGAGATCAGTTGTTTTCCAAACCTTTTTGTGACCCTTCCAAAGGCCTGGATCTATCTAAGTTGGGGATTTGTAACCTGGGTTTGTTTTTCTTGCTTTCACACTCGTTCTCTAAGGCCACATATCAAGGGCCCTGTCCTGCTTGCTCTTGTTCTGCTGATGGGATCTTGCCTCTCTCCCACTAAGAAATCTCTTTCTTCCCTGCCTTCTACAGCACAGACCTCGGTGAAAAGCCCTCCCTGCAAGCGGAGGACAAAGATACAAGCGTCTGCATGCCACCAAGGGAGTGAGCAATTTAAGTGCTCCTTGCCAGAAAAGAGCTGCTGCAGACGGCTGCTGCCTGCGGACCCGGCTTCTGACAGCAGCAGCTGACGCACAATGCTCCCATTCAGCTGCTGACAGGTCCTCGGTGCTCACAGGACGGGCCGGCCTTTGGCTTAATTCAGTATGTAATCACATAAACGCTTGGCTCCCCACACCCACTCCAGCCGGGAAGCGCAGTACTGGGGGAGCCTGAGCAGCCTTTGCCTTGTTTGCAACCCCAGGATTTGAAGGAGGATATTTCACTGCCTGTAGTTTGTGACTGCCTTTTCGTGAAGTCGAGTCTCTTTCCCACTGGTTTTATCAGGTTTCCTTGTTCTCACTTTCATCCTGTGCACGTTGCTGGGTGGCTCCTGCTGCCTGCAGCTCCTGCTCTTGTGCAGTGCAGACTCCTCCCTTCCTGTGGTATCAGAGCTGCTGATCCTCTGTGGTACCCGAGCATCACTGCCAGCGCTGTATGGCATGGTGGGCGGCAGGGACAGTCTCTCTCTGCCAGTTCACCCCACAATGTGGCCTGGAGGTTGGGGACTTCACTTGAGTTCAATCGGGTGTGATTTCGTTTTGGAAGATAAGGGGTGAAAAGGCAGGTCAGACAGTGAAAGTGAGGGATTATGGTTTAGGCAGGCATAGCATGTGACTCAGAATGAGAGGATAGATTTGAGGCAGACAGAATAGAAAACATCATAGTGATTGCTAAATGCTTCTTCTTGCTTCCTCCAAAATTTTCTAAGCCAATTTGATCAGGAATTCACTAAGAAAATCCCATCGTGTTTCTGTTCCTATGTTGCACTTTGACCTCAGCAAGGAAAACCATATCCACACTGTACACTGCAGGCAAAGCTCTGGCAGGCTGGGCACAGAAGGGACATGTATAAGCTCCAGCTTAGGCTATATGACATTGTGAGCACTGGCCAAGCCAGCAGGTTCTGCCCCCCAACAGGACTTGTGTAATGCACGCAGTGCTGGGTCAGCTTCATGCAAGCAAGTGCCATCCCTGTGCTCTCTGTCTCCCCTGGGAAAGAAGCCTTTACAGCATGGGATTCAACCTGCAGCTGATGAAGCTGCTCAAAGCAGGGCCAATGAGACCAGGCTGCCTAGGGTAATGTCCAGCTGAATTTCCAATATTTATGAAAATGAAGATTGCTCATCCACCCTGGAAGCCCACTCCTATGCTTAGCCACAAGCATAGGGAAGTTGTTTATCCTAATATCCAGTGACTCACAGAATAATTCAGGTCATGATGACTAATATTATCTTATGACAGGAGGACATCTTTTATTTCCTTGATGTGCACGACCTTGTACTTGGGGCACTTTTGGCTTAACAGTTGTGCAAGCATAAGAAGGAAAGTGGGGCTCTCAGTATGTCATGAAGGGCTGTCTGAAAAATTCAGGCAAAGGTGTCTCTAAATAAAAACTGTGCTTCAAAAGCTCTTAAAAAGCCTAGTAGATCAAGCTTGGCTCAAGAATTTTGAAATCTCATCAATGAGCAAGACTTAGTTTATGGCTTTAGATAGAAATCAAATATATGTGTAGAGTTCTGGCTAACAAACATGTTTGGGATTAATGGCTTGTAGGATTTAAAAATAGCTGTATCATTTAAATTAATCTGGGAGTCCTTTGGTGGTCCTACATCATGAAAGCTGCCAGAAACAACTACAGGCAGCCGGACATATTAATGTATTTTTCATAGAGGATTATGTGGGATCCAGTTCTGCCTATGAGGTCTCTTCCTATCAGTTGGTTGATCAGGAGCAAATACCTGTGTAAGGAAAGATGTGTGCCTGCTCATGGGGTTCATCTGTGTTTGGATTTTGTTGCTCTGATGCTGTCACCTCAAGTCCTGCCATTTGGTGGCTGTGATAATTTGAAGGGGCAGCTGAAACAGCTGCAGCTCTACCCCCTGCCTGGGGCAGCCCACAACACCATCAGGAGAGAGGTGCAACTCCCTGGACAGTGTTATCAGTGATGGGTATGAGCTGTGGTGACAAGGAGAGAGGGCTGCGTGCTTTGGAGAGGCAGAGGAGGAATGGGGCCGAACCCTGTGGCCAGGCCCAGCCCAGGGCCTCAGTGCCCTGTGGCACTGCAGCAGTGCCCAGCAAGGTGGGACTTGGTCGAGTGATTCCTGACAGCCCCACACCAGACACTCCAGTCCAGTGGGTCCTAGGTGAAGGTCTCATTCAGGCTTTGCAACCACCATCTTCTCCTGTGTGATTGTGATTCTGATTTGGATTGATTCTCTCACCATTCAACCCGGAGCCAAAGAAGCACCTATGACTGCTTCCCAGAGCTGAGGACTGTTCTGCTCCTGACAAACATATTAGAAACTGCTCTGCTTTTTTGTAGGGTGAAGATTTCTGTATTCTGCTGCTCAGGGAAAGAGCCTGCAGGTCTGGAAATTAATTTCCTACAACCTCTGCCAACCATGCCAAACCCCAGCACGTCAGCAGTTAAATCAGATGCTACCCCACCCCACCCTGCCCAAGAAAGCATGAAGTCAGGAAGGACTGCTGCAAGCTCCTCTCCGCCAGCCTACCCAGAGACACTTCCCCAATGCTTTTTTTTCAGCTGAACCTCATTACCAAGACACTGCTTAGTGGCACAGGTCACCCTGGCTCTCTGTGCAGCAGTGTTGCACAATTCATGTGTAAATGTCAAGTTTTAGCAGACCCCAGCCTTGGCCCTGGCCCTCGTGCCACAAAAAAACATGAGTAGGCTGCTGTGGGACAGTGGGGAGGGAACAATAGCTGCTGCATATGGGACAGGTCAATGGGCTGCCATATGCTGGCTCCCTCAGCGCTTTGCTGCTTAATCCCCACTTTCAATATCATTATCAGCGCTGGATGCTCACTGCCTCTGCAGAAAGGCAGTTTATACTCTGCCTTTTAATGTATTCTTGGTTTTAAGTCTAAGAGTGCTTCTGCTTTGTTGTACCCTTATTAAGATGGAGAACAGATTAACAAGGAAAGGTTAGCTCTCTGACAGCCCCACGAATGAGTCCACAGCCAGCTTGGGAAAAGCATGAAATTCATCTTTTAGCAAAAGGCTTCAGTCATGAAGTTTAGTTTGTGGCATTCACCCTGGGAAGCAGTGGGGCTGTTGGGCAGGAGTACAGAAAGGGCTTTGTTCAATCTTCCTTGCCTTGATTTATACGATGAAGGGGCTCTTGCGCCGTGTAATATTTCATCTGTGCATGAGGTTGTGGTACCAATGGAGCAAGGAATTCCCCAGTGATCAGAAATGAGGTCTCCACTCAGTGGCTCCTTATTCTGTATCCTCCCCAGAATCTCATTCTGCATCCATGCCCAGCAGCACACCGTGTCTAGCATCCTCCAGCTGGCAAAGTAGGCACAGGGTGGTTGCACAGACCCTCATGAGTTCTTGTGCTTCATTCAGTGTGACAGCAGCGAATATTTGTCTTTCTGATTACAAATGAGTAGTGAGGTTAGACAGCTCTCCTTCGGACAGCAGGCTCTGCTTGCTGCAGGATTTCAGGATGCCTGTGCAAAGGCACTGGCAGGGGCATCTTGATCCCTTGGGGGCATCCTGATCCCTAACCACTCAGGATGGGGATATCCTCAACAGGATGGCCTTCCTGGCAGCAGCTGCACAGGACAATGGGCTTGCCATGGAAGCGGAGAGGGAACCTGACTGGAGGAGGGCTGGGAGCCCGCAGGTTAGCACTGGCTCAGGTGGGAGGCCACACTGGAGTCCAGCTGCTGTGGGGATATTTGTTGCTCCAGCACAACATCTGCATTGGCACAGCTGGAGGGTTTCCTCAGCATCATGGATGGCACAGCAGAGCAATGGGATGCTCCTGGATTTCCCCTGCTGATTGATCCCAGAATGCCCCTGCAGCCATCCCTGCTGCTCTTCCCCCCACTGTGCCCTGCAGCACGGCAAGGAAGGTTCCTCCTCCTGCCCCTCCTGACAAACAACTCTCATTCCTCTCCACAGCACCATGCTTCCCCTCAAGCTCTCCCAGGACTTCCCTGTCAACCCTTCCCTCTTCTCTAGTGCAAGGTGCTACAGTCCTGCATTTCTCTAGCACTTCTCAGCTGCTTTCCTGCAGACATCTGTGCTGTGGGTGTCTTGGGGGTAGTTTTGTTGTCCCTGATTTTGGCTCCAGAGTCGAACAGAGATGGTGCTGCTTGTTCATCTTCTTGCCTTCTGTACAGAAAGGCAGACAGGCACAGGGATTTAACGCAATCAAACTATCCAAACCTTTAACTCTGAAGACCATTTTGGGAATACAGCTGAGGTTACGGGTTCATATATTCCCACTGGATGCTTATGTTGGTGGGCCTGAAAAATCCTTTGTCAAGTTAGATTGCTCCTCAGGGAGGTGTAACAAAAAGGCAGAAAAACTGGCAGCCCTTTTCTGGAAGCAAGCGAGAGGTCTGCGGTAGATTAATTAGTAGGTGGTGGCTGGGAATCTGATGAGCCGCTGCCTAAAATTACAGCTTGCCTCTCTGCTTATGGGACAGCTGAGCAACACTTCAAAAAAACAAGTGTGCCTGGGTGTCTTAAATTATCAAATAAATTTTATATCAGAGAACAAGGCTCCACTAGAACCCTGGACGGATGTTTCTTTTCAGACAGGAGCACATCACCTATATAGCTACAGTTCCCCCTTAATTTTGCAGTGAGGGTGTGCAACCAGATACTGCAGTTGTCAGAACCTGAGGCACTCAGACTTGAGCAGAGAGAGAGAGAGATTTGAACTGCAGGCTTAAAATGGGGTTTGAGCTTAAATTTTGCTTTAGTCCACCTCTAATCCTTAATAATCCTCAATATCTCCTTTTTCTCCCTTAACATATGAATTGATGTCACTGGTTAATGCAGCAATGAACCTGGGAACAGGAAGCCCCAGTGTCACATATGTACATGCCTAACATCGTGCTGTGCTTGACAATAAAATTATGTAAGCAAAGCTGGAAAGGCTTGTGGTAGCATCAGATGCCCTGGGACGACCTGACTCGTCTGACTTTTCATTCTCTTTTGTCCCAAATTTTGTTGGACCACAAAAAATTTAACCACAAAAAAACCTCATTAAAGATCACTCTTATTGTCTCTTCCTTCTGTTTGTTTGTCATCTGTATCACTGCAGCTGCTGCCCGTGACTGTAAGCTGAAAATGTTCCCCATCACATGGAACTTGCACACTGCATTTGAGATGACAGAAGACAGTGCAACACCCACAATGCCATCATTACAGGAATCACAGGGCTCCTGTTGCTCACCCGAGGCTATGGTACAGTCACATTTCTAAAACGTTGTCATTTGATGTCTTCATAATGATCATCAGACCTCATATGTCCCTCAGGAGAGCTACTCTTAGCTTGCTCTTCCCCAGCAGGACTTTTTGTCTGCTGTTGCAAGCTAAGGCACAGGAAAGGCAGCTCCACAGCCACACTCTAGAGGCAGTGGGGATGCTTGTACCACTGCTAGGGTGCGTTCCTTTATTCCTGGGCAAAACTCCCCCAGGGCCATGGGAAGTGTGTCAGGGACACCAGGCTCTTAGCCCAGGCTGCACTCTGTGCGGAAAGGTTGCAGCAGCGCTGTGAGGGTGGTGGGGGAGGGAAATTTCCTCTTATCAGTCAGATTTCTCCATAACTCTTGCCTTCTGAGGTACACGTCTCAAGTGCTTGGTTGAGGCGCAGGAAAAAAAAGTTAAATAAAATCCATTCCGCACTTCTTTTTTTTTCATGCAAAATAAGCACCTGTGTGCTCCAGTGATGAGGTCTGGCAGAGGTGCCGTGGGAAGAGGAAGATTACCACTTGTCAGGAAAGGACCTACTACAGTTTAAGTGCCAAGTAAGTGGGTGGGAGGATGTAGCTGTAGGAACCTTCCTATAAGTTTCTTAAGCTTGAATGAGGAAAATCTCAGGCCTACCGAGGGATCAACACAGAGGTTTTCTTGAGCAGTCAGGACAATGTCATATATATTCTCATGTTTATCCTCTGTGAATGAAAACTGTCATTAAAGGAATTTGGAAAGTGGGTACAGTCTGCAGCAGCCACAGCACTGGCCTTTTAAATATTTAATTGAGACTTTACATGCTTGTTTATTCTGATCCTTATTATTTATTAAAATAAAAAATGAGCCAGGTGGGTAAGTGGCTGAAAAGTCACTGTGGGGTGATATAAGAGAAGAATGAAAGGCTTATTGTATTCTCTTAGGTGGAAAAGACAAGCTCAGAGATGTTGAGTGACTGATTAGGACTAGTCTGCCCCCTATAAGCTTAATACATCTGACACAGTCACTGGCAAAATCCATACAGCGGGTGTTTGCCCACTGGCTAGAGAAGTATTTTGATTGATTTTGTTAAATTTTAGTCCCAAATAATGTGAGATGAAAGGCAAAAGGATGGTTTTAGCCATGAAAATTACATCTGTACTAAAATAGCCAGAGGTTTCCTGTTTTATAATCAGAAATCTGATTTTATTAGTAAATTAAGACTGTCAATTATCTCTCTCTTTTTCTAGCTCCCAGATAAATACGTCTATTCATATCTCTTCTTTCTATTTTCCTAATTGGTTGTTGTTTTAATTTTTTATTGCTTTGCTTTCTTTTCTTCTTTTCAGTTTATTAAATTTACAAATAAACTTAATATAAAGAAGCCTCACATGATGCTATTTTTAGCACCATTAGGAAAAAACTCCGAACCATATGAAAAGTGTGTGCTGCAAGCAATCGGAATGATCATTCTTCAACAGAAACTGTCTTCCTCTTTTGTGTTTGTAGAGCTGGCTGTCTATATTCAGGGGTCAGACTATGGTTTTGCTTGGTTCTACTACCAGGATTGGCTAGGCTGGAGCCAGGTTCCTGCTGGTTCTCTTGACTAGAAAAGAAAGTTTGTTGTTATTGGGCCAGCCTGGAAGAGCAAGACCACACTGATGGTTCTCTCTGAAGAGATTTGAATTTTAGCGTGCAGCAGGCAAATTGGAAATTTCTTCCTCTGGGTGAGTTTGTGAAGCACCAGTGGGGTGTTCAAGAGGGAACGGGGAGACCATTGCAGCTGCAAACCCAGTGCTGCAGAAGGTATCTGGGTGGGGAACTTCTGCCTTTCCCAAGTGTCTTCATGGTCAGCGCCATTTTCAGTGGTGGATGGAAAGGAATAGTCACTCTATCTGTGGACAGCATAAGTGAGAAGTGCTACAGAAGGATTTCTTTAATTAGTCCTGGCTAATTCACCCCAAATCAAGAGGTTAGTCCAAATGAGAACTCCATAAACCACTGTTCTTTTGTCATAGATGTACAATGAGCTGTGGGTAAATCGTTTAAAAGTATTAACAACCTGATGCCAGATCCTAGGAAAGATTGATTCTGGGAGCAAAACCTAGACAGCACTTCTTTGGTCTCAGCTTACATGTCCCTATTCATTGGTTCTTCAGCAATGGAGACTCATTTTCCAGAAAAAAATCAGCAAATCCATGGGTTTGCATCCAAAGCCTGCAAAATGAGAAGTGTGCCTCTGTAATCAATTAAGGAGAGCTTGTATTTTTCTTGACAACTTTCAAGCAAAAATTCTTTTTTGCTGTTTTCATTTGAAACAGAAACTGCAAGTGACAGGTAAGAAAGTCACTACTGATATGACCCACTTTCAAAGGGACATTTCCATGAGAAGCCCTGGAAATGAAGACAAGTAAGTCTTGCAGAGTGTTACAGATCTCTGAGCAAGGGTAAAATGATAACAAATTCAGTTAATACTGTTCTTCCTCTTTGAATCTACTATGACAGACAATACCTGCACAAGCTGAATGAAATGTCTCAAAATAAAAGTGAAATAAAAGTAAATTGAAATATCTCCTCTTCATTTCACAGAAATCATTACCTTAAAAAAAAAAGAAGAAAATGTCACTACCTATAACATTACTTCAGACATTTGTTACTTTTTTTCAAATAGGAAACACTACTAATCAAAGGACAACCAAAAAGCAGAATCAAACCAGTGCCTTTTTAAATGAATGATACTATTTTATTTTTAAGTGAGCCTTCATTTATTTTGCAGGTGGAACAAAGAAGCAACTCCCCAGTTACATTTCTAGGTGATTGGAAGGCCAGAATCAGCCATCAGCAGTAATGCCCAGGCTCAGGCACTTTACTTCATGCCTTATTTGCACGAGATGGCTGCAGCCACATTAATCCATGCTGTTCTAATAGCTGGGAAATCAGGAGGCATTATTTGCAGGTTTTCTCATGCTCCTGGCTGGAGGATGGTTTCACATGCCAATGGCAGGGTGCCAGCTTGTTGTCAGTGAGGCCTATTAGATCATTATCCAGCATTATAGCATATCACAGAGCCAAGCAGTGCTCCCAAAGTGATAAAATCCTGGTTCCCTGGTGAATTTTAGAGAAATGTTTATAGTGGCACTTGCTAAAATTAAATGTCTATTAATGACCTTACTAAGATCCCTCTATTTTGTGGAAAGCTTACTGTATTCTGTAATTTAAACTCTTTCTGGGAAGAAAGGTGGGGTGTGGGAAAAGCCTGAATATTTGTAATTATTGTTTTCTTTATTTCAAAATAAAATGCTTTGTATTTTTCTTCCCCCCCCCCCCCCCCCCCCCCCCCAAAAGAAATGGGCACAGGAAAAGCCACAAAGATTAGTTTTTAGTATGTGTTTTACATCCTTTTAAAAGTCCAGGTTTGGGAAAACATTTCCGTGCCCTGTAAACTAATGGATTTATTTATACAAAATCACAATAAATATACATGAATGACTGGGAAAGCAAGTCTTCCTTTGAGTGGAGGACGGATTCAAAAAGGTGTTGAAATACCCTGCCAGTGCCCATTGTATAGGAGGGGTTAGATGGAGGTAGAACATTGTTTCTGTTTTACCACTCACATATTTACTATTATTGGTACCTTTTAATGTGCAAGTTACGTGGAAACCAGCTACAGTTTGTCACTGAAACTGTTGGGCAAGAATTGCACTGTTCTTACTGGACTGGTTCAAGACTGAGGCTGAACTCTTCTTCGGAGAGCTGTAGGAAGCTGCTGCAAGGCTGATAGAAATTTCTGCCTCATATCCCATCTCAAACTGATGCAGAGGTTCCCTGGTGTGCATAGACCTGGAGATCTGCACTGAAGCCCCAGCATGGCAGAAGCTCATGGTCTGGCTGCAGCCGGGTATCCCTTGCCTGAGGTCCTGCTGATCCATCTCAATTTGCCAAGTGCCCTTGGACAGGGTGGTGGTGCCAGGCACAGGCAGGCTCCACACTCAGATCCCTTCCCCGTCATCCCCAAGGACTTTCTAACACCAGCATCAGGATCTTTTCCAGCTGTTGCCCCACCTCTATTTTTCTGTTACTAGATAAAAACGGGGGAGAGAGGAGGCTTACTCTGCAGAAACACCCAGTTGTCACAGGCTGCCTCTTAACCAAGATCACACACCTCAGTGGGGATTCCCTCCCGAGGAGCATATGCCTGCAGCAGCACAGGGTCTCTGCTGCCCTTTGTCTGCCATTGCTGCCCTTGCCTGCTAGAGGGCAGCTCACTGGAATTTCTGTACTCACAAAGTGCTGTGGGTGCAGATCCAATCTGTGGTCAGCTTCGCCCTTTTGGACTCTTTTCACCAGTCTGGAAGCACCAGCAGGACTGACTGGACACAGATGTAGCCTCTCTTCAGCGCCTGCTTGGTGGCTCAGTTTTACTGGGGTGGCCATTGGGCTTTTGCTCAAGCCTAAATCTTCCCTTTGTCCTCCCCAGGCAGGTGCTGAATCCTGCAAGAGAGCTGAGTTCCATTGGAGCCAGCCAGCACGGGACCTGGCCCTTAGGAGGGATCCTTGCTGCTCCAGCTCACCTTCAGGGCATGTATTTACTGCTGAGTCATGAATACTTGCAAAGCCAGGCTGCTGGCAGAGAGAAAAGCAGGACATTAGTCTGAGCAGTGTGAGCTGTGAGACAGCAGCCCCAGCTATACAAATAACCATTTGCAAAATGAGGCCCTGAAACCCAGAAGAAACAGAGACCAAACAGATTATTATTATTATCCTTATTACCTCACCCTCTGTCTGTGAGGACTGCCGTGTCTTATTCATTGGAAACATAGATGATTATGTTTCTGGTCTTGTCTCCATGTAAGCCTCCTCCCCAGCTTTTCTGAGCAGTGATCTCTTGCTAGGATCTGATACACTGGCTGGGTTTGCCAGCGTGGGAGCTGCTTCCCTTCTTCCCTTTGCAGGTTTTTTCAGCCAGCTCCTCTGCATTGCTGTGTCCCATTGTGAGGAAAGCAGCCAGGCAATTTGGGATTTGTCTTTTGTTGTTGCAGCCTGCTGAGAGGAAGTGTCAGGCCCCAGAGGTGAGGGTGGCAATGCTTTTTTACTGTTTTGAGGCATCAGATCTGAATTTTCCCTTCAAAAGCCCAAATCTGGAGAAACTCCACTGCTATCTGAAAGGCCCTGCAGGAATAATGCTCCTGGCAAGCTGGTAGCCTTTCAGGACTGTACTGTTCACTAAACAGGCCAAAGTATCTTGCACTAAATGCTGGACCAGACATTAAACCCAACAAAAGCATCATTTGCCCTTAGGACTGTGATATCCTAAAGCATTTGGTTTCAGTAAGGGATGATCAGTGTTGTTCCTCACAACAGGAAGAACCAGGGTGCACAATTTGTTGAGCTCCCTCCTACAGGCTGGCTCTATGACCTGCTGAAATCCATGTAATCTTCTCCTGTCTCTCAATCAGCTTTGCAGCTGATCCTCTGTGTTGCACTCTGCTAATCTGGCAGCAACTGAGTTTAATCCAGCTGAAGGTCTGTGGAAAGCAAATTTCAAAACCTGTGGTGGCATCCCTGTATGAAAGCAGTCTGAGTATCCCGGAAGAAGAAGAACCTGTGCCAGGTGTGACTGCTGCCACCTGGCCTGGGGACAGTGAATTATGAACAGCACTGCCCTTTGAGCTCTGGACAACTGCATCCAAGATACATAACACCAAAATTCAAGCCCTGTAAGCAGGGCAAGGGGAAGGCTTGCAGCAGTAATGGAAAGTAGGAGCAGTAAGAGCCCATAGCAGCAAGAGAGCATGGGATTTTGGAGCATCAGTCTCGGCCTCTCTGGAGCCATGGCAAGCAGAGTGAAGGGTCCATAATCACAACTTGTAGATACGACATACAGCAGATCCCTGCTCTTGCCCGAAGAAGGGGAGTCACCATGGCATGGCTTGTCCACTGTGATAGGCTCAGTGTGCTACTTGCCAGTTATTTCTTTCCTACTGTAAACAAGTTGGATATGCACCACTTTTGTCATCTTTGAAATGTTAAGTAGTTTATGTCCAGCAGAGCTGAGCTCTTAACTTTGGGGGATTCCACTTGGCTTGTGGCCAGTCTGGTAAATCCCTAGGGAAGACATTTAAAGGCTGTCTGAAAAAAAAACAGCTTTAATGACATAATAAATAAGTACACCCACCTCATGAGGAAACGGCACTGCTCTTGGAAAGGTGGCATCCATAAGGAGTTCACCAGCTGGATTAATTCCAAGGATGACCTCTTGTCAGGCTTCTACCAATTGCTGATGGTTTAAAACCACTTGAGGTATTAAATACTTTCTTTTAGTTTCTCTCCTCCCACTTCAAGGATGTGGTGACTATAATGTGGAAGAAAAAACCCCAAAGGCAAAAAGGAAAGGAAGAAAAGAAAGGCAACCAGCAAGAGAGTGCATAAAAGGCAATTTTTAAGATCTAAAAGCAAGACATTTTCATGTAGTCAAAATCAACTTCAAGAAAAGCCCAAGCACCTGGAAAGCAGCCCCCTAAAATGTGAATTCTGCAAGCAGCAGGGGGGTTCCTTACCATGAGTCTCCAGAACCATTTCTTCTGTAAGGCTGGTTGACCAAAGTGGGAGACGACCTTCACCTGAACCCAAGGCTTTCTAGCCCTGGTGTCAGGGAGGCTGTCAAAGAAAAGTGGACTTTGCATGTTACAGCTGATGTGATCTGCGTCTTTTCCCATCAATTCCCTCCCAAACATTTAAGGGAAGGAGTTATTCCTTTTCAGTGTTACCACCAGCCACAGAAAGGGATGTTCAGGGCCAACATCCTCAGCTGCAGAAACCAACAGTGAAACACTCAAACTGACAGTCTGTTTTTCACCATTGCTGGGTATTAAGCACATCACCTTTAACACATGCTACTACCCAGAGCCAAATTTTCCCCAAGTTTAGAAATAAAGTCAGATTTAACATTTTTACTTACATCACTTTAAGAGCTTCAGCTGAGAGGTGAAGTAGAAGAACCAGACCCACCACAATGACGTAGAACCCTAGTCCCCTAGATTTTGAATCCATGCCGTGGGGGCATGGATGCCTGAATCACTTCTGCAAATGGAGTAACAGGCCTCAGGCAGTGCACTTCTGCACCCTTTTACCTGGAAGAAGGAGAGCTGGAGCAATACAACCTTCCACACTGCACATGGAAGTCCAGTCATTCTCATGTTAAAGCACAGGTAAGGCCTCATTAGCCTCAGAGAGGCATTTTGTACACCCATTCCAGCTGTGTGCCAATTCCTGCAAGTGCATACAAATACCGTGGAGGACATTTTAGCTTCAGGCTCTGACTTTTTTAGATATCAGCTGCTCCTTTTTATTATTTATAGAGACAAGCTCTATTCTCAAGTGTTGTGGATTGGTTTCGCCTCTTACAAGCTTGCCAAATGCTTCCCATTCCAGGAACCTGATTTGAGGTATTTATCAGCATTCCCAACACTTCACCTTGCGGGTTGAAAGTTTACATTCCTGGGAATTGCCCCAGACTGAATTTTTGGTGAAACAGGTTAGCCATATCTGAGAAGGCTAGAGACTAATGGCTGTATTGACAAAATCTGATGGCATATACTTCTACAAGTCCAAGTGCTCTTCTGGTTTGAAGCAAGGACTTAAAAGCACTCAAAAAATGAGGAAGAAAAGCAGTGACTGCCTGCAAAACATTTGGACAGAGTAACGTGTTTAACATCTCCAAGGTGCTGAACAGGAAGGACTCCATTATCCAGGGCATCACTCAGTCACTCAGAACCATGACCTTGCTTCTCTTTGCTAGATCCCCTCCTGCCTCCATCCTTGCTTAACATGTTCAGTAACTTGGATTAAAAAACACTGGCTCAGGAGTTGTAAAGGGTAAAAGAGGTTCCAAGAGAATGTCACGCAAGCATTGCTGTTTGCCTAAGTTGGAAGAATGTTTTGTTTGGAGCAAAGCCAGCATAAGTCCTTCTTTCCTAGTCTTCACTCTCATCCTCACCCTTGTACCACCCCTCTAGGCTTCATGCAGAAGTGATCTGGGCTAGAAAAAGCCATTAGCTCCTGCTGAGGTACTTTTCATCCACCAGATCCTTCACCCCACTGGCCATCCAGCATCGTGCTCCCACAGCTGCAGAGTACACGGGGGGGACAAAGGCGGATACCTCCAACACATTCAGCCAGCCCTGTGTGACTACTTTGCCATGGGAGTGTGTGGTGCTGCCCTGTGTTTGACTCCTCATGGGAGCAGCAGGGAGTTACTGAGGACACCCAGAAAACGTGCCCCTGGGTTCTCCCACTCACAGCAAACAGGCTGCACAGAAACCACAGCAGCTGCTGAGGGAAGGATTTGCATTAAAGTACAGAGGCAATATAAATTCTATTGTTCCCTAACTTTCGAGTACTTGGCCCTTCAACTTTAATATCGTGTCTGGGTATAATTATAAGTTGGATGGTAATCCTGTGAGAGGCCCGCTCTGAGCACTGTTTAGACATTTAAAAAGGCAGTTCAAAGAGGTTAGAGGACAAACAGAGAACACAGACAGAAAACACAAGCCATGGGCTGTAGAAGGCAGACCACTGGTTACATCTCCTAGTGGCTGTGCACCCAGGACTAGGACTCATGGCCCTGCTGAGTTCAGGCTGTCTTGCTCAGAGCAGGGTCTGTGGGGACCCTGTTGGACTTTTGTGGCAGGAAGTTTTCCCCTGTGTGTTTGGGGATATCCCTGCACCCTGGAAGGCTCCATGCAACCCAAGAGACTCAAGGAAGGTTCTCAGGAACCCAGACATCCTTCCACCCTTAGCTTCATAAAGGAGCCACCTGTGCACAGTACTGACTTCTGCACTTTGTAGAGGAACTGTGTTAGGTTTAGTGAAGTGAGGCCATGAGAGAGTGGGGGAAAGCTCACAGATGGGTTGCTGCCTGGTTTCACTGTGACAAATGTCTACAGGACACAAGGACAGCATTTTTTCATAAAGCAAACCCCACCAGTGGCTCTTTCCATATTGGGTTTGCTGTTTTGCTCCCTGTTGTTTGTTGCAGAGCTGTGAGGAAATCTGAAAGTGGTGCCCCTGTTGTTGTTGGCTTCTCGCAGCTAAGGAAGCTCCTACTGGCTTGTTCACACAGGTTTCTTCTGCTCTGGTTTTCTTATGGAAAAGAAAATACAAAAGAGTGTATTTGAATGCTTGTTTTGAGAACAAACACAAAGAGTTACACAGGCTTTGCAAGTGGAGCTGACAGAACAGGTAGGTCCTGAGATCAAAGCCTGTAAGCCACAGTGGCATTCGCTGGAGCAGGCTTTTATTTGGCCCAGAAACAAACCCAGCACGTCTCCTCAGTGCCCAAGTGAGGACAAAGGTCTCAACATGAAGCAGACTGAGAGCCCAGGCTGCCACCCACTGCAGCAGCTGTATTATTAACGAAGGCAATGTAAGAGAAGGCTGCACCTCCAGCTCACGGACCTCAGTGCAGATCCCTTGGCATCAACAGAGTGAGGGTGGTGCTGGCTGCTGAGGGCCCATCTTGCTGTGGCCTGAGGGTCACTGTGGATGGCTCCATCCATGCAGTGCGTGTGGTGCTGATCCACTTGCACCAGCCATCCTTCCGCTCGGCTGCCTCCTTTCCCTGCCCACACGCTGCTATTGCCATTAAAGAGAGAGCCGCTGTCTCAGCTGGATGTAAGTCATGAGGCACCCCAGTGAACCCACCATCATTTCAGATTGATTGGAGATGGTCCTTTGGGGGCAGGGGGTTTGCAAGTAACGCTGTCTGCTAAGCACTCCGCTCTAGCTCAGCAATGCGTGGTATACAGGCATGCACATGTACAAGAGACAGCTTTATTGATGGATCAGGACATGTATCCCTTGCTTCCTTCTCATTCCCAGCTGCTTTCTGTTGATCTTTTTTTTTTCTGGGTAACAGCTAACAACTCATCTGAATAATACAGCTTATCCCAATGACTGCATGGCCGTGTCAAAAGGTTGCCCTACCTCTGATGTGAAGTTTGAATTTACAGCATCCTCCTTGGAAAGGAAAATGGGGTTTTACAGCAGAGGAATTATAAGAGTACAAAAACTGATGCAGTTTCAGGTTAGATTCACCCAGCTCAGTGTGCCATTTCTGCCAATGGGCAGCAGCAGGTACCTCGAAAAATAAAAGCAAAGATTAAGGAAGAAGAATCCTCCCCTCAGCCTGACTATTTGATTTCAGGCTTGAATCCATAGAATCTCAGTAAGTCTGGGCTGGGGCTCTGATCTTGGGGACCATCTGGTCTATGTAAAGCAGAGCCTAGGTCTGAGCTATCCAGGGCCCTGTCAAATTCAGTCATGAATATTTCCAGAAAAGGAGAGTCCAATTCTTCATGCTTCCCTAGCTGGCCCAACCTTCCAGCCTGCCCAGGGCTCTCTGTGTACTGATTCTTCCTTATGACCATCTGTCCTATCCTCTTTAACCACTGCTCATGAGCCAGTCTTTCTCAACTTCAGATGATATTTTTTGCTGAGCCTGCTTAAGCATTTCCCTTTGCAGCTTTGTCTGGCAGTGAGTTTCATGGTTTAAACGAAATGTTGGGCAAAAGAAGTACCTCATTTACTTCAAATCCTGGTACCCAATCTTTTCATCAGGGAACAATTTGAGAACTCCTTTGTGCTAGGTTTTAACAACGGTTCCATTGCCAGCATATAATCCAGTATAAAGATTTACCAATTTACTATAGCAGCCCAAAGACTGAATGTCTCCATAACTCAACCTGCTATCTCAGTAGACTTGAGGTCTGCAATACCTCTGCATTTTCATTCTTGAAGCTCATATTCAATACATTTGAGACTTCATATGCTTGCTGCCAGTATTCTTGTCTGCGAGCAGTTAGAGGAGTGCAAAGTAATGCAAGAAAAAGCAAGAAAGATTAGTAGGGATAAGGAAAAGGGGCTATGCAGTTCAAATGTGGAATGTCCTGTTAGGCATGAAAAACATCCTCAAATCCACAAGCTCTTCAGTGCAGGATGGAGAAAGAGCAGATCTGTTTGGTTTTATAAGGAAGTAGATGGCAGCTGGGATCCTATTTCTAGCAGTGCCTCCCTGTTATCTGGTGGGGTTTGTTTCTTATTTTAATCATGCTTTTCCAGACATTGCTTAATGATAGGAAAATAGTAATGGCACATAAGTAAAACCAAAGCAAAGGAATTCACAAAGAGTCTATTGAATTATGAATTCTTAGATGATTTTGCCAAGACAGCAGCACTTGCTTACTATTTCTTTCATCCTGTTTTTCCTGCTTAACCAGCTCATCCTCGACGAAATCATCAGATGGCTTACTGAAGACCTCAGCTCTAGCAGCTGAGGTGACCCCTTGTGTCCTTCTTCCTCCTCCCAGCACGTAAGAAAAGGCATTTCCACTGGAGCATGATGGATAAGATCCCACTCCCACCATTTGACATGAGTCACAGCACTGCTTTCTGCAGGCAAGAGCAAGCCTGTGAGATTAGTATCTTTGAAGGTGAGCACAGCTGAGTGCTGTACCTTTTCTTCAAACCACCTCCAGCTTAGCTAGCCATGTCTGTCTCACTGTGTGACGATGAACCTCCATCCTGGAGCATGGTGACCTTTATTCATTCAGCCCTGAGCTAAGGCTGCAGCCTGGGCTTTTTCCAGAGCTCTGTCAGAGGGCTAAACAAAGATGTAGAAGGCAAACATGAAGCTTGCCTTTGCTGGGTTGTAGGCTGGTTTTGATCCCCATTGGTGATGAATATGAAAAGGAGGTGGTGATTTTGCAAGGAAAAGGGGAACCTGGTCATAAAAGCATAGCTGAGTGCTTTGTGTCGGATGAAAGTCTTAAAATGAGAAAGAGATTGGGATGCATAAATCCTATTGATTTTGAGAAGAGGCATATGTCTAGCTCTTTTCATTTTTAAACCGAATTTCCTCCTTTGGAGGATATGAATTGTATTTGGCATTCTCCCCCGAGCAGCAGAAAATTCAGGCTACATATGGAGTACACAGAGGAAAAACTCCTCCTTAACTTTTCTTTTTTCTAGACAAGGGTTTTGTCTTACTATGGACAGCAGTATCTTTACCCCGTGTGGCCCTTTCTGCCCCACCCGTGGTCAGCAGCTCTGCTGTGAGAAGATTTGCAAGCATCACTGCACATTTCCCTCAGGCTCATAGTTGTCAGCCTCTCACTGGGCTTCGGACAGATGTTTCAGCAGAAAGTGTGACCACAAAATCCCAGCTCAAATCCCACGTATCTCCATGTGCTGCCTAACATTAGCTTTGAGCATCAAAGCCAGTCTCTGTTCATGCAGTCACTAAAAATGGTCGTTTCGCAGGTATCAGCTCCGTGGTGTGGTAGACAGCAGCAGACCCAGACACAGTATAAAAGCTCTGGAGAAAATCATTGGTCCTATTAGCTTAGATTCCTTCCCTGAGTTTCTAAGCACAGAAGACCAACATGGATCAACAGGGATGTTTGCTTCGGTCCTGTTTATTCTCAACACGGCACAGGCGCTCAGAATGCTAAGCTCCGAAGTCCCTTAGGTTTTACCCAGTCACCAGAGCAAACAGCAGCAAAGGTGACCAAAATATGCATGGCATTTCCACTGGACAAAAGTGTGAGTTCATCCTGGGAGATGTCGTTGTGCATATCACAGGGTATGGAGCTTCACACAGCTGCCTCAGCACTGAACCCAATAAACAGGGTGTGATCACCCAGCTCAGCCCAACAGTCAGGATTCCCATGCTCCTCATCCCTCCATCCTCCTACTCTCCAGCATAGTAGGACTCCATTACCACCCCCCCACAGATGGACCCCAGATGAGCAAGCACAACAGTGTGATTGTGAGGGGGAGTGATGACATTTCAGCGTGCATATTGCATCCATGCCGACGAGCATGGGTAGGAAGGGAAAAGTTAAATTAGCCATGTGGGGTGGGGGAGGAAAGCCACATCAGAGGAGCAGGGTCTTACCACAGAAAGAAATTATTTGCCCAAGAAAAGAGTGGAGGCTCCACTGCTTGAGCTTTCTGAGAGGAAATTAGATGGGACGTGTAGACACATACATCTAAAGGGCTCCTGCCTGATTGCAAAGCAGCAAGAGTTAGATGGGTCTTTTTGTTCAGAGGTTGTTTTTAAGAATTTTACTGCTACTGTAGTTAAGCAGGTGAACATCTGTCGTCCACCTGACCCACTATAAAACTGCAACTATCAGGAGCAGGAGGGACTGCGCTGTGATCAAGGGACAAAGTTTGCTTATTCTGAAGCCTGCAGACTTTCATTTGCATCTCTCTATCCCGTTAACAAGCAGCTGAGCATCTGTTAAGAACAGACTCACCCCAACCAAACAGCATGTGAGTGCCTGCCAGAACAACTGCCATTGATTCTTGGACATATATGGGATAAATTATACTTTTTGTTATTATTAAGTAGCCTCACTGAGTTCTCACTGAGGGGCGTGGATATGACACAGCTTTTGGTAGGTTTGTAAGTAGTCCCAATGACAAGGGAAATATGAAGAATTGGACTCTCCTTTGCCATCTAACTGTGGGCAAGGCATGTTTCTTCATTGCCCTTAAGCTTTTTCATCCCTTAAATGGCAATAACAATGCTCCTCTTTCTTTGTAAAGAGCTCTGAGCACCACAGGGAAAAAGCAATCCATTACTATAACTAAAGAACATTAATACAGAGTAGCACTGCATATTTTGGCTCTCCTGATCTTGAGTTAATTATCAGACATCAGTTGGGAGCTTCTCTACAGGATACAGGACTGCTCTTTAAGGTATAAACAATTAAGAAACCAGGACGTGATGTTGTTTACGACAGTGTGAGCCAGAGGAACCATTCAAGGCTGACTCCGCTTTAACAGGAAGAAGTAGCAGGTGATAATAAAAGGAGTACTGTGATCCCATCTAGTGATACTCATGATGAAGCATGGCTCCACCATGGTGCTATTAGCATTTAGTATTTGTTGCAATGCTGCCAAAAAAACTGTTGACCTAGGCAGGGCTTGCTGTGCCGGGCATTGCACAAATGTGTAGCAAATGGTTGCTGTTTCCCCAAAGAGCATCCCATAGCAAAGTGGTAATGCTCTGGTGAAAGGGGTAAAAAAAAAAGCAGAGTGGGGGAAGAGGATACAAGGAGCAGGGTGTTGCATTTCTTAGCATGCCCTGAAAGGAAACATGGCATGGAAGAGAGAGTGTCCTGGACTGTTCAAAGGGAGGCCAGGGATGTCATGTCACCGTTGGATAAAGATTGGTGGCAGCTTCCGAGCTGTAACTTACTGCTGAGTGCTGGATCACTGAGGACTGAGCACACAATGGAAAATAAAATTCCCCCACTGCTTCCAATTAACAAGCAGCTTCAGTCAATTTCCTGAAGACAGGCATCCCTAGTTAAAAGCATAAATCCATGCATGTGAAGCAATCTTGGCTCTGGTAGTATACAGCCTAGCAAGGACTCTTTCTCCCACTCACCAGGGCTTGCTAGGAGTGCTGGTGGGCAGCATCTGCCTCATGTCCATGAGACCTGGGTGAGGTTTGTTCACTGATGGCTCCTGAGATTATACTCCCTAGGGAGGGTTCCTGGCTGAGCCCCATGCAGAACCTTCCCTCTTTCCATGTGGTTTTCAGGCAGATGCCAAAATCTGAGGCAAAAGCTCATAACATGCCAATTACCCTGGCCTCAAAACCACAAATGATTGTATACAGCTGTTGGCAAATGAAACCTTGTTCCAAACATTTAGTACCTAATTGAATAAACTTGCAGAGCCCTGCTCTGGGTTCGCCTGTTCTCCTGCCCTTGTGTCATCATTCCAGCCCACTGCCAGACCCTGCATTACAGCGAGAGGGGTGAGAGGCTTACCTCATGGCCTCCCATCATTTATAAAAAAAAAAAAAGAGAAGATTCCACCACAGCATAAGTTTCAGATCTATCAGTTTTCTGTTGGAGCACTAAGAGGGTTAATTATAAAGCCCGTTTCCCCTGTCTTCCCTGAACCAGTTTTCAGTTAATGGAGAAATAAACCTATTCATAGTGGCTTTTGGTTCTCCAGTAAAGATGCAACAAGCACTTCATTTAGATGTGGTGAATGGTAATCATATTTGATGGGAAAAGTGGGCAATTTTTCCTTTCTTTGTCTAATGCCTTGGATAAATTGTTTTTGTGACGTTATCTAGAGCACAAAGGTCTAGTCACCACTTAAAATTATAAGGTAATTCATGAAATACACTCCTGGATCAGACAAAGTGTCCAAACATGACCTTGCCAACAATAACTTACACTGCAGAGAAAGGTCGAGAAAGGTTAACATTGTCTTTTTTAGAATAACAATATCTTAAATTAAAGGTACCATGTTTAATTTTAAAAAATCCAGAAATTATATGGTTTACTTCTAAAGAAACAGTATAGTTCTGAAACATGTGTAATGTTTCAAAGGTTATGAGAAACATATGCCACTACCCCATCCTTTTTGAATGACATCTGAAGTTATATGCAATTTTCTCCAAATTGCCTTTTAACATCTGATTGCCTCAAACCCAACTAACTGAGTTGCACTGTGCAATATACAAATGAGAAGCCTACAGCCTCAATCAACATCTCCCAGGGAGGGAAATATTCCTGATCCAGCAAATCATTTTGACCCATTGGTAACGAACTGTGCTGCAAGGAGATGTTGCTCTTTTCTTCAAAATCTGTGCGAAGTCTGCTCTAGGTTCCTAGTGTTACTAAAACAACTTTAAAGGATTCTTCTGGCTTTGGGGAGAAAAAGGGGCTGTGTTAAGTGTCCCAAAGGGAATTTATTTTTTCAGTGCTAGTCTGATCTTTCTAGTCCACAAAGTCAGTACTCTCACAGAAAGTAATTCAGATTATAATCCAAATAACAGATCCCAAGAGACACTTTCACTCTTTAGTGAAGATATGAAGAGAAAAAAGAAGTACTGCTTTTTATCACCATCCAGACTCACTTTCTCCTTCTCCAGTGGAATTGTTGCCTAACAGACAGCTCTGCTAACACTCTATATATAAACTCTATTGGAAAACATTAAAGATTTTCTGCTCAATGTAAAAATCTACAATTCAAATAGTGATGCTGATTCTTGGACTAATTGAAAAGAATTCATTATCCACACAAAAAAAAAAAAAAAAAGAAAAGAGCCATCCTATTCCTTCAATGCCTTCGCATACAGGGTGCTGCAACGTTCGGGGGGTTGCCTGGGTGTAGCAAGCAGCAGGATTTTGGTGGGCTTCTGCCCTGCAATGTGAGGAATTCATCCAAAGACCTGCTCAGCAAGGCTTGATGTGCAGCATATCAACCTCCCAAACCCACCAAATCCTCAGTAAACTGTAACTCATTTGTTCCCTTTCCCCCCTTGTGTGGCTGCCCCGGGACAGAGCAGAGTGGGTTCACTTGGCCACGCAGCCGGGTCGTGGCTCCTAACCTCGGGGTGTGTGGCACCTTGAAGGGGCCTATTGTCAGTGTACTCAGGCAACTGGGCTGCACAAAAGCCCTTTACACAATCAGCTCGGGGTGGAGACCAGCCAAGAGCCACAAATGCCCTCAGCCCAGCAGCCCCGGGGCAGCCAGCGCTGCCAGCCCCATGTGCCGGGCAGGGGCATGAAGCAAAGCCAGGCTCCCCCTCTCCAGCACAGGGAAGGGTGAAGGTGGCAGGTCAGACTGGCTACAGAGGGGTGTCTGCTAGGGCAGGTGCCCAGGTTTGTGTGCAGGTGAGGACATGGGCCTGAACACAACAGCAGAGGCTGGGACAAAGTTAGTTTGGGAATGAAAAGGAATTAATGCCTGAGGTTCTGTTCTGGGCAGGCAAAAAACCCCTCTGGTTCTTAACACTCCAGTAACTCCATTGATTTTAGCAGGACTGCTCACATGTTAAAGAAATGCACATCTTTAAGTACTTAGCCTGAATTAAAGGTTTAACTTAGTGCTGTCGAGAAGGAAAGGGACAGCATGGACCTCTACTGTTCAGGTAACTACATAGAGCAGGATGGAGAGGTTGTACCTTGGAAGGGAATCAAGAATGATCTGGGAAGGGCTCTTCATCCTGAGAAACCCTAAAGATCTCCTAGGGAGTAAAATGGGGGATATGGGCAAAATCAGAAGGTGGGATGCAGATGAAGGGGAGGAGAGGAAACAAAAAAGAGCACAACTGTGGAAGTGGGGAGTGAAAAGATGATGGAAAGTTTGAAAGGGAAAGCTGAAGAAACACTTTGCAATCCTCCCCTCTAGGGGTTATAGTCAGTGATGTGGGCTTTTTATAAGCCTATGTTAGGAAAACTCTCTTTTTTCTTGTTGTTTATTCCCCTTTTTAAGATCTATACCGTGTTTGCATTTCTCCCCCTCCTCTCCCTTGCCGTGGCTGTTCAAATCTAATTACCAGAGGCTCACTATATTCATCAGCTTCATTCCCTCAAAACCCTGGGCTGTATATCATCTGGATCTGATTATGTATGGTGCATTTCATTTTCCCAGCTATTCCCCTACCTGCTTTTAATCAGCATGAGACTTTTCATTTAAATGTCATTAGACTTTTGAATAAATACGTAAAGAACATGACAAATAAATATAAAAGCTTCATGCAAGTCAGGAACGAGGAAAGCCATGCCCAAGACCACCCACTGCAGTGTTTTTCTCTGAGAAGGGTATACCAGCTATGCCCAGAGGTGCTAACACAGCCTTCCCCGTTCTGTTAGAAGAGCACTTTGGTAAGGTGCAGACTTTTAGTAGCACCTTGAACACTCCTCTGAGGTTGGATATGAGATGTGTGAAGCTCAGCACGCGGCAATGCACTTGTGCCTTTCATTTCTGTGCAAGTTCAGCGACATGGTCACAAGTGATTTGCCCCGTGGCCTGCAAGGCAGCTACCGAGGCACACTCACCTGATGATGTCTGTCAGCTCCTGCCCTTCAGCGCCTTCCCATGCAAGCAGGGATTGATTATGCATGACGGGGGGATCTCATTAACAGAAATAATTGAGTTATACTCATTGTAGGGAAGTTAAGCATTGTTACATGCCTAATTCTCCATCCTTGACTTGTTCAGCTCTGCTTACCTTGCTCAATAAGGTTAAGTACTAGCCAAATCCTCCTCAGACTGAAGGTTTCACCATAGGAGTCTAATGGACCAGAAGTACAAGTAAAACACACATAGCCTTTGGGATGGGTTAAAAAGAGGATTCAACACCTCTGAAAGAGCATACTCAGACACAGGTTTGATGAAGTCTCCGTACTTGTACTTCCTGGCCCTTCAAACAAGCAGCTCGCTGCTTCAGTCACATTTTATTCTCCTGAAATTTCTTTCTTCAATATTTCTTCTAGTGCTTTGGTTTTCTCAGTATCTGTAAAGCCTGATCTTATTTTCCTTAAGTCTTTTTTTTTGTCTTCAACAGGGCGCCTGGTATTTCCAGTTGCTTCTCTGAACAATTACAGCACACCGTTACTTTGCCATTAGACCTCACTTTGAGGCTAGCATCTCTCAACTTAATTTGCCCTTCTCTGTTTCGCCCTGAAGTATCTCTTTTCCCCAACAAGGGTATCTAACCTTTCATGCCTGAAGTCCTCATGGAGTAACCCCTGCTTGGATTTGGCTACTCCTTCTCTTTGTACTGCAGTAGAGCTGAAGGAAGGCACACGTTTCAGTGAACAGTTAAGCAAGCTTGACTGCTTATTGTATTGACACACACTACACTGGTCTTGGCAATTCCCTAGAAAGATGCAGCGTACCAGACAGAGCTTGTAGCTTTCTCCTTTCCCATGTGGCACTGAGGCTATGCCTATATTTAGAGGTAGATCTAACTTTAGAGCTCATTTGTGGTACTCGACTGTAAATATGCTACAGTTAACCTAATTACTAGTGGAGTTAAAAATACATCTAAAAAGTGCATTTTAGGCAACTGTTTAAGAAGCATTTTTTTTACAAAAAGGTTGCATCTCTGCTAAAATGGGTTCAGACATCACTTCTGTGGTATTACACTCACTGGATTAAGGAACAGCAATGCACAATCGGAGTTACATATTGCTTTGTGTGTCATTTAATTTCAGTGACTTATTTTGAATATGGGTTTTGTTTGGCTACTCAAATTATTTAGCAAGCCATCTCAGGTAGCCAATTCATTTTTAAAAGATTGCAATCTGCTTGGGGAAAGTTTATGATGTAAAATGAATAGAGCATAAACAGGAAGAATGCTTGTCTTGCTTGGCCTGTTGACTCTCATCCACACGTACTTTCACTCTCCAACCCCTTTGTGGTATCATGCACTCCCAGAACTGTCTTATATGGACCCAGTTCAAGAAAGCTGTGGTCAACATTACAGACCCACCTATCTTCCCAAACTCTTTAGGTTTTTTCCTCCCTCTGTATCATCTGATCTGGAATAATTCAACTTTTTATCTTTTTTAATTACGCAATAAAATGGTCCTATCTGGAATAAAAGAATGATTTTGGTTTAGGATTGAGGAACATCATACCCAGCAGATGTATGGGTAATTAAAGTCTCCAGGAGCTCAGGAGCTCCTGTATAAATGGTTCAGTAATGTTTCCTTCTTCCTTTTTCTGAGATGGGTAACAGATGCCCTAGCAGTGATCCTTTCATCTTTCATGTCATGACTCCTTACCAAAGCATCTGTCTGCTGGCTTCCTGACAGTCAAACTCTGTTAGCAGCTGTTTTTCACAGGTAGGAAGCTTCACTCAGAAATGCAGAGCCATTATCCACTGACTTCTACATAGGGACTGATTCCCCAGGAAGAGGATGTGGGAAATCAGATCAATGGCACAACAGCATTAATTCTTGGCTTGTGAATAGGTTAGGTACCTCTCAGTCTCTCTCTTTTTTTTTTTCTTTTTTGGGGGGTGGGCATGAGGTGGGGATTAAGACGTGAGCAAAACTGGGTTTTACTTGTGAAAATTCAATCCAGTATATCCTTAAATGCTTGCTGAATCAGAAACACAGGCAAACAGTTTGAAAGAGCCATTATAAAGCTTATAAGCAAAGAGAATATATTCCTAGAGCATCTGTGTTTGCAGTTGCTTTGTAAAAGAGAAACAAATTTGGTAGGGAGTAATCAGTTGTGAGTCTTCAGTCAGTGAAGTATTTACCAGCCAGGTGTTCAGGAATCTT
Source organism: Corvus hawaiiensis (assembly GCF_020740725.1). Lineage (NCBI taxonomy): Eukaryota > Metazoa > Chordata > Aves > Passeriformes > Corvidae > Corvus > Corvus hawaiiensis. The sequence goes on from NC_063215.1 coordinate 74,682,445, forward strand.
ACATCATCCCAGAGTCTTTGTGTTTAAAAATAAAATCCCTTGAGATGAATGCCACCTTCTCTTCTACTTGATTTGTGTTCAGTTCCTCCACATTTCACAACTTCCTCCTTGAGATTGATCTGTCATGACAGAACCCCATCTAGGTCTAAATCCTGACTTTCTGACAGAAAATTCAAGACTCAGATCCAAACCCAGACCCAAACTGGTGTAACACATGTGTATCCTCAGTGCTTCACATCAAAGCAGAAAGATAAGGACTGCCCTGACCTTACCATGACACAATGCAGGACCATCAGTGTCAACGGTCACCGGCCATCCAGGCCTGCTTTTAATCTCTATTGCACTGACATATGTTGGGAACCAGCCCATGCAGTCGGTGAAAACCATGTCCACATGGTTTCGTGAAATATCTTTGATTTTACTACAAGTAGATGACTGACGAGAAAATCCAGCCTGCTATTTTCAGAAGGAAGGAAGCTGCAAAAATGAAAGCACTCATCTCCACAGAAAATCATGAAGTGATGGAGAAGCCAAATCATGTGGGTTTACTGTGCTACTGTTCTGAAAAGAAAAAAAATAGAGAGAGACTGAGAGATACCTAACCTACTTGCAAGCCAAGAATTAATGCTGTTGTGCCATTGATCTGATTTCCCACATCCTCTGTATAGCCCATGAAGTGGAAATGGAGAGGAAGGAGTTACTGATTTTGAGAATTATACCCTGGGATAGAGGAGTATAGTAGAGAATTTAACCCCTGGGAGGAACCAGGAGGGTCAGACCCAGAGGTGAGGGCTTCAGACCCAGGTTCCTTGTACTGTCTCCTCTGGTTGTAAAGATGCAGGATGAATTAGCAAGGGGCCTCCTTTGTGGAGGAAAGGCAGCAAAACACTTTGCAAGGAAAGCTGAAACTGAAGCTGACACCTTCTCCTTGTAATAAAAAGCTATAATTCAAAGCAAGGTTTCCAAGGCACAGATATGTGTGTGCGCTCATGAAGATTCACTGCAGTAAAGAGGAAAATTGGAGCACAAAAAAATTATTTTCCTTGCTTTAATGAGGTTAATGGCCCTTTACTCTCCATGGACTGCTGAAAGATGCCACCATTAACTTTTTATTTGCAATTTGTATGCACCTTGCTGCATTTGTTTTCTTTATAGCAGCAATCTCAGTGCAATATCTAGGATAGAAGGAAAAGCAGCATGGAGAGAGAATTTCTGTGGTGGGAAGTGATGAACTACCTGGCCTAGCTGCCAAGCTACCCCCTGACAAGCCGCAGAAGTCACGTGCCATTGTCAGGCAGCTTGGGCACTTGATGAGTGTCAGTAGTGCACACTTTGGATGGAAATACATGAGGTGAGCCCTCAGTTCCTGCTAGAAATGCCCTTGCAACCAAGGGCTAGGCAGCATATCTTGGCAGTAGTGCAAGGAGCACCCCTTTTGCCTGAGCTGCTTCTCTTAGAGAAGCTGTAGCAGATGATACTGAGAGGAAGGAAAAGAAAATGTAGGGAAAAAAGGAGGCAGCACATCCTGTTCCTGCAAGGAAGGAAAACTATAAAAGGAGCATAAATATACATTTCAGCATGTGCAGAAAACATATGGCTCTGTCTAATATAACCGAGGCTTTGCAGTGAGTGAGAAGACATTAATTACTATCAAGGTACCCTGTGTGTACACAAGTACAGATATATATATATATATATACACACATGTGTGGGATGGCAGGGAGTGTCAAACAAATGTTTGTCTCCTTGGGCACTGTTGGGTTTTCTTTTCTTTGGTGGTAGATCTCAACACAATGACCACTCTTCTGACAGATCCACTTCTGGAAGTCAGTAACAGCTGGGGGATAGTTTAATTGGGGACTGGGGGTCATGCAGCGTGCAGAGGTCCATGTTGCTTTTGAAAGAATGAAAAAGCTCTTCGGAGTGTGGTGTGAGAAGGATACACTCAGCCCAGACTCAGCTGGGGAACTCCAGCCTGCACTAAACTCAGCTGTAGGGGGAATTGTTGTTTGCCTAGATGTCTCTTGTTAATGGGGCTGTTGATGATGGTAATAGCTGGAAAATCAGTTACAGCCATTATAGAAGCAGGGAAACACAGAGACTCTGCTCCGGATGCAGTGCTGGAAGCGGCCCTCGGGTTCGAGACAGCTGGGAAGGAAGGATGAGACCACTAGTGATACTCAGGGGTGGGGTGTGGAAGACCTGAATCCTCATCCCAGATGCACCACAGTTTCCAGAGGGAGCTTGTCTGCCAGCAGCCACAGATTTCCTTTTCTGTGACCCTAGGCAGATCACACTTGCCACCTGCCAAGGATAATCCACTAGGCTCTGGAGGACACCCTGAGATGCTTAATTCAAATGCAGTAACGAAGTTTGGACCCAGCCAATGATTGAATTTTTCCAGGAGCTAAAGGGAAAACCAAAACACAGAGAAGATCCTACCGATCCCAGAATAACATTTTTTTGGGGGGGGATCAAAAAAAGTAAAAAAAATTGTGTTATGCTTGAACAAAATATTTCATGTTGGGTCTCTGGCCGCAAGGAAACAAGAAAACAAAGGGCACCCCATGCTCTCTCTTAAGCTGAGAGCCTGACCTTCTGATAGGCGGCATAGAGCACCGCAGCTCTGGTGGCACCACTGCGCGGATGACCTGGCACAACACACTGAGCACTCAAGAAGAATGTAAGCACGTAAGCTCTGGTCTCGTCCGATCCAGAGGGGTAGGTCTGCGTGCGGAGAGGTTGAGGACTTCTGATAGGTTGAGGACTCACTCTGCATGGCTTATACACAAACATCTGGAAGTATGATAGAGAGGGAAACAGAATGAAATTTTCCTGGGTCTTCAGTCTCTCTGCCAAAAGGCTTGCCAGACATCATCTCCTGATTTTCCTCTGGTGTTTTCTTGAAGTGTCTTGCATATCTCCCTGTTCAATCTTGAGCTACTTATAGCACAGCAACAAGCAGGGAGGAGAGTATAGCTAAGGCTACAGGCCCACTGGCATTTGTCACTAAACCAATGTCCCGTGGCTCTTGCAGGAACAGTGTGGTCATACACACACGCAAAAAAAGGATTTCATGCAATATATCTTGACTCCTTCCTCCCTAAAACAGCCTCATCAATTTTAATGCTAAATGAATAAATAATAACAAGACACTTAAGGTGTTAATGGAGCATTAATTATTCCTGAGGTTTCCGTGGAAGGGCATGTGACATCCACATTAATACTGAATGACTTTCTTTATGACTAACAGAATTACAGAGAATATTAAATGAAGCAAAAAGTGATGGGGCTCTTAGCAGTAATTGTCACAATTGTTCATACAGAACCCAATTTCCGATACTGTATTTACTTAAATTGGCTAGGAAAAGCACAGGAGGCATGTAAAGCACAATGAATCACTCCAGTTCACATCTCTAGCTTGAGAAACTACTTCCTCATTGCCCACAGGAGAATAACAAGCACAGCCATCAGGGTCTGGTTTAAACCTGAGACTATGGCAAAACACATCAGAAAAACAAAGTGCTGACTTCCATTTATGTTTGGAGAGTTGATTTTTCTTTTCTTATCAGAAGTAATATCAAACATGATTTTATGAATAAAAGTGAGGAGGGGAACTTAAGTTCACCTGGCCATTCACACATGGCTGTGAAGTCAGTTTTATAGCCAGGGAGGTCTCTGGGGAAGCTTTGGGTCTTTGCTTACATGTGTGTGGAAAGTGAGGGCTTGAGCATGTAAAAAGCCATGTCATGGCTCTTGAAGCACTTGGAATATATTGGGAATTAAGCGCTTTTGTCTGAGAAAAGTGTCTGGCCCTGAAGACAACTCCAGTGTCCACCAGAGCTGACAGAAAGGGTACACTTGTGTTTACCTTTGAGGCTTGAAAGAGTTTTAATTCCTAGGAAAACACACAGTGCTCAGCCCTGAGTGAGAGGGCTGCAGACGTGGGGCTCCCCTGCGCCATCTCCTTGACAAAGGAGGGCTGGCAGCCCTGGAAGCAGAGGGGTCCCAGGTCAGTAGAACCCAGATTGTAGAAATGCCCCAAGTAGGGTTGCAGCTCTGGGGCTTTGAATTGAATGCAGGTGGGAGGCTGGGGGAGACACAAGCTCTGGCAGCCATGCAGAGCTCCTGGGGTATTTTCCAGGGTGTGCCCTATTGTACAGTCCCTCAGCCCCACACTGGGTTTAATTATCCGAGGCAAAAAATTGACCTGGGAGCATGAAGGCAGAGTAAAGAGGCTTACTGCTACCTGTGAGAAAATATCCCCACTTGTGAACTTTGAATTTACTTGAAACTGAAACTTGAGCCTGGATTTCAGCATCAGGATTGACTTCTGAGTGTTCTGAGTATCCTTTGATGAGCTGCTGTGCAGAGCTCGCTGGCTTTTCTGCATGGCTGATCTCCTAACTCCCATGGCATTACTTCAAGTGCATGACTGACTGCCTCAGAAACTGGCCCCCCTCTGCCCAAAGTGACTTGAGCTAACTTGCCAACACGGTTTGACTTTTGGATTAAACAAGTTCTAGATGTGCCTGAAATGTTCCCACACATAGAAATCCCTTTGTGAAAGGGCATGTGAAAGGTGAGTGAGATGTGAGAGAAGCTTGTATGTCATTCATACTTTCTTCTCTAATTAGAAATGTGAGTCGGTTGTTGTGTGCCTTTATTCGACTTCTTTAGGCTCTTTGGAAGTCCTATTGTATCTGTGTGCCTGTTAATTTCCTCAGCAGACTAATTCAGCTTGCTCTGCTGACATGTAGTTAATTATGTTTCAGTTAACTCGTTTTCCTGGATGATGCTCAGCTGCTGTCTGTAAATTAAATGGCTGCCTGGATAATCAAAAGTTTCTGAAGTTTCTCTCTACCCTGAGCTGGGCTGGCACTCTGCTCGAGATCCTGGTTGCAGCTTGGGGAGAAGGACATGCCTGAGTGAAATGTAAGGAGGAAGAAAGTAAATGGATCCTGAACCTTCTGAAACTTCAAACTCTCTCTGCAAATAAACTAATTAAGTGCCTATGCCTGGGAAGATTTGATCAGAAATTATTACCCTATGGCAGCTGGATGAGCTCTTAGAGGAGCAGAGGCACTAGCAGGAGATGCTCTCTGTTCCTGGTCATGTCCTTTTTTCAGCTGCCCATTTGGGTCAAAGCCAGCCCAAATAAGTGCCTGCATCTCACGGAAATGTCCCCCTTTTCCTTGAGTGAATCTGGTCAAATATTTGAGCTTGTTCAGTGTGTTGGGCCTGCTTTCACATTGGCTATATACAGGGAAAGATTTTAGTGTCACAGCAGCCTCTTCTCCATGAGCCCACAGAGCTGAGCTCTTCCCAAAGGAGACTACAGCAGGAGACATTACCACCTGATTAATTGTGAATTCACATGGAAAGAAAGCTTAGAATTAATCAAACTGCAAGAAATTGTTTATAACTGACCATTTTCATGGAAATATGGGGCCAGACTTTGATTTAGATCCATTTGATTGATAGGTATGGAGTTGTATCCAAGATACAAATTTGCTTTGGATGTTACAACGGGCATGCAATTCCTTTTGGGATGACATGACTGGACTGCAGCCCACTGCTGGGCAGTGACATTTCAGGTGAAATTTCAGAGCCCTCTGACCCTTCTCCAAAAGTATGACAATTCCCCATGGAAAATAATTCTGCTATCATTAAGTGGATTTCATGAATAAATCAGAGGCAATACTGTGAGCCATGCCTGCCAGGAATGTCTGAGGTGAGGTGCCTGGGAGGCAACAGCTTACATGAAGAGCAGCTAATAAAAATAAATTCACTTTTATGCAGAACTTCAGAGTTATTTCACAATATCCCACGCTTCCCTTTATTTGCTTGTCTGGGACACATATAAAGGAAATTTGTTTCAGGAAGCTTGGGTCTTTATTTTTAGTGGGGGAACTCAAGTAGACACCTGGCTTCTCCTAGAACTCACTGGCACCTGGGCATTTAGCTCTGATTCCTTCATATTAATTTTTGGCAACTGATCTATACTTCGGCTTACAGAAAGGCATAGTTACAGACCCTTTTCTTTCTTCTTCCTGCTCTGAAATGCTTACTTTTCCTAGTCAAATCTAGCATGAAAATCAGTTCCATCTAAAGGCAATTGTAAGAGGCCAAGTATCTAGACTGAACTGGAAAAAGTACATTTTCTCTGCTTAAAAAAAATAATTTTTTTCTGTATCTTAAAGCAGGGAGGGAAGAACATCATCAGGACTGGATTTCTTCAGCACCACTTCACTGTTGACCATATCTGAGTGAATGGTGGTTTGGGTTGTCAGAGATGTCTGGCAATCTCCGAGATCTCACATCCTGTCTGATTTGCAGTACGCAATATCCAGTGAAGTCTTGCTGTACTGGTCATGCACAAAAAACAAAGTTATTGACAGAAATAGCTGGTAGAAAGTACATAAAGGCAGTGGATAAAAATTAATTTTTTTGGTTTCTACTCTCCAAAACTACCAAGAGTGCTTTACAGGTTGCTCAGATATTTTCTAGTGCTTCTTGGAATCTTATGTCTGAAGAACACTTTCCCCATGGACATTACTGGGAGCACAGATCTGGTCTCTATCTACGTCTGTCACATCATAATCTTGTCTTTATCAGAACTAGATCTTCTCCCAACATTATGTCAAGATCCAATCTATAAGCATTGATACTTCAGTAGTGCTGATTCTGGCATTCTAGTCAGTCTGCTGAGTTCACCACCACGCATGAGGTACTTTCTGGTTTTGCTATACTTTTGCCTGAAGACCTCATAGTGTTTTAAAGCTTCTTTGTTTTGTCTCTGGATTTTGTACACCACTTCTGTCTCCTTTAAGTGAGCTTTTGCCATTGCTTTCAGCATTCTAGCTCAGGGCTCCTCCACTGATCCCCAGAAAGCTCCTCAGAACAGGCAGCACTTATCCTTGGAGCATGGTTGCAAGGGAAGGTATTTTACTACTCTTACTACTAGCAGGAGTAATGAGCAGATCCGGATGAAATAACTGCCATCGTTGAAATCTCTGTCAAATATTCCACTGGTTTCAGTGGGGATGAGTCAATTTTACTTTCAAGACTTCAACATGTCATCAACATAACAGTTCCAAACACAGATTTTTGGGGAAAAAAAATAGTGTAGTGAGGACAAGAGATATAAATAAAAAGAAAGTACAAGATAAACTATGCATAAAGCACAATGTACTTAACAATGAAACATAGCAAGATGGATTTTTCAGTAAATGAATGCGTTAGCTCATGCTTGACAGCATCTGTGCAAGCAAAGTCCTGCTGTATGCAAATTGGATGCCTAACAACTTGTGTGGCTAGGCAAATAAGCCATATGTATGCTTACAATGTGAATTTGTAATTAATTCATGCTCCTGGGTAAAACTGAGTCCTTCATGAAATCCAGCACCTGTATAAGTCTCCTCTCCATTCTGAAAAATCTTAACAGTAGAATCAGAAGTCTGAAATTATAAATGTAATTAATATTAAATGAAATCTAGCATACAATTTTATTCAAGAAATTAGCTAACAATTAGCACTCATTGACTGGCATTTGAAGACTGGAGGGGGGCAAATGTAGCTGTAATCATATGTAAAAGGGATGAAGAGTGTGGAGAAATCTGGAGAATGGCAGCTCTTACATCTGTGCCAGGCAGATTAGCCCAGACTGTGGTATAAGATAATGTTAGTGCACATCTGGACGAAACCAGGCAAGTGATAAAGGCTTCTGAGTGGAAAGTTCTGCCCAACAAGCCGCTCGGGGCATTTTGGTGAGATCAGTTCATATGTGATGCCAGTGATATTGTGTCTTTGGTTTTCCTACGGTCTTCTCAGAAAGATTTTTTGGAAACTAGTAACCAGGGGACAAGAGCTAGGGTCTTCATAACCCAAATGGTTGGCTAATGATAGAAAATGACAAATGGAAGTAAATGGTCATTTTCTTCAGTGGACAAAAGTCATCAGTGGAGCTGTGCAGGTCTTTTACCTGTGCTAGTAATCTGTGCCAAGTCTGGGTTCTTTGATGTGTTCATAAATGATCTGGAGAGGGAAGGGAGCCTTGAGTTATCATTTGTTGGCAGTACCAAGTTGTTCAGGGTATTGAAATGAAGGCAGACAGTTAGGAATTGCAAGAGGATCTAATGAAAGTGACTGGGAATAAGAAAGCAAATAAATTCTTGCAGATAAATTATCTAGATTGTGAATCAAACTGCTTATGTCACTGTGTGAGGTGGTGCATATGGAGAGGAGGACAACCCCCTATTTGTGTGTATGATGGTAGGCTCTGAGCAGAGAGGTCCTTGGAAAGAGCACCTCCATCCACAGAGACAATCAAAGGCCAGTTAAATACTGAGACTTACTGGGAAATTAAGAGAGCATGAAACAGGAACCCAAATGCTGCTGCCAGAGATGGGGGTCCCAGCTCACCTCTGCGCAGCTCTGGGTTCCTCTCTGCAAACAGCACAACCGAAGGTATTCTTACAAGGAATTACTGGGTTGGTTACAACTGCTAAGCCTCAAAAAGGTAGCATTTAAGAGGGTGTAAGAAAGATTTAGAAAGCTGTGAGTGTCATGGGCGTGATGGCTAGGAATCAACAGCTCGCTGCAAGCCCTAGGGCCATTCAACCACTGTTGAGTGGAGCCAGCATGACAAAGGCAAGAGTGATCACTTCTCTTTGTCTTCTCCTAACTCACATGCAAATATATTGGCTGTCGAGACTCAGTTGCTCAAGAGGACTCTTGACAGTGTTGCCTATCTGGGTTAAAATACAGCTGTACCGTCTAGCTTTGGGCTTGCCTGTGGCAGCAGGGCAGAGTTCCAGGGCTGCCCCAGTTCCATGCTGCCTGCAGAGTGAAAACAGGAGTGCTTTTTATTAACAGCCTGCTGAAATGTCTGCCCAGTGGCAAATAAAGGACCAGACTCAAAAGTGAGCTGCTCAGACACCATTAGTTCCTGTCATAGTGGTGCCAAGAGAAAAAAACGGGAAGAGGGAATGTGTTTTTCCCCGCCAATTTAGCAATCTCCAACAACCATTAAAATGTTTTAATCATGTAATTATTGCAATCTTTTTACCACAGAGAAGGTTTAAGTATGGTTTGCAAGGCAAAGCTTTATTTTTTCCCTTAACAAGTATGAATCTCACAGTAACTCCAAGTCTTCTTAGTGTGGAGTGCTAAACAGGTGATGTTACTGTAGTGATTTTACTCTTAAGCAAGAGGTATGACGTATACTTTGAGTTTTCCCATTTTCGAGATAAGAGAGCCATATAGATTTTGGCACCTTCCTGTTTAAGATAGTTAAGCAAAAGTGAGGGAGGTACATCCCAGGTGTCTGATCTACAGGTTCATTTATTGTGGTGGCTGCTGAGCTTGCACATGGTCCTGGAATGACAACCTTCCTGTTTAGAGCAGGAACACTATCTGGAGGGCTACACCTTCAGGACCCTCATGCCCACGTGCATCATCCGTGATGAGCAGAAGCTGAATTCTGCAAGGGGCAGAGGATCAGCTGAGCTGTGCACAAGCCTGGCTCATGCGGCCGAGGGTGGATGGCAGCCTGGGCTCGCAATGTAGCAGCTGAACTGCCAGCAGCAACCTCCCACCAAGGCAGCCGGCAACATTTCAGTGCTCATCGCTGTGAGCATCCGCTCCCTGCTGACTTTGGAGGCGGGGGGACGCAGCTCTGTGCCTCTCTCCTGACTGCTATAGCCCTGCTGACTGCTCTCCTGCAGAGGATGCTCATGCCAGTGCTGCCACTCTCCTAGGGTGCTCGACAGATTCGCTTTTTGTTCTCTTTTTTTCCCCCCCACGCATAAATCTTGTCGGCTTCAACCTAATTGCATCTTTTTCCGACAGACTGTCTCAGGAGCAATGCAAATGAGCTTTGAAATGTGGAGATCTGGTTTATATTTGTCAGTTAATTGCCTGAGTGGCACAGACATCTAGAGCTGGCACCTGCCTCCTTGTGTTAAGATCCATCTTTGATTTCAGATGCGATGCTGCATGTAGAAGCTGAGCTTCTGATAGAGGAGGATGTGCTCTTTGGACAGTATCTTGCTCCAGGTGAGAGTGATCTGAACTGCTTGGACTGGGTCTGTTTTATGCTGCAAACACTGATCACAGAGGCTGTGCCCAGTGCAATGCAGCATGGATCTGTTCACCTCTAGATGAGCTGACCCCGTCTTTACCCAGTGAAGCCCCAGCCCCCCTGCCCATCTGTCTGTCCCTGCTGTGTGACCATATGCATCCGTAGTGCACGTCCATGGACTCGTTTCTCCCTGAGATTTGACTCTGGGGTGCTTATGGGCATGAACAGGGCAGGGAAAGACAGCACCTTCCTGAGTTTATTGTCTGACTGCACACAGATGCTGGAAAAAATAGGACATTTTGTTCTTTTTTGACATCTTTATTTTAAAAAAATCCCTCACACTTAAACATTAGGTCTTGAAATTCAGCCTATATTTCTTTTGCACTTCATTTCATCCCCTTGTCCAAATTTCTTCATTCAAATCCATGTCAGCTTTACCCAAACTCCCAGCAGCACACAGATGAAGTTAGTCAAGTACAGAGCTAGCTCTCATACCAAATGTCTGATATCAACCCTGTTTTCTTTCCCACACACTTCTGTCTTTTTTTTTTTTTTTTTTTTTTTTGCACCCTCTCTCTCCAAGATGGCAATCAGCTAAACAACAACACATTTTCTGAGAAACCCAGCCTATTGGGCTGTGTAAGAGCTGACTTCCCTTCAGATAAGCTTTACTGCTCCTGCTGCCTCTCTGCCAGGGACTCCTGCAGCAACGCGCCAAATTAACAGAGTACCCTGCAAAATGCCCCACTACAAGCAACACATACTTGAAACTACACCACGGCCCTAGTCCTAGCTCTGATGTTTGCTGGCTCATCCCAATGCAGAACACAACAGAGACACATTGGAAAGGTTTGATGTCTCCCACTGACACAAATGTCATGGTATCTCCATGCTGCATGGCAGATGCATTAGAAATTCATAGACCGATTTATCTGTGCTACAGAAGGAATTTGGGGTGGATGACTTCAAGGCTTGAAGCATCTGCCAGCACAGGTCTGCACAGCATAAGCTTCACTCGCACTCTGGGTAAATTATCCAAACATTGAAGAAACTGTGAAGATGTACTGGTTCAAAGCAGCTCTGAGGCTTTGTCCCAGGTGGTTCATCATCTTTTTCATGGAAGCAACAGACATGGGTTGTTAGGACCGAGCAGAAAGATCAGGCAGTCAAATGCATGTACATGTGTGGGATCAAGAACTTAAATCTCCATGAAACCTGGAGGAGGGATAAAACTGGCATCTTGCATCCGTTGCTAGGGAGCTTAAGGCAGGAACCATAGCAGTTTGTGTAAGGAGAAAGCACTAGAAGTGAAGTGCTTTCACAAAGGATTTGCTTTCCTTTAACCTCTATAAAAGACTGTGAAAAGCAAAGACAAGTCTTATTTGGAGAAATTAAACCACAAATGCACATAGAGGAGGGGAAAGTGTATTCAGGGGAATATCACCACACTTGCCCCCTTCTCATATTCCTAGTTGGCCACCTGAGTTCCTATTCTTGTTTTGCAGGTGGGGAAACGTAGCCAGACAGTGTTAAGGCTGGAAACCACCCTACAGCTGGATATGAAGCTGTGTGGGTCAGCCAGTTGTTGGGAATGGTTTGCACTCACATGGAAGAAACAGAGCATTACGAACTCCTGTGCTGCAGGCTGGTATCTGCTCTTCTCCCAGGAGCAGTACACTGATCTTTGCTCTTGACGGGCACCTCTGTCTACCCCTATTGAGACAAACTTATCCCAGCTGTATCTGCACCAGAAAGAGCTGAATAACACTAGGGACGAATGTAGGTCTTGCAGATTTTCACACTGTTGCCCTTGGCAGCACTGCAGTATGCAAACACGGCTGAGATTCAGTATTGGCAGTTCTTCACACTTTATTTCTTGCAGAGGATAAATGCATGTTGTGAGGGGTCTTTATTTTGCCTATATTCAAGCTCATCTTTTCGTGTAGCATGTAATTAACAAAATGCTCCAATTAATCAGAAAGAGGAATTTTTAAAATCAGCCTTCTGATTCTGCACTTCCACTGCTTTCTAACAAACCAACACATGCTGCCCCAGGGTATTTACCATAGAATAACAACCAGATGGGTTATTTTGCTTCAAGCTGTTAACCTGAGCTGATTACTAAAGCCCTGGAAAAGGCTTATATACTTTAGCCCTTTATTGATGTCAGAAAGTCCTACAGAATATATTTCTCATATTCCCCCGATCACTTTTCCAGAAGTACAAGGTTGATCAGCATCTCTTGATAAGGAAACAATTTATAAACATTTATTCATACATATTTAAAGTGTTTGCTAATCTGTGTTTTCTATTTTCAGTGCCTAAATAGAGACTTTTGGGGACTCATTTCCATTGAGGCTGATCATTTGCAGTGCTCAGTATTGAGTTGTGGCATCCCACTTTGCATCCTGTTTCTGTCCATGCTAAGAACCTAATTTGAGGCTGGAGATTATGCCCTGGGAATAGACATTGAAACTTCAGCATTGTAAAGCTGGAGATGGTGACATCTAAGGTTCTTTTTGGATCAGTTCCCAGGAAACTACCCACATAAATTTGTGTTGGTCAGCCTTGTAACATGGAACAACTACTTCCTTTGCATTTCCTGCTACATTGCTGTCTGTTGTGTGAGTTACCCCAAGCACATTAAGAAAAAAATCGGAGTCTGCCTTTCACTCTAATAATCCTCACGTCAGTTTTATTTGTTGCAACAGAGGAGTGGCTATAATAAACATAAAACAAAGAAATGAGGAAATCGTCATTACAGAGTGCTTTTACTAGTATCTTGTACTAATAAACACAGTTGTCTCTTTGGAAAGATGCCTCCAATCTGTTGATTTATTTTATATTAGCAGTGCTGTGAATGCTGGCTTCTCTGCTTTTATAAGACGAGCAGTGGAAAAAGGGTTGCCTCACAGGAGAGTTATGGAAAATTAGCTTGGCCTTTTCTGTAAATACTGTTTTATGCCCATCAGCTGGAAGATTATTTCTGAGCAATTGAGAGGGTTCATTGTCCCAGCCTTTCTGTTTGCTTCTGTCACGCCAAATTCTGTTCCTGCTTGAATCGGTTGCATTGCTCTTGCTGACTTCAGTAACACAAGAGCTTGGCCAAAAGACTTCAGTTGAGGAGTTGTGATGCGTCACTGACAACCTCATGGTCACTGTGGACAAAATGTGTCCATAAATGCAGGCTTCCTGCTGCAGTCAACCAGGCAAGCTCCAAGGAAGGTCCACAGCCTGCTCCTGTCCTGGTGGGAGGGGAAAACCCGGCCAGCTGCAGTTGTATTCTCCATACGGTAACACTCAAACCCAAGGGTTTGCTCACCCGCACATGGAAAACCTGAATGTTTTCAATTTTACTGATTGTTTTTTAAATCTAATCAGATTTCACTCCTGAAATGAGATAATGAGGCATCTCTGGAAATCACTGGGTGTGAGGAACAGGGCAGGGCTGCTTGCTGAGTGCTGCTGTGCACCACTGAGTGCCTGTCCCCTTCATCAGGCAGCTCCAAGACCCCCTTCCTCTTAGATGGTGGAGACCTCACTTCAGTTACAACACTGTTCAAAGCTTTCTCTTCCTCACAGCTCTTGGCCATCTCCCATGGCCTGCTTTCGAGGTATTTTTATACCTCATTTAGAGCATGTTTGTGCTGGTGCTGTGGGATGTAAGCAGCAGCATCCCAGGAAAGGCAACTGCCCAGTGAGGACAGAGACTGCTCGAGATGATTCTCTCAAGCTGCGGTAGCTCATACCAAGAAGGACCATGCACTTTTGCTGTCTCATACAGCAATGAGGAAAAATGCTGGTTTTCCATAAGAACTATCCCTAGATGTTAGGTCATCACTTTATCATGTTTATCACAGTTCACACCTGCAGAGAAAAACAAAGATACAGTGTCTCTTGAACTTCAGACAGCAGTTGGTAAGGAAAAGATCCAACAAATATGGTCACATGACGAAATAAAAGGACAAGTGTTTGTTTGGGAGATGCATGCTTCCCTGGCTGAGGATTGTCTTGATTTGCACTGCTGTGTGGCTTGAGCACAGAGGGCATGAGGAGTCGGGGCTTGTCCTGCAGCTTCAGCAGAGTTTATGCAGGCTTCTGTTTGGTGATGCCTCTAGTTGGGCTGCTCCGAGGATGCCATCACAGCTTCTCTCAGAGACTCTCAGTGAGCTCTGAGACCCTGTTAGTAAGAACTAAAACTGTCTTGGTGAGCCCTGAGACTGTGCTACAGAGCGTTCACACTGTGGGGGGGGAAGCCCAGCTGGATGCGGGGTGCCCTGTCTCTTCTATTCACCCATTAAGTCTCCCTCACAAAGCAAGAATAAGAAGCATTATTTCCAGTCTCTATAAATTCTTCTGGTACTTGGACCTGACAAATGTTATTTTTACCTGGAACTGGAGATTAACTTAGGAGATTGACCAGGTCTGTTTAGGCCATTACCCACTGTGTGCTACATACACGGAGCAGCAGACCAGGGATGGGACTCACGGTTATAGCCCCCCTAAAACCTTCTTTCATTATCCTAAATTTTTGTTCAAAAAACCTAAAAACATGTAGGGAGCACAGATCTCCCTGCACAATATACCTAATCTCAGGTTTTTCCATCTGAAGCTTGTGTAAGGATTCCTCTGGTGCCACCAACACTGCAGACCCACTCTTGCATCCCAGTCCTCAGCCACGAGGTTCTGCAGTCCCTAATGCCCAGAGGCAGATAACAAATCAGAACCTTTCTACACTTTGATCATATTCTAATATTTATATCATTTATTTGTTCTACCATGACAAATTTGCAGGAAGTTTACAAGGCCAGCCTTAAGCATTTGCAACACTTTTTCCAAATTTATTTTACAAGTGTGAATGCAGCACTTAGGCCCAGAGAGGGACTGAAAATCTGAGGATCCAATGGAGCATCCATACCACAGCAGTGCCAGATTGCAAAGATGCCTCTTGTTGCGTGTACAATGCAAAGACCTTGGGAAGGACAACGTCAGCCTGGATGATCACATGGTTTATGTTTTGGGTAGCTACAGTACAGCAGGTAGAAAAGGGCAGCAAGGAGGGAAAGTAACACAGTTTTCATGTGGTCACTGGCAACACCAGAGATGGACCTACATGTCCTGCTGTCCTTGTAGTATCACTGCCCAGGAGAACTCAGGACCCCAGATTTGTCATGATATCTGCTTCCCCATCAAAGCTCCCCACTGTTCTGCCCAGGCTTCCTGGGGAAAAAAGTTGCAATTAGAGAGCTCCCTTGCCCTGCTCCAAGGGGCATTCAGTAGCAGCAGCTGCACCCCTTCCCCAGATGGGTGCCGCAGCAATATGGGGGTATTGGGTAGAGGAGCTTTGGGAACCAGATGTCCTCACTTTGCAGGAGCAAGGGAGACAGTGTGAAGTTCAGGTGCCAGTATACAACCCGTTGGCTGTTCTGGAGCGGATTCCATTGAACCCTGGCCTGTGCTGCCATTCTCCCCAGGCTGTGATGTTAGTTGTTTGCTGACTCCTGGTTTTGTAACACAAAAACTGCTCTACTTTAAGCCTTGCTTCTGCTAACCTCACAATTAATTTCAGCAGAGTTAACCCTGGTTTTAACTTTATTGCAGCCTGAAAGACTTCTGAGATAGGAAACACAGGGCAGTGGGTGGGGTTGTTTAAAGGCATGTTAAATACAATTTTTCATACCTGGGCAATCCCAGAAAGACATACAGCAGGTGATAACCTTGGGTGCCAAACATTCTGCTCCACTGATGAAAGCTCCCAGTACATCTGGGTGCCACACACACTCCTCTCCTCCCCGACAACTGATCTACAGAGAAAGAAGGGAAAGAATGAGCACAGTCGTATCCTCAGCCATTTATTTAAGCTGTGGTTATTGACTATAGTGACCTTGTATTTCTGCACATTACACAGCAGGTGATGTTTCTGTTTTGGATAGCATGTATCACTGAGGGAAGGGATAGAATATTTTGTAGAGCTCCAGCACAAGAGAAAGAAAGCACTGTGTAAGGATTCAATACCATTATTTAATAAGGAATTTAACGTAGCGTATTTAAGCTCATACACTTATACAGCTCTTTTTTCTGTCAGTTACAAGCAGGAGTGTAAAGTACATCTCCCTTGGGATGGTTGTCTGTGCATCACTAATGATTACTGCTGTAAGAAGTGACCTCGTTAAATGTTCAAGTTAGAGAAAGATTTTACAAAGCTGGGCTATGAGGTATGAGGAGTTATTTCAAATAAACAACCCAAGCACATCTGTTTCGCTCTAAATGTTATCTTAAACTTTAGTGTTGGGTTTTCTGGCAGAGAAATCAAACTTCAGGCAGACTTTGAACACCCAGATATTATTTTCTTTTTTGTTTGCTGAGCATGACCTTTTCCTATGGCGGCCTCAAAGAGCTGGAGGGGCTGGATTTTCCTCCATTATACCGAAGTAACTCTTTTGATTGCCGCAAGGTGAATGCTGACTTCTCTGTTACCTCACCTGCTTGCACGGAGGTAGTGATCTGCCCAAGTGGTCTGTCAGCCACTTCCAGTAACATGGTCTTGAACACAGTGTTCCTGGTCCTGCAATTCACCATCATGCAAACAGCTGGAACAAATTGAAACCAAGCAGGAGACAGTATTGTTACCATATGTATTCCTTATCTTGATTTATGCTCATTGAGTAAGTTTTTTAAGAGTTTTTAAGAACTCAAATGCTATCAAGGATTCTGGAAACTTCCAGAAAAAACAAAGACTACAGGTAGGAAGTTATATTTTAGAACAACATGTTTCAAATGCTGTTTGTTTTCCCCACAGGCATTCAAACATGATATATTTTTTCCTGTATTTTTATCCCCACTCTGAAAGCCAGGACAAAGTGCTACAAGCAAAACTGAAAAGGAATAGAAAGAGTATTCAGGAAAACTTATCTAAAAGCTTTTTTATTTTGCAGACTGCTGCTTTTAGGACTGAGAGATAATGAAGGCTTGTGGGAAAAAAATTGTTTAGTGATATACTGTCTGATGTGCCCCGTGTCCAAAAATTAACATAACTTGAGTGCAAATGCAAATTTAGAGATACTCAGTGGAAATTAGTTGAATACCTTTAAGATCTCTTACATAGGCCTGGATCTATGGGTCTGACCAAGAAAATATCCTTGAAGAAGAAGAGAATCAGATTACATGAAAGACACTTCCAGCTAAGAGGGAGGTAGCACACTACTCCAGAGTACCTATCTAACTGGAAAAATGGGAAAATCTCTGTCCTTCTGCTGAACAAACAACATGACTCTACTGACCTTGAAGACAAGCACCAATTTTGAATTCATAGGATTTCACTTTATTGACCCATTCAACAACTTCAGAGGCATCAAGCCTGACCCACCCTAGTTTTAGGGAGAGCAGGGCTAGCAGAATACCTCCATGAGGTGGTAATTTGGGCACAAGTTTCCTCTGGCTGTGGCTTTCTGTGCCATCAGATGCTTGTTCATGAAGCCTCTTTTAACTCCCACTGCCAGTGCACATCAACAGGGACAATTCCTGGAGCTTGACACAGGGACAGTGATACATACAAAGAGTTGTCTGCAGTGCCTAGGGAAGAGTTTAGACACTTCAAATCCAGTTTCCTTTGAGATAACCCTGAGTTTTGGAGCTGATGGAGCCAGGACCTCAGCTTTCCTCTGCCCTTCACCCCTCATCACCTCTAGGCATTACAGTGCACTGGCTACCAAAGGATTTCACTGAGGGCTACTCACTGCTTTGCCTGCAATGAGCAGGCTATGGTTTAACAAGAGGTGGCTGGAGGCTGTCCTATCCTTCTAAGTTTAGGACTGAAATTACTTGAGATGTTACCGTTCAATTGTTCAGCAAATTCAATTACTGTTGCTGAACAATATGTGCTGGGCTCTTGGGGATCTGCTGCTCATGGGCTGTCTCCTAAACTTCTTCTGACCTGTTGGACCTTGAGCAGATCCCACTGGCACTTGGCCCATGGGGCCAGCATTGACACTTTGCCCACTGGTAGGACTCAATGTTCCCAACGGGGAAGAGGCCTAGTCTTGCTGCAGGTACACACTAAGGATGATGCTGTGCAAGCCTGCAGCATCAAGGATAGATGGGAAGCTCTGTGAGGAGCAGCTGAGGTCACTTGTTCTGTTCAGCCTGGAAGAGACTGAGGGGAGGCCTCATTGCAGTTACAGCTTCCTCGTGAGGGGAAGAGGAGGGGCAGGCACTGATCTTTTCTCTGGGGTGACCAGGGACAGGACCCGAGGGAATGGCCTGAAGCTGTGTCAGGGGAGGTTTAGTTTGGATATTAGGAAAAGGTTCTTCACCCAGAGGGTGTTTGGGCACTGGAACAGGCTCCCCAGGGAAGTGGTCACAGCACCAGCCTGACAGAGTTCAAGAAGGGTTTGGACAGTGCTCTCAGGTACATGGAGTGGTTCTTGGGAACTGTCCTGTGTAGGGCCCAGAGCTGGACTCAATGTTCCTTGAGGGTCCTTTCCAATTCAGCTTGTCCTGTGATTCTATTCTGTGATTCTGTGATTAGGAAAAGCCCCTTTGTGTCCTCAAACAGGATGCTTCAGCCCTGCTTCCAGGTCTTCCCATAGCACTTTTCAGGGAAATACTTTTGGCCCAATGATTAAGGCAGTGGTTTGGATGGGAATGTTCTTACTGCCTGGCTGCAGGAGGTGCTGCTTGCTCAGACCCTCTACACAGGTTCGATGGGCAAACTCACCCCTGTGCCAGACCCTCCAAGTGAAGTCAGCAGCACTTCCAGAGGTTGTCTGCCTGCAGCTCATACAGTAAGGTGATTTACCATCCCATTTTTAGGCTGTTCTGAAGAGGTACATAGATCAAAGCAGGACACCACCCATTCTCATTGTCTTCCTGCAAATCTGATCTCAGTGGCACACTTCCACTGGCTTCAACATAAATATCTTTAGGTCCACTATAAATAGAAATTATGTCAATTTTAGAAACAGTCAGAAATGCTTCCTTCCATCCTCTGCCAACCTTTGTCTCCTATTTTTAAGCTCTTTTTCCATTCCAGTCACTGTTTTATCTTCCCTTTAATGTCTTTGTACAAAAGCCATTAATCTACTGCATGCAAAACAGTCAAATGCTTCTGGAAAATCAAAATATTCTGCTACCCACTAAATTACCCTTATCTGTCATGGCAGTGGTATCTTCAAAGGGTTCCTGGAGAGTAGTTAAGCATGACACGATCCTCCTGTGCCTCAGTCTATGCTGGCTTCCTCTAATCTAGGGGGGTTTGGTCACCCTTCTCTCACTATATCCCTTGAAATGGCTCCCAAGCATTTTCCCCAGAACAAATGTCCAACTCACTGGCCATATTGCTTCCCAGATTGTCCTTAGTCTATTTTATTTTATTTTCTTAAACAAAAGTTGTCTTTGCCAATTCCCAGTTCTCACATAGCATTTTCCCTCCTTGGACCTTTTACAAATATGACTGCTTCCTTCCCCGATTCCTGTGCATACTCCCTCAGACACCATAGGGTCTGCAGTGTGGGATCATAGTGGATTTCTGCCACTTGGTAAGTCCTGGGTGCACTTCTAGACAGAGCTTTCTCTTTTACAGCTGGAAATCTGATCTCAGACCTGAGCAGGCTCTTTTCTCCAACAGAGTTTAAAGTTTGCATTTTCCTGACATCCGTTACCTATTCTGTTAATAATTTTGTGCAACAGCTAAAAAACAGTTTGTTTTTTAAAAAGAGAATATGTCTTAGGAAACTAAAGCCAACTTAAACCAGCTGCCTTGAACAGAGTTTCAATACTTCTACTTGGAACCAGAGGATTGTCTCAGGGACAGGGAGCAGGAATTGTTGTCCCATTCCCAGGTAACAGGCTGCAGCAGGGAGGTGGAGACAATAGGTAATTCTGCATCAGCCAGAGACATTTCTTTAGCTAGATTGTCTTGCTGCAAAAGACCATGCAGGTTCCTAGGTGCCCAAGGTCAGGCTTTAACACAGTCACAGTGTTTAAGTACCGTCTCAGAAAGTCCATTTGGGCATACTGAGGGGAAAAAGGCATCAGCAGAGAGCACTAACTCTGTCTGTGCTCCTTAAAAGTGGGTTTTTTCTAGATTATTAGCTCCAGGCTCCAAATACTGTTCAGTACTGACTAGGTTCAGGTGTGATCTTCTCCTCCCACACACACATATTGCTAACATCTGTTAATATTCTTCTGGTTCAGTTTCTCAGCCCAGGAAGTGCTAACCTTGACACGCATATTTAATTTCAAGTGCAGCAAGACTGTTGATGGTAAAGCACTTACTGAGCCTGCTTGGACGAATACATAAGTTAATAGCTTTCTGTTGGACTCATGTATATGCATGATGTTAATGACAGCTTTTACGTGGATTCCTGCAGGGAAACAGTGCACACTCTATATTAATATCCTGTCTCCATTTGACTCTGCAATTTCACATATTAATTGATTAACAGCAGCCAGGAGGAATGAACAACAAGAACGCCAGGCCAATTTTGTAAGGCCTGGCCAGCACATAAAGGGCTTAATGGATCTCTGTCTGCAATGGACCCAGCCTTGACCTTACTGAAAGTAATGGCAGTACTGTGCTTGTTTCAACTGCAATTAATAGAGATTCAATGGTTATACCTCAGGAGAGGAGATCCAAAGAATGTGAATACCACGATGTCTCTGCTTCATAACTAAAAATACTGATTTCTATGCATAGAATTCCTTGGCCAAAGCTCATTCAGAAGTATGAAACTACCAGCTGATAGTCATAAATGAAAAAAAAAAATCGAGCTAAAAAGCAAGACGGGAGCTTCCTTCTTTCTAAAACTAGCCTGACCTCTTCCCATCCTCTCAGTACACTGCTTTTGAAATCAGAAATCACTTCTTGGCACTTAGACTGATCTGTAAGCAGTTTTAGATCATTTTAGTTTATATACATGTAGTTGTGTACATGTATGCATACTCCACAGAAGTTTCCATGTAGGGTCATTTTTATAGCTGTGAGAAATCTGTCCTCTTCAGTACTCCTTTCTCTAAGCAGATTTGGGAAGTGCAATTTTCCTGGTTAAAATGAGTCATCTGGACTCTGCAGGTATGTGCAGGGATGCCCCAGGCTGGCCTGGACTTGCTGTTTCAGGGAGCAGGAAGACCACAAGGATCACTGGTGTCCTGACACTCCCTCATTGCCCATTTTCCTAACACCACACCCTGTTGGAACTCCCAGATCTTTTCAGTAATCCCTGAGGGTCGTCTTTCATAGAAAGAATCTCCTTCTGGCTTGTGAGGATGAATTATAACCACTTTCTCCACCAAAATGTAAGGACAAAGTCTTCCGTGTCAGTGAATGAGGTGCAGAGCTTCCATGGGCCTGCAGGCCACTCTCCCTGGCATTGGTGAGGGCACCTTCCTCCACCTGAGCAAGTCAGAGCATCTTTCCTCTCCACTGGCAGCTTGAGGGCCATCAACAGCAGGAAAAAGAGTGTCTTCTCCTGCCTTTGTTCAGCGTGCCTTTAGTGACCTTTCACTAGGGAACTAAAATAAAGATGTTGAAAGGTTTTTAACTGAGTCAACCTCTCACTTCCCTGCAGCCAAAACCACTTCACAACTCAGATGCTTCTACCAGCACTGCACAAACAATGATTGTTTTCTGGAAGAAAGGTTATATATATAAGGATTGTGTTATAAATCATCTTTTTCATCACATGTCTAATAAGCATGAACAAATGTCAGGCAGAAAAGTTCTTAGAACTTTAAAGTGGTCTGTAGACTATTAATGGGTTATTCAGGGCTTGGGATTGGGGTTTTCAGTGAGATGCACTCTTTGTTTCATCTCTTCATTCCCAGAAAAAAGTCATATCAGAAGATTTAAAGTATTTTCTTCTGAGGTTGGTGAGTTGCTAGCATAAGCCAACTCTTTCTTAAATGCATAAACCCATCTAAGTGGTCTAGACATTTCTCCATTTTTTTCAATTGGTTAATTTACTTCTTGCTTACAAAATTTGCATTTAGTGTTGGGTAGGTTTCATTTGGCATAGGTCTTCTTACTCATGGTTTTCAGTGAACTGCAACCTGAGGTCAAACACTGGGCTATCAGTGGGCAGGGAGTAAGGTTGTTCTGCTATGCATTTCCTCTTTGACCTGGTTAAATCAGGTTGAAACAGCCTGTCTGTGCTTGCAATGCTTGTTCACTGAGAGAGGATGAGGATTTGACATGCAGTAGCATTCCTGAAGAACCTCATAGTGACTGTCCTGGTGGTAGAGGAAGAGCCTGTGTCTGGCACAAGCTAAGGAGCTGGCTGGAAGACCTATGGTTGCTGAAAAACAAAGACACACACGAAGTAAATCAGGAACACATCTAAGTTCCTCTGCTTCTTCAGTCCTCTTGGCCAATAAATACAATAATAAGGAGCCCTTAGCCCTTTTTCTCCCATTCATTGTGTGTCTTGTCAATATACTCTGCAAATTCTTCTGGGGCAGTGACTGGCCTTGCAAGGAAGCTTTGAACTCCAGAGACATGTTGGTCCCTAGGGCCGGAGGCACAGTGCTCACCTTCAAGCTACTTCTTTGTTTGATACTGTTTTAATTTTGGTTTGACACTTTAACTTTTTTAAGGAAATGCTATGTTATGTACTGCTAGCCGCTCTGTGGTCCCCTCAGTGACAGGGCAGAAGTGCTCATCACACATACAGCACTGCATGGGACTTCCAGACCAGCCTGTACCCAACTCCAGTGTGGGTCACTCCCTGATTTTACCAAGCCAATCCCTTCATGCTCATCTCCAGCATCTGAAAGGCCCAGCTAAAAGATTTCTTCCACCAATCAGTTTTCCGACACTGGTTCTCTTGAATCGCCTTCTCTGATGAGCCGACACAGCTGTGCTCAAAGTCTCTCTGCTTTTGCAGTGGCTGAGAGCTAAGTAGTTGCAAGCCAGTCCACAAGCCTTGGCTGAGGTATCACCTTGGTAGCTGCCCAGTGACCTTCAGGCTTTTTAGGTTACACATGGAATATACATGTGCAATGTCCCTGGCACCAAGGCAGGGGACGTGAACACTGCCTGCACTGGGGTTTTACAGGGACGGGAAGGGCTGTGCCTAGGTCCCATCAGGGTTGGCTCATTTCACACCATCTCTGAATCCTCCAGTTTGTTTAAGCAGAGCAAAGGAGGAAGTGGAGGCTCTTTTTGCCAAAGTAACCAAAGACAGAGGGAAACAAGGAAAGGAAACCCAAAACGCTGATTAAAAAGCCTGTTTCCAGGCTCTGCTGTAAGGTGATATCAAGTGACAGGGAACACACACACACATCTCACCACTTCCTCTATCTTGGAAGATGACAGGAAGGATGAGGCCATTTTGCTTTGAGGATGAGCTTTAAGTTAAGCCCTTAAAATGAAACAAAGACAATTTGTAGACCCCTGATAAAAACCCTGCGTGTGGCATAGAAAGTTTCCACTGCTGTTCAATGGCTTTGTTATAATCTTATCGCCTGCTGCTGACTTATACAAACAGCTGCCTCCTACCTACTTATCTCTGTAGAGGAGTGGGGAAAATCACAGCATATAACAAAGAGCTGTGGACCACACATGCACACATTCAGAAAGTCCCATGCACACAGGACTCTGAATTTTGAAGAGCAGAAAGTCTTCCATTACGAAATGCAGTATTTACCTTCATCTTGTTCCTGTTCCTGCTGCTATCAGTTATACTGCAAATGGTGTTTACTCTCCACCAAGATTTGACCCAAGCAAAAGAATAACTCTTACAGCTTCTCATGTCACAGTTCTCACTCTTACAGCTCCTTGGGAGCAAGTTTCTCCATAGTAAGTTCTTCCCAGTGGAAGCATGTTTGAAATGGTGCTCCCTGTCCTTCTGATGAAGTGGAGCTCACCTGAATGTCAAAGACACAGCTCTGGCTCCTTCATGCGTAGAAGGAAATTAAATAATTGCCTCCATCTGGAAAACTTCAAGTCTGGAAAATGGTGAATTAGGGTAGCAGCTTCTAGCCATGCTGCTGTGCTGAAACATGGATGCTTTGGCATGAAAGCTCCCTCCAGTGAGTCATCTGCTTTGGCCTTGCTTGAAGTACATGGTGATCTCTTACTTGCAAAACTTGTCCAAGGATAAGGTGTGTACAGGGTGCATGAAAGGCAGGAAGCCTATTTTGTATCACTGATGTACAGGTTGCCCAGGGAGATAGCAAAGTCTCCATACTTGGAAATATTCAAAAGCATTTTAGACATGGTCCTGGGCAACCTGTTGTAGAACATTAAGAATTCACGTTCCCTGTCCTCTTTGAGGAACAACACTGTCTTTCTGCCATATATTATCTAACAAGCCCAGTCCTGGTTTTCTGCCTTCTCTGACTTCTCTCCCGTTCTTACTCCTGTGGTCCCTCTGGCATGGAAGGACTTGAATCCACTGCTCTGACAAACAGAGTAAAATAGTTCTCATATTTGAGACCTCATATTTTAAAGCCACAAATCAGTTTCCAAACTCAGCTGTAAGTCTATAAGCCCAGTGTGATTTCCCTTAGACCCTCAGGACTTACATGCACTAGGCAGAGGTCAGAGAGGGAGCCCATAGGACTCTCTCGTGGAAAGGAAGATTTTCAAGAATGCAGATATGGTCCAGCAAGGTCCAGAGCATCCCAAGATGCTGCTCTTGATGCTGAGTGTCCAGTCTCCCAGCAGCCTACACAAGGTGCATCCATCTCCATGGAAGCAGAAGTTAGCCCAGAGCATTGGTTTTGCTGGGACAGCTGTACATAGCTCAGAGATTTTCAGCTCATTATTCCCCTTAACTTCCAAATTGAATTTTGCCCAGGCCAAATAAAAATCACTGCTCAGAATCTGGCAGTCAAAGTATTCTTTCCTGAGAAAGGCACTTCACTGTCCTCCCTTTTTTTTAGCCCTTTCCTCTGAATCATCACAAGAAGTTGGCAATAAGGAGAACACTGGACCCTTTTGGTCCTTTTTCACACAGGTCAGTTGTTTGCACAAGCACAATTTGCTTTATGAGAGACGCAGACGTCACAAAGTGCTGGTTAAGCTTCAGTATTTATTGTGTATCTCTGGTGTTTAAACTGACAGAAATTCCATGCTTTTATTTTGTTTTTGCTAATTTGGGATCTGCTCCAGGGTCAATTTAATCCAAAAGCAAGAGTCTTCCTAAACACAGTGAAAACATTGGACCGAATAGCCGTAGCAGTTTCTTAGTAAGCAATATGTTTATTTGAAATACAAACTGTAAAGTATAACAAGGCTTCTACTAATTTGTACTGTGAATGGGTGAAAAACAAAGCTCAGTGGAGTCAGAAGCTCATTTGGTCGTCTGGAGGCACAGATGCCAATTCTTGAGTTATTTTCTGAAAGAGCTGTGGTGTTTCTACTGTTCTCCTGGGAAATTGGCTGTACAGCTCCATGAGGGCTTGAAGATCTCAGCTTTCTCACTCCTGTGCATTGGGAAGGGAAAGGTTGTAAATATGGAACCTGAAGGTTCAAATAGAAGAGGGCATATAAACTGGACCTGAAATCTTGTTATCTTAAAATCTCCTGATTATCAGCCCTGACCCACTTGCAATAAGCAACACTGCAAAGGCTGATTTAAAATCTGAACTCAGACTAATCCATTGAAGATATTTGCTCTCTTAGGAGATGCAGCAGGAGAGCCAGACCCCCCTCAGCCAGAAAAGCAATAATGAACCTGACAAGGAAGCCCTTTCTGGCTTCATTTCTGCATTCAGATTTAAGGGAGGAATACAGATGTTTTTTGAACCATCTGAAAATGAAGATGCTCTTTGAAATCTTTTGCTAGTATTGCGTTAAGGTGTTTTTGAGAAACTTCCATGCCTATAAAATGAGGTGGATTAAAAAAAAAAAAAAGCAGAAGTTTTCAAACAGATCACCACAATTTAATAGGTTTAAGAGTAAGAGATTTGAAACCTCTCTGAAAATCTGCAAAATATGCTGGAATGGATCTTCCTGGCAGGTGTTTTAGCCATGCTGGACAATTCTGTGAAATAAAGATAACTCCTGGCTGTACAAGAGGCAGTTTTCAAAAATAATTATTTTTCACTAACTGTTAGTAGGACTATTTCATAAAGCCAGCCTTGCTCTACTTAAAGGCTCTCAGGTCAACACCTTTTTTTCTTGACCAAACCCAGCATTTTCCTGACCACCACCTTTCTAGTGAAGCTCTACAAAAGGGTTGTGATGAAACGCAAATCCTTCTGAAGCCTGCCTGGTTTTGGATTTCCTTACGAGCCTGAAACTCGACCCATGTTCGTCCAAAAGTTCAGTAAGGGTTCATGAACTTTTCTAGCCCAACTGGATTGATTTATGATTTTGTGTCACAGCTACACGAATCACGTGGCTGCGGCATAAGGCACAGCTCAGCAAGCCTGAGCGCCAAGCCAAGCAAATCAGAACCGTGGCCTCTCCCCTTCCACCCTCTCCTTTTCCCAAAAAGGGTGGATGCTGACTGTACATCCCCAGTGGCTTTCTGGGCCATCATCAAGTAAAAGAACCAGTCTTTAGAAAGCTTTAAGGCATCTAGTTGTGCTGACCCATCAGGAAAACAGTCCAATCTCACAGGGACTCAGCCAAAATTTAAAAAAAGAACAAAGCAAGAAAACAGATGCTCAGAATTAAGTATCTTAATTTTTATTTTGTTGACCAAATAGCTGGGCTGATGTCCACACGCGGCTGAGTGTACAACAGCTCCTGGTTTTAATCAGAGCCATTTTTTAGATGACCAAGTACAAAGAGGAAGAAACCTCATACTGGTGCTCCTTGGAAAAATCTGTCCTTCCGCTGCAGGCAGTGCTGCTGGCTGCCTTCCCATGGAGGAGACTTCCTCAGGCTTTAGGCAACCCTTGGTGGCACATGGGGACACACAGTGACAGATGAGGAACTTAGGAAAGTATAAAGGCAATTCGGTACCTTCCCCACCTGCCACCTTCCTGCCTCCCAGCCTGGGTATCAAAGGATCTGTTCCAGCCAAGACATGCCGAAGACTGTGTCTGCATGGTCCCAGCTGACATGGAGTGGTTCTCCAGCCCTCATGATGCTCTGCAACTTGCTCAGTGTCTCAGGAGTACCTGATATGTGTCTGATGGCACTGTAGTGACTGAATGCTGTCACTCCCCTGCTCTGTCCTTTTGCACATGGATTTGGATTTTCTGATCTGGAAGTTGGGCACGGAAACCTTGTTCCACTCCAGCTGCTTAGGATTGAGTGTTGTGCTGTTAGGATGTGGTGACAGTCCTGTCAGGCAGTGCAGAGCTGCAGGAGGCAGTGGCACAAGGCCACAGCCCCAGCTGCACTCCGGCTCAGCCACTCTGCCACTGATTGCACAGCTTTGAATCTAGAAGCAGCACCAGGTGATCCCTGCAGTAATGTAAACACAAACAGGTCTGCATTTCTTTTAGTGGGTAGCCTGTGCCTCTCTCCCAGAGCATCTAACGCTGTCCTTACAGTGGGAGGTCCAGGCCAGATGCAGTTGCAAGTGCCTGGTGGGTGCTGGTCCTGAGTGTCTGCTTTGTCTTTGTCAGGAGCCTGTCAGCCTCACCCACAGGAGCAAAGGCAGGTGCTGGCCAGGGTGTGGTGGGGAGGCTGCACTGTGGTGCTGAGCTGGAGGAGCCAGTTTCCCATGTTGAGAGCTGAGAGCAGAAAGCTTAGTGAAGGCTGGTGCTGCAAAAACAGATGTTTCAAGGATAATGAACGTCACAGCACCCGGTAAAACCAGCAGTAAAAATGCTATCAGCTTCAGAGTCTTGTCAGATTCAGCCTGGGTGTAAAAAACTGAGAAGGAGCACTACTTTCATGCTCCTCCAGAAACGTACCAACTTGCATGTAAAGAATCTGCTGGTCTCGCTGCAGCGCCTAGGCACTCCCAAGAAGAACCACTGAAGACTTCTGCGGCATCTGCAGAGACACTGCTGCCCAGTCACATGTAAGGACAGAGCAGCTCCTTGCTCACTGGTGCCTCTGAGCAGGAGAGGAGCTCCCTGTGTCAGCTCAGCAAGCGAGCAGAGGGCTTCAGCCCCCTAGCTCCTGGGCCAGGACTTTCCCTTCCACAGAGAGCTTTGAATCCCCTCTCCCAAATCAGATTAATGAGTAGAAAGGAATTTTTAAAGTATGTTCCTAGGTCACTTCTGGTTTATCCTCTGGGTTTCCTCTCCTGATGGTACCACAATGCGGCATCTGCCACGTTGCCAAATGTGGAGGAGAGAAGGCTCCAGCATGCACAAACAGAGCGTGGTGTCTTTGGCAGCTGGTAGAGCAACTATCTCAGGTTTCCTTTCATTTTAATGGTTCACATACCTCTCTCCACGTCTGTGTCTGATTTTCAGGGCACGACCTTGATTTTACATCAAACATTCCCTTTGTCTCTCCTCATCCCACTGCTGTCTGTCTAGATTACCAACATTAGAGCTGATCTTTCTATTAAAATGCTCAGGTTTTATTATTTTTCTAACCTAAAGCCCATCTAAAATGCAAAGCCTTGTTCATCCTTTCCTCAAGGGCTCCTGCACTTTGATTCCTCCTCCTGTCCTCTGCTGACAGAAAGCTATGAAGTGAGGTGCATCTTCAGGGACAGAAGCTGGAGGCAGCCATCATCCTCTGTATGCTTACACATAGCATAGATAGCCACTGTGATCCTACTCCTGTTCATAAATCAGCTCATAAACACCCCACATCTGGAGCAGTTCCTGCGTCACTGGCAGCTGTTGCAAAATTAATACTGCTAAAGTAGTCCTACCAGCAGCTCAGGTACACCCCTGTTCCTCAGCACCTGAGTGCTGCTTATGAACAGGACTGAGGAATTGCCCAGTGCTTTTTTATAATTGAACATTTGGCACTTGGTAAAGATGAGGTTCAGATAATTAAGCATAGATAGTAACTGTGGATAATTTTGTTTCTGATGTAGTTTTCAACCTGATCCCCACTTTAGAGGGTTAGGTCTTTTCATACTACACCTAGCACCCCAGCATCCTTCAGGAGCCAGTAGGGATGTGTTCTTTTTCCCCTTTTCAGCTTGGAAAATGACTGGGGATTTCACATAGTAATTTTGGAAAGCAGCGCTGCTTGACAGCTCTGTCTCACCCCTTAAACCAAGGTCACCTTCCCTCTCATTAGTTCTCATTTGGGGCTTTACAAACTAAGCCTATCTCTGCTTCTGTGTAGCTGCTGCCGAGCTCTGTAAGAGCAGGAGGAGTTGTGCCCAGCTGCCCACTGCAACCGCACACCCTTCTCCTGAGCAGTGCCCTGGGCCACTCTTTGCCTCTCCACAGCAGCAGTGTACACGTGTGAGTTGTGAAATGCTCCAGGACCCTCTCAGGGGAAAGGCCCTGGGTGCTATCTCTGTGGGAAACTTCCCCCTGGTTAGTTTACCCAGTGAGTAATCCAGCATGGAGGCTGTAAGTAATGAATAGAAGTCACCTCTCAAGCCTTCCATGTGAGCAACACTCAGAGAAAGTTTGGACTGTCTTTGCATTGTAATGACAGCTGATCCAAAGATCCAAGATTTAGAGAAAAATTGTACTTAGAGTCAAGTATCAGGGCTATTCCCCCAATAGCACTGGGGTCCAAGACAGGGTCCTGAACTCATAGCCTGCAGGGACTCTAAACTTGTTTTTGAGACTTTTTGAAAAAGGTGAGATACACTACAAGGGGTAAAACCTTCCCAGGTGATAGAGAGCATGGCTAAAGAGAAGCCAAGCTTAAAAATCTTGTGAGGGGACGTTTACAAAACAGCAGCCAGCAAAGACAGAAACATTAAAAAGCTAGGAATAGAAATGTCCCTCGATTCCCATTTCCTAACTACACGTGAAGGTGTGCAGGTAGATGCATAGTGGAGCTGACAGCCTGTGACATGACTGCCTGTATGAGCCCTGCTCAAAGAAGGCTCTGCCACCAAAACCCCACCATGAACTCGCTGTGCTCTAACCCACGGGGTGACCTCAGTGAAGTTCAGCCCGGTGCAGGCAAGATGTTCTGGGAAGATTCCCCACCCTGCCCCTCAGGGCTCTCGCCTGCTGTCACAGGCCCTTACTAATTGGATACATCTGACCTACCAGTGTCTTTGAAAGTCCTCCAAGGATCTGTTTCAAGAAACACATTTGGTTTCATACTGAATTTACAGAGTGAAAGTTTTACCAGCTGGAGCAGTCCGAACCAAAGCTGGTCTCTCCACAAAGAACAAATCACATATTGGATACAGATCCCTCCTCGTTTCAGCTTTCCTCTCCACCTACTCCTCTCACTTGCCAGGAGAAGAGACTGGAAATTGTGAAGGTCTAAACCCCACTCTCTGGGGACAGAGTTTATTAAAAGATCAACAAGTATAGATTCTGTTTTCTTGCCCTGAAGTCCTAGCTTTGCATTGAACAGCTTTTCCAGAAATTTCAAGCCAAAAGTAAATCACAATGAAATGCAATGCTCCAAATGTGAATGGCCAGGTGAATGGCAACCAAGGAGAACAAAACAAGCACTAATCCTGTCCGTTCAATACCTTTCTAAAGCTCCCCAAAGTCAGAAGGCTTCTCTCAGGGAAGATCTGCTCCTCCATGGACTCCGAGCACTTCCCAGAGGAGATGAAATAGCACTGAGTCCCAGTTACTGGGATGGACTGGTGAGTGATTTGCATGAGGAAACTTAGTAACAGAGGCAGCAACAAAATCTATGTCTCCTGAAACTGAGGATTATCTCTCCAATCAGGCTGCATCGCCTTTCTGTAGGCAGCATTGCTGTGTGGGCATAGCTATTTTATATTTCAATTAACTTGGACTTAGTAAAAGTGAAAAGAGCAGCATCTTTTGTGCCTTAGACCTCATCTAGGCGAGATTAATGACCCAGACAAGAAAACGCTTTCATTTGTGTGGCTGAGCAACATCCTGAATTATTTATGTTTTGCAAATTATATATTTGAATGATGTATCTAAAAGACAGTGTTGATTATACATACTCAAAAGTCATGAAACATTCAGACAATTGTCATGTAGATAAATAAATTCAACAATTCCCATAAAGATATCCATTAAGAAATGAAAAATGAGTCATTACAACAATATTAGCTCATTTCTAGATGGAGCTGGTGAAACAGCTAATGATAATGCAGAATAGTTTGATTAATATTTTTGTTCTGTACTTGAAAAGAAATAGATGACATGTTGAGATGACATAAGCATGATAAAGTGCTCTCCAGTGCATCACTGAGAAGAATGACAGACAACAGCTGTTAGGGATAAACAATTTTAAATTGCAAAATACGGATATCTTATACCCTGAAGTCCTTAAAGGACTGTCTGGGAGATGTTTAGCTTGTAGGCATTCATTTTTAATAACCCCAGGGGTCCCAGAAAATTTCCAGTGGACTGGAAAAGGTCTAAGTGTATGCTAATGTTTGGAAAAAGACAAGGTGGAAACATCTGACATGAACCCCAGACCAAACAACAGAGAATATGACACGGGATTCAAGTACAACAAAAATAAAAGAGAGAGAGCATCAGTGCCAGCTAACACTGTTTCATGGAAAACAGATCTCATTGAATTTTCTGTTGATTTTATAAAAAGTGATTGATACATGTAGCTGCCTGGAGGCAAACCCTGGGTGAGGCACCACTAGGCCACACACAGCACTTTTGGGGGAGAATGACAATATTGCAACAGTTCCAGACAGTGTATAAAAGAGTTGAGGGGCTGCATGGCTGACAGGCACAAATGGAGGTGGCACACATGGGAGCACTTCTGGTGGTGCTCCCTGGTGACCTTTTCTAGACCTGACACTTAGCAGCATCTTCCTCCAGTGATCTGGAAGGAGCAACTATTGCTACTGATAGAATTAGCAGGTGGGACAGGCAGGAAGCTGAGGGGGGGTTGATGATCCCAGACAATGAAGACAATTAGGAAGCTAAAGTCATTCAGACAAAATTCTCTTCAGTAAAATTAA
This sequence comes from Corvus hawaiiensis, assembly GCF_020740725.1. Classification (NCBI taxonomy): domain Eukaryota; kingdom Metazoa; phylum Chordata; class Aves; order Passeriformes; family Corvidae; genus Corvus; species Corvus hawaiiensis. The sequence continues at coordinate 74,714,455 of NC_063215.1, forward strand.
AGAAGCATGTTGTGGAAGAAGCAAGGAAGACAGCTGTACCTACTGTGTATGGACCTGTAGCCTGAATTCCTATAGCCTGAATTTTGGCCTCCTCACGGAAAAGCAGAACAGCTTGAACCTGTGAGATGATGATACCAGAAAAGGGCTAATGGGCCCTTGGTGAGAGTGATGAAGGGGCAGATGTGGTTGTGTCAGGACAACCAAAAACTAATAAACCCCTGCAGGAAACTGCTGGAGGAAGATGGCACTCTCCATGCTGGAAAGTGCTTCCCTGAAAGCTTCATCAGTGCTGAGGTGAAAAGGAAGGAGCCTTTCTCCTTCTGGCAGCATTTCCCAAGGTGGAGTTGCAATGGTAAAGTCACTCAATGCCACTGCAGCCTGCAAGGTGTGTACCACAGCCACAGCCCCTGGCACTGCCTCGCTTTGACATGATCCCTCCAAAAACCCATGTGTGAGTTTTGCCTGGATTCTCTACCCTCAGCTGCAAAAGTAGCTGCTGTGGTCTGTCTTCATTCCTACCATCCAGGACAGTGCTTGTGTCTTGAAGTGAAATGAACAAGGCGAGCCAGAAGGGGCAGTTGCTCTTCTTACCAAAAACTTGGTTTCAGGCTCAAACATTCTGATTTTCTGCTGTAACCATCCTATGGAACAGCTGGAGGCTGCTCCTGGGCACATACTTTCTTTCCAAGTTTTGACCAACTTGTAAGGAAGGGATGGAGAAGGAACATATGAGGCCACACCATGTGGCAATGGAAAACTTTGTCACTACAGTTAAACAAACCTCATCCAAATTTTTTCCAGTTGTACCCAGCTGGATTCTCCTTGTACTTTTTTCCCCATGAAGCCAGCTGAAACAAGAAATAGGTGGATCACATTAATACCACACAAAGGCCCTCACAGTGCAAGTCTCACGGGTGGGGAAGCAGAGAGCACAGCAGCCCCTTTCCTGCAAAATGCAGCAGTGGGATCCCACACAGCTCCTGGGATGCAGCAGGCAGTGCCATAGGGAAACACAGACTGTGCCTCACCTTGCACCCACTGACAAGGAGCACTTTGTAGCAGGCTTTGCACCACAAACTGCAGCCTGGTTGCCTTGCTGCTCCCTGAGGTAGGATCACTTTCTTACTTGCATTCCCTCACAAAGACCACATTGCTGACCCACTGGGGCTATTTTTGGGTACTGTGTGGTGTGCAGTTAAGCTCCTTCATCCCATCAACCCCAGCACAAAGAGATGTTGCTGGTAGCCATGGGCTGCGTCATCCATGGGCTGAGGTTAATATTTGTTTTCATTTAAAAGGAAACAAAAAGCCACTGGCTTGGGAAGCTGGAGTGGTGAGGACACCAGGTCCAACCTGCCAGATGGCAGCTCTGCATGGCAGTGAAGACGCTTGCTCTCCAGGGCCCCAAGCCAGATTTTCACCAGGGTTTGCACTGCACGTGCTCACAGCCAAGCTGTTCATCATCCCAGTCTAATGGCACACACAGAAATCGTGCAGTTCTGGCAAAGCTCGGAGCACCAGCATCTGGAGGAGCTCGGATGGGGGCATCCCTGCCTGGTCCAAGTCCTGCTTGCAGATGATGAAGTATCCTGGCGGAAACCAGACAGAATTCACAGCATCAGGCAGTAGGTGATTAATAGGCCATTACCAAAAAGTTGTGATGTCACAGACTCAAGCTGGAAGGGCAGGAGGGAGCTTGCCTGGTGCAGGTCAAATAGACTGATTTTGGGAAATAAACATTCCCGCGTGGTTACTTTTGAATATCCCCCTCTGCAGTGCTGGCAACACAGACATACCACCACACAGAGGGCCTAGAGGAATCAAAGAGCCACAGCAAAAGGCTCCTGGTCCATGAACGAGAAAAGGCTGAGATAAAACTGACTGCTCATTTTTGCCTGAGCTGAGTGCCCTGTAAACCACCAGTGCATTCCTCTTCATAGACAAGCAGTCCTTTCAGTGACAGCACAGGCTAATGTCAGCTTCCTTGTCCCTTACACTGATCTAATTTTGCTACATCAGAGAGAAGCTTATGAACCCACCTGCAGTTGGAGTGTGCCAGTGCAAATAACCTAGTGAACTCTTTTGCTACTTAGCTTAGATAATAGAAAGCCCTTTTTTTAATTTCAGAAGAAAACTCCCTTTCATTCCATCTATGAACATACCGTGTTAGTGTTCCTGGGAGCAATGGGAGGATTCTGTCTGGTGCATTACTGAAATGCTGTCATGTTTATTAATATTTTCAAATCAGCCCAAGTCCCACGCACATCATTACACAGGCAAACAATAAACAAACATGCATTTAGTAAATTTCACATCCACCACGAAGGACTGGTTATTGTATCACAGGATTAGCTACACATGCTGCCTCTTGCTGCATTCACAGCTCAGCAATATCAAACCCCTACAAAAGCCTTGGAGACTCCCTGGGTGCTGCTCTATTACCCTGCCTGGCAGATAAATGTGTGCAGGGGAGATCAGTGTAAAGCATTGTGCAAACATGAAAGGAAAGGGGGAAATGAACTGCTTGTCATGTCCCAAAATAGGAAGGATCCAAGTAATCAGTGTATCCCATCTGCCCTTACATCCCAAGGTGCTCATTGAGATGCAGAGGGAAGTGCAGCAGGGTGATGCTGGCCAAGGGCACCCTGGCTTGGAGATGGGCAGCTCTGAGCCAGCACCTGTTTCCCTCGGGGTCAGATCCAGCCAGCACCCGTCACTGCCACCATGAAGACAGAAAAGCCCCTTCATGACACCAGAGGATGTCATCTCTGGGAGAAGAAGGGAACATTCAAGCACAGGGCTCTACAGCAGCAACAGACCAAATAAAAAACCTGCCCAAAGCAAAGTCTGGGATTTTAGCATGCCACCCCCACCTCTTTCCATCCTTGAGCTGCAGACAGGCATGAAGAGAAGGGGAGGAATTGCTGCCCACACTTTTCAGGGGGAGGTCCTTGAGAGCAGAACAAGCAAAGGCCAAAAACAAAGGCCCCTTCTGCTAAGTGGCCTTGCTTCTGCTTGCATATTGCAATGTAATGGGGTATTCCTGATCCCTGGTTGCATGAGTTGAAACCCAGGATGAATGGATCAATGCCACTGCCACAATTTCCCATGCCACAGCCCAAACACTGATCCTCAGGAGAAAAGCCATCACGGTACCCCATGAACAACGTCTTCATGCTGTCCCCACACTGCCCAGTGAGCCCACAGTGTGATGAGCCATTCTGGGGAGCAGTTTGTTCCTTACCACTCTGCTGGCACAAGGCGTGGAGGGGCTGTTAAATCCGAGGCTGGCATCATTCATCATCACTAGTGTTCCTGTGACTCTTAAATTACATCTCTGTTATGCACATCGTAAAAACTCTACCAGTGGGAAAATACATATTTGGAATCAAGCAAGTGAACTAGATCCTTGGGAACACCTCTTTGGAGTGGCTTTCTGCTTATTATCATTTAACATCTTTGGTAAAGACCAGCAATTTCATTCAGATTTTTGCTGTCTGCATCACCCTTCACATTTCCTGTGAGGTGTGCAGAAACCAGCTTGAGAGTCCTGGAAAGCAACCTATTCCTCAAGCAACTAAAGCAGGAGTTTGTTACAAATTTTCACCAAGTTAGCAAGGATTGCACCCTGACTTGGCTGCTTCTAGGGGGAAGCCAAGACTCTGCAGGCTGTGGAGGAGAGGGAGTTAAGGCACGCCTGGAGTCAGACACAGGAAAAATGGGTAGACTTGGCACAACTCAGATACCAAACCTGGCTTCCAAATGCTGAATCTCTGGAGCCATGAAGCTGTACCACCCTGACATCTCAGACTAAGGAAATAATCCCAGTGAATTCTTAAGGAGATGCCCTTAGACCAGCTTTGAGAGACATTTGAGAGGGTGACAGAACATTGGTTAACTCTTTCAAACCTTTCTGCTGTTTCCCTGTATGATCTCTAGCAAGTCATTTGCTACTCTCCTCGTTCCTCTCAAGCACTCTGTGGCTGTGAGAGCACTTGGTGCTCCCCTCTGGAAGCTGTGATTCTTCATTTGATAGAGGTTACAATCTGCAGTTTCCCTTTCTGCGGGCAAATATCACTTACCTGCACGGGAAAGGGTGGAAGGGACCAGGCCTGATTAGCAAAATGCTTTGCACTAATGTTTCAGAGGTGCTTTGAGATAGTCTAGGGTATGCAAATGACCATTAGCCAATAATCAGGTTTTGTGCTCATGGACTCATCTCTCAGGGCAAAAATTTGCATGAGAATAAGATTGTTCTCTCCTTGTTTGTTCATTTCATGGCTAGCTTTTAATCGAAGGATGCTTAGCTGGTCTATCTGTGCTCTTTGTTAAACAGGGACTTTTATCATTTTTTCCTTCCCTGCCTTTTTCTAAACAAAGGTATTGATTGTGCACAGTGCCAATTAACAAAAAGATCTGAGTTAGCACGGCTGAGTAGCAAGGCTGGGGTACGATTTAGATGCTCTTTTCTGCTCCCTTCTCTAGCAAATCCTGGAGGCCAATCCCTGGAGACCAGGCAGTTGTTTAGGAAACAAAAGGTCAGGGGTGACAAAATCAGTCCATAACTCTGACCCTAGTGGTTGGCATTCACACCACTGGCTGGGGAGAGAGCCAAGCATATAAGATATTTCAAGGAACCTCAATAATAATATTTCTGGGCCTGACAGTGCATTAATAGTGCATTAACTCACCTAAACTCAGGTGAGTTGCCAACTTTACTTTGGTTGCTCATCACTCAACTCTTTCCCCACACCCATCATTGTAGCGCTTGAGTACAGCCAGAGCTGTGAGCCAAAAGGTGCCTTTCTCATCCAGAAACTTGATTTGCAGAATATCCAGACTCTTGGAAGTTGTAAACACTGGACAGCCAAGCAGAAAGCCCTGTCATGTGATGAACAGCCTACAAGAAACCTGGAGAGGAATTTTTTATAAGGGCAGGTGGGGATAGAACAAGTGGAAATGGTTTTAAGCTAAAAGAGGAAAGATTTAGATTAGATAGTAGGAAGAAATTCTTTATTCAGAGGATGGTGAGGTACTGGAACAGGTTGCCTGGAGAAGTGACACATGACCCACCCCTGGAAGTGTTCAAGTTTGGATGGGGCCCTGAGCAACCTGGTCTAGTGGGAGGTGTCCCTGGCCATGGGAGCAAGGGTTGGTTGTAGATGATCTGTGAGGTCCTTTCCAAACCAAACCAAACCACACCAAACCATTCTATGATTCTATGATTTCTTGACCAAGAGTTTTGAACAGCTTTGAATAAAGACCAAAGACAATGTCTTGGCCCCCCTACCTCAGCCTTGGAGTATAGAGAGGTTTCAACCCCAAACTCTTTGCACAGCCTCCTGGAAGTCACCTATCCCTGATGCAAACTCTTGAAACCTTTGCAGAATATACGCTTTGACAAATCCACTAGTGCAGCTGGGAATGTGCTAGCACCTGATGCATTGTCCAGAAGCTCACTCTTAGCTAAATGGAAGGCTAGACACTTCCTCAGTTTATCTAGTTTTAACGCAGCACAGCCCCTGAGCTTAAACAGGATGGGGTTTGTTCAAGACAGCCATTGTGTGTATGAAAATAAATGAGCGGCCTGACCACTTAATCCATTTGTGGTATTTTGTCTTGCCAGTGCTGGACACAAAATTTCCACTGAGGATCCACAGACGCATTGATGCAGGAGAGATCCTTTCCTATAGTGAGAAAGCCTTGACTCGGGTGCCACTGTGTGCTCACACCAGCAGTGCTTCAGCATCCCTGGCTCCCATGGTGCTGGCATTCTCCCTTGGGCCCACGCCTCTGTGCTGAATCCTGCAGCAAGTGCTCCATCAACTCCACAGCATGGCCAGGAGGATCGGCCTGTCCTAGGCATCTGGCCCCAGTTACCAGGTGAGACTGGGTTTCAGGGCTTTGTTAACATCATCATGTTATGATGTTAGTGTGTTATCTGCCTTCAGATTCATAGTTGTCCATTCCTTGTCCCTTTGTGCTTCAAGCTCCTCTTCTTCCCCACTTCTACTGCAGTAAACCCAAATCCTGGCTGCAGGCGGCTATCAAAATCCAGTCCCGCCCATGAATGACCCTTGCACTTCATTTTTGGAGGGCGAAAGGCAAAATTTCACCCATATTTTTAGACACATGCCATGCAAAGTATTTATAAATGCATTTTGGAGAACATGAGCAGTTTTCTGCGGGTTACAGTGTCACAGCATAAGCCCTGTGCATCAACCCTCAACCACAGTAGCTTTCTCCAGGGCCAGGTTTCCCCTGGAGAAAACACACATAGGACTCATTCTGACTTCAGACCCTAAAGAACTTAAAAATGTGTTTCATCTTTACAGATGAGGGCCACAGTCCTATACAAGACTGGCAGCTGTGCCAAGAACTGATCTGACATCTTCAAAAGCTTTAGCCTGGTCATGCTTTTCCTCTGCAGCTGCCTTCTTCCCTTGCTTTCCGCCCACCCTAGCCCTGCCTTCTAACTTTAAAGTGCAACAATCTCATCCAGATTTTGTTAAGGAGCTGTTGTCACTAAATACCAGAGGACTTTGTTTCTTTTGTTTTACTAAGTTCTGTAGTTATTACAGCAACAGAAAACAAGACTAGTCTCTTCTTTCCATTTTGGTTGGGTTTTTTTTTAATTTTGTTTGTTTTTTAAAAAGTGTGCCGGATTTTGTATACCAAGTTCCAGTGAAGAGCAAATGCTTACAGGGGTTGTAGAGCCAGCTTGTTTCCCAAACAGCCTTTGCCATTGGTGCAGTCCTACAGCTGCACGGAAAGCAGTCTGAGCACCATTGCCTTGCCTGCTTGTCCAGCAATGTGCCAATACTCTGCCTGGCTGTGCAGCCCATTGCACCTCATTGCTGGGTTTGACACCGACTTAAAATCACTGTAACAGAATCACTCTTGATTTGCTACCTTTTTCTTTCTTCTTAAGAAAGTAAATTAAATTGAAAAGTGCTCATGAGAAGTTTGGTTCCAAGGGTGAGGAAGGTGAGGTAATAAAGATTTCTTTAAAAGCTCATATCCATCATACTCCGAAAGTTGTGGTGTGTATGGTAGCTGTGCCCTTTGCTCTGGCAGAGTTAAGGCAGAGCACTCATTCATCACTCCCTGAGAGCAATTTCATGCTGGGAAATAGCCAGGGGAGTGGTGAATCAGCCAGAACACCAGAGTGTCACCCAGGCAACAAAGAGGGGGAAAAAAAAAAGACAGGTTTGAAAAATGAGGGAGGTTTTACATGTCACAGGTTTATGGTCATCCAAGTCTTCCAGGAAAAACCAGGAATAAAATTGCTTCATGCACATTTTCAAATGGGCAATATTATGTCTGAACTTGACTTTGGGAACCCCTTCAGAGTGAGGAGAAAGAAGAAGACACCACTAAAGTGCAATTCACTCACCTAATGTTAGAGGTGTGTCCCAGTTTGGGGTAACCCATACACAGAAATGCCTGTTTCTCTCCCCTGACTCTAGCTCAGCTGTTGAATACCTACATCATCTGTATCTAAAGGCCAGTGAATAAATTGCACCAGCTGTTTCTAAAGAACACCAGCTACCAAGTCACGTAAGCTCTGTGCAGGTGTTACTTGGTGGTATCCTGTTGCCCTTGATAAAAGCAGTGGTACCATCTCCTTCCTTTGAAACATGGGATAATGTATATTTATTTGTGTAGCAAATATATTTTTTAAAAATTCATTTTGAGAATTGTACCACCATATCTCTCATGAACCAATAAGCCGCTGCTTTCTGTTGAGTCAAGCCTGCACACAAGAAGAGGTGCTGGTGTGTTTGTCTCAGCAGTATGCAAACACTCACTGGTTCAAGCTTCTTGTGTAACGAGGAGGCAGAAATACGTTCCCCTGGCTTGTGCCAGCAGTCACGAGCAAATAACACAACTTATCATTTAATAGGGAGATTACAGACACCTTGCCTGTATGTTTGTCCTTGTGTCCTTCCCGGCAGCATCCCCACACCACAGCCCCCACCCACCTCCCACCAAAGGCAGATTTTGTCCCTGTCCAGAGTGGGATCGAGCTCAGGCCCTGAGCAACCTGTGTTACTGCAAATGCTCGGTGGATTTATTTATGCCTGTGGCATAAATAGTTCCTTCTCTCCGCAGGACACGTAACGCCTCTGGAATTCAGCGAGAGGAGACGCAGGCGCAGGCACAGGCACAGGCAGCCTCCGGCACAGCCAGGCACTCGTGTGCAGGTACACACGTGCTTGGCCACCCCTGCACAGCTCTGCTGAGGGCAGCACCCCTCCACCAGCGGGCTCTGCCACACTCCACAGCTGCCAGCCCTGCCCACTGCAGACCACCCGAGGGGCTCTGCTGCTGCAGCATCACTGCCGGCAAAATAAAAGGTGATTTGGTTAGAAATAAAAAAAGAATGCTATAGACAGCCGGGTTGTGAATCTGCATGCTATCAACATAAATAGGGAGCAAGTTTGTCATTCCACATGGGGAAAAGACACTTCTGCAAGAAGGATGTCATGGGAGAAGCGGGAAGTCACTTTGCCCAAATTGCGTTACACTTAATTTTTGTGTCTGTGCCTTCACTGTTGTGCTTCACAGACCTAGCCCCTACGGCCACTGAATCCATGGGAAAAAGACCATCCAAAAGAAAGCAGCAACAGGAAAAATAGACACCAAAAGCATGAGTGTCCCAGAGAAAAATGGATGATAGGGATACACCATTGCCCTGGATAGAAATAAATACCCTTTAAAGAGAGGAATGACATGAAGGCTGTGTTGTCTGAGTGTAAGCAAGCTGACTTAGAGGGTACCTGCCCTGGTATGGAGAAAGTGTAAACCCTGCCTCTCAACTTCTGCACAGCTCAGGGCTCTCAGAGCTCCTACACCAGGAACATACACTGGACAGAGAGGCAAAAGGGTTCCATGAATTTCATGTAGGCAAAGTAAACCTCCTTGGGAGCTGATGTGCCAAGTGGTTGCCCTCAGAGTGGTCAGAATAGGCACAGGGGTGGGGTTTTTGTGCTCTTCCTGCTCGGTGTATCTGATTCTGCTGAGATCCTGCTCTGGATCAATTCAGGAGGAGCAGCAAGGTGGTGCACACCCTGCCAGGCATGCCAGTGCTGAGCTGTGTGGACCTGGCCCCCCAGTCCTGCTGCCCAGGCAGCCAGTGGGAGCCCTGCCTCCAACCCACCTTGGGTCTGCTGGGAAGGCTGAGCCTCTTGGCAAGCCACCTTGCACGCCTAGCTGAAAATAGCGCTGTTTTTGCCAAAACATACACTCAGGGCTTGGATTCAACAATGCTGCATCAGCAGCTGGTAATCAAGTTGACACGGGCTGATTGTTTGTTGAAAGAGAAGGGGGAAATCGTGATTTGACCGGATTCAGTAAAAACCAAATAAGCCAGAGGAGAGGAGCTGGGTTTATTTGCACATGACAGGAAATCTTTTCAGTGGACTTGTGACAACTCAGACCTTGACCTGCTGTCTCTTCTGCATGCAGTCAGGATGGTGGGGTGGTCTGTGAACTTGGGAAGGACTGGCGTGAAGTCTGAGCAGGATGTGAGGGAGGAGCAGAGCACTTATTTGTGCAGCGCAAGGCGTGTGTATGAGCTGTCAGCAGAGAAATGGGGAGAAAGAAAATATGGAGGAAGGAGAAAAGGAATGCTATAGAATGTAATATGTAAACTGCCAATCATGGCTGTGGCAGTTTGGGCTTGCGATATATGGCTTTCATCTTTGCTCTTTATTTTATACTCATTTCTTTCCTTTTGGCTCAAGCAAAGTCAATTCCCCCAGGGTAGAATATATTGGCTTTCCAGCCTCCTCTGTTTACTGTCCTGGGTTCCTGGCTGAAGCCAAAGCAATGGTTTTTTATTTGCTTGTTTTCTTTTAGTTTGATTCTTGAGATCTGAACTTCTGCCTCCCAGACTGCCTGATATATGGCTGCCTTTTCATTCCCTTGCCCACAGCAGGATCTTCTGCATGGGTCCCTCCTCTCCTGAAGGGCCAATGCCAGCATTGGTGGTATGGGGACTTGTTTTCCAGGGCAGTTGAGCTATCAACCCTTCTCCTGAGCACCATGACTCTGCAAAGCTCGTGGCCCGTGACATCTGAAGGTGACACAAGGGAAGGGCTGCTGCCCTCAAGCTTTCCAACCATAAGAATGCCCTGCTGTAGATGGGACCTCCTGGAGAAGAGCAGCACCTACTCTGATAACCAGTGGAAAGAGGCATCGGGTAATCATCATGGAAGAAGGGTGAAAGAGGGGAATTACATGCAGACTATCGCCCAAACCAGGAACCAGGGCAGGCAAGCTGGCCTTCAGGGCAAGACTGGGAGGCATTCACACCCTTCCCCAGAGCCAGGGTGCCTCAGCCTGTGGCAGTGGTTTCTTCAGCAGTCCCCAGCACGGTCCTGGGTTTTTCTGTGCTTTCTACAGCTGTCTGCTCCTAACATAAATACCAGGTTGCTCCAAGGCAGGAAAACGGCAGAGTCCAGACCCTGGGGGTGGCTGTACTTTATCTCACTTGCACCATTTCCAGCATGCAGCTCTGTGACATCAAGCCGAAGGTGGCTGAGGGCTTTCCATTTACCATTTAGTGGAATGCATTCCTCACCTTATCGACTCAGCCTCGGGGGGCTCCTCCTCTACCATGATTAGCTTAATAACACATGCTGGCAGCTGCATCCCGAAGTGCCTCCCGCATGATGTCACCCATCACAGGTTTAGCTTTGAGCCGGGATGGACCCTGCCCGCTGCTAGCATGATAGAGTCTGACCTACCCAGAATGACAACATCATGTGCAAGCAATCCCCCAGCTCCCGTTTGAGACTGGGGCACAGGGGCTGTCATTGCTTCTCACTCCACAAGTGCATTGAGAAGCGACTAGTGGTGATTCACAGACTGGAGCATTTCTGCGCCGGTGGCTCTCAGCTCCTCTCGTCTCACAGAAAACGGGATTTTTTGTACCTGGTTTCAGCCAGGGAGGCTATGTCAGACCCCCAGGGAAGGAACATTGCATGGGGAGCTCTCAAGTCATCTTTCAGCCTGTGGCTGTCCTCATGAGGGCAGAGGAAGGAGCCTGCACAGGACTTGCCTTCAGCAGGCAAGGCTGCCTTGAAGGTGACCTCAAGCACCCTTGTGCCCTGCCACAATGTTGATATAAATCAAGCCAGTGGGTGTTTCTAGAGCCAAGATCAGTGTGGATCAAAGATTATTCCTCTCACTGCCATGGCAATATAAATTAAGTAATGTAGCAGAGGGCTAAGACAACTTTCATGCTAAGCTAGTACCTACCTGACAGACACCACTGAGCTGCAGGAACGAGGTCACAGTCAGACGTGCCACAAGCTCTCAGTGGCAGTGGAGAGGCAATGGTCCACCCCAGCATCGATGCCAAGAGCTGTGGCTCAGCACCTGCAGTCTGAGGTGCCAGTGGATTTTGCTCAGGTATGAATATCAAGGAGCCTGGGCAGCCACCCTATGGAGGTGATAAACTGCTCCCAAAATGGCAACATCCAGTGTAAGTTTCAAACTTGCTGCTCTAAAGTTCACCCTCGTTTTCCTCGGCTTAGTTAAAACATTGGAAAAGCTCAAAACAGTTTGCAAACTTGGGGAGCAGCAGAGTGCTGGTGCTGAGCTCCGGACAGTGCTTTTCAATTTGCGCTTAATAGAACCTCTCCTCATTAAATTCATGGAAAATATCACTGAAAATGAAGTAGCTTCATTTTTATCACATAATCTTGGGAGGGAAAACAACTTCTTAGGTGCTGGTGACATTCGACACTACTTGTTCTATACAGCTACCAAAACACTGCAAAACAACCTTTCCCAAGGACATCACCTGACACAAGTCTTCAAGGCCTTGGCATCTGGATCTCAGTTCTGAAATTGGACTCCCCTCTGTGTTTTTTTGGTAAACCTCTGCCACTGTCTTCCAGATGCCAGCTATAACCTGCAGGCTACAAAGGAGATGAACCTTTCTGGGACTTTGTCCAATTCTCTCATCTTAGTCACTGCTGGATCTACCATCTTCTGCCAGTGAGAAATATGCCTGTGTCTGGTAGGACCAACCCAAACCCAATGATGCAGGCAGGCAGCACAAAGAAATCAAATAAAAGAGTGCTTTGCACCTATAAAAGAGGATCAGATGTTTTAAGGTGTGATACCTAACCAAAGAGCCAACTTTTGGAAGAGTTAAGTCATCCAAAGCCCAAGTTAAACAGGACGCAATCAAAGCTGAGTGACTGCCCAGGGACAGGCTGGGTTTATGAATGACACTGGAGGTGGAGCCTCCCTGAGTCACCAGCTTGTCTTGTTTAACTTGGCCATGTCTATGGATAACCCCTTGTATCTTGGCTCTCTTCAGCAGTTTCACACCTTTAAATAACTGCCTTTCTTTCGTTAACTCGTTCTCTTAACTTTGCTCCAGATTAAATGGTTTTGGCCTGCTACATTTTCTTTTCTTTCAATTTCAGGCAAACCCATAAAGTGGCAAGACTTTACTCACCGGCTTTCTACCTTGTGATGATTAAAGCCAGTAAAGCATCCTGGCACAATGCAAGTAGGAAAAATGTTTGCACTGAGAGCAGACACCTCATCCACTATTGTACCTTTGGTTTACAGCACACATACCAGAACTTGCAGACATCTGGAAACCTGCGTTTTCCCAAATCAATTGCCAATAGGCCTCAACACACCACAGGCATGTCTATACCCTGTATTTTCATCTGCACCACTTGTGAGTAAGTGAAATCTCACACATCCCTCGGAATGGCAGAGCACACCACTCGTCTTCCCCTTCACAGCATGTGCAGTAGGGATCGCCACCACAGCCCTGGATATGACGCATAAATGTTCCTCAGTAGTGAGCCCAGGCTTTCAAGCAAGGCTTAGGGACTTTCATCTGATCTCAGGCCATATTTTAAAGCAGTTTCTCAAGGTTGGCTTTCCCCTACATCGCTGTTACCTCACCACACGACATCTCCACGGGCTGTGACAACAGCCTGAGTGCCTGCTCTGGTTTCCCAGCTCCAGGACCAAGTGTAAAAGGAGCATGACAGATTTTTAACACACTGTTAGCTCCTGGCTCCACTTCCCCACCATGCCATTAAGGGCCTGCATGTCTTCTGTGTGACTCCCAGTTCCTGCTTGTCCATGGCCTTTTTCCAGTGTGATGACCCTAACAGCAAGGTGCAGCTACCAGGGTAATGGGAGCATGGGGTGTCCCTATCCACATCCCTCTTCATCTTTGCAGACTCGGGAAGGGGGAGGAAATGAGATGCTCCCCATCACCACTCGTGTTGTTGTCACAAGGCTGTGCGATCATGGCTATATTATCCTGCCTGCTTGAGTAGAACTTGACTTCTGTTGGGAAGTGGGCAGTGAAGTTGGCTCCTGAGGCAGAATAGCCAGGTAGCTGCCATGCATGGTAAGGCACAAAAAGCCTTGGCATTTCAGATGGGTAGCCCGCAGATTTCACTATGCAACTGCTTTGTGTGCTTTGAAACTTGTAAAGAACTTACTCCTTTCGTTAGAATGTGATCATAAAATTTTGTTAGCAAGCTGCCCCTTTAATATCACAGCAGGTAGTATGCTGTATTTGGAGGTGTTTGGGGGTGTCTGTATATACTTATGCCATACTGCACACAGAAGTCATAATCAAAGCTGACGAATTTTGACCTTCAAAAGTCTCTTTGCCAGTGGTGCTGCTCTGGATTTGAACACTGGCCTAATCAAGACAAAATTTAAGTCAGAAGTGTAGGATGAATAATCATTTCTGGGGGACCAGATCTGCAGCAGCACACAGAAAGAAAGCACATTCCTTACCTCTGCTGCTCCTGGCCACACAGCCACAACAGGAGCAGCCAGGTTGGCTAGACCACCTCTCACCACAGGCACCTGGCTGAAACTCATCAGCTAGACAGCTGCTCCACACCTTGCCCACCTCCCAGCCCAGACTTTCAGGGCACTGGACACTTGGAGCACCCTCCTGTAGGATGTTTCTGCTACATGGTCAGGATGTAGCCCTCAAAAGCCTTTGGATGTAAGACGTTTCAGGAAAATGAATAAATATGGCAAAGAATATTTATTTGCTTGGTAGCCCTTCTGAGAATATCTGAGAGGACCAAGACCCTGCTGTGCTAGGTGATGCACTTGAACAGCAAACCAACAATTTCCATTTTGTCCTTTCCCAAGAATGACAGTTAGAGCAGTCCTTCCACAGTAATTTCCCTGACTCGTTTGAAATACAGATACTCTGGCTTCTCTTTGGACTTAGCTTGGAAAATACTGTTTGTGTCTTTATTTCAATGATGATTTTGTCCATTTATGCCTCTACTTGCCATTCAATATAGAAAGAGAAAAAATCAATCAGTCTTTCTACCTATCTGACTGACTGCACTAAGATAAAATGTTGCACAAGTAAAGATATTAAAAAGTAATTGAACTTACTACAGGAAAATAATTGCAGAATTCAGCTGAGATTAATAGAACAAAATAAGTTTATCTGGCATTTCTTTTGCATTTTGTAGGAAAAGCAAATTATTATTTATGATGTACGTGCTGTGATCTCAATGATCCTTTTTTCTATGTATGGAGTCCCATTTTTTTCAGCTAAGCAGTGTGTTGCTTGCCATACTTGGCCAAAAAATATTTCAGACATGATTTGGAGAGAGAAGGGATGGAATGGCCTTTTTGTACAGTTTGATGGATGTCTTTGACATTTCAATCTGAACAGTAAATACCATAAATCACGTCAGCAACCCAGCCAGGACCCAAACCCCAAATGCACTGAAGCCCTAGGCCCAAATATTAGCCACCCATTGAGAGTACTTCTGCGAACTTATTTTGCTCTAAAGGACAGTGGCTTAGAAGAAGTAATGGATGGTGGGCATGGCCCAAACATCAGAAGATTCAAAACACTCTAATATTTTTTACTGACAAAGCCTCAGAAATAAAGCTGTTGCACTCAATATTTAATGCAATTGATGGCAAAGCTCAGTATTTTCTGTCCATCTGTATTTCTGCCTGAATCACGGAACCCACATGCATACTTGAGCCCAGCTAGTCCCAGGTCATAGAGTTCTTAGTTTCCTATGGATTTTGTAGAAACAAGTGACTGGATGGAAAGGATTCAAAGTGCTGCCTGGCTAGAGAGTAAAGGTTGCAGCCTGAGGTGGACACTGATTTGCTATTTGCAGCTGAGAGATTCAAAGGGTCACTCCTTACCCTTGAGAAGAGGAATTTAGGTGGAAAGAGTAGAACCTGTTAAACCACTGTATTCTTAAATTGTCTGCCATATGGAAGGTGCAGAGCGACAACATGCCTTCCTGCAGCACAAGCACTGGAGACAGCAGTACTGAGATAGTCTTGTTATTCTATACTGCTCCTGTCAGATGCATTAACCCAGTATTTATGTGTAAGCACTGATTTGCACAGCAGAGTCACTACAGCGCCTTTGCTGAAGCTGCTCCTCTGCTGCACCAAGCTAGGCACACTCTCACTCCAGGACATACCAAAAGGTTTCTCAAATACCTTCCAGTCCCACCCCAGACACATGTACAGTCACACTCCAGAGCATATGAGCCGTATCTGCAGGACTTTCAGTCCAAAATTTATGTTTCCTTTTACTAAGTGATAGAAGCAATATTAAAAAAACACTGAATGGCCTAATGAAATGGAGGCCTGAGTCTTCAAGAGGACACTAGAGCTATCACAACCTTAATTATAATTACATTAATAGCAACTGGATGCTTTAACCTGCTGTAGTTCACTAATTGCAAACCTTGTTTCCTCTTTAAAAAAAGTTGGGGGATTTTAAGGCTTCCCGAAGGGCTGTCAGTTCAACTCAACATCTGCATTTCTTTCCTTAATTCCAAAGAAGCAAGTTGACTTTATTAATATCTCAGCTGAGGGAGCAGGTCGTTTGCTCAGTGATGGGGGATGTGGACTGTCTCAAATCTGTCTGAATCTCAGGAAGAGGCAGAACAGGCAGAATGAGACGCAATGTTGTCTCCTCCTTTGTCTTCTTCTTCCTTCTTCTTTCTCACTTGGTTAATCCCTCCTGAAGCTGACTGGCTCTCACAGGGTTGCTGGGATTCCCTCTGCATTCATATAGAAATATTCATATGTATGTTTTTGTACCTGTGTGTGTATATGTGTGTGTGTGTGTGCACGTGCAGATACCTCTTCTTGCCATGGTCCTGCTGCTGCACTAGAACCAGAGTGTCAAAATCCCCCTTATTCCGAGGTGAGAGAAGTTCACTGAAAAACAATGGACATTGCACCAGAAATTTTTGTCTGCATGTTAAAAAATAGTTTTGTGCCCAAAGTTGTACCCTCCTACCATCATCACCTATGACATGTCAATATCTGCAACTCCCTTATTCCCCCCCACCCTGCAACAAATCACATGGAATGACACTTCTGAAAGTGAAATTCTTCTTCCTTTCAGCCTGGGCTATACCAACCATCTTCCTTCAAGAACCTCTCCCTAGAACTGTCTCTTTTTAGGGGGCCCAGACATACATTTCTGAGGTTTGCAGAAGAATTGCCCTCTACTATAGCAACACAGATAAAAGGGAATAGTGGTGTGATACAGATCTTCCTTATTGAAGACAGATCCAGTCTTCAGATTCTTTAATGCATTTCAGCATTATTTACTCTGACATGACACAACCTGCCAAGGTAAGATATTTTCAGCGAGCTGAGATATGCATTACCTCCAGAGGACTTTGCACCTCCCTGGAATTTGCCTTTTCTGACATTTTAAAGCATCCAGGTAACATTATTTTCAACATACCTTCACTTTTTGAGCTCTGGTTGGGCTAGAACTACAAATCTGAAATGCATCAGAAAAATTCGGTCACTGGGTTTATATGAGATTCACAGTCCAAATTTTCAGACCAAAGGAGGGCAAGTATTTTTGCTACATTGTTTTCATGAAGAAAATTAAATATCCATAGGGAGTCACAATCAGTTTTGAGAGCAAAAATAAAAAAACCCAAAATATTAAGAAGTAGACAATAAGTCTCCGTGGGAGCTCAGGATCCACTTCTTTTCTGAAGCCTTCTGTACTAACTTCATAAAGCGGCAGCTGTCCGGCAGCCAAGTCAATCACCTTGAAAATTTGTAGGTTCAGTGCATAAGGATTGAACAGTTGTATTTGCTGTCAGCTCTCATAAACAACTGATGGTTTTCAGAAGGTCTCCTAACAATGGGCCTGATGGTCATCTGATTAAAATTAAGTTCTGGGCAGTGAATCCTAGTCATTGTATAACATCTGAGGGTCTAGCTCACTGCACTCATGCCAGTTACTGCATAAATGTGCCTTCAGGTAAATAGAAAGTTTTGTTAAAAATGTAACTGAAGAGATAGAAATAAATGGGCAATATTTTTAAGCTAATTTAATATTTTCTTTCAGTAAATACTGATGGAGGAAATGAGGCTGCATTTGCTGAGATGGCTGTCTTTGTATAATACTTTGCTCTATTGCGTCAGTAACATTGAACATTTCTTTGTAATCTTGGAATCAAACAGTTTGATTAATAGTGAACCAATTGCTTCACTCAAAACATATGATCTAGACAAGGGTCTCACCAGTTCTTGCAGGAGCACTACTGCTCAGTTGTCAGCCTCCACTCATCCTGTACTTGAAAACCAATCCTACTGGCTAAATTATCTCCTCTTTATTGTCCAGACACAGAGTTTAAAAATGACCCCTTTGATTTCCTACGGCTTCTTCTGATGTTTTCTTAAAGGCTTTTTTCTTTGTTTGAGAGGGAAGGAGGAAGAAAAAGGAATAGAGAATAAAAAGCTGGAGGAATGCAGACATGTAATAATGCAACCCTTTCCTCGCTAGGAGAGTTTTTTAAATCTCCCTGACTCCTCCAAATGAGCAATTCATCTCTACTCCTATTGGGAAGACCAGCTGAATTTCAGTTTCAGAAAAGCCAGGCATCACCTGTGCAAGCTGTTACTTCCCTGGCTCAATATAAGAGGCACCAGCACTCTCGTGCCCACAGAGGCAGCCAGGCTGTCCCTGCCACCAGGTGCCACCTGCCAGGCAACAGCTCTCTGTCCCCCTGCAGCCATCTCACTGGGTGGGCTCAGAGCACACATGCAAGGTTTCAATTTATGGATTTCTGGGCTAGAGGCAGAAAGTGCTGCCTAGTGAGCCACTTCAAGCACCAGAGAGAGATTGAATTAAAAAAATTTTAAAAAAAGAAAACAGAATAAAGAAATACACATTACATTCCTGCTTACTTGCAATCTCACCCCACACTGTGCCGCTTTTGAATTAAGCACCTCTCTGAGAGGCAACTGTCCTATTTGCATAATGTACAGCATTAAAACATGGGGCTCTTCCCAGGGAATGCTTTATTGTGTGCATGCTTCATTTTTAATATTCATGGCCAGCTCTGTTTAGAACATCCTTTTGACAGAGGAGAGGCGCCGAGATAAGCCATTGGGATAGCGGTTGTCCTGGAAACAGCAAGATCCACTTATTTTTAGCACTGAAGTCATCCAGTTAAACAAACTACATTAAAGGAACATTGTGATTATGACACAACAATGAAAAGATGCGTGGTGTATTTACAGTCCCTGCGACGATGTGACGCCTCGCCTTCGGCTGCCGGTCCTGGCTGCCAGCAGCCTGGCCCCTGTGCTGGCAGAACATATCATGTCCTTTCCTTCTGGGCGATCACAGAAGCACAGGAATGGCCCAAGCGGGGTGGAGGGGAAAGCACAGCGTGTGTCTCCTGTCTGCCAGGCTGCAGATGCCGCTCTCAATAAATAAGGAGGACCCTCCTCAAGAGTATAGCACAAAACAAACAAAGGGATACTTTTTCAGGGAGGTATGCCACCGGGAATGTACAGATCAGACGGAGATAGGCCATGAAATACGGGCAAACCAGGGCAGAAACAGGGAGCTGAAGATTACCTCTTCATCCTCGCTTCCTAGTGCTGATGGTCTCCAGTTGCTGGTGTGCACCACCCTAGCAACCCCAGAAAGTCTGTGAGCTCCACCCAGAAAGTCACGCCCAAGCCCAAAGGCTAAACCACAGGCACAAGAACTGCACCAAAAAATGTGTTTCTCCCAAAAAGTTTCTTTCCCACCTTTGTTGGGGCAGGCCTAAATTGGAAGAAGCAGCATCCTGCTGCTGATAGTTTGATCCTTATCCTTGGGGATGCACAGCAAAGCCGCAGGTGTATGAAACCAGAAAAAGCACTGAAAGTTAACAGTAGCTTTTCCAAAGCTAATTAGGAAAAAATCTCTGGGCCACAACAAAGCTTCAGTTTAAAAGCAGTTCTTGCTTTATCTAAGCCGTTTTGCTAGTTCCCATTCCTTAGAGCACATGACAAGAAGGCCTGATGTGAGATGAGAGCTCCTAGCTTCAGCAAAAGCAGTGGGATTTTTACTACCATGAAGGTCTGCTTGTCAGAGTTCACAAAATATTATGCTCAGTTAGGCAGTACTGTTTGGGTATTAAAGCACAGCTTTGACTCATTTTGACACACTGCTTCCAAAGTTTCAGGGGCTGTTCTACTTTCCCCTCCCTGCACAGGTTTTGGTGACATTTAGCAAAGCCCAGAGGATGTAACAGAAGCATGAGAGCAAACGGGCACAGACACCTCCAAAGCTATCAGGTGATGGTGGCCCATACCTCCCAGACAATACCCAACAAATCAAGCGTTGCCTGAAACTTTGTGTCCCTGAAAGAGAAAGAAAAGAGGAGTGATAGAAAGGAATAAAAAGTAAGGCTCAAAAAAACGAAGGGAAGTAAAGGAAATCGGGGTGCACCTTAAGACAGGTTTCTCCTTGACATGGAGAAAATGGTAACTTTGAGCTGAAGGAAGCACATGGGGAAAGGCATAAAGGCAGGAGAAGATCTGGAGCTCCAGAGTACATCTGTATGGAGAATTTCTAGTCAGAAAAAGGGATTGCAAGAAGGCTTTGATATATGCAGCAAACCTGGCCATTCGACTCTGTGGCATCTACAGTTCTGTAGGTTCAACTCCTTGAAGCTGTCCAATGCCCCTACCCCTTGTCAATGACAAGGCTTTTCCTTAGACCAGAGTGGAATTTGGGTGTGCAGGTGTTGAGAGACAGAAAACCCAGTGCTCTTCCAGATAACATCTTAACTTTTTCTTTGCAGAATACAGAAAGTTTCAAGTAAAACCACCCAAGAAAGATGGATATAGCCACTCCCTGTGGGTAAAACTGGAGGGATTCAAGACTTTGCTGTGGTTGTTAGATCATAAAAAACAAAGCACATACCTGAAGTTCATCCTGACCTATTCAAGGCTGTGGAAAAATGACTCACTGGAAGTTCGGTGTCTTCCTGGCACCAGTTAAAGTGGCTATTATAAATTCATCCAGGCAGAGTTACTGTTCTTGGAGCAGCTATTCTAACACGAGCTTCTCTCTCTGCTTCCAAGTAACAGCTCGCTCCCAAAATAATTTTGAAGAAAAATCTTTGCTTCTTTCTTCAGCATGTGCCTGCCATTGTACTGTTGGTCCTCCGCTGGTGGGAAATGAGATGGCCTCCTGTAAGCAGAGACAGCTGGTGAGGAGGGGGAAAGAGACACAAGGTTTTCTGATCACTGCATACAATTCCTGAGGGACTCTGACAACACCTCTTGACACATAGCACTGTTGTCTTCGGTATTGATGATGCCAGCAGGGATTAGATTTCACATTCATCATAGTTTCAATGCTGTAGAAAATGAGATCCTAATGCTTCAATTTATTTGGCTCTAGCTTTTGTAAAACGTTTTTGCTATAGTAATGAACTGGCCATTGTATATAGCTCTGCTATCAGCAGGATGGGCTGCCAATGGCTCGGTAGCATGCTGAGACAGTGAGACTTAGCCGTGGCTCTCCTTGGGCTGAAGGAGGTTATCTGTCATTCTGCCCGGAGGAGGTCACCAAATCCTCTCCATCCTCCAAGTGGATGCAGGCATTTAGCACTGCTTGGTTACCTCCCAGGAGAGGGGTCACAGACCTACCCCATCATTCATGTGCATATGTTGCCTGAAAATCAGGGCTTATATGATGACACTGCATTAAGAACAGCATCCCACGAGTTCCTGCAGTCTTGCTGAGTGTATGTCTGAAGCCCTTGGTGCAGGTATGAAGGACTCAGTGTTCCAAACTTCATGTTAATCCAGCAACTATCTCCCCACCAGCTCTGACTTCCTCAGGTACCTTCATATGCCTCTGGGCCAAGAATTCCTCCTTGTCACCCCCAGGAATGTGCTTCTGGGCATAAAAGTCCTTAAGCAAAGCCAAACCGCAGTTCTGCTATCTCGTTTTGTGGCTACAACTATTTGTTTTAAGTGGGATTTTTCTTTCTTTCTTTTTTTTTCTCTCCCATTAAAAATGGTGCTTATTTTAAAACAACAATTTCTGGGTAAATCCTCTCTCCCTGGTTTTTAGGTACTTTTTCCCATTAAAAAATTCTTATTTTGCATTCCGTGTGCCTTCTTTTTCTCCTTGTGTCACTTACCTATTTTTCCACTCTGCCAGACAGAGCTGGGGGAATTAAAAAGAAGGAAATAAACACAAAAGTGAGGGGGAAAAGAAAGCACCCTTTCCAGTAGTTTTATTGATTTGAACTCACCCTCTAGTTATTTATTTATTTATTTATTTAAATCAACCCCCTGATAAGATGTATTAAAAGCTCTTTCATTTTTTAAAGCTATTTCTCATATGCTCCTCTCTTCCTATTTTCACTGCTTTAGCTCAAACAACTGACTGCCCTGGCGTAGACCTTTGCTGGGCTCTGGCTGCTCAGTTGTGGGCAGCAGCACTGAGGCTGGCAGTCTGCCCTGTGTTCAACACCAAGCCCAGGTGTTGCCATGCTCAGCAGGGCTTTTTCAGCTCCCAAAAGCCATGTCAGAGGGTGGTCACTGTCAGCCATGAGTAGCCACAGCTGGAAGTTCAATGCCTGACCTATAAGTCACTGGTCAATCCATTAAGCCGTGCTTTCTTCCTACAATAATTTTTTTTAATATCTCAGCTTTTGAGTCAAGATGACTGTGTTAGCTCTAACACATAAATAGAAGGATGAGCAAAGAGCTAAATTTACCTTTTTCATGCACTTGGGCAAGGGGAGGGGACACTGTTGAGCACAGTGGCCTCCGTTACCAGGCCAACCCTAACCCTAACCTAACCCCATCTACATAGAAACGAATAAGCAAATAGCACATGGAAAGAAGGAAGGATTCTTTCCAATGGTATCTTTCCTTTTCATGTGGTGAGTCAGAGATAAAATCATCTGGAGGGGAGCACACAAGCTCTTTCAAATCTCCCTTTTGAGGAGCTGTCTCCAGAAGCCTTGGTTTTATTCTGGGATTTCCAACAGGAGTGCACAGTACTGTCATGTCCTGCTTGCTTTGGTAACTGGAGGTGAGGTGAGAAAGGTAAACCACGTGCCCGTAATTGGCCCTTTGATGGCTGGGATATTGCCACATTACCTGGGGAGGGCAGCCTCCTTGCTGATGAAAATCTGCCCTGCTTCAAAGGACCTCTGCTGTTTTCCATCACCCCAGAGCACAGGCCAGCCAGATTAGGGTGAGGAGAAAAAACCTGATATCCGCTACACCAAGGGCATCCCACCCAGGCACACACACATTGCCAACCCAAGGGCACAAGAGCCCTGTGGGAAGTGAGGATGCCAGCCTTGCAAGCAGCCACTCGGATGCCCTTTCACTCTATGGTTTAGGTGGCAACAGGAGAGTTGCTGGCACCAGCCACACGCTCCAGGCCCTAAGTGACGGTGATGCGGTGAGCTGCCTTCAGGTGCTGGGCAATCTGCCATCCCACAAGAAAACAAACACAAAGAATGTGAGCCACCACTTCAGCAGCCCTCGCACAATGGAGTAACCCCAACCATATGGAAGAAATTACTTTTTCCTGCCAAGAGCAGTCCAAAAGACATGGATCTTTCAAGGGATCTCAATGCAAACTTTCGTCTGATTTTTGTTATATTTTAATAATAGACTTCAAAAAATGCAAGGCACTTCCCTCCTTGCTAACGTTTCCTTTACATTTAAGTAGAACTAAAGACTGCTGGTGCTAAGTGTATGTAGGAAGCAAAATGCATCCTCCCTTCCCCAAAAACCGCTCCTATTCATTCTGTAGGCCAAAAACTCTACTCTGAGAAACTCAGGTTAACTTCCCTTAATCATCACATTCCAGAGTGAGTTAACAATTAGAGTAGGATGGGGGTAAAACAAATAAAAAAGCAAGCTAAAAGCAATCAAATACATACGTGTTCATATGTGAGGGTGTGTTTATAGCTATATAAATCTCTGTAAAAGATACCATTTTTCAGATTACCCAGAAACTGGTCAAGTGCCTGGAAAATATTCTTTCCAAGTTTTCTGACTGGCCTCTGAAGCTGCACAAACAAATTTTGTCCCATTGGAGTTCGTGGAATAATTTGTGTTTGGCTTGGAATCAGTCTGCTGTATACACATGAACTCATACGTGCAGATACTTGTCTGAGTCTGTGAGCCAGGTAGATATCTGTGTAAATTTCTTATTTGCGTGCAGTCTTGTCCAGCTGGCCCACAGCATTTGTGTAGGCTGTACAAGCAGACATAATTGCTGTATGTGCTCTTGCCTTTCCTGCCTCATTTAGCCAAAAATTCTCTCTTTCAGGCATACTGGACTCTACTTCTCTCACGAGATTAGTGCACGCAGTCACATCATCTGAATTCATCACGGGAAGGAGACAGTAGCCAAGTGTTTGCCCCTAAGGGCCAAGTCCTACTCCAAATTTTGTTTGAGGCTGGGACAAGCTCTCAGGGATGAGCTCTCAAGGCAATTGCACAGGGCCTTAGGACTTGCAGGGTCTCATCAGAATAAGGCAGGGAGCAGGCCACACCAGTCACAATGACGGCTAAGACAGGACTAGCCCATGGCTTGGACACTGCCCACAGTCACCCAAGACACTGTTTTCACCTTGTTACTCCCTATTAATTGCCCCAAGGTCAAACAGCCCACAATATCAGGCAGTGATTTAGGGAAGAACTTGTTCTATAAATGGGTCTGGGGTTTTTTAGCCCACTAAAGCTCAGTCATGCACCAATACATCTCAGGAGGCTCACTGTGTGACCCAGAGCATCTCCAAGGGCACTGGCACGCCAGAGCTTCTTCAGGAGTGCTGCTGTTCTAACTGCATGTTAAACAGGTTGGAAATGGGAGGGTTTGCAGGGAAGAAAGAGATAATACAATGTACAAGCACAAGCAAAGCCCTCTCGGGGAAAACTGCGAGGACCAATCTGCTAATGGGATAAAAGAGGAGGGAACAGCAGGCAAAGATTATCACATACTAGGCAGGAGAGGGTATAAAGGAAGCAAATCCTGTAAAATTATAACACACTCAAAAGAGACATTTGTTTGACTTCCTTTTTAAGTGGCTAAATTTTACCTGCTGTCTCTTTCTGGCTTCTTGTTAACTCCTGTGCCACCAATTGATGGAGACACAGAAGATTAACTTGGAGACAACGCATTGCAAACTTCAGCCTCTCTGTAACCATTTAAGCAGATAACTGGTTTTATGTAGGGCAACTGGTGGGGAAAATGTGTCAACATTTTCTTTCCTGCTTCCTTTGAGTGGTAAGATGAGAAGCAAGAACACTTCAGACCCTGAGAGTTCAGCTTCCCTTCCCCCTGCACCGGGGTGTCCTGGGTCACCCCCACAAATGCCAAAAGCTCTTGCCAGGCAGCAGCAGGAAACCAGAGGCATCTCCCAGAGTCACAAAAGCTGATTCTTACCTGCCTCAGGGCAAACAGGGAAGAGAATTGAAGCAATTTGATCCCCTCTGCTGTCCAAAACAGGCAGCTGAGTGCTTTATGTGGCAGCTAGTTCCTTGGATTTATATAGTGTGCATAGTGAGAAAATATGTTAGTCCCATTTGCTTTACCAGGCTTTGCCATGCCATGAGTGTGGCTATCAACAAGTAGATCTCCCCAGATCCCATGCAAAATGAAACATAATCTCTGGGATACAGTCTGGAGCATGTTTGGACAGCAAGGCAAAGATCGATGTTCTTAAATGATCTAAAATGCCACTCAGCAACCTAGAAAGCTTTTTCCTGTGTCATCAGGAGCAAACTTGCTCCCTTTAGACTCCTGAAGAAAGCAGCAGATTGTCTTGATGCCTTTTCCTGGTCTTAAAATCAAGAGTCAAACACAGTTAGAAGGGAAAAAGGGATTTTACCTTGGTATTTATTTTAAGGATCCTTAGGTGCACATGTCTAGGTCAAATGCACCTCAATGCCCACCGCAATCCACCCCAAAAGATCAGGTACAACATTATAGGTTTTACTGATTAGCATATCTATCAAAAATTCCCCAATGAGAGGCTGGAATGAGCCCCCCCTCCCCAAGGAACCTTCCCCTGGATGGTTCTATCTTCGTTTACAGAATGTGTTCTGGAGAGAACCTTGGGGTCTGGGACACACTAACTCCTACTTATGAAGCTCCTGAAATGTTTAGTCTCTCAGCTTGACAAACAAGTCCAAGAATGTAGGCAAAAAGCACTAAGAATACAGAAGCTGTAAAAAGGTGTAACGGGTATAAAAGAAAAGGCAAAAAATCTTCATGGCAGCAGTCTTAACACAGATTTTGTCAGGAACCTGGCTGTGCCACCACGGCACGGCAGCCAACAGACCTTGGTGCCCTACACGTGCAGGAGGACAGCAAGGTGGTGGGACATCCTTTCTGGCCAGATCAGAGCTCTGCAGCAGAGCTTCCAGGCATGCCAGCACTGAGGAGGGTCAGGGCAGGTCGGGTACACAGCAAAACTGCCTTGGGAGAAAAGCTGGGGATGCAGAAACCGACAATAGCTCTTGGGCTGCTCCAGCCTGGTCATTCCCAAAATCTCCAGTGTTACAGCAACCAAAGGAGTCGAAAGAGTCCCCTCAGAATCGCTTGGTCAGGAGGAGGTGTCGGTTTCCCACACCCCACATAGTGGCCAGAGCAGTTGTCACTAACCCTGCTTGTGTTCCCTGCTCGAGGGAGCAGGGTGAGAAGGTGTAAAGGTCCAGTCGAACAGATATAAGAAGCCAGACTGGAAAGGCAGCAAAAACTGCAACAAAAGGGGGTCAAAAAACAGATTTGAACCATCTCCACAGTCCTTTTTACATTTAAAGCAAGAGAACGGAGCAACTTCAGCCTCCAGGTGTCCAGCCTGCTGCCATGTTGGCTCATGGTTGGCAAGTCTGGTGACTCTGTAATCTGTTTGCCATGAATTTTTTTAACCAGGAACATAATTTAATTCCCTTTAAGGAGATCAAAACCAGGAAACATTTAAGTAGGACTTCCTGCTCAGTGTGAAATACAAATTCTTTTCATCATGGAAAGCAAACTGAGCTTAAACAATAGTAAATGAAACTGGTTATGCAAGGAAGTTGTAGGGAGATCAAAGCTGATTTTGGCTTTTAATTAAGATAACAAGGTACCTGGATTAAGGAAGCCAGTGGTAACCCACCTCCTAGATATTTGAAGGAACACAAACATTTCCCCATTAACTCGGTGTGTACACACAAGAAAGAGAAGCAGCAGAAGAATTTGCCTGTACTTACAGTCAGGAATTAAAACTGGGGAAAATCCTATTTGCATTTATCTACATCAGATACCATTTCTTCAAGAAGAAAGAGGATCTCATGAATTCTACGAAATATTACCCCTGCTGCCATCTGTGTCTTCTGCTCACTTCTGCCACATATCCCTTAAATACATGTCTTTAATGTATTGCTAGGTTGTCTGCAAAACCCTGCTGTTCCTTTTCCACTCACGGGGCTGTCTAAAATCCACAAGCTTGTAGGTAGTTCCAGTCAGGAAGAAAAGTCAGTGCAGGGCTTAGGTAGTTTTTTGCAAGCAGCTTTGTTTATTTACAAAGGAGAGACAAAGTCCTGTGTTACACAGCAGGAGTCAAGTCACAGGAGAGGGTTTCTCTGTTCCCAACTTCCCCTGCTGTTTTGGCCAAGCCCCCCACCCAAAAGCCCCCTCTCTCTGGGCTCTTCCCAGGGCCACACACTGTGTTTGCTCAGACATCTGCCTTTGTCTGGTCGTGCACCCACTCCACACTTCTCCTCCTGAGCTGCCTGGCTTCACAACCACATTCACCTCTTCCCAAAACAGCTCTGTGCCAAAGTTCCCCTTCCCAGAGCCTTCAGGTTTTTGAGGAAAACAAATGAGCCCATGGTTTGGGCAGAGACCTCTGTGCAGTGTGGAGGTTTTGAGATAGCCATTATTTTGCTGCTTGCTTTCCCAAGCTGATTGTGGGGGCTTTTTAAAGGAAAATCTGAGAATGGGAGTTAATCTGGAGTCTGCCTTATTAGTAAAGCCATAAAGCCTTTCAGGAAAACCTACAGAACAGGCTGGGGCTGAAGCCAGTAGGTTTCTGTAGAGGCTCAGAATATTTATAGGAACATGTCAGGAGTATTGCTGTGTGGTTGTCGGAGATGGAACATAGTTTAGCTTGGCTAGCACCACAGGAGTGTTGGAGGGTTTTATCTCTTCTGCAAGGTTGCATGCACCATCCATATATTTCAGTAGTGGGTGTACTGCTCCTAAGAGCCTTGAAGTGATGGTTCATTAAGCTGGCAGGAATGTTATTGTTTTCCATAAAATTTGATAGGATTTTTCAGAATCCTATGTGATCCTTCAGTGTAAGGCATTCTTGGCTATGGACAGCCATCTTGGCCCCACGAGCATGCTCTGCAGAAACTATAGAAAGGTTTTTAACATGCATTTTTATTTATGGCAATGTCAAGTTCCTCCCACAGTGTGCTTGGGGTGGGGATTCAGAACATATTTCTGGGCTTCATTCAATTTCCATGCTCCTTTTCCCAGTTGCTTTTGCAATCATATTGTTTACTCAGTCTTAAGTGTCATTTAGCCCATACTTATACTACCACATGACACAGACTCATGGGGAGGGGACTGTTATCAGAGAAAAACTGCTTCAGAGCCTGAATGCATACGTCTTCTCTTTGATTAATTAAGCTACATTATTTGTTGAAAAGTAAGGCTTGTCCCTCTTAAACCAACTTACAGCTATTTAATGGAAAGACAGGATTGTCACGTCCCTACAGCTTGGTCTGCAACAATACTCTAACCTCTGTCCTTGCAAAAAGGTACTCCTGTGTGTTTGCCTTCCCCATCCTTGGTGCAAATGCTGAACCTTTTAAGTGCAGGACTTCTCTGTGAAGGAAACCAGGCCGTCTGTTTCTGCCCTGTCCTGGGAAGAGCTCTTATCTCCCATCTCTCAGATTCCATTCAGTCTGTTTAAGCAAGCATGGTGCTTATTCACAGCCTGATTGGTAGTCTGCCTAAGTTAGTGGGAGCCTTGCAGTGAGCTTGGGATCTGGTATTTATGGACCCAGCAGCAGCAACTGGTGACTGAAGTCTCCTGTTTAATCCCAGAGAGTTG
Organism: Corvus hawaiiensis; assembly: GCF_020740725.1. Classification (NCBI taxonomy): domain Eukaryota; kingdom Metazoa; phylum Chordata; class Aves; order Passeriformes; family Corvidae; genus Corvus; species Corvus hawaiiensis. The sequence continues at coordinate 74,742,882 of NC_063215.1, forward strand.
GCAGAGGCAGGCCAACCTTCCCTATGCTTCATTGTTCATCTGTGAACACCTCCTTTCATCTTGAGAGGACACATCACTCTATAAACTTTCTGGGACTTTAGCCCTTGTGCCGAGCCTCAGTAAAAAGTGGGTGCAGTGCTGGTTTAGTAGGGATTCTTACCATCTCAAGTTAAGTATGGAGACTTCCTGTAATACCATTCTCAACCCTGCCTATCTCAAGATGCAGACTTTTTCCTCACAACCTGAAAGGAGTCTTTGGGAAGCGAATCAGTGTCATAGCTTAGAAACAGTTGCAGAATAAGCAGTTTGATGCCTTTTCACTGAAAAGAACATTTCTCCCTCTCCATTTTTTTGAGCCTGGCACTGTACCCATTTCCAGCACTATCAACAGGCAGGTCCTCTCCGGCCTCAGCATTGGCTCATATGATATAATCACCTGAACTCAAACAGGGGATGTGTCTTTTACCTCATAACCTGCAGGCACTGACTTTGAACCACTGGCCCAAGGATCTCTATCTCACTCTCATTTCTCTGAATCATCTAAACATGCTTATTCTGTCCCTTACCAATGAAGTTTTGCATTTTATTACTACAAAGCATTCGTACTGGGGAAAAAAATCCTCAAAAAAAAGAGATCCAAGCTGAAAACATCACAGCCAAACAAGAGAGATGTTTTTAAACATCACCAAAGCAACATCTTTGTGTTGGAGAGTAACAGGACTTCCAGCAACGAGGGTGTCTTTGTGCAGAGCCTCATGAATAACCAAATCACAGATCAATACAGGCCACAGTGTGCCTTACTCATTAGTATGCTGGGAGCTGGGATCTCAGAGATGATATCAAACACCAGCCCCCACATCCCCTGAACAGAGCCTACTGATAGGGCAGTGTGTGCTGCCAACAGTGAGTCATTCATCACTCGGTCCTGGTTTCACAACAGCATGATTCAGTGTTTGTAAAGGAAAGTCCTGACTGCAAACATTACCCTCATTCATCCCCTGTTAGCTTCCTTGCAACATACAGCATAGATTGTGCTCTGCTCGATATTTGCCAAGACAGTAAATCAGTGGAGGCTGAGCATCCTCTGGTAATCCTGAGATATGTGGAAAACAAGAGCAATCTGGAGGGGGATCGTGCAGTAAAACGATTGCCCTTGGTCTGTTGGACACTCATCCCCCCCATGCTGCCTCCAAGTCAGCCACAGTGGAGAACTACACTTGAGTGCTGTTCTTGCTGAAGTCTAGCATGAAGCTGAAGCAAAAATTTTAAGCCAAAAGATGAATTTTCTAATTGCCGATTCTACAGGTTCAGCCTATGGATAGGGAAGAAATTAAGCAATGCTATACCTTTCCTGTCTTCAGTTTCCATCAGCTGCCATGCTGTGACTGCAGACTGACAGTTTTGCTGATAAGGCAGAAAACAGAGTGAACTCACCTTCCTTTTCCCTAACCATATTAGCTTCCTCTTGCCAGCAAGACTGAAAAACTACTTTTTGTCAGTCAATGCAATGTGCTCAGAGTGTCTCAGAATACAGACATGCTGATCAAAGAGAGACCTCTGTAAGAGAGGAAGGTCAGCTCTACAGGGTCAGCACAGTTGGTGTGGTTAGGCTGTGCTTAAACTGACATGAGACGCGGGAAGCCAGAAAGGGACAGGGAGATGCAGGCAGTCTCTCCCCTGTGCATGGTTCATTAGGCTGAGGGGAGATTTAGCCCCTAATCAGTTTTCTGATCCTCCTTAAGACTATCTACTGCTCTGCTTGCTGTTTCTGTAATTTTCCTGTTGGCTTTCCTACAGACACGTGTCAGGCAGCAAAGCAGTTAAGGTAAGCGTGGCATCATCTCATCCAGTCTTCTCCTCATCCAGGCTATGTCCAAATCCTAGACTTGATTCGAACAGTAATTTGAAAACCTGAGGAAAATGTTTTCTAGTAAGTAAGTAATTAATAAAGGTACTTTCCATTTTTCTTATTTTCCCTTTTTTTTTTCCCGAGCAAGATAGAGTAATGAATGGCCTTCTGGTTCAGAGATATGTCCAAAGCATGTATAAATCAGCAGAATCCCACTGACATCTACACAAGCTGCAGACAAAGCCTTTAATGTTTCCATAAAGCAGAGTCATCAGGCTCCTTGTGGGCTCGTATGAGTTAACAGAGTGAGCTTTCTAGCAAAGTCATCCATCACTTGGCTATCTACAATCACCAGAGTGCAGGTAAATCACCAGGGTTCTGCTACCAGATGTTAAAAAGTCAGTTGACCTTCTTGTATATTCCACACATGAAAAGAGCTCAGTAAATTATTTGACTTTTAAACAACAATATTCAACAATTTACTACACAGCCCACTAACTGAATGAGGTGTTAACCTGGATATCCTGACCAAATTCCAGCTGGGTTAATTACACGTTGCTTGAATGTTCCCCTCTGTTTCAATTGTGACACTATTTGATGTTACTTTTTGTTTTTCCCCTAAAGATTTCACTGGAAGCCTGCTGTTGCTGTGTTGCACACCAGAAGTGCACGCGCAACAATTTTAGATGAAGGAAACTCTGTGTGCTGAGTTTTAAAAGCACTCGTAAATGAATTCTTTATGAGCATAGGAGGTCTAATGCATGGATATGATTTGTTTTATTGCTTTTATTGATGTTATTGTTCCTGCTTTTTTCAGATACTGTTTACTACTACTACTGCTTTTTTTCTTGTCAAGTCCTGAAATACAGATTTGGACTAGCATTAAAATTAAAATCAAAATCTGCATTTAAGCAGAGTAATGTGGCATTCAGATTTTGTGCTCCAGTTCAGATCCATTTCAAGGCAGGACCATCAATGGCAAATCCATATTGAGATTACAGTGTGAACTTCCCCAAAACTTGTGGGCAGGAATTGCTGCCAGAGCTGTGAATAAGGCTTACTTCCAGTCATGATTAGATCACAAGCAAATCAAAACAAAAAGGGGGAAAGAAAAACAGACTAACAACTACTGTACTGGAAAATCTTAGTAATACTGCTTGGGGACTTGTAATGTAAGATGTAATCAATAAGGTATTGACTACTAATTCTACATAATTGGTTGTCTTGGCTGCCAACTTTTATGTATAGTTTTATGTAGAGTACCTCCCTCATTTCTGTGTGTACCAGAGAGTTCATATTCTTGGCTCACAGTAAGAAGCATCAAAAAGCAGAAGCAAAATGAGGAGCAAAGTTCCCTTTGCTAACAGCACATGCTGTGGCTGCAAGGTTGGGCTGTGGGTGAGACCTGTGAGGGAAGGAAATTCCAGCTCTGGTGAATTATCAAGTAAGCAAACTGTCTTGCCAAGGAGAAATGCCTGTGATCTGTCAATCATATGGCTCGGCTGATTCAAGGGATTAAAACTGTTGAAGACTTTTTACCCATTTTAAAGCACATTCTGTATGTTTCAATGAAAAGACAGTGCATTTGAGAGAAGAAGAAGAGCTGAAGTTTTTATCAAAATCAGTAGTCTATGGTAAGTTTGCAAGAAGGAATAATAAGGAGCACAGGGCAAAGTTCTGCCTTGCAGAGTGAAGTACAGACATCTTGAGAATACTCTGCTGGTATTTACCAGGACTATCCTACTTATCAATACAACCCGGTCAGGGTTGATTTTAACCTCAGAGCATCTACCCAACAAATGAAATGCATATAACTTGGCTAATTATACATAGGTACCCAAACACTGCCTGTCAACATGGACAGTTAGCCAAAAATTGGCCTTACTTTATTAACTAATCCCTGCTTCTAGACCTAGTCTGATCCACAGAGGGACCAAGTGGTGCTAGCTGACTACTAAAGCCTGTTAGGTCTTTGCCAAACCTATGAGCTACTGCAATCCCAGTAGGTGGAGGGGCCAGCAGGACAATTTGCTCCAGATTTTTCCTCTGAGAGGAGACACAGGGCTTTGGCTCCTTATGATATACTTAATTTGCCATAGGACTAAATTCTGCCTTGGGATTTTTTGTAAATAAGTTTTAAGTCAGGGGCAGGAGAGCTGAATGCCAGATACCTGTCCCACTCCAAGGGGATGCAAGTCATCATTTTTTCTACATAACCACATCCAGCTATCAGCTTGAAGCATCCCTCGAGGTGTGTGGGATTAAACAAGAATATTTGTTGGCAAAGAATCCATGGTTTGTTTTTCTTGCACAGCACCAGAAAGCCCTGTTCCCATAGCCCTAACAATAATTCAGACCGCTAGAGTCATATTAGTGATGTGGCTAGTACCAACCATATAACCATCAATCACCATTCTTTCTCCTCTCTCCAGCTCAGTTTATTTCCTGAGCTCTAATAAAAGGGCAGCTGTTTCAGTGTATGGCACATACCTGGCAGGAAAGGATCTACATTCTTCTGCTTGTGCACCACGAAAAAAGCTGGTAGCTCTGAAGACAAATTTTTGGATGCTGTTCACTCCTGGCCATGATATTGAATGTGTCCTTTGCTACAGTGAAAGTAAGTTTGTATTCAGCTGGTAGTGCTGTTGTACCTTTGCTTTTATTTAATTATATCCTATAAAGTGAGTTATTTGCCACATATTTGCATAATCTCCCCGCTTCTCTCTCTTCCTCTATGTACATCGGCCTCAGCTGCTCTGTCATTTGGCCACAGAGGCACCAGTTTGCTAATCTAGTTTCATGGTCTGATAGACCTGGACAGTGATCAGTTTCCTTCCAAGGCATTTGTGTAAGAGGAAAGAGAGCTTTGATCCCTATTGGCAATTCAAGGTAATAGGATTGCTCTTCTTAAATCTCAACTAGATTGTCACAGTATCCTCATGTGATAGTCTGCAGTAAATCTCATTCCCAGAAATTTAAGCCTGTGGCCTGTAGATCCAAGCCATTAACTTTGTGACAATTAATGGGTTCACAACACAGTCCCCATCCATGCGAAATTCAAAACAAAAGCAGGATGGCAAGAAATAACCTCTCTCCACGGCTAATGGACCCTTTATGTAAATACCCTGAACTGTCTGAGCTGTGAGGAGATGGAACATTTGAAAGACCTGCTGCAAAGAGACAAATTTGGGGCGTTTTATCTAAATGCTGTGTCCTTGATCCACAGGATATGAGATGAGGGGGCACTGAGAGAAAAGGGGAGGATGGAGTGGGGCAAGACCATAATTTAAAGGCCCCCCATTTCAAAATTTTCTTTCTTGCCTGAAGGGAACAAGTTTCCTGAAGAGGCCAGCTCCACCACTCCCTTGATGGCCTGAAGGAGGTCTCCTCTGATGCCTTTTCCTGGTCTTAAAATCAAGAGTCAAACACGGTTAGAGGGGAAAAAGGGATTTTACCTTTGCATTTATTTTAAGGATCCTTATGTGCACATGTCCAGGTCAAATGCACTGCAATTCCCACCTACAAAAGATCTGGTATATCACTATAGGTCTTACTAATTAGCACATCTATCAAAAATTCTCCAATGAGAGGCTGGAATGAGCCCCTGTCCTCAAGGAACCTTCCCCTGGATGGTTCTATCTTGTGTTCTGGAGAGAACCTTGGGGTCTGGGACACACTAACTCCTACTTATGAAGCTCCTGAAATGTTTAGTCTCTCAGCTTGACAAACAAGTCTAAGAATGTAGGCAAAAAGCACTGGGAATACGGAAGTTGTAAGAAGGTATAACAGGGGTATAACAGAAAAGGCAAAAAATCTTCATGGTATCACCTCTGCAAGCTCCATGTCTGTCCTGGCAGCAACCTCCCCTTCTCCTGTCCCACTTGCTTCTTTCACTCTGTGCTCTACTAACAGTGAGGGTGGCTGCACAATGAATTGCCAGGCCCTTTGGAGGTCATGTGAAGGAAAAGACACAGAACATCTCATTGCTCAGCAGCACTAAACCGCTCAAAACAAAGACTGTTGGATGGGACATAATGGACGCAGGCTGGGAGGGAACATTATGCAAAGGGACATCAGTATTTTAAAAGATTTTAAAAGCCGTGTATTCCGAGCCCTGGACATCTTTGCCAGGCATCTCCAGGTGGACATCACAGTCCCTTGGGAAGTTGTGGCACCCAAAATACAGATGAGAACTTTGTCTACACCACCTTCTTTGTCTGGGTCCTGACAGTCTTCCATCCTGCGTCTTCGGCTGTTGTCAAAGATTGGCCTTCCTAAGCCACACAAAAGAAAGTGTGTTTTCATGTCAGCCTGTTCCTCTAAACATTCAATTACCCTGTCAAATACCAAGCACCTCTTCCTTATGGGAAATTCCTGTTGCCAAGTGCTCTTTGCTTTGTCCTTTTAAAGGGCAGTTAAAGGCAACAGTTTCTGCCCTTACTTGTTCGTGAAGGAAATTATGACCTCCTTCTGTGAGTAATTACCCATTTCTATCTGGTTTCTACAAAAAAATAGATTTTATGCAGTTACAGGCTACCTGGCAAATCTCATGGTGCTGGGATGCACAGCAGAGCACTCAACATGAGCCATATTTAAGGCATTTAAGTGCTGTGTGTGTATTACTTTTGTTGTCTCTCAGACCAGTGGTATGATCCACAGCGTGCAGCAATAGCTTACAGTCTCGAAGGGCTGGCTTCCTCCTCCCCTCCCTCCCTCACACACTCTCAGGAAGGTGACACCACGTCCCTCAGCAGGTGGTGTGGCTGTATCACTGCAGACCTGCACCTGGACCAAAAGAGTCCTGTTGCAAAGCAAGGAGTAACAAACTGGGAGACCCCTGGGGCACACCGGTCACAGGGCCCTGACTGCTGTACTGACCATGCTGTGCACATGGACTAACTAGCCTTTCTCTGAGCCCTGCTGTGTTACGTGACAGTGGCACATCCAAAATCCATCTCAGTTCTCCCTTTTCAGGCAAGAAATAACTTCCTAAAAGAAATATAAAGTATTCATATGTAGATTTTGCAGTGAGAGAAACAACTGAAGTATCCTTTCTCTGAGCTCAACGTCTTTGTAATTTCCAAGAAGCTGCAGAGTCCTAGCGAGCTGTGACTCCTCAAGTACCTGCCTACCAAGACCGCCAAGTTGCTCGTGCACTTAACTCTGTTATGCACATGTCCCAGTGAGATAATGGTCCTGAAGCACTTCTGGAAATACCCACTGCGCCCTTACCCAAGAGAGCAGCATATAATTTGGTGACTGAGTTCCAGCAAATAGCTGATACAAGGTTTTGGACACTCAATGCACGTTTCTTGTTCTTGGTATAGTGCTGTGTGATGCCTCCTGTAAAATAGCAATTATGTATTTATTAAAGGTGTCAGATCTGATTCTGACTTCTGCTTGCCATGACTTGTTACTTGCATCTACCTATGGTCATCACAAAATGTTCCCTACTCAGAAAGTTAATGCCTCCTGCCTACTTAGTGTGTAGGAAACAACGACTGACTTAAGGCAAGAGTCCCCAGACTCAGTGGAATTTTTACATGGTTCCTACTGAGATGAGTTTAAAGTAAATGGTCTAAATACTGTGCCTGAGTCCCTGGTGTAACACAGGGATAATTTTACTGAAATCAATGCATTACATAGATGGGAAGCAACTTTAAAATCAGAATTAAACTGTATGACAAAATGGCACTCGAACAGGTGAAGTAACAGCAACTCAGATTACCAGTGAGCTGAAATGGTGTCCCATTCATTCCACACATCTGCCATCTATATCAGGTCTTTGTGATTAAATATAACACTGCAAAGGACAAAGATTATGGCACTCACACAAATTTCCCTTTGGTATCAAGAGCTGTGTATGTTAGGAAACAAACCCCTCTGCAGAGGAAACATTTTTGAGAGTTGTGCTATCCAGAAAACAAAGCAAGTCACTCTGAGCAGTGACGTAATCCAGTTTCCTACACGTTAATGCCTGTGGCCATACTTTTTCATTGCAGTAAGCCTCCATCAAGCTCCCTTTGATCTCTCCAACCTCCAAAATGCTTCAATTCCCCCTCCACACTCACACACCTGAGCTCAAGCCCCTGTGCAGCATCTTGCATGTACACTAACCCCTGAGAGGCCCCGGGGATCCCATGCTGCATGTGGGCCAGATGGACCCTGACCACATCCAGTCATCAGGCAGAACTGCACAGATAGCATTAAAATCACACTGCAGTTTTGTCTTTACCAAAAGCACTGATTGTAAGCATGCCATAGGACACTCACTGCCTTCTGAATAATTGCTTTCCACAAAAACGATGGGAATGTAATTGATCTCTACCCTTTGTAAACTTTGGCTACATTAGTCAATGGGCTCAAAGTTTCTTGTGGGAAGGGGACAAGTTTGAGAGACAAATGCATGGAAAGAAATGCAATCACATAAGCCTTGCTTTGCTATTTAGATATTTAGTTGCATATTTAGCTGATACAACCTAAACTATGAGGACATTCATTGTCAGAGGGTTTGACCCCGTAGGATTAGTTGCATGTGTGATGGAAACCTCTATCAGAACATAAAGAGGATCAGAAATTGGCCCAGGTTCTCTTTTTGGCTCTGGAAACCAAAACTCTCCAGGTTTTGAGCGGATACATTGTCCAAAACTATAAAATTTTGCAGTGCCTCCCATTCCCAGAGATTTCCTGAATACTTAGGGAAAGACAACCTCCCAAATTACCCTCTGGTCACTCAGTGCTATGCTTGAAAGGCAATTCCTCCCTCTCTCCTGCTGGGTCTTGCTTTCCTCTCTGGCCTTTTGTTACTGACTGTTGCATTTGTTGTGCTACTGTCCTTGAAAAAACATCTATCTGCAAGAGCCTCCCGCAGCCCTGAATTCCGAGGGTTACAATGACAGTGCTGCCTGAAGCAGTATTTCCTTTTCCACATTCTGCACTTGCCAGCTGTTAACTTCATCAAGATCCTGTATTGTGGGAGTTTTAAAAAAGGGGGCAGCTCTCTTTTCTCCATAGCCTTTGTGTGAAGGCTGCCAGGCCAGATTCAACCCTGAAAACCAATTAATTCAATGGGGTGCCATGACATGGCAGGCAGGGCAGAGAAAAATTCAGCTGTAATTTTGAAAAAACTGCTCCCAGCTGAGGAAAAATTCCCAGTTGCCTCTGGCTTTTTAATGTCAGCCCTCCTGATAAATGGAAGGGGTAGGTATCACCTCCTTTTTTCTGAAATAATAATCATTTGTCTTAAATATCAACAGCACTGGAAAAGCTGCATCAAGCCTGAGGTTGCTGGCCTGTATTTCGCTGCCCTCCGGAGACAAAAGGGGATCTATAGGACACCCTGCGCCTGTGGGATGACTCAACTCACAACTATCCCTCCTACTCGGTCACAAAAGTGATAGCTTTGACCTTTTGCTCATGGAAGAAATGACAGGGAAGGAAGGTACTCCACATCTTTAGTACAAACTGGAGTGTCATTTTACCAGGGGATAGCAAGGCTCTGGAACAATTTGGGATAGGAAGTGAGGAGGGCCTGTGCATTGACTGAGATGGCAGGTGACATTTCAAAAAGGCAGGACAGGATTAAGCAAGCTGGAAGAGGGACAGGATGGAGACATGAAGAGATCTTTAATGTCATACACACCCTAGAACATTTTGTATGATGCTCTTAAAGCACATCTTAAAACTGGAGCATCCCTCCTATGTCCCCTTCCTGGAGCAGTGGCTATCTGGGGAACAGCCCAAGTCCTCTGCTGTTTCCTAGGGTTCTCCTGTCTGGATGTGCCCCAAAACTGATTTTGCTTCATGTAGGGAAGCAGACAGAGCCTGTGCAGCTGCAGATATTCCATGAGCTGCATTGGAATCCAAGATCCGCTGCATTTTCCCATCATACCTGCTAAAGGGTTTCAGAATGAAGGTAAGTTCTCTAAAGGCTTTGCTCTGCTTGAAAGTGCCGGTACAACACCTGACTACCCTTGGTGAGAGCACAGTTAGGAGAAGGCTGAGCAGTTTTGAAAATCTTGCCCCTAAAGAATGAAAGCATCTTAATTTAATTAGTAAGTCTAGTGTCATTTTGTTGCAGCTAATCCTTCTACTGGGAGCACAGCCAGCGCACAGCAATTCCTCAGAGCTATCAGGGTCCCCAAGCTACCTCTGTTATGCAGTCTCCTGAAGTGAGGGATCCGCAACTACTAATTCCAGGACTGTGCCTTCCCAGCTCTCCTGGATTTGGTGTGGATCACATGTGAGGATATACAGGAATGTTTTTGTTGAATTAACCAGAGGACACATCCAGTGTTTATGTCTATGTGCACTGTGGGCTGCTATCAAGGGTTTATTGCCTACCATTCTGCCTCCCACTCCCTTTCCCAGTGGTTGCTTTGTGGGAATCCTGTGGGCAGCTCCCCAAAGAGAGCAACTCTCTGTTTTTCAGCATCTGCAACCACTCCAGAAAGAAAATCAGCAAAAGTATGGTGTGGCACGAGGATGTCATTTTCACTCTGGCAACACAAGGGGTACATGCCTCCATGTATCTCCATTTTTTGGAGGGCTTTTGCCAGTCTATGACCCTATGAGAGGCAATGCAGATGCCTACAACAGGAATGAGGACCATGGTTTCCTGATTACCAGAGGCCACACACACGGAGACAGAGCCCAGGTGGAACCAGAGGCAGCAGGTACATTGGCCACAAGGCTAGCTGTCCTTTCTGCTGACATGGGTGTGAGGGTGTAAGGTCCACGAAGCACCCACATCCCTGTAAGAGCAATGCAGAACTGGCAGGGAATCATCTCCAAAGTGTCTTCTCCAACACTTTTTCAGTATCTGGTCTAGAAAGTTCCAAGAGCCGTTGCTCTCCACAAACCTTGCCTGACCAAAGCTGTGTACACGAGCCAGAGTGCTCTTGATTCTCAGGCTGTGTCAGTAGCACTGATACCTCTAACTCTGACAGAGATGACAGAAACCACTATGAGAAAGAGGAAATCAGATCACCACACCTCCAGCACCTTTCCTGAAAGGACCAATAGTGAAATTATCTGTTCTCAAAAAAGCAGATACGTGGAGTAACACACTGACTCCCAAAAACTCTAGGGTTTATTTGGAACAGAACTTGATTCTGCAGAATAAGGCCTCATCTTTAAGTCTATGTAAGTACTGATCTATTTTCAACTATCTGGGATTTTTATTGTTTAACTGGACAATGGCAAGCTTTTACCAGGCTTTATTTAGGCTATTTCAGACAATGTTTAATGATCCAAGTTTTTCTCATAAAAACACACCTAACAATCACACAAGACAATTGGAGTCACACAAAGACATCTGAAGGGTCAAACGTGTAAAAAAAACAAAAAAAGGAAGAAGTGTTCAGCTTTTCTCTTCCTCATCTATTCTTTCTCTCAATTCTTACCTATCCTCTGTTCACACAACAGTGGCCAAATCTTCCTATCCTCTCGTTCAGTCTACTATTTTATACTAACATTACTCAGCTGTTTTTGATCCTTGGGTTCAGTGAAGCCTCATCCAACAACAAGGGCTTTTGCCTTCACCTTACCCCAGGTACCCGGGCATGTAGGAGTCCGTCCTGGCTGCAGTCTTAGCTGTCTCTCCAACAAAATGGGCAGCCCTTAACTCTCAGCCCATATAATGGGTTTGGAGCCAGGCTTCTGGGCAAGACTGTCAGCTGGTGTAACTGTGCTGGATGGTAGCTGAAGGTATGGCTCACGGCTGGTCTGAGAATGATTCCTGATTTTCAAGAGCAGCCCCAGTCTGTAGTTTTACCTCTCAGTGGCAGTGCTCAGCTGATATTCAAACATATGAAATGAAAAGGCGTCTCTGAAAATAGCAGGTTCCAGCTAATGTTGCAACACCTTCTAGGGAGAGTTAAAATCAGAGCTGCAGATGCCTATTTCTGAATTCTCCTGCATTTTGTTGTTGCCAGTTCCTGTCTGAGCACCACAGAGTGCTGCTCCTCTTCACTTCTGCTGCCCACAGGGGAAAGCCCTCAGAGGGCAGATGTCAGATCCTGTCAATACATGAGAGAGGGATGCAGGGATGAACTGTGTGGGATGGCAGCCTGCATAACCTCCCTGTCTTCACAGCGATCAGGAACTGAAGAGCAGAGGAGGAAGAAAGGCTAGGGCGAGTAAAGTGAAGCATTAAATAGCACTTGCTGGATCTCTGCTTGGCAGGGATTCACATATCCCTGTTTCTAAGTCTTCTTTTCCTAGGGAAGGCTAGATATGAGGAGGCTGGAGGAAGTACAGATGAACTGGCGGGTGCAAAATAGACAACACCTACCACAGGTTCCTGTGCCCCATGCAGAAGTGAGGGACTCTACAGAACTCCCAGCAGGAAGGAAAACTGGGTCTCAGCACCTGGCCTGCCAAGTTCCTAGAAGACATGCATGCAGTGATGGCATAAATATCCTGTCCAGGATCCCACGTACAACATTTGGGATCAGCTGTATTGAACAGCCCCACCAATCCCTTGCAATCCTTAGCACAGGGCAGCCCTCTCCCCTTGCCCAAGAGGGGTTTGCTTCTACCTTGCTTTCCTCCCTCCTGGGAGAAAGGCTGATCACCATGACCCTGCACTTCTCATCTTCTTAATGAATAAAGGAAGAAGCAAAAATTCATGGTGCAAGAGAGCACTCACTTGAAGTCCTTATGCCAGGGCTCTCTAGGATTGTTGCTAGAGCAGAGAGTAATTCCTTCTGGTGGGAATTACTGGCTGAAATGTTGTGGTCTGCTTTATACCAGGAGCCATGCCAGACAGCAAAGTTGGAATTAGAAAGGTCCCAGGACAAGCTCAGTCTACCACAACCACAGCAAGATGGTTAGTTCTGACTGGTCTCCAGAGCATCCACCACACAGCCCATGGCCGCAAAATGCTCTCCAGGGCCCTGTAACAAGCCTGAGACCAACAGCAGAGAACAAAAGCCACAGCTTTTGTGTGCCACAGGAAGAGAGCAGTAGCAACCACAGGCAGCCCCAGTGTCCTCAGTGCCTCCTGTAAAACTCCTAGATGAGATTTGGAAATTGGCCATGCCTCGCATTACAAAGGCTAAAGGGAAAAATCCAGTGTCCAGTGGTACCTCCCCATTTGACCTAAAGGGGCAATTGCAGAGGTCAGCTTGACCCAGGAGCATGAGCAAGACACACAAGACAGGACAATGTAAAGACCATCCTGCCACTAAAACAATCTTCTCATTCACTTTAGACGCTATTCTGAGCTTCTACTGATGAGGAAAGGAGACCTGGGAGACAAATTGTCCTGTAAGTTGGGGAAAAAAAAATCTTTAGCAGCTTTTTCTTTGCCTTTCTCTCTGGGATTAGAAAGAATACATGTCTGATGGAGGCCTGTTTATTTGCCAGGGAATTAGGGCATTTTGTGCCTCCCTTTATTCGTATGAAAAGATAATGACCTTCTGGTGGGAAGATCCAAGCATTGCCAAGAAATATGTTTTGGAATCTTTTCAGAGTCAGTGAGTTAGGGACAAACAAATTCCCTGGAGAATAAAAGGGCAGAAAGAGATATATGACCCTGGACTTCAGTTTAGGCTTGACAAATTCTTTGGATCTGTGAATCTGTGCTGTAATCAAGGGCGTTTGCCTTCTCTTTGACCCAAGAGAAGACATTAGCAGCATGGGCACCACAGCACCCAGCCATGCAGTGGGGTGTGTCTGAAAAGCATCACTGTATTTTGTACACACATCCTCATCTGGAGTGAAATTAGGTAGTTCAGGCACTCCCATACCTGGCAACATGGCTCCAAGACAGCTGCAAAACCCATGCAGAAGCTCTTTGGTGCTTGACTGTCACTGAACTCTGACTTGCTGTGACTCCCAGGTAGTTCATACACAGCTTCCACAAGTCTGCATGAGCTGTGGACACACCCTTCCACTGTAGCACGGGCACAGCTTGCCAACACCATTCACAGCCCCACAGTCATCCTGGCCTGGGGGAGTTCACAGAGTGTCTAACCCTGAGACTGGCTGGGCTTTCTGCTGCTCCTTGCCATCCTCAGGAAGTCCTGCTCAGATCCTAGTTCAGGGTCCATCTCTGGATGCAAGGGTTGCCCAGAGATTCATGTGCTGTTCTCCCATAGGGACCGTGAACTTACATTTAAATTACAAGAGGCATCTGTTTCCCCATCAGCACTCACAGTTGACATTTTCACTCCTGCAGGTTTCCAAAGTGCAGCTGAGAGTGTAGGTAATCACAATGGACAATGGTTCTGTCTTTAACAGACCATGGCCTGGGCTGCTTCCTGGAGAAGCATATGGCTCAGCACACTTTTGCTTCCAGGGATCCCCAGAGATCTCAGGGACCTGCTGGAAATGTCAGTCATTCCCTGAAATTCAGCCTGCAGGCTCACCACAGGAAGTGAAGTTATTTTGTTCAGCATCCTTATCCAGCATTTGCACATGGAAGTAGAGGACAGTTCATGATGGACTTGCCCCCTGCCTTTGGTCAAAGAACAAAGGCCAAGCAAGTAATACCAGGTTATTGCAGTGAGTGAGTGACACATAATCAACTGTAAAGAGGTGTAAGGATTATATCCTGGGAGACCTGGGCTGCCTCAGTTCCTCACCAATTGCTTTCACTCACAGCCCATTTTAAAAGCTTTACAAGCTCTCAGCAGTCACAGATCAGTTAGCTAAACTCTCTTTTCTGAACTTTTTCCTGTTATCTTTGGACACCTGTGTCTGTGAAATTGCCTATTAGCAGTTTGCAGAGCGATTTAGGTAATCTCAGAAGAGTACATGTGAATCTAATGGCCAGATATAATGCCTTGACAGATCAATAAGGCACACTGCAACTCCACAGAGTCTAGACTTCCTGGGGCTGGGTGGAGGGATTTTTATAGTCACCAAAAAGTTATGTCTGTGTTTGTGCAAGAGGGAAAGAAGAGAAGCAGAGAAAGGGTGATGTACTCAGATACAAAATATTTTGAAGAGCCTGAAGAAGTTTTGGATTGGATCGAGACATCCTAGAGGGCCATTGTAGTTGCTTCTTCTCTCTCATTTCAGAGGAACTATATTTCTGGGAAGCTGAAAGGCTTTCTAGATCCAGGCTGAGTGGGTATAGGAATCTGGACGTACATGTGCATAAGGCTGTGTTGCAAGCACCTAGGCATGCATGCCGCACTGATGTCCCTGGGACAAAGGGGGTTTGTAGATGTGTGATTCGGACCACAGCATGCAGAGGTACCTGACGATTCAGAGGTGACTGATGAATACCTGCACCACCTGTGTGTACTTCAGCAGAGAAGAGAGCCCATAACACACTAACAGGCACATCTTTTGTCTCTCTGCTGCCTATCCCAGCAAAAGATCATGCCCATTTCTGTAAATAAACTCTGATAAGGGCCTAGCCCACAGCTGGTGTAATAGAAGACCATGCAGCGGTGCTAATTTGCAGCAGCTGAGAATTCGCCTCAGTGTCTCCCAGCCCAAAACAAAACTCTATAAAAAGAGTATATATATCTATAAAAAGATGGTTTCTCAAGTTCAACTGTAGTGCAAAAAGCCCTGTTCCTATAAGAGGTGACTAACAGGGTGACTTGCAGCAGCAATGCTCCTGCAAATGCTCCCCAGAGATGGTATCAGGCCTACACTCCAGTCTTCTCCCCCCTCTCCTCTCCTGCAGTCCAGGTGCAGCTGACCATGACATGCTGATGGTAATTCTGGCAGCATTTTGACCCAATGGATTTGCTCTGGCCAGCCCTAGAAAAATGAGTCTGAGAAATTCTCTGCACACGCAGAAAACTGTCCCTGCAGACATCTGAAAGTTGTGTCTTTCTTGTAATATTTTCTGTTTTCCTCGCCTCCCTCGCTTGTTCCCATCATATTTTCCCAGTAGCTCCCAACCAGAGGTTTGCCACAATGTACATCAGAAGATGATATGCCTCTTTGTGGCGGAAAATCCTGGCAGCTCTACTGTCTATAGAAAGCTTGGTTTGGTCTATCTCTGCCTTGGCACAAATCACTTATTTGCTCTGCTTCTGCAGACCCTACAAAGCTTCATGCTTTACCCTCCAAGTCACTCAGTGTACACTTAGCACCAGGGATGAAAGAGGCTTCAGGAAATAGCATGCTGAGAAGTGAGGCCTCCCAGGACTCCAATCAACCCCCCTGAAGGGGAGAAGCCTAGGGCTAGAGAACAAATTCTAATTATAACAGACCTGCAGTCATTCCCAATTATGTCAAGCTCTTCAATGAGGAATTAAACAAGTTATAAAATGGGTGCACTGTCTTATTCTTCCCTCTAGCATTAACAGTGGGATGTTGTAAAAAAATGGCCATATCTAAACAATGTGTGAAGGGAACATTAACGTGGCATGTGACTGACAGAAGAAAACAATACTAGTGTAATAGACACATCCTTTCTTGCTCCAGGGGCATGATTTACTACTGAATTACAGTAGGTTTAGGCAACAATAACACCTCAGACTGAAGTGGGGATAATTCTTATGTGAAGCCAACAAAAGCCTAAGAAAATCTGGTTGCCGGAATCTGGAAAACTGCAAAGATCCCAATGTGAAGTAAAAGAAGAATTTGTGCTTAAGATCACGGGTCACTGATTATGTTACCAGCAAGTAAGTTGGTCAGTTTGTACCTTTGGATCAAGGCTGAGGAACTTTCTAGGATGCAGAACTTGAAAGTGTACCTCAAACATAATTTTCATGCTCAGAATCAAAACTGCTGGGAAAAAAAATATCGTGGTTAAATTATAATAAAATCATAGTTGTCCACTGCAGGCTGAGAATTCATTAAACCAGTAAAAAATTAGCACCACAGAGGTGAAATGGGACAGGTCATAATTGCATGAGCACAGATTGAGTCCTGCAGTCTCAACAACTGTTTCTCCAGAAGTCTTCGCTAGCACTTTGACATCTGCACATTTCGGTGTGAAGGTCTTTGGGTTAACCGTACATGGATGATACCTCCCTCCCTGTAGCCTGATTCCTTCACTGCCTTCTCCATTAAATGCAGTAATTTCCACCCATGCAAAGTGGGTGGCATTTTACACTTACTTCGATTTCTCTTCACTCAGGTGTAAATGGCTGCAAGAGGTGCAAAACAGAGTAGAGCTAGGGAAAGAATAAGAAATATAGACTTTGAGATGGTTATTTCTCTCCATAAAATCTGCATCTCGCCTCTAGCATTGTAGCTGGAATATGACTGAGAAAGTGAATTGTTGCAGTGGGGATCCTGCAACACGCATATATCAAACCAGGAGTCCCGTGGAAAGGAAATATATACGGACAGACAGTTTCTTGCTAGCTGTTTCAGAGAGATGTTTATTTCTCCAGCCGCATGGCCGGGGCTCTGCCCAGGAACTGTCCCAGTCACGGGACCAAGGGTCCTTCTGCCCGCGCAGGGAACACAAACCAACCAATGGGAACGAGGCTGAGCAGGGACAGCGAAACCCCGTGTCTGTGCCCTCAGGGCCCCTCTCCCAGGGCTACACGGCAGGGGAGGGACCCCAACAGTGAATATTTCTAGAATTCTGTAAGAATATTCCTAGTAGTTCAATGTGGTTTTGTGCAGTATTTAGCACAGTAGAATGATAATAAACAATATTTGTAACACTGTGCCCAAAAGAACTTCTGAATGTGATTTGCGAAGTGATACTGAAGAGATTCAAAAAGGCAAAGAATCCAGGCCGAGGAAAATGTCTCACATGTGAGCAAAAAACAGAGCACGGGATTACAATGGAAAAAATTGTAGTACTTTAACTGCAGTAGCAACAGCAAACTGCAAAGGATGGAGCACTTTGCTTTACATACATCAAACCTTTTTGCAGTTAACCTCTTCTACCAACTGTCAATTAGAGGGATTACTCACCTCTGCTCACATATGGATTTCACATAGTCTTCCCTCTCAGGCACCTTTTACCGTGTGAAGTATTTCACAGAGCTGTGCAACTGACAACATACAAGTTTGCAGTGAAACTTTTTCTTTTTTGACAGTGAAGAATGTCTCAAAAGGCTATTAAAGCTTTTCTTTTTAGTCTCTTAAGTGGGAGCAGACAAACCTTGACAACACACTATGTGTTGTAACAACAGGGCACTGAGCATTACCCTACCCGCACACCTGAGTGACTCTGATATCCAGGGGGCTGCATTGACATACTGCGCCTTCTGCAGCTCCCTTCCAGACCACAAAATGCCTGGGTCAGAATGTGGCCCACTGGGTCTGCACTGTCCTGCACCATCATGTGCTCTCCCCCTGCCCGGTACCGGGTGCATGCATGGGAGTCATTGTTCCTTCTACTTCCACTATTTCTACTGTCAAAGGAAATGTCTAATGGATGTCCACAGGAATCAAAGTGTTTGAGATGCTTTGGACTTGATATTGGGGCAAATTCTTTTGCTGCAGTGCAACTTTTAGGGTGTCTTTAAAACATTTCTTATCCAGACAAGAGGTTGCAATGAATAAGAAGTTACTTGGGGGAGAAAGGGTCTGCTATGACAGCTTAATCAAACTGAAACCTGTCCCTAGCTGCCCTTCCTTCCCAGGCGACTCACAGGGATTATGGGGTGGATTCAATATTTTGTCCATAAATTGCTCCCTGGAGACAGCTTAGGGCAGCTTATGTGCGGAGTCAGGCATCCTGTGCCTGCAAGGGCTCGACCCTCCTGCATGTGGGCAGTGTGTGATGGGTCACAACTGAGCAAGGTGCCTCGGCACACAGCTTCCTGCCTCCAGCGGGTCACCCAGCTGGCTGGGAACACTGCACACACCTGCTGCCTTCATTTGCACAGAAATATTAAGGTATTTATCTATAAAACCTATATAGGACCAGATTTATCTTTCAGGTTTGCATGGCCTACTAATTAAGGCCAGAAGGGACTATCAGACAGACTGTTGGTCTGGCACCTTGTGTATATATCACAGGTCATTTAATTTTAACCGCTTTTCCCTGCACTGAACCCAAGAGCTTGTGTATTTAAAAGACAGTTCAGCCTTGATCTGGAGCCATAAAAACATGGAGAATCCATCACATTCATCAGTCATCCTCTCTGTTAAAGAGGTGAGCCTTCTGTCAGGTGGATTGCTCTGGCTTTGATTCCTAGCCATTGTTTCTCATTTTGTCTTGCATTGCCAGGATAAGTAAGCCTTTAGGGTCTGCCATTTTAGTCCTGTAAATTTACTTATAAATTTTAATTCAGGCACTATTCCATCTCTTTTCTGACAAGTTAACCTCTGAGTCTCTTCCTGCAAAGCATTTCCTCCCGTCTGTGAAACATTTTCTAGCTGCTTTCTCCACACTCTAATTTTTAAAACATTAATTTTAAAACTTGGGCAGTAAAAGTATACACTTTTCTGTTTGGGTTTCCCACATGTTAAGAGGTATGAATTATACTCCCCCACTTCCTCTGTTCTAATCACCTGAATCACATATCAGCTTTTCCATTCTTTCACTTCAGCCAAATGTCAGGCTAAGCAGCACTGAGAAGCACAACTCATCCACTCCTCTTTTTGGGGCTACTGGCATAAAAGTAGCCTTTGCCCTGTTTCACAGGGGAATTCCAGACACTGGAAATTGCTCAGCATTGATACTGGTGGGCCTGTGACCCCTGCAGCCAGGTCCTTTACAGTCCTGGTCTGTAACTTCCCTGAAGGTGTGGATATAAAAATTTTTCTCTCTCTTAAATGTTTTTCAACAGTCACTCTGCTTACTAATGGAAATATTTTCTCATTTAAAAAGAGGTTATAAATTATTTGTTTCCAACCGCAAGACAGAAATATTTATCCAGCGCATCCGTCTTTTCCCATCACTGATGACTTCCTCATCCCACCTAATCACATATCCCATCACCAGAGGTTCTCTTCTTTCCCTAGGAGCAAACTGTTTTGGTTTTAATGATCTTTTCTTTCCTGATATCTTTCATTACCCTAAGTAATTTCCTGCATTTCATGCCTCTCAGTTACTATTTTTTGAAGTCTCTCTCCTTGTTTTTCCTCTTGTTATACACCAGAGAGAAGAGAATACTTCTACATATGGCTTTCACCTCACCTCTGATCCAGCATTTGAGGTCTTTTATCATCTTCTGGGGTTTAAAATGTTCAGACACAGGGAATCATGACTAAAAATAATAATATTCTGTTCAGAGGACTACAAAGGATGCGAATCATAATCAGACTGACTACTTATATTCAATTATTTCTATTATTGCAATATTGCTTACTGTTTTTAATCATTTGATGTTGAATAATTTTAATTTTCAGTATTTTCATTTTTCTCCTCAGTACTTTCATTTTTCTCAGCTGAACCTTGACTTTCTGAAATAGTTAATTCTAGCTCAAAATGCCACTCTGTCATTTTTGGTCACACCCCCTGCTAACACCCAATTACCCATGGGCTAGAACAAACTTGCCACCCTTGTTTAAGGGAATAAAACCTCCTCAATCAGTGAAATAAGGCTGTCAGTGCCACATGTGTGCAACGAGGCGATACTCAAATGTGGGGTGTTTTCCTCTTAGGGCTCTGAGGATGCTGTGAAGCCAGGGGAGCACCCCACGGATGTCCATTAGGAGACAGCCTGGCAGACAGGCCATGGACAGGAGCAGGCCAGCCAGACACACTGGGGCAGCCCTGGCCACTGGCATGGGGCACCTCCCAGGGCCTGTGGCCAGGCAGAGCAGGGCTGTGGGGAACTGGAGCCCAGTGTTGCTGACAGCATTGCTGGGGCTGACAGCCCTGGGGGCTGACACAGCTTCCTGGGATATGGCAAGGTGGGGCACATAGCCTGCCCAGAACACAATTTTATTCTTTTATAACAACAGTTGATTACAGTAATTAACAGAGCATTGCTTCCCGATGGGCTGGATCGCGGAGCGGCGAATCACACTACAACAGCAGTGATGCCACGGCAAGCTGCACTAGCCCGGGCTGTGAGAGCATCACAGAGCCTCCTTGGCAACATCCAAACATCAAGTTGCTTAATTTTCACTGGAGTGAGTTAAAAATGGTTCGGTAGACTCCTGGTAGACGAGAGTGTTTATTTTTGGCTTGGATGACCAAGCCTCAATGGTCAAGATGCCTTAGCCAATCTTTCCGAAATAGTGGGGAATTCCAGGCTTGAGGGGTTTGCTTAGAGTCATCTCTGGTGCTCCCTGTTTTTAGAAATTTCTGCTCAATCAGTCCTGTGAGGAAAGGCTGGCGCAGCCAAGTGCTTTTTCAGGAATAAACCAGCCATTACCACAACACATGCCATGCAAGCCCTGAGGCCACAGGGCTTTGTTTTGAAATCAGAAATGAAATAGGCACATTTTAGATTAAATTAAAAACCAAAACAAAACACGTGTACAAACCCCAAATTTCCACATCAGCAAATGATTCATTCCTTGTTTATAAAAGAAGCATTTCTGAAGACTCATGGAGGTGATTCTGTTTCAGCATAATTTTGTTTAATCAGGTTTTGAATTAATTAACATAATTAGTCACTATGGGGGGATAACTCAGACTGATTTTATGGAACCTTTTGTTGTGCTGGTTCAGGTCTTACAGCTTGATTTAAACATGACTGGAGGGGCTTATTAACACGAGTGATTAATGCTGCATAAAATTGATTGCAAACTAATTTTAGCTGCAAAACCACATTTCTACAAACTTTCATCATGAGTAACTACTGTGACTTTGGACTAAAACTGGTTTGGCTTAGGTTGAACAGCAGCAGTGGCACTGGTGGACTGCAGGCCTCACCACCAGGAATGGCAGAATCCACGCTGGCTCACACTGCTAAAAAGCCTTGAGCCAAATGGCATCACTGTGAAGGAACAACATCTTCCCTGCAGAAAAATCCAGCAAAACCTTTTCAGCAACTGAGAAATCAGTGTGTAGTTTTTATCATGGAATCATAGAACGGCTAGGGTTGAAATGGACCTTAAAGGTCATCTGGTTCCCATCCCCACTGCCATGGGGACATGGACACCTCCCACTAGACCAGGTTGCTCAGAGATCCATCCAACCTGGCCTTGAACACTTCCACATACGGAGGATCCACAGCTTCTCTGGACAACCTGTTTTATTAGTTGACTTCTCTACTTAAGTTTTTTTTTCACTGCTCACATTCCCTCTTCTACAACACTAAACACAGAAAAGGCCTAGCCTTGAAAATTTCCACTCTTAACTTTCCTTATAAATAAAGGCAAAATAATTTCAAAAGTTGGCAGGCTGCTAAGCTGTCATGTGAATGAAAGTGTATGCAGAATGCATTTATAAATGTGTGCAATGCTTGGAAAGAATGTGACAGATCCTAACAGGGGAAGCCACAATAAGTAGTACCTGAGCCTACAAAGGGTCCCTGCCAATGGACCTATTTCAGAAATAAGTAACTATGGAAAGTGTCTGGCACTCTGCATTGATCTCTTTATTCATTTATATTTTTCTATTAATAATAGTACCATCAAAATACAATAAAAATCTAATTTGAATAGCGTAGCCCTGGGTGCTGTTAAGTAAAGCAGATGTGAAGTTTCTAAACAAGACATCCTTGAGGTTTGGCTTTGAAAAGAAGGAAGACATTTCACACAGCCAATGACATCTAATTTTTTCAAAGGCTTAGCTCGACATTTCCAAGAAAAACAGTTCTTACAGATGAAAGGCTGCACAAGAAGAAATGTCATGTGGAAAGGAAGGGTTTGGATTTGGGGGTTTATTTTCATAAAAAGGAAAAAGCGAGGATGGTGGAAGGAAACAAAAACATCAGACTTAAAAATTAGGAAATATGTAGCATGTCTCCATAATGTCTGGCATAAAATTATCACAAAAATGTATTCATTCATGTCCCTGAAATCTGCTCCTCCAGCAGAAAAGATACTCCTCCTTTTCCAATAAATTATTTGTAAACCTCCCTGTCTAGTAAATGAAGGTGGGTTGTTGGTTTTTTTCTTTTTTTCCCTTTTATGCTAGTTCAAGACAATGGGCCTTGCTGCCACATAAATCAAGGGCAAAGTAGCAGGAAAAGTGCTGGCACTCTGTGCTGGTAGAGCTTCTGCCCAGACACCCAAAACTACACACAAGAAAGTCAGTGAGGAGAGCGCAAGCTTGCGAGCCAACAGGCTCACTTGGGCAGCCCACCTCCAGGTGCCAAGGCCTGGATATCTTCCTCTGGCTGTGGGAATGTGTATGCATGTGTGGGGTGCCCAGCTGGGTCACTCACAACAGTACCAACAGGAAACTCCGTACATTTATTTGCACTGGGAGAGAAGGAGGAAGAGCTGAAAGGATCAGCTCCCTAAGCACTTGCCAAGCCATCCATGAGTGCCATGTGCTGTCTGCCTTTCGCATTAGATCAATTAAAACCAGGGCTGGATGAATATTATTTGCCAAATACATTATTTAGCAAATGCTGATCTTCCTTACTGAATATGCTATTTGACTGATAATTTCTGCAGTAGCCTACGAGCTCTAGCACCATTCAAATACTATTAGCTGAATAATTTATGAGATGAACAAGGACAAAATGCACTGAATGATGTATTCAAAGAAAAAGTGCTTTCATTATTTGGTTAGGTCTAATTAGATCCTCTTTTTGGCTAGATTACACACATATATGCACTTGCTTAGGCAGACATACACACAGGCACATGCTCACATACGCAGAGAGCCAGATTCGGGAGGCAGAGCAGATTAGCACCACTTTACCTCAATGATTTTTCGCTTGAGGCCCACTGGCACTTTCCAGTTCAGAAGAAAGCTTCATAAATAGACTGAAACAGTGAGTCCAAGTCAGACATTTTGAATGTGAAGCTGGATTCTCCCTGCAAAATGCAGGGTGACATGCAATGGGTCAGGAAAAAAGGAGCTGATGATTCATCTAGCTGTTGATTTTAGGAAAATTTGAGAAGAAGCAGGAACATAAAAGATACTGCCTCAAGTGGATCACAAGTCTCCCATCTTTGACAGAATGCATGTAAAGAAAGAGACTGTTGAATGTGTTGATTTGCAACCATGAACTTTCTTATTCCATGGTTAAGTGTGTGCAGAGAGGGTAATCAGAAGGGAAAGATGGCAGATATTTTGTGGCAACAGGAAAAAAGACCCCTGCACCATGATTTCAGGACCACTTCACCAGCAGGCAGGTTAGTCCCTAACCAACAAAAGAACCAGACCATGTTCATATGCTGCAGAATGGCTTTTTCCCCCCACCTTCCTGAAGTACTTCCAGATACTCCCTTGTAACTGCAATTATTCTTATCTTTAGGACACGTTACGCATGAAGTACCAGGGCAAGGAGAAGCTTCACTGACCACAGTGAGCTGTTAGATAAAGACATAGTGGCATCTTCTATTGGTCACCTGATTTTTTACAGCTAATTTGGGGGCAGGTATTTCAGGTAAAGTGTCAGCTTTAATTCACAGCCCCTTCAAAGCAACTCTCATATGAAGCCATGTAACCTCTCAGAGTCTGGTACCTCCAGGTCAGGGCTGAGGGCAGCAGAAAGATTTTACTGGGAGTGCAGCTGTTTGCACCATAACTAACCACATGGATAAACAAAGGGCTATAATTTAACTAAGATAACCTTTGCGATAACCTTACAAATGCTGACATAAACCATATGCACTGCCCAAACCCAGACAGGCAAAGACAAACCTTACATAAACTCACAAACTTCATAAAATTTACACGGTGGCGTATCCAGGAGCATTTATAACAGGGAAGGATCCCACATTCAGTCCTAGATTTTAAACCCCCTGTAGCACAGGGAATAGAAGGTCATCTCCAATAACATGAGACTTGTATCAAATGAGAAAAGTAGCCAAAGCAGACTTGAAGGCATTGTGTACCTCAAAGAAAAAAGCTTTCCTGTTTGTTGTCTGCATCTGCTGTTTAGATAGCTGGACAAGATAAATGCAAGCAAATCAAAATGCAAAGATAAAACGGAAACCTCTAATTGGTCATCTTGAAGGACAAAGCTGCATTTTCCATCGTTAATTTGCTCCCAATTATTTTTTTCTCATGGTTCTATTTTTGTAGAGCTCCCAGAGCGGCTCTAATGGTAGAGAAAGAGTAACAGAGATAATTGGGAACATCCTGAATAACCTAATTCCAGAGTCCTTACGGTATGACAAGACACCTAAGGGATGTCTCCAGGACAATGTCAGCCAGCATGAAAGGCTGTGGCAAAGGCATTAGAGTGAGGTGACTCTGTTTAAAAGCTTGTTGGCACTTCCAGTTAATAAAAGTCACTTGGGAAGTATTTTCTTTTATGTCTGACAGGTTTCTCTTTTTGCCCTTTATATATGATGTGTTACCATGAGTGCAGTTCATCCACTGATTAATCATCCTGTCTGTTCTGTTCGTAGTGCATGGATAGCATCGTTTTGTGCGTAGGACTTAAAGACCTGGGTTTCAGAGAATATCAGTGTCCAGAGGCAGGGCTCAGGAGTGGAAAGATGACACCATAGTTAGGCATCTTGCTTAGGAGTTGGCATAGGAGGTTTCTGCTCCTCCTCCAGCACGGGTAACCACACAGGTATGTGAACACAGCAGGAGCATACAATCAAGTGCAGTCATAGCCCAGGGATGCCAGCCAGAGCATCTCACATCAAAGAGCATTGACAGTGGTGTGGTCAGACGCAGGGAACAGGGTTGTGGGCATCCCATAGTTGTCATCTGTTATGCGTCCAGTACCACTTCATCCCAATGCCTCCTTGGGAGAGGAACAAGATTTCGTTTTGCTGGGTGCTTTCTGAAAATACACACTGACACAGCTGTGAAGTGCCTGGATCCACTTCAATGGGGGAACATGCCAGTTAATAAGAGCAATCTGGGATGACAAATGGTTGGTCCAGGCTGTCCTCAAAACATGGTCCTAACTGTCCCATCAGGGTGCTCAGTTCTGAAAACTAGCACCAATAAATTAAAGGAAATAGTATTAATTTTAAATTCCCTGACCTGAAAAGCAAATACTAAAGTCACAGGCTGCTATTACCATCAGTACCTGCAGGAACTGGCCATAACAAACATGTTCAGCAAAGGTAGGGGCGGGAAAGACTATTTCTTCCAGTATTTACTGCGCCTTCTGGCCAGCGTCCTCTTGCAGCACTGAGCGAGGACGATGCTATGTCAGCTCCAGGGCGAGATACTCCCTTCTGTCACAGTTCCCGGACCATGTTAGGGTACAGCACATTGCCTGGACCCCTTCTTTAATAAATGTTTTCAATTTTACAGATGAGAACGTGTACTTTAGTGCATCACTATGTGGAGTGCCAAGTCAGGTCAGAGCTTGATGCTTGATTATTTTGTCATAAAGCAAAAGCACTAAAAACTTTAGGCTTGGATAACTAATCACAGCCCTTTTTTAAAGGAATTTATTTAAATGAGCATCAAAATGAAAGTGACAGCAGTGGCAGCAAGTAAATTACCACTGCCTAATTGGACCCAAAGAGAGTTTGGGGCCTGAAATGTCCTTTCAAGTAGATTGGCAGAGAAACGAAAAGTGTACTAGACACATGAACATTGACTTTACGAGTCCTTAAATTTCTTGGTTGTTAGCTAGTCCCTGAAGCACAAAAAGTATTATATTTTTCCCTGCTTCTGTTCCCATGTTCATAAGATTTGCCGTTGGAGACCTTTATTTATCATTAAATTGGAAAACAAACTTGATAGAAACTCTTTGTTGAGCTTGTTGAGTTCCTGTTCTGTCCCCCTCCCAGGAACATGGAGCCAGCCCAGTAATTCTGCTGCTCTGTCTCCCAGGCAATCCTGTTCAATGCTGACCAACTCCTTGTTAAAAGAGCTGCAAAAATGCCAAGTACCAGCTGCTGCACTTACAAGTATACCTTGTTCCTTCACACTGAGAGCCAAAAATTTCACAGGGGATCTTGTATAACCTTGCAGAACTGGCCTTCAACTGTACAGTACAGCCAGTACAGCCCTTTGATAACATGCTTTTGGCATCAAAATCAACAAAATGAAAAGCCTTTAATTATTTCACTAGAAGAAAAACTGTCTTCAGCTGGGAGGTAGGGTGAGGTTCACTAGAAAATTGTTTGATTTGGGCTACTAAAAAAATCGAAATTTCCATGGCTTTGAGAATGGGATCCATAACATTTTAAATCACTGTAATCGAATAACTGCTTGAGAATAAACTTCCTTAAGTTAAAGATTGAGGGTTCTGTATGTCTTAAAGGAATTGGTTCTAATTTCAGTTCCTTTGTGGTTTTTAAGAGATAAGTGGAGATAATTCCCCAAAACCCCTCAATGTATGAAGGTCTGGGGCTATCCCATAAGCAGTGTGTGCGCTCAGGAATTAGAAGGGAGGAGCAGCAGGCTGACTGCAATGGCCCAGCCAGATCAGCCCCAGGCAGGGGTCAGAGCCTCATGGGCAGGGACCCTCAGTGTGGCAGGCCTTAGCATCACTGTGTTGCCAAAGTGAACAAGAGCACTCACATGAATGTCCCCCACCCTCCTTATCAATTCTTGCTTAAAGAAAGGTATCTAATTTTCACAAAAACCACTTCACAATAAAAGGTGTGCATTAAAAATGTGAGAAAGGAAAAATATAAATCCAGCCTCTATATTGGATAAGAAAATGAGTCCAAAAAGTTTGAGGATATTGTGGCAGTAAAATTTATCGTACACGATTCAAAACCAAGAAAGTACATGTAAGGCTCTGATGTTTAAAAAAGCCCTGTGACTGAATTACATGAAAAAAAGGTCCAATCGCAGCAGAAAGTTGAGTTAGTTTAACAGAGAAGCTGTCACTTTTAAAGATGTAGAGAGTTCCAAGATCAGATTTGTCATCAGAAGCCAGACTGGTGAAATTTACCTTACTCACTAGCAAAATAGAATATTAAGCATCATGCAAAAGAGAAGCTTTAGAGAAATGCATAATCCTCTTTATATGGAATTTTATTCCAGAAGAGGGTAATTCCGCACATAATTTATTTTTTCCTGTGAATAAATTCGTTAAGCCTGAGAAGGTTTAGTCCCATATGGTGCCATAGTCAGACAGCATGATGTGCAGCTGTGAGGTGTACTAATACGCAGTGGAGATACATCACAATTACATCGAGTCTTCTCAGAAGGCTTGCAAATCCAGTAAGAATGGTAAACTTCAGTCTTTTAACTTCAGTTAACTTAGCTTTGGTTACGGATTTCTCTGGCATTTTAAACTGAAAGGAAGAACCAGAACCAATGTGTGATAAAAAGCTCATTCATTGAAAACTGAATTTAACCCCAAAATCCTATTATGTTGGTGAGTTTGCAGTACAGCTCAAATGTAGGAAATTCCCCACACCCACAAAATCAGGCTTTGGGGTGAAGAGCGTAGAGCTGAAAAAAGCAAGATAATACATGTACTTACTCACTGGAACCTATGAGCAAGCATAACAGCTACAATATTTGGGCTGTTTTTCGCTACAAGTTTTGCAGGGTACAGGGACTCCTGTGTCTGTTTAAACAGAAATCTGTGACCTGTACCTGACCTACCCTCACACTACCCCCAGCATGCGTGGAGAGCAAGTGACCTTCTCTGCTGCTCCAGTGCAAATTGTTAAAGATTGTTGTTGTCTCTCGGGAAGTCTTCAGGCATGCTTTGCTATTCCTAGTGAAATACGCTGTGGCTTTACCATTGATCACCAGAGGGCAAAAAGGAAAATTTCATCCCTCTGGAAAAAACTGCTCTCCTGCAATTTTCTTTTTTATTTATAGGTGTGTGTTCTTTCATCTGATTTACTGAAATAATTCTGGTTTTCTTTGTGAAATGCTTTTATTCAATAAAATTTAGTCCTCTTTCAGCCTCTTTTCTGTTTGCTTGGCCTTGATTTTATTGCTCTGCTGGCTGGCAGCAAGGTCTGAACTCCCTGTGCAGTCTCTCCCTGTGCAGTGAAACACTCAAACATATACTTTGAGGTATTATGGCATAATGCTGCTTGAGCTTGACAAGGACGTCCTGTGCCAAGCTGAGGGGCTGCATCAGGTATCTGTTGGATTTAGCAAGGTTACTTCACCGAAAGCATTACAGGCAAAGGAGGCTTCTTCTAGCTGGGCTAAGCATGGAGAGTAAATATGCTCTGAAGATCATGAAAATGGTTTTACACACCAGCTTGCACCCTGCAGGGCAGAGAAGTCCTGGGCCAAGGCAGAGGCACAGCCAGCCCCATATCCTGGCCATGAGCTGTCCAGGTGCAGGCACTTTGGGGAGACATGAAGGATGCACACAATCCACGCAGGCAACGTGTCCAGGCTACAGCCACAGTGACTGCGGGATCTACTGAGCTGGTGGTTGTATCCAAGTCATTGAGCATCCAGGCCAGCCATTGCATCCAGGCCAGCATTCTGCTGGAGAAACTGGATGCTCATGGCTTGAAAGGGTGCACACGTTGCTGGGTAGAAAATCAGCTGAATGGCTGGGCCCAGAGAGTGGTGGTGAATTTAAATCCAGCTGGGGGCTGGTCACTGGTGCTGTCCCCAGGGCTCAATGTTGGGGTCAGGCCTGTTTACCTTCATCAGTAACCTGGTCTAGGGGATCAAGTACACCCTCAGCAAATTCACAGATGACACCAAGCAGGATGGGAGTGTTGATCTACTGGAGGGTAGGAAAGCTCTGCAGAGGGATCTGGACAGGCTGGATCCATGGGCTGAGGCCAACTGCGTGAGGTTCAACGAGGTGAAGTGCTGTGTCTTACCCTTGGGTCACAACAACCCCATGCAATGCTGTGGGCTGGGGGCAGAGTGGCTGGAAAGCTGCCCAGTGGGAAAGTACCTGGGGCAGCTGGTCAACAGCAGCTGAATGTGAGCCAGCAGTGTGCCCATGTGGCCAGGAAGGACAATGGCATCCTGGCCTGTATTAACAATAACGTGGCCAGCAGGACCAGGGAAGTGATTGTTCCCCTGTACTTGGCACTGGTGAGGTCACACCTCGACTCCTGTATTCAGTTTTGGGCCCCTCACTGCAAAAAGGACATTGAAGTGCTGGAGTTTGTCAAGAGAAGGGCAACAGAGCTGGTGAAGGGTCTGGAAAGTAAGTCGTATGAGGAGCAGTTTAGGGAGCTGTAGGTGTTTAGCCTGGAGAAAAGGCTCATAGTGGACCTTAATACTCCCTGTAATTCCTGAAAGGAGGGTATAGCCAGGTGGGGGTTGGTCCCTTCTCCAAAGTCACAAATGGTAGGGCAAGAGGAAATAGCCTCAAGTTGCATCAGGGAGGTTTAGACTGGGTATTAGGAAAAATTTCTTCACTGAAAGCACGGTCAAGAATTGGAACAGATTGCTCAGGGAAGCGGTGGAATCACCATCCCTGAAAGTGCTCAAAAGGTGTGTGGATCTGGTTTAGTGGTGAACATGTTTAATGGCTGGGCCAGATGATCTTGAATATCTATTCCAGTCTAAAAAATTGTACGATTCTCTGCTTATTAAGCACAGTCTGAACATTAATCATGTTGCCCTGTTTCAGTCAGGGTGCTACATGTGGCCCTCTCATAGTTAATCTTCTTGTGCTGCTATAGGAAAGGGAACACGTGCTTGACACCAACAGCGCAGCCCTTGGGTACAATTAAACATCAGGAACTACTCAAACATTTGTAAGGTTTCCTTTTTATGCACATCTGTTTGTTGACCTTTGGGAGTGAGACCCTTTCGTGGCCAGTTTTCAGTGATAAGAAGCTGCTATCACAAAAAGCCACTGTCACAGCTGGCGCAACACCACAGACAGAGCAGGGAGACCGAATTGTTGCTGGAAGGGTTTTGTCCCAGCCTGCATGGGGCAGTGCAGGGAAGTTTGCTTTCCTGTCACCCTTGTTTTATCTGTTCAGTGGGTAAATAAAGGGCTTCAATCTCTGCAGCTGCAAGCTCAGCAGCTTTCTCTACCACGCATCATTCACTCAAAGATAAAAACAATTGTGGAGAGTCCCAGATCTCTGGTGCAAGCTGTTATTTGATTTATTTATTGGCACTAGGTTCTAAAACACGGTAGGTGCTTTTCTGCAGATAGGAGACACAATTCCCAGGCTTTGAAGGGCTCACAGAAAAGATGCAGCATCCATAAAGAACACTAATACAGAAACAGAGAGACAGAAAGAAAACTTGCAACATTAGATTAAGTAACTGTTTATGGTTGTTACACAAGTTTTGGTTGTTTAGACCCAGAGTTGCATAGACACACACATGTATTCCTCACACATGTACCCATTTACTGAATATCTCATACATATAAACAATGGAATCAAGACTCACAGACTTATTCAAAGGGAGTTAGGAAAAATCAGGCATCTCCTGGCCAAGGTACCGTATGTAATCACATCTCTAAACAATTACAGTGCTCAAAATAGTATAAATGCCTGCAATACAGTCTCTGCAGAAAGTAATTGAGGTGCAAGGGACTGAACAAGCACTGCTCTAAATAACAAACATGTCTTCCATTGCCCCATGAGCAGAGTCTGCATGTGGAAGAGCAGATCACTGCTCAGAGAGCAGACTCGTGTGTGGGGAAGGTGTGCAAAGCACCAGCCAACTGCAGCCACTGCTTGCTGAGTTACTTCTGATGAAGCTTCTGCTCTGCAGACAGTCCCATTTTGTAACAGTGACTTTACCATGACTGGCTCACCTGCATTATCTCAACCAGCTCCTCTACTAAGTCTGGTTATGACTCAGTGCATTGGCTGCCTGATTTTAATCCCTGCCCAGCACTGCAACAGCAAAGGGTGCCCTCCTGCCTCTCTCCCTGGAAGGAGTTGCCATGGTGGATGTGAACTTTTCCTAATGCCAAAGCATTTTGGCAAGGGTTTCTTCTGGCCTTTACTTTGTGTTGTTGCATTTTCAAGAATCCAGAAGAGAGTAGGTGCTCTTTAATTAAAAAAAAAAAGGCAAGAAATTAATAATATTATAGGAAGTGATGTAAAAAATTAAATGGGTGTCCAGTTTCTCATCTAAGTGGACAAGTGGTGTCAAAGAGGTGTTTGAGGTTATTTCTCAAGGGTCATGACACTAGCTGCAATCACTGAGAAGGCAGTCTGAGTTACAGGCTATTGTTTAAGACTTTGGACCATGTAATTGTTTCCTTTCTTCCTGAGATTAAAGATAGAAAAGCAATACTGTCTTTTTAGACAAGAGTAATCAACATTCAAAGCCTTTTCTGCCACTTGGACAGAAAGGCCAGACTTTTAATGACTAGATCCTGTAAGTGGATGAGAAGACATGCTGCTCTGCCCTGTCAAAATGCCAGAGTCATGGCACTGCTGACCATTTCCAGCCTATGGACCAAGTGACTGAACACGAGGTAAGGATGTCAAATCCTAAGGTAAGAGTGCAGCCATACAAATTTTTCTGAGCCATTTTTGTGGTTCGCTCAAGTGAAAGCCTTAGAGGCGTCTCTGAGGTTTGTGGCTTTTGCCTGAGAGCAAATGCACATTCGTCACTTCGACTTAATATTCAGGCTGCGTTTGCTCTTGCTCCCCCACTGCCCCCCCTTTCCTGGAGGCTGAGGTCACACAGCAAGCAGTGACTCCCGGCGCCTGACACCAGTGAGCACCTTGCACTGACTCAGCCAGGAGCAGCTCCAACTGGAACTCCAGGGCAGAGGGGAAAACAGCAGGGAGGGTGAGAGACACTCCTCCAGCACTATTCAGCACTACCATCTTTCATCAGCCAAGCACTTCACTTCCTCCCCCTTGAAGTGAGCTCAGTGTCAGTGAAGTCAGAGGGAGCTGTGCCTTTGGCCTCAGTGGGGAGCAGGATTTGGCCTGAAGCTGCAAAACTGCCACCTGAAATTTTAACCAAAGGTAAATATACCAAGCCCTCCAGTATCTTAGTTTCACACTGACTTCTGACATCTTCTTGCTGAAACTGGATGACACCCATCCTGGCCACCACTGGACCCCTGAATCTCCTCCTCATCACCTTCCCTCCTCATCCTTTTACATCCCTCCTGCAAACAGCAGAGCCTGCACTGCCCGCCAGACCCACAGCTCGGGGCCTGCTGTGGGGCTCAGCCCTTGTGATAGCACACATGCCCATTTTCCAGACCATTTCAAGGATTTAACCTTTCCTTTCTTCTCTTATTCCCAGATTTTTCTCCAGGACTTTGTCATTTGGAGTCTGGATTACCTCTGCACCCTGGTTCCCAGCAGCTGTAGCCTTTTCTGCTGCAAGTTCTCCTAGAAGGTTCTTGTCCTGCCTTGCCGATGGGAATGCCTTACCCCACTTTGAATGTCCCACCACTGTACCACCAAAGGTTGGTAGTGACACGGCTGTGCGTTGGTGCTCTGTATGACTGACCTCCCTCTTTGTTGTGCAAATGACAAAGTTTTCTTCTAAGTAGCTTCTTCTAAATAGCTCACATTTCGTCATTTTATTTCCTTTCTGGTCTCTTTATCAGAGCAGGAGAAATTAAGACAGAGGAGTGTCCATAACAAGGTGCCCTTGCTCTTCTGCAGCTCTCCCTGTACTGGAACTCCTGCCTGCTGGATATGGGAAGGCACGAGGTGAGCTCAGTGTTGCCCCACTCCATCTTTACACATGCAAGCGTCTGTGTGACCTCTCTTTACAGCACATCCCAGTGTGGCTTGGCAGGAACTGCAGTTTCTTTCCCACTCCACATTCATCACACCCTGTAGAATGCACACTGTGTACCTCGTGTTACTGGGGCAGCTATACAGCAGCACAGCCCCCTTTCCCTTAACTACACTGGCTGCTGTACCCACCTCTGGACCTGGCACAGTATTCACAGAGACTCTCAATCACTTATGACTCTTCTCAGCACCATTTCTCGCACAACAGAGTCACTAGCTCTGCAAAAAAATCATGACAATGCGTTACCACCATGCAGTTGGTTTCCCTCTGCAGGCAAATGCACCCAGGTGCCCAAGGAGCACGGTTCTCCTGAACTTCTCATTTCCCTCTTGCATTTTACCTTGCTGCCGCATGTTCTCTTTATCCATCATCCATTTCTGCCCTTTGCCCTTATTACCTCAGCTCCTTCAGCCCTCTCCATCTACCCTGATCGTGTAATGGCTGTAAAATAACATTACTGAAGGGTTAGTTTCCTTCTGCAGATAACCTGTCCGTAGTTCAGCTGAGTCAAATTTTGGCCTGACAGTGAGGACTTGAGTGAAAGCCTGGAGAAAAAGACCTGCAGGAAGAACAGGTCATGATCAGCAATCTACTGTCAGTCTTCAGACATTTCTATGAGCTTCAATGGAAGTTAAAGGCCCGTTGCAGATACGCCTTTCTGAAGATGTTTCCTACAGTACAATACTTTTAAATTTTAAAAGAAAAATACTGCTCTGCAGAAAATAACCCTTCATGTGGCACAAAACACAATTCTGAGCAACAACCAGATCTGCAGATGTTTGATTCTTTTGCACAATATCTTACATCACCTTCCTCAGTTCTCTAGAAAATGCACAATGAAATACAAGCAAGTATATAATTTTATTTTTGTTGTGAAGCAATTCTTCTCATGAAAGATAGGAACTCCGGAGAGTACTTCAGACTGTCTTTTATAGTTTCTGTAACTATAACTAAAACAGGTTTTCAACATAAATCAGAGTGATATGACTATTTACAAATCTTATACAGTGCGTTTTTGTTCTTTCTGTGCAAAATTCTTACAGGATCCAATAGGAAATTAGTCTTTTACATTCAGCTTCAAAGACAACATTCTCATTTATAGCAAACATTCTCATTTCTTGAAAAAAAAAAGAAAAATATGAGAGCAGGTGATGGTGAAGGAAGCTGGGAGACTTGGGGTATTTGGGAGTTTTCCCTCTGTGCAACACACACACTGTGGTGAGGCTGTGAAACCATTTCATTATGAGGTGCCAACAGAAGTGCATGTTCCAGATTTACCCAGCTGGGTCACTGGAAGCCAGGGAGCAAATCCCCAGGTTATGCTGCATAGACTTTTACATGTGGCTGGTGTAGCCTGGCTTCCATCACTCTGATGGGAGAAAGGGTTGGCGACTCAGATATTGCAGAGAGGGAGAAGCACACATCATTAAAGGGTCTCTCAGATCAGCTTTGCTGCACTGTCCCACCCAGGGGCCCTGTGCTCTCTAGGTGAGTGATAAGGCAGGCATGTTTTGAAAAAGGTGGCTGTGATGGTACAAACATCCTCTGGCTGCTCCTCCCCTGCAGGGGTGAAGTCTCACTGCAGGCATGCATAGCCACCATGAGAAAGGGGAATGTGGGGGCCACACAGCCTGGGCTTGGGTGGAGGAGCTGCCCAGCTGGTTCCTGCAACAGGGACTGAGAGAGAGCCTGTCTCACAAAGCTGAAGCACAACACTTTCTGGAAATGCATGACCACAAGATGAACTGGGAAGAGCTGTCAGCAGCAAGAAAGGCAAGAGGAGGTGGGGCTGTTTGACTTGGCTCTGGAATACTGGCAAACAGAAGGAAATGTCAGCAAATGTAAAAATGTCACTCTTAAAACAGTAATGGACATTGCTGCTCCCTCTTTCATCAGAAATCCCAAGCACTTGGAGGAATGATAAGAAGAACATTGTTTAATCCACCAGAAGCAGGCAGACAAATGCGAACCACAGCATGGGCAATCTGGACACAGAAACACCTCAGATATCAGTGCAGAGACCACAAGAAAACACTATAAACACCAGTCTGACCTTCATTTTCAACAACCAGCAGCAAGAGAATTTGAGACATGCAAAAAAGTAGAATGCAATTTTTGGGTCTAGCCCAAAAGAGTCTCTTCAGAGAGAAGGATCAGGAATTTTATTATTGGTTTCTGTGGGGCAGTAAGACATAACGTTCTCCAAGCTATCCACATTTAATGTGGAAAAGTATTTTGCTGTCACTGGTTGATGGAATTGCACTTCAGCAGAACAACAATCAGCTGTCCTAAAGGTTTTGTTTTCTTGCTTTTTAGACCATATTGATCCTCTTCCCAAAATCATACTCTCAGGCTTGACTGCTGCACGTGGTGAAAGCTACAGCATGGAAATGTCAAAAGTGTCTCTGTGAAAGACCTGCTCTGAAACTGTGCCCAGGCACCACTTTACCAGCAAGTGCCATTCCCGCCCATCCAGTTGCCAGGATACCTGGGGGTGCTGAGAACCTGCTGCTCCTTCTGGAGCTCGCTCAAAGGGGCTCTGGGGCAGTGACAGTACCACTGACAGGACAGCGTGCCATGGCACAGCTGCTCCCTGTCCCCTGGCCTGCAGCACACAGCACATACTGCATTTGGCTGCCACCTGTGTGGAAGCAAAAAACTTTTGAGCACCCTCAGTTTGCTGTACCCAGAAGGGAAGTCTCCCTGCATTGTGGATGCTCAGCTGTTCTGAAAAACAAATGCACAGCCAGGAAAGCACATACATTCTTTTTCATGTGTTTTTTCCTTCAGACAGGGCCTATGGATGTTTCAGATCCAGTAGATGTGACATTTTGTGACAGGACCAGAATTGAGACATACAGCTAGCATGCACTTGTTAGAGATAGCCGTACTCCTGGCCATGTGAAAGAGCTAATATTCAGAGCTATTATTCTGGCAGGGAGCACAGAGGCAGCTTGCACCTCTGAGAGATATTCTTAGAGAGCAAGGAGTTTATATGCTGTTTACACTTGAAAGGATTTTCTTTGCAGCCTCCACAAATACAAGCCTGCATAAGTATGAAGGGTTGAGAAGTAGCTGTATGAATCTTCAATGATGAAAGATGCTAGGCTGGCATCCTCTGAAGTTTGCCAGCCAGACTCATTCAGGCCTTTTCCTTGCTTTGTTCCTGCTCCCCATATATCTTGCACTGCATGATTTATTTATTAAGAATATTATGTTTCATTCAGTATATACACAGAGAGTGCTGAAAAAGGGGAAGGCTGCTCCCCGCTGTTGTGTCTGCAGCTTGCTGTTAGGACAAATGCACGTAAGCAGAAAAGCTATGTGAGCAAAGTGTCAGACAATAAAGTTCTATTAGAGAAAAAGCAATGCCATTGTGCACATTGAAATCAATGCTAATAGCTTCCTTGGAAAGAGCTTGCAAGGTAAATGCTCCTGAGAAGTGCCTAGCAGACATCCTGGCTCACAGGAGCGGGCTATATTCTTTAGGGCTCCCAGGAACTTACTGATAATACTTGGATGACACAAGCAGAGGTTTCTTGTTTACTGAGCTAGAGAAGAATATCTGTTCCAAAGTTTTCAGTGCTCATAATTTAGTTATGAATCTTATAATATTCTTTTTTTTCCTTCCCTCAAAGTCCATTCAGTTGAATTCCTGTGAATTCTGGTATCAGAGTCAGGGCTTTCCTTTCTTGGAAGGAGGAAGTGTGCATTTCTCATGTTTTGTGGGGGAAATCTTTAAAGGATGACCCATAAGCTAAAAAAACCCAACCAAAAAAACCCCAAACAAGTGCACAAAACAAATCAAGTAAAATCCAATAATCACCTTCATCTGACAAGACTGAAGCAATATACACACACCATTTAGTCTGTATGAAGCAACTGATGGAGCTCTAATCTGCACATCACAATCACTCTGGTTCAGAATAGCAAAAACTATTTGAAATTATTGAAAAGATTACTCCAAACCTTTGTTTTGCTTCAGCTCATTTTCCCATTGAACATCTAGGTGCAACTTGAGGTTTTGTCTCCTGCACCTACCCTCCAACCTGCTGAGGTTTCCGTGGTGCTGGCCTGTGGCAGCCTGGTTCTCCCCCTTGCCATTCCGGTCCTGCTCCCGCTGCTGCCTCCCAGCTGGAAGTACTGGCAGCCGTGCCAAGGGATGGTCCTCTCCAAGAGAGGGAAAGCTGAAATAGGAGTGCCAAGCCTGGCAGAGCAACAAACAAGGACAAAATGCCAAGGGGCCCAAATTCATTCCTCTCAGGGGTAGAACACTAGTGCTCTGATTGGCATCTTTAAAAATGTCATGCACTATTGAACTCCTGGTAACCAAAGCATCTGATGGAGGGACATGAAAGATGTCACCACCGTGTGCCTTTTAACTTCTTCAAGGTTCCCTAAAACATGATATAAATGTCCCTTTAAGTGCAGCAGAAAAGTTTTCTTTGGTCGTTCTGCAGGGCTGGAGGGACTCCAGATTTCACAAGTTTATTATCTTACTTTCATGCACTATTAATTTTCTGTAGAATAGAGGTGCTGGAAAAAAAGCACAAAAGCACTATTACATATTCTGAAAAGATGGTTTTGTATGCTGGGAATGGGCTTAGTACAACAAAACAGTCTCTGGTGCCCTGCGACCATGGCTCCTGGTGCTCTGGAAATTTGGATAGACTAAAAAATGGGGATTTTGACACACTGGTCTGCACAGTCTCATCAAAAAACTTGTCCTCTACCTAGATCTTTCATGTCAAGGGAGGCTGTGTTTTCCTCAGGGTCCATAAGAGTGGGCCCAGCTCTGTCTCCTAGTCCTTTGGGCAGGGTTCATGACAGCTTCCCTGGGTAATCATCAAGAATATTTAATTATTATTCCCTGGTGGCATCATATCCTACTGCTTGGAAAATGATTATTTCTGATGGATTAAGGCAGTTAGACATCTAATAGCAGAGAACTGTGCTCTCTCACTTTGCAGCACCAGCAGAATTTTGCCTTGTGAGTTAGAACTATGTCTGCACTCAAGGACTAAGGAATTGTCTCAAGGACAATACAGGAATACCTGAAAAATTCTGGAGTCTGCACATAATGCAGGTCCCAGAGGCCTTAGCCTCCTCAGCAGAGTGAGGTTTGCCAAAACACATCATCTGCTGCTGGTGGATAGACAGCAATGGCAAAAAGCAGTGGAGTCCCATTCCGGCTGTTCGACTAGACAGTTTGGGAGCAGGAATTGTAGTAACATGATTTAGCCTTCAGCCACCACCTCTTGAACTGCTGGCTGATGCCCATGACTGTCATCCAGAAAAAAACATAGCAGTGCATTACTCAGTTAGTGTTGATGAGCCTTGAGTAATCAAAATTTTCAAGACAATTAGGTTGTCTCCATTTCTGGGCTTGTACCACAGCATCCTGCCTCTACAGAAATGAACCACAGTCTTTTCCTGTGTTATCCATGGCCTTTCCAGCTTATTCTGTAAAGACATCAACAGTGTGGCAGGCAAAAACACTCTCTGACTCCCGTTTAGATAGTGCTGTGTTCCTAAATTATAGTCTTCAGGTCTGTATCCAGATTAGTAAGCAGAGAGATCAAGGACTGCTCTCTGGCACTGAGGACAAGGTCCCAATGCAGCCCACGCTTGCCTGGGCAAACTCCCCTTTCTAGGATAGCAAACTGCCTGTTGGGAATGACCTGGGACATCCATATCCTAAGTCACACTTTGGGTGGATCCATTCCTCTAAGCGAGCTATTCACATGAGCACTTAATTATGCCTCCTTTTTTCTAACAAACCTCTTGGATCTAAATCCCCTTTCATAATGCTGTAATCTGATACCATAGAGCATGAACACAGGAAATAATGAATAAAGCCTTGCTCTCCTGTGACACAAGCAAGTTTGTCTTTTTTAGGCATCTAGGAAAAAGATTCTTATTTCATTTTGATTTCTTCTCAATTTTTTATAGTTTTGCAACTCACAAAAATCATTAGTATTATTAAAATGCAATGCACAGAATGCTTTCAAATGAGTGATGACTGGTTGTATATGTATCCACCCCAACATCTTGGCCTTGCTTTCTGTTACATGACAACATAAATCAGCAAAATCACTATATAAAACCAGTGTGAGATCAGAATCGAGTCTATGTGTGGTGAACATTATTAAAGGGGGAAGAAAAAAAAGTGCTTCCTTCCCATCGTATCACACAGCATCATTTGCCAAACAACATGCCATGCTGCCTTCAGGCATATGATTAATGCCAATGCAGTTCCAATAAAGCTTACTAAGCGCACAGCCCGGGTCTCCCTGGAGAGTTAACAGCAACAACGAGCAAAGCCTAAATGATGCTGTTCTTCATTTTTCAGTCACCAGGGTCTTCCAGCCTTTTCTTCATTTCTGAGCATTAATCTTTATTTCTTTTCCAGAGTAATGACATTTCTCAGCAGTGAATAATTTTATCAGCTGGCTACATCCACAAGACACGGAGTGTTGATAGGAGCTGTCTTGTTGAAAGGATTTTGCCTTGGAGTGCCTCTTCTACTTCCCTTTTTTCAATTTGCTTATTCTCTTATTTGCATATTGGTTTACAATTTGTTGTTCTCTGGGTTTTCTCTGCTCCTTTGCTGGGGCTAAGGGCTTTCTTTCAAAGTTATCTAAGGTGTTCTGTGTGTCTTTCCTGCACAGCACTAGGTGTAAGTCCCTTTGTGACTGGGATAGTAACTAGTCAGGGTTAGAACCAGCTAGAACATTAGTTTTAAATACAGTGAGGAGCAACAGTGAACCTAAATATATATTGAAACATGGGTTAGATCCAAGTACTTTAACAGTGGCAGAACTCCCAGGGCCCAAATTCTCAGGGCAGTGGCTGGATGTGGATGTAACAGTAAGGTCTCTGAAGTCTGAAAGACAAGAAGGAAAAAAAATGTCTTTTCCCTTTGAATTTTCAGGGGGGTGTGTGAGGGCATTAATAGCATGCTTTCTCTGAGTCAATGAAATATGTTTCATTAGCCATTGACTAAGTCATGTGTGGCTATTCTTGTTTCTTACCCATTCTTCAACATGCTTATGAGAAAACTGTCACAACCTTGCAAGAAGTGATTTTTACAAAGGCTTCTAATAAAAATCTCCTAGCTGCTGTTTCCTGGGGAGCCCTGCATATGCACTGGAGACCAGTAGGGAATCAGTCACTTAAATCCTTGGTGGTACATCTCCATGGAAATAAATACAAATTCAGTATGTTTGGTACCGTCAGCAAGATCTGACTTGATGCAAGACACTAGAAGTGCAGTGAAGCTTAATATGTTAGGGCATTAATTGAGCCTGTGCAGGTGGTGAGACAAACAGGTAGCATTGTTTCACTGGATACATAAATTTTAAAGGAGCAAGTGAACGGCTGTTTTTTACAGCACTATCCACTGTCCACCCCTGGAGGCAGAAAACAAGATGTGATGAGCCAAAAGTCTGATCTGGGGTGACAGATCCATCTTTACCATGGGAAAAACAGACACTTCACTATGAAATGACATCATCTTTAATAGCGTGGGATCTGTCACCAGCAGTTGTAAACAGAAACTGATTTACAAGTCAAACAGCCTCCTTAGCCAGCAAGACTTGATTCAAATTTGCAATCCTAGACCATTTTAGAAGAGATCTTATAGTACCCTGATTTTTGCACCTCCTTTACTTAAGGTTACCTGGCAAAGAACTTTTGCAGAGTCAGCATATATGTCCATCTCACCAGGAGATTTCTACTTTAAAATAAGTTACTCAAGGAAATTTCCCTGATGCTGGGGTCTTTAAAATGAAGGATCACAAGATGGGGGGCAGCCCTTCAGCACCTAAGGCTCCTGCTCATTGCACACTATGCCATTCGTAGGACTCTAGCATGACCCTGTAACACATGGTGAAGAATTTTGAACCCTGAGCACAGGCTTGAGCTCCAGCACTTGAAGTCCATGCTGTGGACTCCAGCCTCATACCTCCCTGGGGCTGGGAACACAGCTTGCACATTCAGAGTTCCTGTGACACAGCCTGTCCCCTGCTGCAGGGCTCTGCTGTCAGGCTGTGCTGACGTGGTCTGCCAACCCTGGTGTCCCTCCTGGTGTGTGTGTATAGTCACAAAGAGGGAGAACAACAGAAGTGCTGCCTTGCAATTACAAGGGCTGCCCCATAAATTATCTTATGAGCCATCCTGGAAATCACCCTACAAGCCAGCCTGCCCCTAAGGGGCCACCAAGAGCCATTGGCCCTTTGCACCAGAGATGTCTGATGTATCCCCCACTGTGATGCCTCATACAGTGCTATCTCCCAGAGCACCGAGGGTAATGCTCAAGACAAATGTGCTACAGCATCTCTCTGAGAATGTGGTAGTGTGCAGATATGAGAAAATTGTCATCATAAGACAAGTTGCCGATTATATCAATGTTTTATTGCGCTGGAGCTTTCCAACTGAGCAAATGTAACACTGTAGGAGTGACTTTTTTTGTCTTAGCTAAAGTTCCTCTAAATTTGACATAAGAAAAAACAGCATAGCTCTCATATTAAAATAGCTTACATTACCAGATTGCCATAAATTTACACCTGAAATTATAGCAAATACATTTATATGCCAATATCTTACTTCCAAAAAACCAGTAGCATATAAAGGGAGACTCAAAATCAGCTCCTGACATTTTTAGAGACTATTCCCACAAAGAGGCTTATTAAATAAACCCTAAGGAAAGCCAGAAGGCAGATGACCCTCTACAGAAGATTGTTACTGATGATCTCTACCCGGTAGGAGGCTACGAGTGGAGAGCTTGAGCAGTGCTAGCGTTGCAGTTGAATTTTGAAATACTGCCACCTCATGTCAGTTTAGCAAGAAGGTACAACCTAGGCCAGCTTCCCAGTGCCTTTTCCTCTGCTGTTTGCCTGGCAGCATATGGCAAAGCCTCACTCCCAGAGGCACTGTTGTCCACATCATTGTTGTTATTTTTCAATTGAAAATTAACTTTATGTTCTTAACACTAGAGGCAACGTCAGTTTATGCTCACTTTAGGAGGTATAATTCTCTCTTCACCTTGAGTAGTCACCTCCTTGATTCACTCTTCAGGCTTTCTGAGACAGCCTGGCACCTGCAGAGCCTGCAAACGTGACGTGCAAGGAGCAAACTGAGCCTTGAAGTGCTCCTCTGGCTCCTGTGAGCAGTCGGTGAGGACAATTCCCTTTGCTGGCTGGCTTGTTCCCTGTCCTGGGGACTGCAGCCATGCCCAAGTGCCAGCCGGTTGTGAGTGAGCAGAAGTGGCTTGTGGGATACAGGAACAGAGAAATGCATCCGAAGAGAAATGGGCTAAGGGTCGGTAAATAGAACCTGCAGGAGCCATGAGATGGCTCTGGGGAACTGCACAGCACACAGAAAAGCCGGCAGATTAGGATGTAATTCAAAAAAACAACCTCAGGCTCTGTCCCAGACCTAGCAGCCCCAGCTAAGCAACAAACCCTGACTAAAAGTGTACATAAACAGCCTTGGAAGTTTTGTCAACAGCCTGAAGGTGGGCATTAAGGAGAATGCAGCATCTTAACGCTGAATAGAGAGGTGTTTAAAATCTGCCTTAAATTAGGGAGATGATTACACAATTCCCAGAGCAGGTGTTGGACAGCCTTATCTCCTGGAAGGCTGCATTTTCCAGTCACCACACACTTTTCAGAGGGTCTGCATGGATGACACCCATGGTCCCTCACTCTCAGACTGATGGAGACTCCTGCATGGAACAGTAAGAGTATTTGAAGGCAGGAGCCTGTCACAACCCAGAGTTATGCCAGTTTAAAATGTCAGGGAACTACATATTCCAGCAGCAAATGTTTTAGAACTAGAGACAAGAATTTTTGCCATGGAAAACTGAAGAATAATCTGCCCATCTGGCCATGGGGAAAATGTTTTCCAAACTCTAATCTGTT
This sequence comes from Corvus hawaiiensis, assembly GCF_020740725.1. NCBI lineage: Eukaryota > Metazoa > Chordata > Aves > Passeriformes > Corvidae > Corvus > Corvus hawaiiensis. Next base: position 74,786,179 of record NC_063215.1, read on the forward strand.
AGTAGCTGCCTTAGGTCATGCAACACAGTGATTCATATTTCCCATTACCCTATCAAATATAACAGTTTTCATTATCTACCTAAATTGTTAATTTGTCTTGACATACAGCCTCTATTACTGGACAGATCCTGACATGTTGTAGCTGCTTTGGGCCATTCTGTTCATCTCCAGTACCCAGAAATCTGGATTACCCTGCTAGATGTGGAATTTCCAGGTGGAATAGAATGCAACTGCCCTTCCCTCCGTGCAAGGATTGTTTGTGCCCTCTGCAAGAAATAAACTTGTCTTAGGTGGTCATTCTCTTACAGGGTCTCTGCTGTCTTTTTGACAGTAGATAGTCAGAAAAAGCAGAATCAGGATGAAAACCTAACTTCCAGAATGATAGCTTGCAAATACCCATGTCTGAAATCATATGCAGGTGTTGTTAATACCTTTGCCTGGACAAACAGGCTTTCCTGCTGCAATGAGACAGACCTCCCATGCAGGTGTGCAGAAGTTCCTTTTGCACAGTGGAAACATCTGGTAGTAGCTGTATTAATTAAGCCAGAAAATGACCTGGGAGGAGAGGAAGGAGACAAGGATAGAAAGGAAGCAAAGCCAGCAATTATGCCCAGAGAGCTGTTACTGTGCAAGCTGAAGTGGGAGGAGAGGGAATGAAACTGTTTGGATTGCCACAAAGAAGAGAAAATAAAAGCCATGGCAGAGGGGGAAGGACAATACATATAGATGGGTTCAAGTAGTCTACGTACCAGTTTTGAGACTGAAAAAGCTCACATCAGACCGTAACTTCTCTATCAACTCATCACAGTGACATCCTATTTTCAAAGGCAGGAGAAGAGTGACAATCCCCCCCTCAAGGCGAGTCCTGGCACTCTGTAGGCTGTGTACACACAAGCAAACAACAAACACACACAGGCACACCTTGTGATGGGAAAATGTTTAAAATTGCATCGAGGATCTCAAGGAGCCAAGAGATTACAGACTGGACTGTGAAAATAAATCTGTCCAGCCTGCACTGGTGTTGAAAATCTATATCCACCAGTCACTGGGTAGCCACTGGTTCTTGCCACTGCATTCCAAGCAGGAGCTCTCTATATGTACCAGCTCAATTGCAATTCTGCTCATCTTAAGTTTGGGAAAGCAGCAAATGCCATCAGAATGAGAAGCTGAGAGCAACAATACTACAACAATATGCTGTGGGGGGAGGAAAAGGAGAGAAAGGGCATTTCCAAAAGATCAAGACACGATGTTGATGCTATCACACCACAGGGGGAGGACTGAAATCATACAACTTATTTCATTTAAAAACCTTACATTCATTCACATTTCCATACCCAAAGGTAAGCAGGCAATTTCCTTTCTCCATGAATAATTCAGCCTTGCTGTGTATTTATTATTTCATATATCCTCTCCACCTTAGTGTGTACTAGTTCATTTTGGGCAATATTTCTTAAACATTCTGTAAAATATCTTTCTCTTTCCTATTACAAAACATTTGCAAATTTCTTAAGTTTCTAGATCAAAGCTATTTGAGTGAATCCTGGAAAAGTGTGGCATTTTTTAGCCAGTGGCTGTATATCAGTCAGCAGGTTACCAAAGGTTTCTGAACGAAATGTTATCATTGCTTGAGAGGACATCCATAAGTTATTGAACATTTCAGCACAGGAAGAAAGAAGCAAAGAGTGACTCAAATAGAATCCAGGATTTCTTGGTTTTAGTAAGAGAGAACCAAATTTCTTCACAACTTTGCCAAAACCCCTGACTGAAGGCACATGGAAACACATGTCATAGCTTTAAGTAAGCTGTCCCTGAAGTCAATGAAGACATCCTCATAAGGTGTTTGTGGTCTTTGGCTTGGACACAAAACCCATATGAAGTACAAATCAGAAAAAAGACTGTGCAGAACTCAGTAGAGAAATGAAAACCTACCAGGGCAGGATAATAGGTTAAAGATCAAACCAAACTGCATGTAAATTTCTCCAAAGTGTAGGTTGAAGGGAAGTTTTTTATTCCTAGAGAAAAATGCTCTGAAAACTTTGGGGCCAGGTCCGACTTACCTCAACATTTGTGTTTAGGATTCTGTCTTACGTTCATCCTAAGTAGAAGTAAGGGGAGTACCAAGAGGAAGAGTCATTTCAGTAGCCTAGCCAAGCCAGTGGTACTGAGCACCAGCTGAAGCAAACTGGAAATTTGAACCAGATACCACACTTTGTGTTCAAGCTCGAAATTAAATTTCTCCCATGCTAAGTTTTAGCATCCAGCTCTCCCGAGTGTGAAATAAACTACGTTAACTGAGCCAAGAGATTCAAAAGAAGACACCCTTCTCATGCCAGGCTGGTACTGATGGTATGAGAAACTGGTTGCATAGGACAGGTGTGCTTATTACTCTCTGCAACTATTAAAATAAAGGCCTAGCTATACCAACATTTGAGGTAACAACAGAGGTAAAATTCCCAAAGCTGTAGTTGAAGGATGTCTTTCTCTTTTTATGCTAGGACTAAGTTAGCCTTATAGAAACCAAGCTGGAACTTGTTGGAAGCTCCATCTATTTCCCAGACCAAAACACTTTCCTCCCACCCAGTTCATAGAAGTTCAGATAAGGATCTGCTATTTCTGTCTTTAAGCCTAGAGCTGACTGCTGTCAGTCTCATTAAATGTGTAACATGCTTGAGAACTTGTTCAGGGCAGAATTTTGCCATAGGGCAAAATCTGGACAAGGGTATAAAAGCTCCAAACATACAGGGCAGAAGAAAGCAGGCCTTGTGGTGAGGCATCCCTGAAAGCAGTAATAAAAAGGTAATCTTCCTTCCTTCCTTCCTTCCCATAAAATAAAGCAACAAATGGTATCTGCAGTGCTGACAGAACTTGCTGTTTGCCAAGGCTGAGATATAGCCATTGGCTGTTTATCTAATGCAGATTAAATAAGCAGATACCGGAGTAAAGGTCAATGAAGTATTTGTCCTATCCCTAAATTACACAAGAATGTGTCCTCATGCAGATCAACGTAGTTACCCTGGCTTGTGTCTTAGCTCATTCCTTTCATCCCAGAAGTGAACATTCCTGCTTTCGACAGGGTAGTGATCAAAGTTCAAGTGGAACTGCACAAAAGGAGAGCTTCCTAACGTTGTCATGGGAAAAGGGCTGCTGGCCAAAACAATGGTGTCAGCAGCATGTGTACATATTCAAAAAGTACATTTTACAAATCCATATTCAGAGAATGTCAGAAACAGAACACAGAAAACCCCTCTATGTAGTTTACTCAAATATGCAGCCCAGCATAGTCCAGGAGGAGAGGGGGAACTGGGAGGGAGGAGATTTACGTGACTGAAGGAGCATTTTTTTCAGTGTGTGGCCATACTAAATACAAAAATCATGAGTAAGAGCCATGGGAGAATATGAAGAAATCCCTTTGGAGCAGTTAGAGGTCAAACCCTGTTTCCTTGGACATGAATCTAAATGCAGGGTGCATGCTAGTGAACTTGCACGTGGGTGTGGTCCACTGGCTCTGTATTGGCCAGGACCAACGTGGCTGGATGCAAATGCCAGTGTGTCACTCACACCTCCTGAGAGAGTCCTCCTGGGCTACTACAGTGCATTGTTTTATTTCTGCCTCACATACAGGGAAATTGCTACATTGAACAGGATATGGAAAAAAGTATTCTTACTTTTTATTTGACAAGTGCCACTGTGCCTGGAGGCCTGACTTGAAGCTGGAGCTGTGCCAGGCAAAGCATCACACCACGTGGAACAAATACCCATTCTGGCTTTTGGCATCACTCTCTACCTCTGAGGAAGAGTCCCTCTCAGACTCTCACACTCCCGCTGTTCAAGATGAGAGTCCTCAGGTGGGCTCAGGACTCCAGCACAAGCCCTGCTCCAGGACATGTGTTTGCAACCCCATACTCCAGCTTTGCCTCTTCTCTGTTCAGCATCTATGACTTCCCAGGCCCTCATCAAAAAAAGAAAAGTAGCTGCTTCTTACCTCCCTGACTTTATGCAGTGAATTTCCTCCTACAGCTGGCTCCGTTTCCTGTATTGCATCACTAGAAGATGGGATAATACAAGGACAGTCTATCTTCATACTGTATAAAGATGTTTGGAACAATAATGTTTTCCAAACCTCCTCCACTCATCTTTAGGAACTCCGAGCCTTGGAAAATCAGAGGGTCAGGCATATAATTCAGGCACAAGGCTGGTGCAGTGAATTAAAATCAGACTCTTACTACAATGAATGAGTGAAAACTGAAAACTGTGGCACAAACCCTCAAGCATTTGTGCTCTGATGTAACTGAAACCTCGCAGGAGATCCTGGGTCAAAATAGAAGAAATAGATCATTTATGACATTCCTAACGTGTCCATGTCCTCCCCCAGCACATACCTATCATTTACATTTGTTGTGGACTTTAGTCAGACGAATTATTTTTCTTGCAAGATACTATGATATTTTCTATTTCTTTGCATGAGAAACAAGAATACACACCAGAGGAATGTCACATAGGAGTGAATAGAAACAAAAATAAACTTCATTAAAAATGATTATGTACTCACACCAAGAAGTTATTATGGAAGATATCAATAACTTCAGCCAGCGTGAAAAATGGTAGAGCAGTTACATGGTGCCAGCTGAACAGATGTAGTTGTTCCAAGAACCAAAATCTGCAAGACAGACCAGAACTGTTAAAATAACACCTTCTAACAACCAACATTCTTCTTCCCTAAGAAAGAAGATAAGAAATCACTTGCCACTTTTTTCTGTAAAAGGTCCTGCTACAGAAACTTTTCAGAGGCATGCTGGTGACCTCACGCCAGCAGGATCTGCAGGAGTCAGGTGATGTCTGTGTGGTGGATGCACTAAGGTGCTGTGTTCTTCCAGTAGGTGGGATGCTCAGCATGTGCTGTGGTTAAGAAAATACTACTTCCACCAGGAAACAACTTTGTAAAATTAGAAGCTTGCCCTTTCTGCCTGTCTGACCCCCACCCAGACTTTGAAGCACTTATCTGTCAAAAGCCACAGCACTTCTTCCTCTTCTTCCCTGTAAATGATTCACCTTCTGCCCCAATTATCTGATTGGATTATTCAGATCACTTACAGTGCCCAAGAGTGCCTATCCCAAAGTTGGCCTCATGGTTCCCCTGCAATACCTCTTGCAGACTCATGTGAGAGCAAGTCATCACTCAGTCCCCAAAGAGGAAGGTTGTGCTCCTTGGCTGTCAGGAACACATCCCTCATACAGCAGAGTAGAAAATAACCCGCTAGAAAATCACAGCCTTTGGTTTTACCAATTAATGCTTCCCACTATAGCTGATCCAAGGCAATTGCTGAGTTACTTGTGGAAGGGTTTTTTTATCTCCTGCACTGTGGCAGCTGCCACTTCTTTTCTTTTTCAGAGTCTGGTTTCTGGTCACCATTCAGCAGATGGCCAGTCAAGGAGTCGGGAGAGCCTGGAGGAGCAGGTTTCTTGTGCTTCCCTACAGCCTCACTTCTGAGAAATTACTAACATTGACTAAATACAAACACTTTGTGGATTTCACAGATACATATGCTGTATATGCTTTCACAAAGGCTAGAAAAATTTACTCCTAGGACTTTCACAAGTTTCTCTTAATTAGTAAAATTGCATGAAAGAAGAGGTAGATTGTAGTTCAAGATTTTTCTCCATTTGCACATGAAGAAATTATTTATTAGGTACAATTAAAAAATATCTTTACATCTCTTAAATTTCCATAAACCTTTCAGAAAGCAAGACCCAGCAGATTTATGAAGGACGTTCTGTTTAAGACATTTATATTTAACAAGAGATTGAGGTAGCAGCATTTTTGTTCTTAATAAATGTAATGTCATTAGACATTTTTCAGTTTATTAGGATGCTAATGAGAGATTATTAGCTTGATAATACACTTATGATTTCTCTATTTGAAAATGAAGTTTTGTTAGAAGAGATGTACAATTATATGCATCCACACAGGGAGTTCAGTATGTTTTATGCGTAAGCAAGGCAAGCCTGGCTGCAGCTAAGGCATTGTTGGAACAAAGGTTTGGGAGCATTTTTAGGAGTATTTGAGGAACTTTTCTTTATGGGTGATCACAATTATTCCTGATTCCAACCATAGTGGCCAGGTGTCTGAAACCACTGGAAGCCCAGTGTAAATTATCTGTTTTCTATGAGCCTTACTTTTCTGAAGGATGGATCAAATTAATCATATTATTCGAACAACAGTGAGGAAACCGGTGACTGCAAGCACAGGGCATTGGTCCAGGGAGAGTAAGATAATTAACTGGAGTTGCTATAAGCTGACTTGGGCGCACCTGCTAAACCCAAGAAGCCAAACTAGTATTTATTTTGACACATTTTTGTGGAAGAATGCTTGGAAAGCTAAGGGTTTGTAACATTACCAGTTTATGTTGTCTGAAGTATGAAATGTCCACAAATGATTGAATTTCACTGAGTTGTTAATACATGAGACGTGCATGTACCCAATTGGGGGTATTAAAAGCAAGAGCATTTGGATACAGTTTCCAGTGTTAATTAATTGAAACAGTATCAGTTGGAGAATGCCCCTCTCAGAAGCTGCCTCAGCCAGCCCAGCCCCTATGCACTATGATTTATAGCCTCTTGGCCTGGAGGTGTGGAAATTTTGAAGAGCAAATTACTGCTGCAAGCTTATTCTTTAGCAGTGAAATTAGACCATAATTCTATACAATTTGTTAGGAATGAAATAAAGAAATATTTTTCTTTTAATAATGATGTTGGTTTATACTGCTGTAAGGAGTTGCAAGTTGAAGCCCAAAGGATTTCTGTGATGATTACTTGAAGCAACCAGTAGGTAGCCTAAGTTTATTTAATTTCATTGAATCGTAGAATAGCTTGGGTTGGAAGGGACCTTTGTATATCATCTAGTCCAACTCCCTGATTCAATGGTTGCTGTGAAGATCAAAGTCACCAAGGGGGGAAAAAAAGGATGTCGAATTTGGAATGTACATGTTCAGCATTAGCTGGGGCAAGGGAGAGGCTTCCTGCATTTTGCCAAATACAAAGAACATGTATTAAGAGCCTATACATTGTGAAATACTTGAAAGAGCCTGAAACAGGAAAAAGATGCTCATTACTGGAAAACCTGAGGGGCAAGTTTTCTTTAACCCTACAAAAGGTTTGAGGCAAAACCATGAAGACATCCAGTAGGTGTTCTTTGAACAAAATTCTCATTTTAGATCGGTTTTGAGTTATAGAATCTGCTTATTTTAAAGGATTTTTAGATAGGAGAACCTGTTGTATACATTTGTATTTAAGAAAAACCTTTCCTGAAATTTCTTAGGCAAAGTTTTATGTGTAAAATGCATCAGTCACAAAGGACAAACTTGTAATGGATTCAGTTTATAATATATCATCTGAATAAAGAAAGGGGATTAGGATAATTATTCAGCCAAATATAAATGGATAGGGAAATAAACCATTTACTTAGTTGATAATAGTTAAGATAACATACTAAAGTTTTACAGCTTAAGAATGAAAGACCACTTTCTAATTTTATTACTTATTTAAGTAATTTTAAATACAATTACATTCCCACGGTTTTATTATCTGCCATGCTGTTTCAGTACATAATTTAAGAATTATTTGCATTTTGGAAACCCTTCTACTTTATACAAAACAGTTCTTGCTGCTGGGACAAGAAGATCCTGTCTGTGTGTAACATTCTGGAGCTTCTACCTGTTCATGAGATGCTGACATTTATGCATAATCATCCATTTATGCTCATTTTGAAACCAGCACATTTAAGACCAAGGGCTAATTCAATGCCTCCCTTTTAAGTGAGTAGCGGGAAGATGCAAGCATTGCTCCCCACCAGCTTGAATTTTACATAAACGTACCTGGTTTAGAGGGGCAACTAAAGGGCAAGCTGTGCAAGCTAAGAGAAAAGCAATAATCAGAAAATATAATTAGAAAAGTTCTGCTCAGTGGTGTGCAATATATCCCCCCAAAAAAGCTGGCAAAGAAAAAGACCCAAGTAAAGGTACCATTGGCATATTTGTTTAAAATACAACAAAGCCAAACAGAAAGGTTCAGCAAGTACTGTAAGTTTTCACTGACATTTTTAGTAAGCCCTGAGCGTATTGTCACTGCAGAATTTATGTTTAAATTGGAATATTAACAACCAATTGAATAGAAATACTTTAATAACAGAAATTAATAGTGACATGAAAATCTGATTACTATTACAGGACCAAAGTTGTTACCAACAATATCGAACACTGAAGATGTCCTAAAATTAATTCCAAAGAAAAGCTGCCTATCAGTGTGTAATCTTATCGTCAGCCCAGCCAGGACTCTCCCAACACTGAAGGAATACTCTAATTTTTCAGAAATACAAGTTGGAATTATTTAGAGTTGAGATATTCACCTAATCTCAGTGAATATTAATGCAAAGTGTGCAAGTATGTTACTCAGAAAAGACAAAAGAAACCATTTCTCTGGCTAAGAAGAAAAATAAGTATGTGCTGGTCTTGTAAGTTTACTAGAATTCCTTTTGGTTAGTCACAAAGACAAGATAATATGAAAACATTGCCGTGATTTATATTTTGTGGAAACCATTTGTAGAGTGACAAGACATTAACCACCTTGACTGATGTTAATTTGAAAGGGGCAATATAAAATCAAGAAAGCAGGGCCTAAACAGCATATTTAGGAGCAGGGCTCTTTTAAACCCTCCTAATGATGACACTTCTGAACTGCCCAGTAGTGCCTGGCTGTGTTGGAGTAGCCCAAGCAAACATCCACTTTGCTGATAGCAATAAAGAATATAAAGAACTCAATATTTAAATTTTAATGAATCCTCGAAGTTTCTCTAATAATTTTTAATGATGAACCAGAAATGAAGATAGGAAAGGCAAGAGGTGTTAATTGGCTGGGTTTTTCAATCTGAGGATGATACAGTGCAATTTTTGCTAATGTCTCCAACAGAGAAAGCTTCAGTATCCTGGCTCTGGACTTCTGCCTGATTTGTGTCTGGAATTTTTAAAGTATCTACAAATTGTTTATTCAGATGCAGGACCTTTTCCTATCACTATGGACCATGAGCATCATTTGAGTTATCCTATTAGATCACAACTGGAAGTCCAGACTAAGATTTTAAATCTTGTTAGAAGCCTTTCAGTATAATTTTAGCGTTGACAGGCTATAGGCAAATCTCCCAAAATCTCCTTTTACAATATCAGATGGAATGGCATTTCAAGTACTACTAACAAAAACATTCCGAGCTCTTCTGTGAAAGAAAGGTACCCAACCATGCACAAGGTGCAGAAGCTGAAAGAAGAACACAGTATAAAGCACCCCAGCTGTGGAGCTCTCCCCCACGAGAAACAAGACCAGGCTTGTATTATGTACCCTTATCCCACGATGGAAACTATCTTTCTATATGTATGCAGCAGAAACCACCTAGGAGATCATCCAAAACAACTCTGCATTGGTCTCTGAAGGAGGGATTGAAATCAATCTCCTGTCTTAATCAGTGTGAATCTCCTTGATATACAAGGTGCTTAAACACTGCTGTAAAAGGCAAATTACAAAATATAGAGTCAGGCATGTTGGATCAATTGTAGCTTCTGCACAACTAACTCTGGTTGCTGCTTCAGGAAATAAATCCACTGGATTTATACTTTTATAGGATTTCCATTAAGTCCCACACTGTTTACATTAGCTTTACATTTAAGGACCTTATGCAGACCTAAATTTGATTTCTGGAACAGAGAGAGAGATTTTAAATCTCAGTAGCAGTAAAATTTAATCCTGAGCCAAAGCATTAGGCACAGACAGTGATATGTAGAGCATGAGCATCACCCCATTGTTACCGCAGGCCTGGGCCCTAGGGTATATCACCGTGTCCTGCAGCCATAGGTAGGAGGAGGAGAGAAGATCCAGCAGGCAGGAACTGTGCAGCAAGATTGATATATTTAATTATTTTACAAACTCTTTATAGACTTTTTTCTTCATAGTCTAATTGGACAAAGGATCAGCCACCCCTTGGGGTGATTGGCTAAAATCCTAAAACATCCATTGTCAAAATATTTTTCTACTGTACCATAAACAAGACTTTTCAAGGTTGCAGGTGGCTTGGTTGTTTACATAACTCTGCTACCTCTTCTGTGAGAGAGAAAAGTCTCTCACGGACTTGGAAAATAGCAAGAAAATCCTTGCTAGTGGCATTTTTGTATCTACACCTCATTACCAAAGTGATGTCAGAAAATTATCCTCTTTGGTCTCCCAGAAGAAGCTGACCTACCTGGCTTCTCTTACATAGAATTGTTTTGATTTTGTCCATCTAGACACTGCTGAAATCAACACACAGAGATTTCATGGCTTACTTGACAGAAGCCTGTAAACATGTATTTGTATAGCTTTAAAGGATGATGGTGGTCCTGTAGACAATCAATTGCAATTGTTATTTTCAGGTGTGACTAGAATTTTGTTCCATTCCATTTCTTTTTCACTTTCCAGCACAGAAAATCTCTACTGTTCTTTTGCTTATGGACAAGGACATCTATATTCTCAGGCAACACTTCATCCACTCAGCTATCAAAGAGTTCAATTTGTGCTTTGAACTCAGCATGATTTTCTCATTTTGTTTTTTAAAGTCACTGGTCTCCTATTGCTATGGACTGACAGTGGCATGACCTTCCTTGGAAAGGCCCAAGGCCTTTTCTGGCAAATGCTACCTCTCCCTTAAAAGCAGAAGGCTTGTGAGAGCTTTCAAGCTGCCTACTGCAAGGCAATGCATGTATCTGGCTAATGGCCCAAGCTCCTCAATGCAGGGGAAGTCAGGGAAAGTGTGTTCAGGAGTGAAAAGGCCTTGTTCAGATACGTATGTGGTAGCTGTTTGAGGAGTCACTTGCCCAGTTACGGAGGTCAGGCACCAGACACCATGTCTGGCACAGCAGCAGCGCCTGCAAAGAGGATCCAGCTGGTCTGGGCTCACTGCCATCCTGACAGATGGGCACATGTGCAAGTATCCAAGTAGATGTAGGCAGGTATCTGTTTTGAGATGCCTTAATGGAAATCTGTTCTGAATTTCTTTGGCCATGACTGAATGAAAGCACCATCCCTGATCCTACATGGGACACAGCTACAGAAAAGCTACAAGCTCAATTCTGGACTCTGAGTCTTCCACCTATACCTGCTTCCAGGATATTTACATTGCCAGAGTGATCCAAAGGGATATTAATACAAAAGAATCAAGCTTAAACACGTGGTTTTAAGCAGAAGGAGGGACTGCAGAATATACCTGCCCTCATGGCTGAGAAAGGTATTTGCTCTTGTCGTGGATTAATCCCAGCCAGCCACCAAGAGCCACACAGTTGCTCACTCACTCCCCAACCAGTGAGACTGGAGAGAGAACAGGAAAGGTAAAAGCTGGAAAATTCATGGGTTGAGATAAAGACAGTTTAATAGGGAAAGCAAAAGCACACAAGGAAAGCAAAACAAGGAATTAATTCCCCGTTCTCATGGGCAGGCAGGGGTTCAGCCATCTCCAGGAGAGCAGGGCCCCACCACACATAATGGTTACTTAGGAAGACAAACGCCATCAAACCAGACATCCTCCCACCTTCCTATTCTTCCCCCCAGTTCACATACTGAGCATGATGTCATATGTTCTGGAATATGTCTCCAGTCATTTGGGGTCACCTGTCCTGGATATGTCTCCTCCCAGCCTCTCGGGCACCCCCAACTCCCTTACCAGCATCGGAGTACAAAAAGTAGAAAACTTGGCTCTGTGTAAGCCCTGCTCAGGAATAACAAAAACATCCCTATATTATCAACCCTGTGTTCAGCACAAACCAAAAAACACAGCCCGATACCAGCCACCATGAAGAAAATCAACTCTACCCCAGTGAAAACCAGCACAGCCCTTCTGGGGCACTTGTAACAGCAAGAGTCATTTGCGAGGAGCTGGTGCCTCTGATGTACCGATTTATAGGCATTGCTGTACATAAAATGCACTTCAAAAACTACAGGGAACAAAAACATTGAGCTGGCTTTGAAAGAGACACACAGTGAGGGTCAAGTCTCAAGACAGACTTAAAAATTCTGTAACATCCGCTGAAAAATATATGTGTCCAACCTCTCCTCTAACTGGTGATAACAGATCTGTGTGGGTTTTGTGCGACAGCAACAACCTGGAAGCTAGATAAGATCATGAAACACATTTTATATAAGCCATCAATAACAATATTCAGCCACTAGCACTGTAGGCTGGTGGAAATCCATGCCCATTCATTTCAATGAACACATCAGAATTATTAAAAAAAATAATAATAATCAAGGATGTTTCTTCATAAGCCACAAGTATTTTCTAATGTTTATTTTCAAAAAATTACTATGGAAAAGAATAGCTACAGGGCAAAACTAGCTACAAAGTTGTCTACAAGTGAAAGCGAACCATGCAGAAACACAGTCATGAAAAATGCCATGCATGACCAGAGAGAGAGTTGCATTTTGGGAACTAAGACTCACTTCCTACACAGACATCATTACATTTAAGCACAAATTCTTCCTGAAGACACTCATGAACATGTCTGGTGGTCCTTTTTGTAGCATAAGGGAGTTTGCACACCTCATCCACAAGGAGCAGCTTGGTTACCTCTGTCCTAGCAAATGCGAGGTGAATACATTTATTTTATGCAAAAATTGTTGCGTATAAAAAATCCACTTTAGACCTCAGGTATTCTGAAATTTATGTCTGTCTAAAAAAGAAATAACCCAAAGTCTAATCCATTAAAATGTATCAGTTACAAAGAGATTTTCTTTTGTGGAATGCTTTATAAGTATATAATAGCAACTTGGAAAATTCTAACCTTGCAGTTTTTAAAACAGAAATATTCTGTGGCTTTGGAGAAATTTATCACGTATTTAGCAGTGAAAGGCTTAACACTGCACTGCAGACTAGTCTTCTCAAACCATCTTGGCACAGATCACATCTCCAGGCTCAGGCAAAACCACAGCAGGATTTTAGCCACAGGGACATCCCCTCACGTATGACTGCCTTGTCTTCTCCCAGCTTCTTCCAGCTGCTGAGCTCTCCTTACATCCATGACAGATGTGCAGTGTGACATTCTTTGGCCTCTTTACATAGAAGCTGGCCTCTTCCAGGCTGCATGGCTGCTTTCATGGCTGCATATCACTACATTCAGGAGGGGGAGCAGCGTCAGGAAAGCATTACATGCAGTTGCAACTTATTTTAACTTATTTTAACTACACTGAGGACGAAAACCACAGAAACTCATGACCAGAAAACTCTTTTACTGGTCAGAGACATCACTCCACTGAGCACAGCTTAGCACTGCCAGCCTGTGTCCCACCAGGTCTCCCTGTAATCACATCTGTGCACAAAACAAATGTATTCCAAGTTTCACAGTGTGTTTAGACTGTTTAATGAAAACCACTTTCAGAGGCAAGGATGCCACTACAGGCTGCATGTATCATGGAATGTAACAGTTTAGAGAGGAAGAGAAGCGTACTGAAATTTGGCTTTACTCACCAAACCTGAACAAAAGGTTGTCCATTTTAAATCCAATGGAAAGATGAACTGCCAGTAGCAAGCCTAAAAGCTGCAAAATAATGTAACATCAGCTTAGTTAACACACCCCTTGGCTGCTTCCAAAACCAGGGGCAACCAGAAGTTGCTGTGAGCATGCTGGCAGCAATAAGTCACTGGGGAGCCAGAAAGGCAGGGGACAGACAAAGGGCACTGGCTCAGGGAATTCTGTGGGGTTTCCCCACCAGTCTGGTGTCTCATCACTGTCCTTTCTCCATCAGCACAAGCAAGGCCTAGAGAAAGGAAGATGAAACCAAACCCCTCAGGGTAGGGTTTGATAGTTCCTACTTTTAGGTGTCTGTGCTGGTTTTTCAAAGCTTGCATTGGGCTCCCACTTAAAAGAGAGCCAGTGGAGAGACGGTGATCCACTCTGTCCTCAGACAGACAGTGGTGACCCATGGGCTGAAGATCCCTCTGGAGGTGCCTCCCATTCTGCACTGATACAGACGGTGCCCAGAAAGCCTGTGTGTGTTTAAGTTTTGGACAGGTCCCTGGTTCAGCTGGCTGGGAAACATGAAGTTTGGGAGCATGAGATGATGTGTCCACCATTTAGTCACCTGCAACATGGGATGAGACCAGATAAATTCCTCCTTGAGCATGCAGCTCACACACTGACCCAGACAGAGGCACTATTTGCTGAGCCATCCAGGCGAACCATGCAGGTTCGACACCTGTGTTCAAAGCCAGCCTTGACTGCTTCCTGGTGCTGCATTCCATGAAACCGAAGAGTCGGAATTTAATCGAGGCTAATATATTGTGTCTTCAAGGATATGCACTTGAGAAACAGGACCCAAATGAGGGACCTTTTCATTATATATGAGTTCCTCTGAACAGGGAGAACCGATTTGAGCATGAAAGGGAGAACATGAACAAGACCTTGTGTGTTCCTGAGAAATCTCTTGACACATCTTCTAGTTCAAGTGTATGGTATTAAAAATATCAACCCCCTCAGTCATTTCCTATTGCTAGAAGTGAACATATGCAGCTGATTACCTCCCGTTATCATCATTTCACCAACAGAGAAGTTAATTGGTGACACCATGAGGCTAACTTCATAAAACAGGGGTGTCAAATCAATCTGCCTGTATTCCAGACACTGCCAGTGACTTATGTACTCTAATAACATCCCAAATTTCTGTTGTTTTCATTTTTCTGTGCATCTCTTGACATGCTGAAATAAGTATTTAGGCGCCTTCACTCTATTTACAGGATTCCTGAAAAATTAAATCACTAATTGTTCTTAGAAGCTGCAGCCTATAGTCTGATTTGATTCAGGATTTTTTTCTGTTCTGTGCATTTCTTTTCTAAATACAGCATATCTATATAGCTTTATGTTAGTAAAAGTGACTCCCTTGACACAACACCTAAAGCAGGGTTCTGCAAGAAAAAAAAAGATGTCCAATCCAACACCGGGGCAAATTTGTATCTCTGTGCTATAGCATAAAGCTATCCTAAAATGAGCTTATCCCCTCTTCTGGTGATTCTTCACAGTACCAGGTTGTGCAGTGTGGCTCCTTCTCCCTACTACTGGTGAAGAGAGCATGATGAAAGCTTAAAGCAGGTATTTAGCATACAGCATGGCAGACTCTAGCCATCACCAGCTGCCAGTAGCATAGCTTGTGGTCTTCACATTTACTCTTGGAAATGTTCACCATAGGACAAGATAAAGGAGTTCAATTACAGCACCAATGTACCTTTGCAGTCTCCTTCATCAGCTCTCATCACTCTGGGCTAACAGCAGAGGGATGAGCCCATGACTTTAGAAGCATCCAACCCATAAATTTCCATACATAACTACAATTATATATCATCTTTCTCTGCCTGTGATATTTCCAGTGGTATAACATGGAGTACGTATGAGTTTTTAAAGACTGCCCTGGTAACCCCAGCAGGGCGATTCTCTGATACCACACTGGTTTGATAGTTCTCTTGTTCTGCCTTGGGATCACCATGAGCAGGTGACAGCCTTGGTACAACAGGAGGTCACCCTCTCCCTGCTGTGGTGCCAGTGTAAACGCCCATCCCCTCAGCACTGCTGTGGCAAGTGGGACTGAACCAGTTAACACCTCTTAGGCACTTGGTCCCTTGAGGATCCTCAGATTCTTCTTGGATCCCTGAGGATCAGGAATTCAGACTACCTGCACACCACATGAAGTGGGCTGAAGTCCTTCTAAAAGCAAGGTACTAATCTAACAGAAAGACTGCTACATTTCTTATTATTTAAAATATATGGATGTCACTTTCATACTTGAAAGAGAGTGATGTAATGTCCACCTAATGCTGATTTCAGTGCTAGTCGTTCTTAGCTGTGAGCTGCCCATGCACACATTGGCAAATGTGTTCATAGATTGAGGGCAGTTCCTGTGGAAGCTGAAGATGACAATGTTCAGATGATCCCAGTTGTTTTCAGATGAAGTCAGCTGGCCAATGGCACTGAGCACAAGGAGGTCACGGCAATCTCAGAGGTTCCTCAGAGCATGAATCATTTGCCTTCAGTTTTCATTTGGGTTGTTAGAGTCAGATTCATTGATGCTTCAGATCAAGCTGAAGCCAGCGGCTTCCGCATACGCTGGGTTGCTTTCCATATTCAGCATGCAAGGAACAGGGAAGAGCAGCAGAATACATCATTTCTCATTTTACCTGAACATCCCAGGTTGGACCGCGTGCCACACAGCCAAAACTAACAGAGAAAGCAGCAGCGTCCAGCTACTGTAGTGGCTTCCACATACAGCCCTGTAGTGCCATCTTCAGACCAGAGAGAGGCAACCCTACCACTCCCTCAAGGAAAAGCCCGTCCCACCTCTGGCTGCGCTCCAGTCCCGGACAGCAGCCTACGGTGAAAGTGAACCAAAAACACAGCCCAGCTTCAGTTACAAACTGAACTTTGTTCCCCTACAATAAAAAGGAAAGGAAAGGCAAGAGAAAACAGAAGGATCTCTCCACTTGCAGTGCTCGGTCATCAAAGGCTGTGTCCAAATCTGCAAAGTCCTGAGTCATGTTATTTTGGAAGAGATTTCACAGAATACCCCACTCTGAGTCTGGCTCCCATGAGATCTTGTGGGTCCTCTTCCATTTCTATTATGGTACACTGGTTAGTAAGAACTAGCAAAAAATGAGATCAGCACTTTTAGAGAAAACTTAACATGATCTTCTGAGCAGCAATTTTACAACCACAACCACTTATAGGCACAATAACTGTGGTAATTTGAGGGAGTCCCTGATATGGAGATCCAATTTGACATAATACATCACTTTTTACATGCTCCAAAATTTTCTAGCAGATGTAATCAACAGAAATCAAGTGAATTAAATGTTTGGCTTTGGGGTTTTTTTTTCACCTTTGTACTCAAGATGGACACTGACAAGGCTGATTCTAGCTACTTATTGTTTATTAGTCAGAAAGAATGATTTCATTAACATACAGGCCTGACATTCGCAAATTACTGAGGTATCAGCTATATATTTTCTTGCCTAGTGCAGTCTTTATTATTTCTGAATTTTACTCTTTGTTCTAATTTATTCTTCAAGGCAAAATTTCTAAAACACCAAATTCTGTTCCTGTCTCATGTTCTCCTGTCTTTGCTTTAACATTCTTCCAACCTCCACCTTCTTCTTTAGTATTAAACTAATAGCTTTTATGGAAACCTTTACAGTTTTGATGTACTTTATTGATAGGTGCATGTAAACTTATCAGGAGTGATTGGAAGCAAAGGAATGTGGTATCAACACGATGACATATTTATCAAATATAAACTCCATACAGGCAAGGTCATCTTGCAAGATACACAGAATAAAAAAAAAACAAGACTAATTTACCTCTTAACCTAAAGTTTATGCAGTGAAGGAGGTCTAAATCTCCTTGTTCTCTTACTCATAAAACATGACATATTTTTGGTAATCTAGTAAAATCTGTCTACTTAGTGTCTTTGGGGATTTTTTGATTAAGACATTTGGTTTGTTTTCTGGTTTGGTGGGTTTTTTTGATTGGTTAGTTTTGTTTTCTGGGGGTGGGGGCGGGGGGGGGGAGTTGAGCAAAAATAACCAACATCTATCAGGGATTTGGTGATATTAGAACAAACTTCTTTAAAGCCCAACCTGAGCCTCAGAATGCACCATTTTGGGAGACAGCTTTCAGACACAAAGCTCACATCTGTGACATACTGGGGTCCGTGCAGCTCATGTGAAGGCTCCTCAGCTTTCCACAGTATTTTGGAGAGCAGATGCCCCAGAGAAATGCCCACATGTGGCATTTTAGGCCTCCATATCCTCTGTGTATCAGGACTATGCTAAATCTGGGGATCTGTTTATACAATCTCTAATTACTGTAAACAGTGTGAACTCATTAAGAAGTTGGTTCTTTGAAAACTGTGGCAAGTTTCTTTGTCTGTATGTACCCACAACAAGAATAATCAGCAGATTCTCTGAGGGCTTCTTGGTGCTGGCTCAGTGCATGTTGTTCCACTGATTAGAGATGGGAACTTCAAAGCTGACCTCTGACCAGCAAAGGACTTGGCAAGTAGGTGGCTGGGACAGGCAGAGGCAGTTTTTCCTACAGCTTGGGAGATGAAGGAGAAGTGGAAAGGATGGGAAGCTATGAGCAATGAGATTTAAAAAGCCAGAAATAGCAGAAGAGGACATAAGAGGAATTTTTTTTTAAGAACTGGAAGAAAGGAGAATGTGGAGGACACACAGGAAGTATCATTTAGGAACGGAGTAGATGGAGAGGCTGTTGTGGTGGGAGCTGTATTGCCCTTTGCTCCCAGACTAACTAGGGTTGGCAGGGGAGTTAAGACAACCAATAAAGAATTATAGAGGCACTGTTGTCATCGGGCCCCTGAAGATTAGAATCAAACTTTGCAACTTCTTTTAGTTGTTATCAGTAGCTATAGCTGTACAGTTATGATTAAGCAATTCCATTGTGAGCATTGTATGCTCTAGGCTAATCTTTTAAGGAAAAGGGAAGACAATCCCAGGATGAATGGGCTGTCTGGATGACAGCCACCAGGAGTGAAGTCAGCAGGACTGAGCAGTACCTGGGGGAAAGGTAATTCCGGCAGTGGGTGATCACTACCACAGACTCAATGACCACTTACTCAAAACGGACCCCAGGCTCGAAAGGAGAGCAGAACTTAGCCTGTGGAATAATTACCATGAAAAGGAGAGGAATGACGAGCAAACAGGGGTTTGAGTACTAATTAATGGGAAAGGTATGTAATTTGTAACGAAGGAATGCTGACTTTTCTCCATTACAATGCATGAATAGCGTAACGTTTTGCTGACCGGGGAGCCAGCCTTTGGTGGGGCACCGCCCGGCTCCCTGCCTGGTGCAGACGGGAATAAAACGCAGAGAACGGCGGGAACAGCGCCCCGGGTAAGGAGCCGGCGCTCGGGCCGACAGCACCGCGCCCGGGCCGCGTACTCCAGCGGCTGCCCGCGTACTCCAGCGGCTGCCCGCGCGTTCCAGCGGCGGGCCGCGCATTGCAGCGGCGGGCCGCGTATTCCAGCGGCTGCCCGCGCATTCCAGCGGCGGGCCGCGCATTCCAGCGGCTGCCCGCGCATTCCAGCGGCGGGCCGCGCATTCCAGCGGCTGCCCGCGTATTCCAGCGGCGGGCCGCGTACTGCAGCGGCTGCCCGCGTATTCCAGCGGCGGGCCGCGTATTCCAGCGGCGGGCCGCGTACTGCAGCGGCTGCCCGCGTATTCCAGCGGCGGGCCGCGTATTGCAGCGGCTGCCCGCGTATTCCAGCGGCGGGCCGCGTACTGCAGCGGCTGCCCGCGTATTCCAGCGGCGGGCCGCGTATTGCAGCGGCGGGAGCTTCCCGGCGCACGTGCTCCTTGTTTGGGGGCGGGGCCGCCTGGGGGGCGGGGCCGCGGGGCGCGAGCGGCCGCGCCTGCGCGGGGAGTTGGGGCTCGCGCGGGGCCCGGGCGCGCCTGCGCGGGGCTGGGCGGGGCGGGGCTGAGCCGGGCCCGGGCGGCGGGGCCTGTTCGGTTCCCTCCGCTGTCAGCGCCGACCCCGGGCGGGGCAGGCAGCGAGCAGCGGCGGCGGGGGTCACCCCTCCCGGGATGTCGCAGAGTGCCATGTCCGAGACCTACGGTAGGATCCGGGGGCGGGGTGAGAGGATCCCCCTCTCCCCCCTCCCCTCCGGGGGAGCGGGCCCGGGCAGTGCCCCGTGAGGAGCGGGGAAGGAGCCGGTGTGACGTGAGGGCTCCCCGGGCTCGGGCGGGTCCCTCTGCCCGGCGCTGCCCTGAGCCCCGCAGCTCCTGCCCCGCCCGTGGCTGCCCGGCCGGCCCGGCAGGAGCCTTCCGAGTTATCCTTCAGGGTGAGCAGGCGCCGACTTGGGCACTGCTTGTTGTGGTCCGGGGCGTCCAGAAGGAAACTTGCAGTGCATGTCCTCTGGGAGAAGCCGCCCGTTCCTTTACCTGGAGATGGCGTGCGCTTCTGCGGGTCAGGTTAAGGTTTCGGTCCTGTTGTCTTAGACGTGCGGCGTCAAAAAGAGTTGACTTTGAGAGTGAGTTGGGGGTGAAAAGATCAGTGGGTATGTTCGTATGTCCCTGTCTTGGCATGGATGTCTGACTACTACTGGTAGGAAAACATGCGGTGGGGTAAGTCGGAGTGCAGGCACTGACAGGGTGTGTCAGTGCCTCGCTGGGAGCATCAAAGAGAAGTGAGGAGTCAAAGAGGTAAGCAGAGCTGGTATTGCTGGCTAGGTGGAGGAGATGAGTAGCAACTGAATCGTTTTAATTTCTTTTCTTTATAATTGTACTTGAAATTCTGCTTGAATAGATTTCTTTTCTACCCTTTCCATGCCAAACAGTTCTGTAATATTTTCCAGTATAAAAATGCTGTTATACATGTAAACATATTCTAAATCCAGGTAATAGGTTCGTATTCATAGTCCATGAGAGTAAGATCAGAATTGAATACTGAATAATTAAAGCAAAATTGGACACAACAACTCTGGAAACCGTTTGGGGGCTGGGATGTCCATCAGGAGTAGGCCTAGTGACCTGATTGTTTCTACTGTGTAAGGCACTCTATTTTCAATACTGTAGGCATCAGTGCTTGATGTTCTGTCCTACTGGTCAGTGCTTCGGTGTACAGCAAATGCTCCGAACTAAGGGGCAAAACAAGGCAAGAGTGTGGGGCAGCCCTTGAAGTGCCAACATGAGGATACTAAGACCCTGCTTCTTTTGTCCATACTTTCTAGAAACATGTAAGACTTACATGTAGAAATCAGACGGGTGTGCTTTGTCCATCTAGATTTGAGTTTGAAAAGTTCTTCATGCTCTGAACTCTTGTGACCTAGAACTGGGATCACTTTGGCTATGCTTATGATGCTCTCTGAGCAAGAGACCTGGTAGAAAGCCAGAGATGACAGAATTTCAGTGGTGCTCCTCTTTTGATGCTGTAATACTAGATAAGCCAAATAGATGATTGGTATCTTAAACGAGAACATTGAAACATTTTTTGCATTGTTCCAGTGATGCAGAATAGGGAAAGTAAGCCCACTGGAGCTGTTGATACTTATCCTAGAAAACAAGCCCTTGAAATGGAAGCCTTGTAGTTGTGGGTTGTTCCTTTTATTAGTTTAATTCTTGTTTGATATATTACCCTTCGGAATTTCTGTGTCTGTCCTATGCACACACAAGCTACAAAAAATTCCATGTTAGAATGCTTGAGAGTTTCAAGTTCTAGAGTACCCAGAAGAACAAAAGCTAAGTTATAGCATAAAATTTAACTAATGGGCTCTACAATCTCTGACTACAACAGTAGTCAGTATCTAATTTTGCAGTGTCCTGTCCACATATGTAGCAGCCCCATTGACATATCAAAGTTAACAGTACAATGTGATTAAATTACAGATCTTCTGTGCTTGATGAACTCTCTGGATTTAATGTGCTCACTGTCCTAACAATGAGTGGTTTGTTTCTGACCAGCTGTAATAATGACCATGAAGGATGGGAGAAGTATTAGGTCAGTTTCTCCCTGCTGACTGAGATTAGTGGTCACTGTATCCCCCTCCTGGAATCCCTATGGCTTGTAAATGCTTAGTCATGAATTAGATTTTTCTTGTCGCCTGAATTATGACCCATTCTAATTATGTAACCTCAAGCTTTTCATCCCATACAGGTGGGCTCAGGAAACTGGTTGGTGGTTGGGTTGGTGTTTTTCTTTCCAATGTCATTTTGCTGCCTGACTTTTATATGACTTTGATTTTGCTGTGAGGTTTCAACTTCTTTCGTTTGAAAGGGGGGTTATTTTTTTCAATATTTTTCTCAATCCATAGGGAATAAACAGCCTTTCCTCTGGCCCCCACTGTTAATTTCATGTCTCCTCCTGGTTTTTTTCTCCCTTAGTTTCTTCCTCCATGTCAAATTCTATCTTCTCTGAAGGTTTTCTGTTCACTCACTTTTCACTCTTTCCATCCATTACTGAGATTCTTGTCTCTTTCCTCTTTTCAAACAAAGTTCTGCAGCTTCTTGGTCTTGGCACTAAATTTTCCTTACAATTCATATTTTCATTCCTGTAGATCTATTACATTGGTTATGTATCTTCTGTTCTTAGCTTTCTTATCTGTTCAATTATTTATGTGTTCAATTCAATATCTGTTCAATTCTTACGTGTTCAATTTATTTCCCGTACAAAGTGCCAAAACCAAACCAAACATGAATACAAGATAACTCCATTAATTTTGAGACTGGGTTTAGAAAGAATATTTTCCTGCTGCTTGTGGGAGAAAAGAGTCATTCTTTAAAAAGTTTAACATGTGACATTGGAAACAAATCTCTTATTCACAGGAAAACTCTTTTTAACTCAAGTTTTGTGAGATGCAATGGCCTTTCTGTAGATAATTGCCATATAACAACACATGCATGTTTTAGCCTGCTTCCCAGTTCAAAATATACATGTTTTTGGGTTAAATACAGCCTGACATAAAAGTATCTTATATTTAATAAGTAAATGCAAAGCAACCATTGGATTTTAAATAGTAGAAGGATGGAAGTTGTATTGAATTGAGAATTTATTCAATTGAGCATTGAATAAATGCAATGTGTAAGATTCAAGTCAAATCTTTTCACTCCTTAGTTCCTTGTGTTTTCTCTACCAGCATCTACTGCTCCCAATCTGGTCACATAAGCTTACCAATCTCTATCATTGTCAGAGAATGTATAGTCTTTCCATCCATTTGAAAAGAATTCTTTTTGATCTGGACAATTTGACTCATCCTTTTCTTGCCATCCCATTCCCCACCATTTACCTGATGGTATTTGCATTTATCACCCTGGTCTTCAGTTTGTTTCAAATCTGATTTTATTTCTTAGAGAGCATAGCTCTTTAGCTTGTAAGGAAGCAGATCTTCCCTCTTTGAAGCATTCTTTATGCAGATTGGAATAGACCCAGGTTATCTGTTCTACCTGTTTGTCTTGTTAACCTCCTGCTAGAGAAAGGAGTAAGCAGTGGGAATAGCTCCTCCTTTCTTTTAAAGGCAGCAAATGCCAGTAGGAATGCTTCAGAGCACTCTTTCCTCCTGCCCTATGGCATGAATGAAAGACTTTCCTAAGGGTCAGCGTTAGTGAATATAAATTCTACTCTATTACAAGGAGTTGGAAGGAGATCAAACTGAGATTGGGGATATAATTTGGTCTCCCCCCTACACTACCGTGTTAGCAGTGTAAGGGAAACAATTTAATTCTCATTGCATTTTAAAGACTAAGCTACAGCATCTCAGAAGCTGTTTGACTGTTCCTTCTACTGGAGCAGGCTTCAGTCAAAGGAGGAGGTTGGATGTCTGGGGGTGGTTGCCACATCAACCATCTGTTTTTACTGGTGCTTGAGTCAAAGCCCACAATTGTCTCTCTTCTCCTTTCCCCTCAGCTCACACTGCACCACCACCCCCAAAAGAAAAAAACAAACACAAAAGACGTGATGTAATTCATGTCATTTAACAGCTTGTGCTGCTGGTGCATCTTTAGAGTGAAGCCACAATTCACTCTAGCACAAAAACGCCTGTGCTAGAAAATAAGTTTTATTTCCTGCACCCCCTCCCCAGGTTGGGATCAGGTGATGCATGTAGCTCTCAGAGGGGAGTAAGCTGATTCTTTATATTCCCTTATTAACTTAAACAGCCATGCTATGCTATGTTTCATCTCCTTATGATTTCTGTAGTGCATATCCTGTAACCCTTTTTCCCTTTAGCACAGAGTTCGGTTTTCATCCTAAATATCTTCTGTATAAAGACGATCTTATTTAAAGGCGAAGTGCTTTAACTTTTCTAGACCTTTTCAGCACCCAGCATGGCAGCAAGCATTTGTAACATCTGAATGATGATGCTTTTCAGCTTTTCAGCTTTTCTATGAAGGAGGAACAACAGGATTCAAAAGAAAAGGTTCTCTAGGGTGACAGCCTTGGCCGCTGACTGGAATGCTGGAGCTCTGAGCTGCTTGGTCAATTGGAAAGAAAAGAGGAGATAAAAAAAAGCTATGAAATGAAGTGAATTAACTCCTCTGGGAAGTTAAAAAAGAAAAACTAAAGCAATTAAGTAGTAGTGCAAACACTAGAATGTGAGTTGCATTTGCTGGAGTTGCAAAGAATGATTATATAAAGTTTGAGTCCACAGTGATGGTCTAAAAGAAGCCATCTGCCCAATCTCATTTGGTTTCTGTGCTTCCGAACTGTGCTGAATCTTACATACATCTGTATGGCTTAAAGGGATTTCATATAAATTTCATATCCTAAACTGCGTGCTAAAATAAGTAATAAAAATGTAGTTGATGTGGTACCAGTTATCATACAGAATGACATTATAAGAAAGAAGTTGCAGAAAAACAAGATGAAAAATGTTCTCCTTGTTCTTATCTGATATTACCTTATTCATTAATATGCTAGGCCGTGAACTTAAAAGTTTGTTAAATCTTGGTATTTTTAACTTTTGGTATTGGCAAAGCATTTTTCTTGTCCTTCCTTGCAGTTGATTAAATGTGCAGAGTATTCCGTATTTCCTGAACCATGTTATCCAGTGCTTGTGGATAAACTGGTAACTTAAGTCTGAAAGCTTTTTGCTAGTTTGAACAATTTACATAAAATTTGAGTTTAAAATTTTAGAAACATAGTTATATTTGTGAATGTAACAGTGTCTTTTACTCTGAGACTACGTGTGTCTGGAAACATTGCTGCCTTTGGTGCAGAAAGGTTTTGGCTTTTTTTGTTAGAAGATTCTGACATTTTCATTTTATGAAATGGACTAAAAGACATTTCTCTTAGTTTGGTGGAATAAAACACATTTCTCTTTGTTTCATACCGAGAAAAAGTTAATTGTAACTATTTCAAGTTTCATCTTAAAAGGCCCATTTGCTATTTTTGTGAGAGGGATTTTTTTTTTTCCTGCTAAGTAAGCAGGCATTGAACTGGCAATTAAGTGGCTAATTCATAGGAAAGATTCCCTTTTAAATTTGTCTGGCACAACTGAATCTCAATAGGAATTGGGAGTCTGTTATGAATCGCTGCTAGAATACATTATCCATTTAAAGACATGAATATAAAATCCCCAAATAGCACTGTTGCTTTCAGAGCAAAATATAAAGCACCTCAACTTAAAACACCTCAGGGAAAAATACACTGCTGTTCTGATGCTCTTCCGGATCAGTCCCTGCCAGTGACATGGTTGTCCCAAGGCCTCAGTGGCCTGCAGCCTGTCTGTGCAGAAAGGAGCAGTGTGTTGAATTTGCTGCTCAGTGTGGGTTTGTGGGTTGCACAAGTACGCCTTCGTGAGCCACATTTGACAACCAGTGCTTGCAGTTACAGTGCAAGTTAGTGGGGAAATAGAGTTTTGGTTTTAGTGTTTCCCTGGTTTAGGTTTGCAGTAGCTGTTGTACTGCTGTCAATAAAACGAGTCTTCCATGGACAAAAAAGGAAGGTAAACTTGAATTTTATAGTTGTTTTTAAGGAGAAAATCTGACAAACAGCATTCACCAGATAAGAGGTAGAACCAGTTTTAACTGGGTTTCAGATTTATGTGTGGGAAAATGGCAGCATCAGAAACAGATTATTTTGATTGTGTCTGTGTCTCAGAATATCCTGCATTTTGAGGTACTCTGAAAGTGGTAAAACCAGTGAGATTACACACACACACAGACAGACAGTAGTGTAAGTATACAAAATGGTGTCAAAGGCAGCTAGCCAGTGATACTTGATCCATAAAAATTGAAACTCAACTTTCTTTGAGATGAATTTTTTCTTAACCTGACACTTTGCGCTATTTATGATATCTACATTTCATACTAACAGTGAAGACTTGATAGAATGAAGGGTTCTCAGCTTCAGCGTGTTTTGCAGTTGAGGTGACATGAAGGGCTCTTCCTTAGAGGAGATAACACAAAATTTTCATAACCTGGAGGAAAATCCTTTTTGTAATTATTTTTCTTTAATCCAGAAAGCATGAGCAGCTGGGTGGGGGCGTGAAGAACAAGAGGATTTTGAAACAGAAAGTCTTGAGCATGTAAATGGTCATATTTGTAAGCAGGAAACAGCCATCTTCTGAGAAGGGTAGAATTCAGAATCTATTCCAAGCCTGTTCCAGCATTTGAAACAAGAAAATCATGCAAGGGCAAAATATAAAAAAGCAAAAATACTTAGTAAAACATTAGCTCATTTTAAATATTAATAAAATCCAGAAGACAGGTGAAGACAAAGAACAGTAGACATTTCCAGGACTCATAGCTCTGTGTTTTACTACTGTCTTTTTAACAGTGGGAATCTTAGCATTTGAGAAACTTGTTTGTTCCTTTTGGCCTTGCTAGGGAGTGTTTATGATATACCATAACAAATAACTCCTTCATGAAATGGAATGGACACATAGATTTGTGTGCGTCTTAAATTTGATTTTTAAAACTAAATACTCCAATGAGGTCCTGATAGAGGATTTTATCAGTTCTTTGACTTACTTGGCATAATGTAGGTTTCTTTTTATTCTGCCATCCCCTGGGCCAATACCCATGTAGCCCATTTGACAGCTTTCAACACTCTTAACAAAATTAATGGTTTTGGTTTTGTTGATATTGCAAACTTAATCATTTTCCTTCCATGCTTACCAGATGTCTTCTGGAGACCTGCTGTGTTTATTAGAGAAACTGTGCAATAAAGAGTAAAAAATCTGCTGCTGGTAGAAACATAAATAGGGAATCTTGCATGAGCTGCAAATGTTGCCTTGGTGGCAGTGTATTGGAGGAAGCAGTTGTAAGCTTTCTAATCAGTTTATAATTTTTGAGATTAGTAAGACAGGAAAGCTTTCTTCAGTCTTTAACAAAACTGAAAGCAGATTTGTGGTGGTAGAATTAAAGCATTATATGTAACTGTTAAAACAATAGAAATGGGCCATAAACCTTAAATATGTGTATTACCAATGAACATTGATACAAATGGCTCATAAATAGGTAACAGAAATAAATGTATATTAATTTAACATGCGGAGGAAATGTGAAACTAGGCATCCCACAATAGAAATTACTTCTTCCCTCTAAATATTGTCGAGAAATACTGTAGTTGTCCCAGCTGTACAAAGATTAAAACAAAGTATGAGTATTAAACTGTTAATAGAGAAGTTCAAATTAATGTAAATTTTAAACCTACAAAAATTAAAATCCAAAAAAACCACAAACAAGCACCCCCCCTCCCCCCCCCCCCAAAACAAACCAACAACCCCTCCCCAAAAGTATCGATTTTAAGAAATGACATGATAATCTATTTGTGTTGACTATAGTTAATAGCTTATGTACTTTTGAAACAGGTTGCTGGAATACAAGCCAACTATTTACATGTGATTCAGCCTATTTTAACTGAATTCAGATTCAGCCATTTTCACCTTATTTTGTCTTCCTTGCATCTCCATAAACAACAATTCTTACCTCTTGCTGTCTGACATCGCTGTTGCGGACACTGGATTATTCTTCAGATTTATTGCTATTTTGCTAATTTTGTCATCTATTCCCTTCCCTTCGAAGTAACAGCTACAAGAGAATAGTTGGCTTGTGAACTTGGTCTTGTAATAAAAATGTGAGTCCATACTAAAATTTAGCAATTTCTTCTTTTTTCTTTTTCTTTCAATCTTCAGATTTCCTGTTTAAGTTCTTGGTCATAGGAAATGCTGGAACTGGAAAATCCTGTTTGCTACACCAATTTATTGAAAAGAAATGTAAGTACATGTGAAGGACAGTCAGAGTTCTTCATTGCTTTGTACCACAGGTAAAGGCTCTGCCTACATGAGTGCCTATTATTGGTATGGAAGCTCCCCTAATTCTCTTATTTGTATAGGTGAGAATTTTAGTAAAGAATTATGTTCAGAACCATGCTGTAAATCCCTATTGCTCACTGTTTGTCTTTAATCTAAAGCCTAATATGAAGCATTATTCTGTATTCTTCTCAAATAAATATAACAGGATGTTGGTGAAAATAGGCTTACTTTTTGTGGGAGTTATAATTTGCAGCTACAAGCTTCCCTAGATATACAGCAGAGACTTGGATATTTAGAAAAATTGATGAAAGAAAAGTTGAATTGCTTGAGTCAATTTAGAAAGCCTGTAGTATCTTTTTAAGTAAATAGTAACCACATTTTCTTTGTTAAGGACTGTGGTCTATGATAAATACTGGTAGAGATTTCATTGTGAATGTTATTCAGAAATGAGCAGATAACATAAAAGAAAAATCTCTGTTGGGCTGTACATTTAATACAGTCCAACAAATATGCATTTAGAAACCTTTGTGAATCTAAGGTGACTGTTACCTTTCTCAGCCAAACAGTAACCAAACAGTCACCAAACAGTCACCTTATCTCTTGAGGAATACTTAAGGATACTGATGTGTAAAGCACTAAGGGACATGGCTTGATTCTGAGTGAACTCGAAACAAGCCCTTGCTTCAAGTAAGGGCAGCTGTAAATTGCTGGGATTCTGTGATATCAACAACATACATAGGGCAAGGATCTTAACTTTGTGCATTGAATAAGAATTGGCTCTTGCATATTCATGGACAAGACAGTGTCTTTTTTTGTTCTGCATTCCATGAATTTTAATTTTAAATGGTATCAAGGTATTAGAAAACACAGTTGGAAAAAAATGTACAAAAAGTATCTTGCCACTTATTAAAGTGAACTGGAAATTATTTAAGGCAGGCCATTCTAGTAGTAATTTTGAATTGTCTAAGCTGTCAAAAATTGTAAGAACATTTATTTCTGTGTGGTGGCAGTAGGCTAATGAGTGACACTAAATTTGATGGTTCAGGAAGTAGTTTGTAATTTGAACACTTAGGAGTTTTGATAATACCTAAACAGTTTTATGTAAAAGCTGTTTATTCACTCTAAATATTCTTCAAATAAGTCTGATTTTATTTCTTTTTTTTCCGTAGTCAAAGATGACTCAAATCATACTATAGGAGTGGAATTCGGTTCAAAGATCATAAATGTTGGTGGTAAATATGTAAAATTG
The DNA here is from genome assembly GCF_020740725.1 of Corvus hawaiiensis. Lineage (NCBI taxonomy): Eukaryota > Metazoa > Chordata > Aves > Passeriformes > Corvidae > Corvus > Corvus hawaiiensis. Next base: position 74,815,242 of record NC_063215.1, read on the forward strand.
CAGATATGGGATACAGCAGGACAAGAAAGGTTCAGGTATGCTTTTCAGCCTTTTATTAAGTGTTACTAAATTGCTGCTGTGAGTGGTGGATATTATTTATCTCTGCTTGTTACTAGGCAAAGCTTCTTCATCAGTGGAATTGTTTGTCTCTTTCATGTTAACCTTCCAAGCTGGACAGACCACAGTAGAGCAATGCTGCCTTGCAGGATCTGAGTTCTGCCCTTTCTTTCATTGGGTATTTTCTGTTAAGGTATATGAGTAGAATAGGTGGCTAAAAGCTTTGTTCACCAGCCAAACTCATAATTGTTTTTTAACTAAGTGTATGTGCTCAACTCTATGTTTAGAAGACCTTCTATTGGTTGGAATAAGTAAACGTCAGGAAGTTGTAAACTGTTCAAAATCTGCATGAAAACAATTGCACTGTGTAATTCTATATACAGTTTGATTAGAGAAGAAAAGAAATCAGTCAAATTCATTGGGGTAAATATATTTCTAGAAAGACTGAGATATCTTAAGTTTCTTAGAGAAAAAGCAATCAATTTGTCAGCTTAGAACTTAGTACTTTTAATGCTGTATTTTAACAGCGTTCTGCATCTGAGGCACAGCTCAAACTCAGTAAAAATCTAATGTGTTCCTGGGTACATTCACCATCACATAGGACATCAGGGTTTTTTTCCTGTTTTTGGGAGGATGGAGTGTGTGCCTGAGGTTTCTTTGTTTTGGGAGAGGGGTTGGTTAACAAAGATGAGTATGATGGTAGAAGTCTGAGTAATGGACAGCAATCCAGGTAAGTGTCTTCTATTAGACTAGTCCTTTGGATATACTTCTGGCTTGATAAAGCTGGGCTGTGATATGTAGTCTTCATTAATGAGGTCTCTTCAGTGTGTTGGCCAGATATCAGCCTCAGGTTCTGTATCTGGTCATGGATTATGATGATTTGTGTACTTTCAGGAGCACATGGGTCATAATGGACTTTGAGAATCCTTGTGCAGCTATATTTAATGAAAGTGCTTCATCAAAATCATAGTTGTAATTAGTCTGCTGCTGCACAGCTGATAACATTATCTAAAAACATGTTTTGTTTTAAATATGTAAATGAGAATTCTGTTTCATAATACAGATTGTGTTGTATTAACCCAGATTTTAAACAGCGAAGGCACCACAGAAATGTATATTTGTAATTCTGTTTCAGGTCTGTAACAAGGAGTTACTATAGAGGGGCTGCAGGTGCCTTGCTTGTCTATGATATAACCAGGTAAGAAAGCCAGCAGCTCTTTTGCTCGTAGACTGCCAGATTCCATCAATGCACAATGATTCCTTTCCAAATACCTAATGCTCTAATTGAGATTGGGCAGGAAGAAAAGGAAGTATAAGAAGTACTTCTGTATCAGTGCGTATTTAGGTTTTGGAACTTGCTTACATGAGATATGTGAATGTCATAAATGTGAACAATCCTAAAGGGTTACACAAATTTGTGGAGATTGGCTCCCAAGTTCCTGATCTAACCATGGTGGATTACACACAGCCACTCCCTCAGCAAGCCTTGCCACAGAAACAAGAGCGGACTTCAGCCATCCTTAATCAAGGCACTGCACCCTTACTTGTGGAAATTGCTGATTATTGTGCTGGGGTAGAAGATCATCCTCTGGAGAATCTAGCTCTGCATACAAATTCCTTAACTGTAGCCCAAAATTCTGTTCATTTCTGCATCTTTTAATATTTTAATGTTATGGGCAGCCAATAAAACACCTTACCATTACACATGTCCACATTCTTCCTGCCACCATTGACTGATACCTGTCAGATGAGTTTTGTGTTGCTTTATGGTGGTTCACTAGATTGCTGCTTGTTGTCCTGTGAGTGAAGGATTCTCTCAGCAGGCTTTGAAATCTGTGTTCTGTGCTTAAGGTCAGCTGGAGTCATCTGTCAGTCCTGCTGCTTGAAGGCTTTCTCTCTGACCACTGCTACAATGACAAATGGTGTGTGCAGGGTGACTGCCTGCAGTGTAGGTCCTGACAGCGGTGTGAAAGTTAAGGCATGCACATCTACACAAGCCTTGTAAATTCTAACTGTCCCACTGGTAATTTAAGTATCAGTTGAATTCCAAGTGGAACAATATCTCATTCTGTTATCCCAAAATATCATGCACAAAAGGTTAAAACTAGATTAGAGCTTAAAATTTTAGCTTTTCACATTAACACGGTGATTTATAATTGTGTGTTTATATTTTGTGATTGATTTAATTTTGATTTTTAAAAACTCAAGCTTTTAAATAGTTTCATGAAGGCATTTGATACTCTTCCCAGTTTATCAGTGGCACACTGAGATGTGTAGGTGCCTTGCCTGACTACCAGCAGTTTGTTGTTTGCCACAAACACCGATTTGCCTTCTGAGTTTTAATTCGGTGATCTGTTCAGGAGACATAAGTGTGTCCTAATAAAGGATGTTCTTTCCTACACAGCCGAGAAACCTACAATGCACTTACTAATTGGTTGACAGATGCAAGAATGTTAGCAAGTCAAAATATTGTGATAATACTGTGTGGAAACAAAAAGGATCTTGATGCAGATCGTGAGGTCACTTTTTTAGAAGCATCCCGGTTTGCACAGGAAAACGGTAAGTAGTACAAAACCTTCACGTAGCATTCAAAAATGCATAGTACTTCAAATCATTAACATTTCTGTGCAGTTAAGCTGTACTTTGTACCTTGTCTGCAGAAAGGGGTTCTGTCAGTACATGAGGCCCAGAGAGGCAGTGTCTGCAGTGCAAACTACATGTACTACTTAAGTCTCATTACCAGTGATTCTTCCAGTCGCAGCTACTCCTTTAAGAGTATCCTCTGTGTGGAGATATATTCCATAGGAGATGTATTACAACTTCAGGTATTGCCTTGCCTCCAAAGGGCTGAGGAGAAAATGAAGAACATAAATTCCTATTTTTAAGCATCTTAAAGATTCTGTAGATAATAGACAAGGTTGTATGGGGTGTGCTGCAGTTTGAAGCAATGAGTTTTACTCATGGAAAGCTGAGTTCAGTGCAGGGTGTGGATCCAGAGGACTATTACCTGGTCTGTAGTATTCAGGATTTCCAGTCTGAGGACATGTTTCTGTGCCAGCTAAAGCCAGTCTCGGTCTGAGCTTCTGTGCTGCAGTCCTGCCATCAGCAAAATCTGGTTTTGACTTTGTAAATCAATTAAAGTCTTTTCTACCAAGTCTGGCTATTGACTTTGGTATTGAATATAACCTCTATTAATGGGAAACTGTATGAAGTTTGGTTTCAAGCGCTGTTTTGCGTGCACAGCCCGGGTTATTATCTTTGGATTCCAGCATTCTAAGGTCCATGTGTAAATTTTAGAGGATGTTTTCTGTGGTTTTCCCATCAAAGGTTAGTTTTTCTGGACCATGCATTTTGACTGTAGATGTCTGTAGAAATATTTTTATTGCTCCTATCTTTCATGTTTTGAATTGCTATATCTGGTATTCCAGACTTGTTTTGAGGATTTTTTTTTTTTGGTGTCAAATGCAGAGCTGATGTTCTTGGAAACAAGTGCTCTAACGGGGGAAAATGTCGAAGAGGCCTTTGTACAGTGTGCAAGGAAAATACTCAATAAAATTGAATCAGGTAAATTAAGCTTTATAATTTTTTTTTTTAATGTGAAAACTAATAAAAGTGCACATGGAAGTATCCAAAAAGGGGTGGTGGTGTGAATTGTGGGTGATGCATACCTTAACAGTCAGGTCTGCGTGTAAATTGTGTGTTCTGTGGGTTGCTGCGTCCCTACAAATACCAAGCCTGCCATTAGACAGTTTTGTACTCCTGAATAGAAACCTAGTATCAGGGCAGACATAACTTTTAATTCTGCTGCTCATATATAACAGGAAATGCAGTATGAGAGAGAGTATGAACAGTAATACTAAAAATTTCAGGGATGTTTCCTAGCAACTGTTTCTCTGAAGTGACCTTCCTGCCTCTCAGTTGAAATCATTTTTACTTTTGCAGATCTAGAAATACACCAGAAGCTTCTCAACACAAGTGGGCAGGTTTCTGTTGGAGACAGGCTCCTGTGTGTTAGATGTCATTACAGCTAATTTGCATTCCAGTTTTCCTCTTTTCTAGCTGCTTGATATCTTCAAAGTTTCAAGTACTGGCCATATTGAAAAGTCTGTCTCAGATTCTAATTACATGTTTCAAATGCCAAATTTTTCGATGAAAATATGATGTTTTCATAGGAATTTTCTGATTACCGCATCAAATCAATGCCAAACAGCAGCTTTCATTTTAAACAAATAAACAAAAAGAACCTAAACTAACCCAAAACCCAAATGAAAAAACAATGTATGGAGAGTTTCTCGTGATACTGTAGTTCCATGACTGCTTTCAAGAGACATTGCCACCACAGAATTAAGTCTTGTTTTCTGTGAACTGCTCCTGGGTTTTTTTGTGCCAGCACATATCTGTTGAATCATGCAAAAATGGACACTGTAAGGAACCTGTGGAGATCTCTAGTCCAACCTGCTGTTTAAAGCACTTTCAGGTTCAAAATGAGAGCAAGCTGCCAAGGGCTAGAACAGAGATTCCACAGCCCCTCTGGGCAACGTGTCCCAGTACTGACAATTGCTGCTATCTTCCCACTCGGTCCCCAGCCCACACCTGTGCTTCTCTGTGTTCCACCACAGGTGCAGAGCACTGCATGTGTAGTTGCTGAAATTAATGATGTTCCTTCTGGTCTGTTCCTGTAGTTCAATCAAAGTCTTTTCTGAATAACAGCTCAGCTCTGGAGCTCTTCACTTGTCCCTTCAACATGGTGCCATTGGCTAACTTAACAAAGGGCTCATGTGTGCAGTGAACCCAAATAAGTGATTCAGAGGGATTCCTGGTTGGTTGGTTTTTTAAGATTAAGTAGATCAAGTAATTCTAATCTTGGCCAGACCACCATACAGCCATAAGAACAGTTCTGAAGGCACAGGGTATGAAGTAGGCAGAAATGGATACCAGGAGTTGTGGAGGTTGATCATTTTCCCTGGGGGCAGTTCTTTTTGGAATTCTATCAGATTGATCCATTTTTGTTTGGTTTGATGTCTACAGTACTATTTTCTTTGCTTATGAGCCTCTGAAAGGAAGTTTTTAACTGTGTTTGCAGAAAACATTTTAGACTCTTCTTTTGTTCAAAGTAGTGCAAATGCATTTCTTGTTTGCAGCCTAACTCTGAGACAGATTGCTTTGTCATCATGATCAAGGACACATGGTTAAATTAGAGGAAAAAGTGATTCAGGTTTGAAATTGCCTAAAAGTAGACAGAATTGAGATAATCTCTCCATAAATAGATCAGAATGTAGTTATGCAATTTTTTATCTAATGTTATCAGTTAATTTGGAATATATTATTTGCACATGATCTATGTTCTTGTGACCATTTTGTTTCTTATCAGGAGAATTGGATCCAGAAAGAATGGGCTCAGGTATTCAGTATGGAGATGCTGCCTTGAGACAGCTGAGATCACCACGTAGAGCACAAGCACAAAGTGCTCAAGAATGTGGGTGTTAGAGAAACAAAATACAAAATCCCAAATACTTACTTTAGATACAGAAGGTAAGGTTACACAATAATTTCAGGGTGGTGGGCAAATTAGCATATTTCATAAATGTGCTGTATTGAGTGCTTGGCTTTTCCACAGTTAGCCTGTAAAGTTACAGACAATCTATTGAAATAATGCACAGTAGGGTGGATTTGGGTTTTTATAGTTTGATTTCTCTCATCTGGTCACTAAAGGAAGACTAGTGCTCTTACTGAAGTATTTCTAGATCTTAGCTTACTCTGAGTAATGCTGTGGAAAACATTTTAAAATTCTCAATTCCTGAAATGCATTATGGGCCTAATAGCTACCTAATGCACTGTAGAGAAAGTGAATCAGTTCTGTTGCATTGAGAACAAACATTAATAGAAATGAGCATTCACAAAATGTGTGGTACAGTATCTTGTCCTAAGCTATTATAAAGTGAAAATATGAGGCTTAAACACTGAGACTCAAAAATTAAAGATAATACTACATTTCAAACTTCCACTGACTTTTTTGCCCCTACCTAAAAGCAACCTGAAGTTATTCTGATTTCTGTCTGCTATTAGCAGAAACGTAAACAAGAGAATAATAGTATTTGCTGCTCAAGCAGTGCTGTCATCTAAAGTAGTTCTTCTGGGGCTGTTGCAGCCTAGGAAGCATGTGTGCAGTGTTCTAAAGTCTTCCAAAGATGTTTTTCAGAGAAAGTGAGGAAAAAAATTTTCCCTATAGTAGCTGTAGGGGAAGAGACATAAAAGTGACATAAACTCCTAAGAACAGCTCTGTGGTTAGTCTTTCTTATAAACAGTTGTCCTTAAGACACCTCTCAGTATTCACTGCATTTTACATAACTCCTTGCAGTATGCAGTGGCTCTTAGCACAGTTCTTTCTCCCTGTGTAGTTAATTATTCTGATGTAATTAATCCTTATTTGTCTAATACAAGGACAGTGATATCAAATTAAATAAGTACTGCAGGCATAGTTACTGCATCACTTCTGCTGTAGTCATTCATCAGCTTGAGCAGTGCAGACAGCAGAAGCTTTATAGAACATTAAATAAGGCAGCACATAATTCTACATTCTCATATTTTTTCCTGTGTTCTGGGAGCTTATTTCCCAATTAAAGCTCAGAATTTTAAATAATGGATAGGAATTCTTGAACTGCTTTCCTCCTACAAAATGCCATTCTTCAACTAAGAGACTGCTAGAAAAGGGCTTTAATTTAGTTCAGCTTTGGTATGGCTCTACAGAAATGAATATTTATTGATCTTATTTCAAGAGATTACTTTTCAGATGGATCAGATATGGGTAATTAATGGAGTTCTTGTGTATTTTACAGCTCTCCTTGCAAGTGGTGTTTGAAGAAAGAGAAAAGCTTGAAGGCTATGCAGTTTTTAAAAACATCTTTCCACTATCTACAAGCAGAGCAGACCACTGCTGACAGAAAGGTGTCCTGTGGTAGGGGGCAGGAATGTGCACAGCACACAAGTCTGCAAAGCAAACTTGGTAGTTTGGTGGACAATATTAAGATTCAGACCTGTATGTAAATGTTTTCCATTACCTGTTTTTGTTCTTTCACCTCTAGTTTAAAGCATTGCAATGTACTGTAAATAATGTAATAGTAAATTTACAAAGCATGGTATACTTATGTATGCTATTAGAATGTTGCACTATAAGCAGTTTAATATTTTATTTTTTTACCATATAAACAAATTTAAACAAGGTAGGCTTTGTCACGTTTGTTTGTTGCACAATAGTTTGTATTTACAGGCTGAATTATAAAACCACTGGCACCTGTCAGTGGGAGGTTGTTGGTTTATTTTTTCCTACTCAGTTTGCCACATTCTAACAAGCTGGTGACAGGATCAATTCTTAATGTGTGGTTATGACCCATACTTCTGTATCCTGATATGTCAAGGTGGAAAAGGCAAGTTAAAGCACAAGAGCAGAGCAAGAATGCTACACCGAGCTATACCATCTTTCATGAAATGAGACTTGTGTTTATTCCCTTTGTCCTGACATTTTTGGTTCAAATGGATGCTTATCTGAAAAGTATGCACCTTAGGTTGTCTCTGAATTAAATGGAATTAAGCATGCTTTGTACTTGAAAAGCCTGGGTTTAGGTTTAAAAAGGCTGCTGGGTCCAAAAACTTCAATGTTATATCACTCCTCTGTTGTATTTAGGATTGGATTTGTTACAGAACTGATAACAATTATTCACAATGGTATTCTCTTCCTGGTAAGAGGGTGAAGTGTTTTTTGAAGCAGCATAACTGTATTTTCAAGAACATCTGAGAACTCTGAAGAAATTTACCTGTCTTAATCCTCATTCAGTTCAGTTTGGCTTTCAGAACTGCAAATGCTTACCAAAAGCAAGTCCTCTGGACTAGGAAGGTGGATGGAGCTGTCTCCTCCACCAGTCCAAATAGCTAGTTATTAATTGGGATGTGTTGTCTGCCAGAGCTGGGGAGGGTGTTGGTTCCAAAACCCCAACCCAGTTCTGGAATGCTGGGAAAAGATGAGGTACTGGGTAGTCTGTTCCACCACACACCATTCCACAACCCAGTCAGGTTTCTTGGCACGCTGGCAAAAGCTGAGCACTGGCACAGCACAAGGAGAGTTAAAGGTTGCTCTCCTGTCACTGTTAGAGTGGTGGAAGGGGTGTTGGCTGTTGATGAAAACCTCTTTCCTTTATTACAGTAGCAGTTGAAAAGGAGCAGAGGACTGTTGCTTATAAATAGAAATTTCAGGGGTTTCACAGGGATTTTCTTCTGTCCCTTTTACATACAAGACTGGCTTTTTTCTTCTTTCTGTCCCTTTTACATACAAGACTGGCCTCTTTTATACTTGGTTCTTATGATCATTTTGGTCAAGTGTCTCTGGTTTAAAAAGCAGTAAGCAGTTTTACTCTTTCAGTAACTGTCTTAAAGCTGTCCCCTTCCTCCCTGGAAGGAAAGAGTAGTGTCATTATAATGAGTTTGAACATGTTTTTACCATTTTTTAATGTATACTCTTACTGTATACACATTAACCTGGTTAATGTGCGTGTTTTGTAGTATCTCAGCCTTTTATGCTGCATATCTTGCTGACATTCTAAAAATAAATTTTCTAAAATTGCAACTCCTTAGAGAAATACTGTTGGAAGCAATAGCTCTCAGCAGTGCAAACTCTATTGTTTACTATAGCTCCTCTGAGGGTCTTTTATTTCTAAAAATAAACATCATGCCAATATCAGCCCTAGAGTAGATTTCAAGCTTTAGCATTATAGTTGACACAGCAAACCAAACCTAGCTCACCTGAACAGTAAATGATAAATAGGTTATGTATGTTTTTAGGGTAAAATTCTTACTTTACCAAAGCAAGATGGCTGGAAGTTTTACATAAAGTACCACCAGGTACCTATATCTGAGGTTTCATTGGATGTGGAGCTTTAGCTGTTCAGCCCATTAAGAGATTTAAATGTCTTATTAAAGTCTGTGTCTTGCCTTTTAATGAGTCTGTTGGCCTACACTATTTCATTTAATGCTTGTATCTAGCACCAAATAAAGATTCTTCCTTGATTTTCTAGGTGTCTTACACCAAATCCTGTTTACTTATGCAAGCTTTGTCTGGTTCGTGGAGTCAATAACGTGACTGTTAGGCAACTCACACAGAATTCACAGTTGTCCCATCTTATCCATTCTTTGTATTCAACCAGGTATGCAGTATGGCTCAAGTAGGTCCTATAAAAAGTGAATGCCCCAGAAAAACCTGATTTTTCTATGTACCTCATTTCCATTATATTTTATATGCTAAAAGAATTAACCCTATAAAAATATCAAGAAATACATTGTAAACCCACGGAGTAAAAATATTCATTTATTGTAGAACCCATGGCAGAGAATTTTAGTGTAGCCAACACTTAATAGCTTAACTTTTCCTGTTTGCATGAGTATACCTGTTCTTAGTGATACAGCTTCCTGTTTTTATCTGTTACCCTTTTTCTTCCAAAGCTCTAAATTCATGTTCTCAAAGGCATAGCATTTCAGATAGCTTTTACAGCTGGGTTCTTTTCTTATCACAGTAGGGGTAGAAATGTGATTCAAGTTGGGAAAGGGTGTTAAGAATCTCTGGGAGAGTTACAGGAGGAACATAAGAGACTGGAATGGTAACTGTAATCTAACTTCATACCCGACCTTAGTCATTACAGAAGCCTGTCAGTTACATTCTAGGAGATAATATCTGGGACCAGCAGAAGCCACAGTTTGCATGCAGGGACTAAAGTGCCCTGTAAGGGGGGAAAAAAAATCTGAGACCCCAAAAAGCACAGTACAAGCAGTCCAGGCACTTTGTGTCACTCATTTTATTCACATGTACAAGTTGACACTACACTATTAATAATAGACAATACAGAAGCATTAAAAACAAATACTGTTTAAAAATTTTAAAAAACACATATTGCTTCAAGCTTAGATGGTATTTCCCTATTGTTTTAAAGTGAATTCAGTGCTAACAATAGCTGAGGCAGCTTCCCATTTACTTGTACCCCTAATTTCATGAGGCTACTTGTCAAGGTGTTGAGTCAGGCTCCATTTATGGCTTTGCTGCTGAGTGCACTGAGCTGGAAAAGAAACTGGAACATCCAGGTTACCACACATTAGGCCCTCAGATTGCTAGCATTTGGTCCCTATCACAGTAAAAAAAAAGTCAGGCCTTTATAGTTCAGTGGCACTACATTATACCATAAAAAATGAGAACAGATACGCTTCCCTATGTGTTAAAAATTCAATTTAAATGTGCATGTGCTACCTGGATAAAATTCTTACCAGAAATTTAGGTCTGTCCCTCAGTTTTGTTGAAGTTGGCTCTAAGTTTAGCTATCACCTTGACTATCTCAGCTTCCTGTGAAAAAGTCTGTATTTCATAGTTGCAAAGATGTGACAGCAGTGGCTGAACAGGCATGCTACTGTATTTTACAGGACATTCTTAGGCAGGGTGCATGGTAACATTTTACACTCTAAACACTAGTCTTCACAACACTATAGTTAAACTGCAGCATAATATATTGTAAAACTCTTGCTCCACTTAGCTAAGTACTTTCAGAAACATAAAGGAATAAACAGTAATTTTAATGAAGACTTTGGACAATTGAGTATTTACTGTGTTCTTGGCAAAAAGTTTTATTTCTAAAACAGGAGTGAGAAGTGTTCACCACTTGGCTAAATTCAAGAGTCCATGCAAGACAAAGTTCAGAAATTCCTTAATTGATAGGGAGACATTCACTAGGTTTTCTATTTTCTAGTGAGTCCAATTTGAAGCAAAATGGCCACCTCCTGTAGGAATCTATGGAATACAGTTAAAGCTTTTACATCTGGAAAGTTCTGCTTCACAATTCAACTGGCTTTTCATTTGTTGACATCAAAACACCAGCAGTTTTCCAGGCCAAATACTTTGCACATAGAGGTTGCAGTGATCAGAACTGTACTATTTCCTGTAGTCTAAGCAAAATAGTAGCTTTTTAGTCAAGTAATGCCCAAATGCAGGAAGGCTACCTGATTTGCAGAATAATTTACTCCTCACTTCAGGCATTGTATTACCTAAACCCCAATAGTACCAACATAGCACCCAGGATTGTTTTGGCTACTGACCATTTGAAAAAACACAACAGCAACAACTCACAAGACCTTATCAGTGTCTCTGCTGTCTTCTAGTAAATGATCTTTGTGAGGGACACCTCTTGACCAGACAAGGATTAGAGCTAGACAATTTCCTCAGTATACAGCAGCCTTGGTGCTGTTGAAAATTTTCATGCTCTGCTGAACACCTAAACCGGCCTGTTGGAGATGTTTTAAGTTTGGTTCCCAGTATCCAAGGCAGAAGACACTTAAGCCTCCGATAATTATTGAATACACCGACACCTAATGGGAGATACACCTTATCCAAATATGGGTACTTAAGGCAGGCACATAGTCATCCTAGCTCCTCCATTCCCTGTGGGAAGAGAGAACTGTAGAAGCTGTCTTCGAAAGCGTGGCAAGACGAGTCCTGCCCTACACAATCAAGGAAACTGTTGAGTGTGAATGTGACAAAATGCACTGAGGGCACAATCCATCTGCTGTAGTTACATAAAGCCTACAAAGCCTGTGGGCAACAGGAACAGGCAAGTTTTTATTGAATAAGGCTGTTAAACACTACTGAGTTGGTGCTTTGACACTGTTGTTCAAAGCTTGAGTGGCTTCTGGAATTGCAACAGCATCAGAAGCAAACTAAGCATATTTACAGCAGTTATTTAAAGAGGAAAACAACATAAAAGGAAATCAAAAGAATCTCATATGGAGTAAAGGCATCCTCTGGAATGGTTTTCCCCAGTTTGGGGCACTGTTCTAAAGTTTCAGGAAGTTCTAGCCTGTACTTTAGGTAGCAGCTGAAATACAGGGGTTCTTAATCATACTGTGCTTTCCCAGACTTAAAAGCTGTAAGATCTTAAATAGGTAGCCTTCAACAAGAGTTGTCTGTATTTTTATAGCTTTATGCTTAAAAGACAGGTTTTTTAAAAAAGCGCAGATTATAATTTCATAGATTCTAGGACATCTTAACAAAACTGTGGGTAATGAAACCTTTAGTGGTGTAATAGACACTAGGAGGCAGCAGTGCTTGGACCCTTTGCACAATATTACTTTCTTCAAGAGCACAATCAGACTTTTCACTAAGCATGTGTACTCTGTTGCAATAGTAGTTCTAGAGTCCTGCTTACTCACTGAGATTGTGGAATGAAGCTAAAACTAATGCAGGTTTCTGCTGCAGAAGTGCAAGTATGCTTCCTGTGGGAAAGTGTCCAGCCTGTAAAGCACAAGCTTCAAAACAACTAAACCGAGATAACCAACATATGTAACTAACACGCTACACATCTGAACAAAACTTTGAAGCTCACAACTACAGCAATCATCTGCCTAAAGCGTAGTTAGCAAACTGAAAAAAAAAATTTACAGCCACCTGAGGGAAACAAGACCACCAAGGATATCACAATGTCTTACTATGTAGAAGTAGGACCTACAAAACAAAAGTATTCAAACTTCATTATATGTTCTTGTTTACTAAAGGATACACCCCTCCTTTCCCTAGCCCTTACCCCCTCCCCATCCCCCCACAAGTGAGGGGCTCTGCACCAATTTCAAGAGGCAGCAAGTTTCTCAGGACTTCATCTGCAAGTTTTATCAACACAAATTTCAAGTTTAAACCCTTTAACAATATACTTGTACAATACCTCCAAGTGGAATGCATATTGCACTCTGACCCCCACTGAGCTTAATAGATACTCTGAAGTGTTAAAAATAGACCTCACCAGAAAGGAGCCAGCCCTCTCCTTCAATAAATGCATTTACATGATTAAGTACAGACTAAGTGTGACCACAAGGATAGTACAGTGGTACAATTCTATGTTTGTAGGACAAGTAACTGCTTATTGAGCGGCAGCTATCAGATAATGATTGTCTACATTAGTTTTTTGGTACAACAGGAACAGCTACAGCAAAACCATCCTGTAGCTGTTTCTTGCCCTGAAAATGAGTAGTTTATTCTAATGACCTTAGAAACAGTGATAAATGTTAGCATCAGCAGATTCACTAATCAAACAGGATTGGGTTTTGTTTGGGTTTTTTTGTTGTTGTTTCTGAAGTTTCTGTATACAGACAATACTTGGTATTTGTCTGCCTAAAGCATCTACATTTATTAGTGCTAATTACCAGACATACTGGCATCCTGTTGCCTGTCTTCATATGCTTATTTTCATAAAAGTGTTAAATCATTTTATAAATACAAAGGCACCTCCATCACTCCTTTAAAGTCTTTCCCCAATACCATCTCCCCATGACTTGTACTTCAAATAAGGGAAAACAGATTATTTGTAACCATGATCAAAAAAGTGTTTGCTTTGACTCCCTGTATGCTAAGGTTCCCCCTCCCACCCTCAAAACAAGCTAACTGAAGCATTAGAAAAATTCCCAAAAGGGGAATTATTTAAAAGTTTGGGTAGTTATATCTAAAAGCCTCTTCAAATGTTATGGCTCCAAGGATACACCCCACTGTGAGGTAGGTAGCCAAGATAAAAACATTGTAACAAATATTTTAACAGCTGGAAACTCCCTATAAAAACCTTGCATAAGTAGTTTGGTTCCTTGCACCAGTGTCCTGATATGCGTAACTTCTTCTGAGGATGCCTAAGGGAATCCGGGTTCAGAGAGCTCTTGCTGAGTAGCATCTCATGTACTCTGTCATCCAGGGGTTGTCTGGTGGGGAGGGCTTTGTTCGCCAAGTGTTTTCTGCTTCTGCTGATCGCACTCGCCTCTGAGAAAGCTTCCTTTTCTCCACTTGTCTCCTGTTCTTTGCTCGTAGAGCAGATTCGTGAATCTAAAAGACCAGAGTCACCATTACAGAAGGAAAACAGCCTAGGAACCTGTCAGGAATGACGAGGATCACTTTTTATTTGTCCCAGTCCCCATCCTGAAGGAACAGGGATTGTGAGCGAGGTTGTATTTTCTTCTGAAATTTGTACCACTAACTGAACACAGATTTTTTTTTCATGAAAAGTGCTTCAAATTCTGTTCTGCATTATCTTTCACATTTCAAACTATTAAATGATTGCAAAAATCTCGAATGTTTCATAGTCTTACTCAGATGTATTCTAAAACCTTCAATTCTCTATTTCTATCATTTAAAATCTTAAACACCCCTCAATATGCCCAAGCATCCCTTAAAACCTAAGCCATATTAGTAAGACCAAACCCTGGAGGATCCCTTACTAGAGACTAAAGATCTTAATTTTGAACAATATGCTGAACACACAATTACATACATTTTTATATTAATGAATTATATTTCCCCCAAAATTTAATATGAAGAGTCAGTCTCTATGTTTGCTTGCTTATATCTCCAGATTGAAAACTCTGTCTCCCATCTCAGTTAGGAAAAAGTAACACCTTTCAGGCATGCAAAGACAAGTAACCTGAGCAGGCTGTAAGTAGTCATACATAAAGAAACATCCTCAGTGACAAAACACTACATAATTGGGAGTGTTCAGGAGTGTTCTGCCCACTCAGTCCAAACTCAAGACCCAAGCTGAGGTGTTGCATTACTGTTTCTAGCATAAGAAATGTTAGAAGTCTAAGATAAAGTAGAAATATATCTGCCCAAGTCAGGCTTCAGCCTCTTCTAGGCTTCAACATAAAGCACCAGTCAACTATTTTGAGCACTGAACAAAACTTATCAATTCTGCATTAGTGTCCATTATCAAGAAAGGCAGCTTCTTTCCAAAGCTGTGAGGCCCAAGTTCCTCATTTTGCTCAAAGGGTTGAGCTGTCCAGGAAGGAAAAGCCTGGGCTTCAAACCCATTCCAAGACAGCCCGTTAAAGGCCAGCTCCATCTTGCACATTATGACAACCCCCACCTCAGTCCTCAGGTATCTGTGTCATAGATTCAGACTGTACATTAGTAGTAAGATAAGTAAAACAAGATGCTGGCAGGGGTGCATTAATGATTATGTTTTACCAGCCTAGGAGAGTTATAGAGAAGAAAGAAATGGATCTGTTATAACACTCCCTTGCTGTTTCTAAGCCAGGAAACAGAGCCCCAGTACAGCAGAATCCTGGTGCTGTCCATGACCACATGAATTTTATTTGTGCTATTTTGGTAATATTTACACCAGCCTTGTAATCCATCAGCCATCTGATAGACCATTCTGCTGCGAGCAACGTTTCCTACTGGCAACCCACCAAAACAGGCTGCTAGACAAGACATTTTAGCAGAAAAGCATTTGTACCATCTCAGTGAGGCTCTTAGTCTAGGAGGTGCCCCTGCAGAAGTCACTCCTTCAAAGCACAAGTGTTTTTATACCCCAGTGTTTATATACCTGCCTGCTGTGGGGTGCCTGCTGCCAGCTACCTGCTTTTCTCTTGTTTCCATGAAATTCAGAATGCAGAGATACTTTTATACCAGCCAGTTTTGCTGGTAACACTGTAACAGCCAGAAACACGACACCCAGGTTGTAATTAGAACTGCAAGTATTAGTCAAACCTGGGAAGTATCCAAACCAACTAACAGTAAAGAACTCTTATTTGGGCATCTCAAGACTCTTCAGGTTTATTGCTAGGATCTACTGCTGGAATCTCCATACATTCAAGTAAAGGGACCCCTTAGAAATTTTACCTAGATACTAAGACATCTCTGGGCACTAAGTAGTCACTGCCTTTTAATGAAACAGAAGTTCCTACTTACTTCATTCACCGAAGCAGAAGCACAGACATTGTGAGTTTTCTGGCTTCCAGTATCCGTCTGTCTTTCTCCCCACCCATACAGAGCAAATGGATGTTTATTCTCCTTTGGTGCATCTGTCCTTTGGGGACTTTTGGCTGATTTTCGATCATTACGACTGGACAAGGCACTTCGACTCGGACGTCGTCCTGTACGGCTGGTTTTGTCTGCTTCCTTTACAGGAGCATGTTCTACAGTTTTCTCTTGCTCTTCCTTCTCCTGCTTTTCCTGTTCTTCTTTTTCTTTCTCTAAAGAAAAAAAAGGTATGCTTTAAGCGCCCAATGACAGCATATTAATGTCTGTTTTGCACAGCCTCTCAATACATCATTGAAGCTGTGCTTTTTTTAGAAATGCAAGAAGTCATTACTTCCTTAGTAGCAGACATATACCTTGCTCAAATGTCTTCATTCTTTCTTTAGCGACTACAATACAGCTTTTACACACTTAAAAATGCCTTTCACCAGTGAGGTTACAGATAATCAACAGCTCCAGGCAGAATTTAAAGACTGTTTCCAGTGATGTTCTGTCTTCGCTATTTCATCTTTGCATCTCTCAGACAGCAACCAGATGGAGCACTGAATGCCACATAGATGCTGCTAGCCAGTCAGAGATGAAGTCTGGTAAGAGTACGTGCAATATTAAATCCCTCATATTATCAGCTTCCTCTGGAAAAAGTGATTCATTTTCAACCTCCCTGTTTATACATATATCTCTGTCATGGTTTTCTGCTTGTGAAAGAGAGGAGAGTGTGAAGCAAAAACCCACAAAGTGGTGGACATCACCCTTGCTACCTGATCGGTGAATTATGTTGTATATTTAAAGTACCTCACTCTGCAGGCATTACTCTCCAAGGCTCATTTCTCCCACACATTTAAGCCTTCCATAGCAAGGGGCCAGCAAAAGTCCTCCAGACACTGGGTATGGAGAGCAGGGTTTGTGGAAGAGCATTTAAAGGCTGAATCACCACAGTTTTAGATCACCACTGAGGGCTGAATCAGCATTATATAAAATATTAATTAATAAAAACACAGAGAAACAACTGTTCCATAAGATCCAATCTTCTTGCACTATAGTGCTAGGGAGGAACTAGTTTTCCTTTGTTTGTGGCACCAGTGAAGCCACACCTGTGTTCAGTTCTGGGACCCCCACTACAAGAAAGACATTGAGGTGCTGGAGCATGTCCAGAGAAGGGCAACAGAGCTGGGGAAGGGTCTGGAGCACAAGTCCTGTGAGGAGCAGCTGAGGGAGCTGGGGCTGTTTAGCCTGGAGAAAAGGAGGCTCAGGGGAGACCTCATCTCTCTACAACTGCCTAAAAGGAGGCTGTAGCTGGGAGGGCGGGGGGGGGGGGGAGATCCATCTCTTCTTCCAGGGAAGAAGTGACAGGAAAAGAGGAAGTGGCCTCAAATTGCATCAGAGGAAGTTTACACTAGATATGAAGAAAAATGTATTCACCTAAATTGTTGCCAGGCATAGGAACAGGCTGCCCAGGGAAGTGGTTGGGTCCCCATGCATGGAGGTATTTAAAGATATGTAGATGAGTCACTTTGAGACATAGATTTTAGAGGTGGATTTGGCAGTGCTGTGTTCATGGCTGGATTCAATTTTAAAGGTCTTTTCCAACCTAAACAATTCCATTACTCTATAATGAGCAAGTTAATCAGATATACTGCTTACAGTACATTAGCGAAAAATTACCATGGAAAAAAGTACATACAAAGAACCCCGTTTTCATTCTCCATCCTGCAAATCTTCAGCAGTAGTATGGACAAGCTGGAAGTGTATGCTAGACATTGAACATGGCCCCTAGACATTGTGGGCAGGCACAGGCAGACATTGTGATCTGACATCTCTGTGACTTTTAGGCCAACCATGCCTTTTATGCACAAGGCAACTAAAGACTTTTATTCACCTAACAGCATAGGAGTCTACCAATTCCCTTCCAGTAACCAATTCCCTTCAAGTCTCCACCTTTGATCATTAGATGCTGTTTTCTGACACGCACAGTGATCACTCAAACTCTGCTGATATAAACACACCAAACTTGCGAGTTTCCTACCACACCATCTTCTTCTGGTGGGGACCAGCTCCAAGCCACCTCTGTTCCAAGTCTCAGCACTTTCAGCCACCACCAACATATGCTGGTATGGACAGGAGGAATTCCTTCACTGTCATAGGGAGTTCATCCGTTTTAGGGCTTGCTTACATATTGACAGGTTGACCATGGACAAGTAGCACAATTTTTACCCAAGTGTCTTCATCATTAAAGGCAGAAGATCTTGCCAATCCTGTGATGAAATTGCAACCATTCCTGCTAATTGCTGTGATTTCAAGCACGTACATGCCCAATCTGACACTGCTTTAATTTCAATTCTGCATCCATCCAGTTCTGATGAAATAGAAATTACCTGCCTGGCACATTGGTTAAGCACTCATTTACTCTTGCACTCACTCCACACTTGCAGGGTAAAGATATCAAGACTTGTTCCATGCCCCAGAGTTCCCCTAAGGCAAGCCTTATGCTCTCTTGCTAGATGTTAGCCTTGCCAGCATGCTTTCTACTTGCTGTCAACCAGCACAGAGGCCCTGGTGCTGGGCCTTGTTCAGGCTTGTCTATACCCATCTTCCAAGATGTGCAGGTGTAGCACTCATCTACAGGTGATACTGCAACACAGCTGAGTATTTAGTCAAGAGTGGCCAGCAATGTTTAATTATTTAGAGCTGTATTTGTTAAGAATTCAGTTGAATGACCCCACAAAAGAACCAAAAAAAAAAAAAAAAAAAAAAAAAAATCAGTCAAGGCCAAAGCAGAAGCATATCGAGAGTAAAAATGGCTAGATGAATTTTACATACCTAAATATTGGCTGGACTTACTTTCAGTTACTATAGCCAAGGCTGGTAAAAGACAGCAGCAGTGACCTCAGTGTGGCAGTAGACTTGTTTTGCGTTGCGTCCTGGGCTCTGGGACGCACAGCTTCACCTCTGAAACAAGGCAGCTCATTCATCAAGGCTACAAACAGGCAGCACAGAGCTATCCCCCTACAAAATATTATCTGAGCATCTCCCTGCAGAGCCACTCCAAAGGAGAGACTGCCTGGGTCCATTATCAGAAGGAAGCACTGTTTTGAGAAAATTAAGCACTGGAAGGGAACATATTGCTGTTGATTCTGCTTTCAGGAGTGCTTTCATTTTGGAAAGCTGTTCCATCCTCCATTCAAGGGAAAATGGCATCTTCTCTCTCTGCAAAGGAGGATGGAGCGACACAGACTTCATAAACAGCAGAAGTGGCATTTAGAGACTTAAAAATACAGGAAAGTGGGGGCTCTGCAGTTATATGGATAGTTTAGCTTTAAAAAACAAGGCATCAGCCATGCCTGGGGATGCTGCTCACTAGGATATAGCTCCAGCTGGTCCAGAAATGATTGAGCCAGCTTGTCCCAAAATAGCAATAAAAGCATATGGGTAAATGGCACGCAGAGTCCTGTGCACAGCCTTGCAGTAAATGCTGTATGCCAGAGTGCACTGTAGCACTTATGAACACCTGCTATTAGAGCAGGTATTTCCATGAACCCACTCCCACAGAGCATTTACACAGGACACAGCTGGGGAAGGCTCAAGATCTCTAAGTTATTGAAGCCTTTTATTTAAAACTATGGTTTATATCCAAGCCATTTTTTTTTTAGGCAACACTTTTCACAGGCAGTCAGAAAAGCAGCAGTTGACAGCAGGACTTAGACCCAGCTGCTCAGGGAGTCCAGGCACCAGCAACATCTACCCATCTTCTCCTTCCCATGCAGAGCACCAGCTCCAGCAGACACAGGAAACTCAGAACTGACCAGCTTGCAGCATTTACAGGGATTAGACAGGAGAGGGGGAAAGCTAGAAACGTTTAAAACTGCATCATGGATGCTAAGCAGAGCACACTGGATGGACAGGAGGGGATTAAGTGCTTAACAGGCAGAACAAGTCTGTCAGGCCCACCCAACACGGCTGCTGAAAGCTCCTGGCCAGAAGAGGTCACTTAAACCCTGCTGCATCGCCCCGCTTGCGTAACAGCTCCGCTCCTGGCTCAAGCGGGAAGGGCTCCAGAGGAGCTGCTCTCTCCCACAACACTGCATGCCCCGGGGGACAGACAGGACCCCCATTTCAAGGGCCCTGCTGACTTACTGCAAGTATCAGCAGCCTTCTGATTAAACCCACAGGCCAGGTCACAGGGGTCAGCAGTATTATCTCTGTATGGAGATGTCGGCTCCTTACAGCAGTACCCCAGCATCAGGAGAAGCACTTTGTGCTGGAATTGCTGCAGGCAGAACGTGGAGTTTCCTGCTTTTGTGCCAACACCTCCCCAAATGGGGCAGGTCTCCAACACCTCTTGAAGGTGCTACATAACCAGTTGTGGGTATCGACAAACTGCAGCTAGGTAGAAAGTAAATTACTACAGATGAAACAGATTGCAGCATCATTCTTCAAGGCAGATCTTGTGTGAGGCAACACTGGAGCTAGCAGCCACACAGCAGCTCAGAGCTAGTTAAGTTCACACAAGCTTCATCTGCAGTAGAGTTTGGAAAGCAATTACTGGATTGGCTTGACAGCAAAGCTTGTTTCCAAAGGAAAAAAAAATTGGAGCAACTTTAAGTAACAGTACTATAAACCCCTGAATTGATAGCTTTGCCTTCTTTCCCCACCACAAGCTACTCTTTCCCACGTACATGGGCCAGCAAATACACCTGCGACATGATGACAGACAAGATCAGGGAACAAGTCTGAAATTGGATCTTCTGTTTAGTTCCACTAATCCAGATCAGTCGCTTTACAAATACTGTTGGGGCAACTCCTTTGATGGCAGCTTGTCACTGCTGTCACTTAAGACCACTGCACAAAATTGCTGAAGGCAAAATGGCAATAAGGACTGAAAGATGCCTTCATCCTGCACGTGTGTGCAGCAGTGTCATTTCACAAGCAACAGGTCTGACAGCAGCACTGCTGCCAAGAACTTCTGTCTTCTACTTACCAGCCCACTGGGCTCTGTTGACAGCTTTGAGGATGTGTCTACACCACAACTACACCAGTTGATTTAGGTCAAGATTTTGCTGGATTATGTTTAAAGCACATCTGCGCCTGGGCATGTTCCATAGAACAATCTCACAAACAGCTGCTGCATGTGGAGGCCCAGAAGGAATTAACCCAAAGTTGCCTCCGAGCACACCTTGGTATCATATGGCTACTCAGCCATAGCTTCAGTGCAAGACACAGTGACAAAGCATCTTTGTCCCACGTGCTGCCCCAGGGGTTCACATTGGTACTGCTTTAGACCAACACCACTGAACCTTAAAGCCAAGCTGCCTACATCCACTTTCTCTACATGCACCAGAAGCATTCACGACTTTTACAAACATACACGGGCTCATCTCAGCGGGAGAAAGAGGAAACCAGGGCCGCACACACCATTATGAATTGCATTTACCTCAGATATTAACAACATAAGTGCTGGCCAACCATCTTGGCAACAGGCACTGTCAATACCACTCAGGCAGAAATCAGATTCTGCACAAAACAGCAGGGAGCAGCAGTAGCCAAGTAACAGCTAGGATGCTCCAGCATGTGGGCGGATGTCAGATTCAGAAGACAAAAGATGTCATCAACATGAGCACACTCAGCTACCCCCACAGCACTTCAGTGTAATTAAGTTCTTTCAAAGTAAAAAAAAAAAAAAAAAAAAAAAAAAAAAAAAGCAGTTTAATAGTAGAAGCTTCAGAGTGGTAGTTTCTATGTTATCTCCTCCGCATGCTTTAATTAGCCAGCCAGTAAGCAGAAGAAAAATACATCCTTAGAATTGTCCAGTACTAAATGAGTCACCTCCTTATATTATATGTGCATTAAGATACAATAAATATCCACTAAATCCAGCTGCCTAAGCAGAGCTGTTTTCAGTCTTTTTGCTAAGGACTTAGCAAAGCTCTTAAATACTTGCAGAAGTTAAGAAATGTTTGTCCTAAGCCATTTGGCAAAGAAGCAAATATTAAGTACAGATTTTTCTCCCACTGTAAGTATCGCATAGCAAGGACCTAGCAGAACATTAGGCATTCCCTTACAGCATCCATGGCAAAGGTGTATCAGTTACAGAAGCACAACTGCCCAAAACCCTGCAGCCTGCCAGGCCACTGGTGCTCCACAGTCCCTTTGCCACTGATACAGGCCTGAGGACACAACTATGCACACACTGGATAGTCACACGCACCATCACTGACCACAGAAAGTGCCTGCACAGCCAACAAGCTTTTATTCCCTGTGAAATCCCAACCAGAATCAGGCTACCAAGTAACTCCAGCTGGATCTTTCCCTAGATAGGAGTCGGGGAGGGAATCAGGGAGCAGGCTAAGGAGTGAGCAGAGCATGCTGGCCAGCAGTCTCTAGCCTTGGCAACTGCCAGCGTCATCAAACTGTAGCAGGTTTACGTGCTCTATCCACAGGCTCAACAAGAAGAATGAAAAGAAATTCAGGTTCCTACCTCAACTGCCCCAGGCTTGTACATATTCAAACTGCATCAGAAAAGTTGGGAATGCCAGGTTCTGAGTGCAGCTTCAACAGCTTTCACCTCCTGCCACTAAAAGCCAAGCCTTCAGACAGCATCACCTTTTCCCATGCAACCACTCCCTGATCTGTTGCAATTCCTTAGTTCTGCTTCTCACTGAGATACTATGTAGTTCTTCCACACGTGCTCCCAGTCTAACTTCCTCAAGGCCTGATTGAGGAGAGCAAGCCTAGGCCTGCTAATACTCTGTACCGCACTGGTGAGCTGGGTGCTTCCACCACTGCACAGCTGTTGTGCTTCAACCTCAGCCAGCAACTAAGTGTCACATAGTCACACACTCCCTCCCTCCGCCGAGGGATGGGAACCGGAATCAGAAAAACTCAGGGGTTGAGGTAAGAACCGCTCAATAATTGAAATAAAGTATAATAATAGTAATGAAAAGGGAAGAATAAAACACAAGACAAGCCAGTGATGCACTGGCTCCTAGACAACTCCCCCCAGTTTATACACTGGGCACGACTTCCTGGCTGTGGAGTATCCCTTTGGCCAGTTTGGGTCAGTTGTCCTCGCTATGCTTCCTCCCAGCTTCTGGTGCACCTGCTGGCTGGCAGAGCATGGGAAACTGAAAAGTCCTTGATTTAGGGTAAGTACTACTGAGCAACTATTAAAAACATCCGTGTGTTATCAATGTTATTCTCATACTGAATCCAACACACAGCACTGTACCAGATACCGGTATAAAATTATCCCAGCTGGAATCAGAGCAACAGCTTTGGGGAGGTGGAGTGGATTACCCCAGCAGCTGTGTGCACCCCCATGGGAGGCCTGGGTGCCAAAGGCCCACCCAGCTCACTGCAGAACCCCACATCGCTAATATGCTCTGAAACACCAAGCCTCTGGAACAGATGACAGCATAGCTAAAGCTTTTGTGTAATGTGGTATTCTTAAGGTCTGTGAATGCAGTTTAGTCTTGAATATCAGAACACAAATCATTCTGGAAAGCTCAGGCCCCAAAGGGCTTTGAATCAGATTATTTTCCCCACTCCAAACAAGCACATCTAACTCCAAGAGGAAAAAAAACCAAAAAAAAAAAAACCAAAAAAAAAAAACAAAAAAAAAACAACAAACAAACAAGCAGCACGAGGCTTAACTGACCAGTTCTCAAGGATTTTCCCTGCTACTGTACAACAGATAGACAGATGATTCAAAAAACATGTCAAAACACTAATCAATGGCTGCCAGAGTAATTCTTTCACTACAGGTAAGAAACAATATCTTATGGGATAAAAAAATGCCAGCTTGGGAAGCTTGACAGTGTTATTATCTGCCTAACCACTCTCTTAGTTAGACGGTGAGACACCAAAAGGGAATTATTCAATGCTAGAAGAGAACAGAATGTTATCAGCTCTGCACCTGTTCAGACTACGAAGTTGTCCGCACTCAGCTGTGCGCCCAAGATCAAACCTCAGGCGGCATTAAAAACCAAGTGTTCAGCCGAGACACATTACACGTGCAGATCCAGGAAAGCAATTGCGTTAAGCGCCAGCCGCTGGCATACAGTCCAATTTGCCGCTGCTTTTGCCCGAGAACCTGCTTATATAATTGCAGAGATGCTCGGCTCCCATGGCAACAGTTTACATAAGTGGCTGTGACTCAGGATGAGAGTTACCACCACTCGGCTCTTTAAAGGGACACCTCCGATGCCGCAGCTATGGCTTCTCCGCAGGCCTAGCCAGGATCCGGCTAGCTGATGAGCCGTTCCACCCCCGGGCCATGTCCTGGGGGCGGGCAAGACGGGCCAGGCGGCGGCCGGGTGCCCCCGCACGGCCACTCCGCCGGGCCCGGGCACCCCCGCATCGGGGATCGGCCCTCAAGCCGCGGCCGGGCGGCCCAAGCAGAGCCATCTCTGCCGAACCCCGCGGAGAAGGGCAGGGCAGCACGGCCCCGCCGCGGGGAGGGGGCTCGGGCCGCACCGGACACACGTGTCCCCCCGCCGCCGCCGCGCTCCCTACCGGGGCTGGCCCGTCCCGCCTCGCTCGGCGCTGCCGCTCCCGCCGCCTCCTCCTCCTGCGCGGCCGCGGGGCTGCCGGCTCCCGGCGGCGAAGGGGACCCGGCGGTGCTGCCGCCGCCGCTGCCGCTGTCCTGCTCCCAGCCGTCCCAGAGCCAGGGCCGGTGCGCCTGCTCCAGGAGCCGGCGGCTGAGGCGGTAGTGCAGCAGCTCCAGGTAGCAGGCGCCGCACGACTCCCACTTGGGCTCTTTGAAGCGCTTCATGTACTCCGTCTTCACGCGCCGCGCCGGCACCACCATGGCGGAGCCGGGAGCGGGAGCCGCAGCCGGGAACCGGGAGCCGGGATCCGCCGGCCGAGCCCGCCCCCTCCCGCTGCAACGTTTAAATCCAAACAGCGGCGTCCGGCCCCGCCCCGCGCGGGGAGGGATGCTTGGAGCGGGGGGACAGGCTCATGAGGCACAGCGAACAGGGTGAGAGAGGATGACAATTAAATTAAATTAAGTTAAATTAAATTAAATTCAATATAAAATAATTAATAAATACACCAAAGCACCGCAGCCCTGGGCCCAGCAGTAGGGGTGCTGGGCCCCGGGTGATCCCTGCACCAAGGGAGGCTCCGGGAAAGCCTCCCCGCCGCGCCGCGGAGGGGCAGCCTGGCGCTGCCCAGCGCCTGCCGGGGCCCGCTGAGACCGCCCGAGTCCGCGCAGCGCGTCAGGGCCGATGCGGCAGCAGCAGCAGCAGCGGCAGCAGCAGCAGCAGCGCCGTCTGCGTGCGGCGCCCCGGGCCGCGGGGTAACCGCGGGGGAGCTGCTGCCTCCCGTTCTGCTTCTGTAAGAGCACCAGGATGGGCAGCAGCCGGGGCCGGCCGGAGGGAGGCGAACGCCTCTGCAACAACAGGGCAACGCTGCAGCAGCACTCTCCATTTTGCGCTAATCTGCTTTAAAAACCTGTCTCCAGGGAGCGCCAGAACAGATTGGCCTAATCCAGCCCTGAGCTGGGCGGCCGCCGTCGCTTGGGATGTGAAATGCTTTAGAGGCAAATGCAGAAACCGGGGCGGCCTCTGCAGCCGCCCTCCGCCCTCTTGCCTGCCCGCACACGGACACGCACCCCCGGCTCTTCGGCGATTTCTGGATGTTTCCTTCTCCCACACACCGTTTCTAGGGCATCCCAGCGAGTCGTGCCCCTGTGGGACATGACTGCCCTTGAAAAGGGTTTGCTGCAGAGCCTTTGCCACAGTGTCGCGCACACTCTGGGAGGGGACAGCGTCATCCCCCCGCCCGACGGGCTGCGAGCGCCCCGTTTTGGACCCCTGCAAACCTGACTCCCCTTGCCATGCGCAGGCTCGGCACAGAGGCTCTCCGGCCTCCTCGCCAGGCCCTGCTCCGACACACGGGGGCACTGACGGATTTTCAGAAACAGTTCTAGGAAACTGCTTTTTTTTTTTTTTTTTTAACTAATAAGGAAGCAAACAGGTTTTTTTCCTTGCCTTGCCCTGTGCGTCCCCTGACTGAGATAAATGAAAAAACACAAGCTGGCGCGGATTCCCGGGATGGTGAACGCTGGCCCACACTCTTCCAGTGAAACAAAAGTGTTGGTGGCTTTAAGGTGAGGGGGCGGGTGTTACACTCAGCACCTCTGCCTGCGCGGCAGAGTGATGCAATCCTCGATACGGCTAACATAACCAAATTGACTTAGTTTAATCGATGCTCAGATCGAGCAGAATTTAGCCCTGGTTTTGCGTGGACTGGCTGAGGCTTTCCAACCCCGTGGTGCTCAGGCATGAGTGAAAGGGACGGAGATGTTGCCTGACCTTTCCAGAAGTACCTGGATACCTCCCTTCAGCCCCCACAATGCCCCAACCCTTGCAGTTATGTCAACAGCCCGATGACAGCAGGATATTGGACAAATCCCGGCTGTTCTTTGCGATTCAGGAAAATGCAGTCAGGAGAGGCCAGTTGCAGTGACAGCCAGCGCCTGGTGCTTCAGGCAGACACGCTGTACATCTGCATCCATCAACTTGTTAGGTTCCATTTTAAAACCCATCGTAACTCCCCCAGCTCCCTTCAGCTCTGCCTTCTGCGCTCAGGGTGGGTGGTGATAGGGCTGCCAGGGAGCAGAGTCTGGGCAGTGTATTTACTGGGAAGAGAGGCACCGAAATAGCAGGGCACCTACTCCCACTCAACTGCCTCAAAAACGAGACAGGAGCTCCTTCTGAGGGCTCCTTCTCTCCATGCTGTGACACTCACAGCGCCCTGCCCGAGGCAGAAGAGCAGGAGCCTTGCCCACATACTGCACCGGAATAAAACCAGGCAGATGCAGCAGTTTTCTCCCCTCACCCAGTGCTATCCTGAGGATTATATTTGGGAGCTGCCTCACTCGTTTATTACCCCCACTGAGGGCTCCAGTTGCATCTGGGTTGTTCCTGATGCCTTCTCCTTTTGCCCTTAGTGGTCCCGCTGGGATCCAGCCACGTCCTCAGCACCACCTGCTCTAAGAGAGGGCATTTCTTGGAAAATAACAGGGAACAATAGATTTTAAAACACCTGTAACTGAAGACAGGACTAGAGAAAGCAGCTGTAGCAGTGTTGTCTAGAGAGGAGAGCGGGTTCCTCCACAATTAACCTGGACTCTGTTTTCTTACTCTGATACTCTGCTCAGTCTATATGAGGAGATGACATAAGTGGATTTCATATAAGCAAGCAAGGTCTGGGGGTTGCAGAATTTCCTTTCCTTTTATAAAATGTTATTTTGTACAAAATGTCATTTTGAATCAACCTGCACAGTTTTAGCTGGTCACTTGTGGTTATGAAAATGCTGCCGCTTTTTCCACATATTTTATTATATCAATCTTTCCTTTCTCAAAGGACTTCTGTTCCCTGTTGTCCTGGTTTCAGCTGAGATAATTTTCTTCTTAGTAACTGGTGCAGTGCTGTGTGTTGGATTAAGTATGAGAATAATGTTGGTAATACACTGATATTTTAGCTGTTGGTCAGTAGTGCTTACTCTAAATCAAGCACTTTTCAGTTTCCCATGCTCTGCCAGCCAGCAGGTGCACCAGAAGCTGGGAGGGAAAACAGCCAGGACAACTGACCCAAACTGGCCAAAGGGATGCTCCACACCATAAAACATCATTCCCAGTATGTAAACTGGGGGGAGTTACCTGGGAGCCACTGATTGCTGCTTGGGGGTGGGCTGAGCATCAGTCAGTGGATGGTGAGCAATTATACTGTGCAGCACTGGCTTCTCTTGGGTTTTATCTCTCTCTTCCTCCCAGTTTTATTACTATCATTATATGTTATTATTGTTATTATTATAATTGGAACTATGTTTCACTTTATTTCAATTATTGAGCTGTTCTTATCTCAACCCACAAGTTTTACCTGTTCTTTTCTCCTGATTCTCCTCCCCACCCTACCAAGGAGTGAGGGGAGTGACCAAGTGACTGCACAGTACTGGGTTGCCAGCTGGGGTTGAACCATGACATCAGTTTAAGAAGACACAGCTATATCAGAGGTACATGGATACTCTCTGTTGACTTCTCTATCAAGTAGGGATCCCCTTTTGCAGAACCAAGCTTCTCTTGGGGTGCTCATAAACCTACTGCCCAGTCATTGATCCGTGTCTCAGCCATCACACAGGAAATGCCAGTATGACAAGCTCCAGATCCTGGCACACAGTCTGTGAGTTCCCATTTTCTGCAATTTTTTCCCTAAATTCTGCACTCTTCAGAGGAGGCACCTAATCTTCACAAGAGCCTGCAAGGTGTCAATACTTCATGAATAACACAGTAGTGTTAGTAGCTGCCTCCACCCATCCTCTCTATTGTACTGCACAGGCTTAGTACTCCTGCTGACATGAAAATGAATACCCAGCTGCCCGTGCGCTACTGTGCTACGAGGTAAGCTGCACCTTCACACTCCTGCTTAAGTTTCTCCTTCGCAGGTCAACCCTCCCATCCAACAGTTTGCGTGTACATCCCACAGTGCCTGGGGAAGGAGCTGCAGCAAGGCTTGGAAAGCAACTGGGGACCACTTGTGTAAGAAGACTTGTGACAGAAGTGTGCAGAGACACCCAGCAGAGCTGATGCTGTAATTCACACATTACCTGAGGCTGAGGCAAGCAAGAGGCTGAATGTGGCTGTCAGCCACATTCCCCATGCCCTGCCACAATCTAATCTTGACACATACAGTGCAGAAACCTCCAGGCCACGGCGCCCAACATCCCAAACCAGCTCCAGAGACATTCAGCAGCTCTGGGGCAGGATGCTGAGACCGTCCTGGGTGAAGAACAACTCCTCCCTCACCCCTCCAGCTACAGCCAAGCAGCTCTGTATGTGCCAGACAAGAATCATTCCCCGTCCTCGACACAGCAGCTCTGGATATTCTCAGTGTAGCTGTATAAACATTATTATTAATTTAATCCTAATGAGTTTTGGCTTCAATACCTCATGGCAGAGACTTTCATGTACTGAGAATAGCCAGTTATTAAATGATTCCTGGATGAGGAAGTACGACATTTATGAGGCTGATACTAACATTAGAATTTCCTCCCTTGTATACTTTACTGCATTTTTGCCTTCATTAAAAAATGAAATAAAGACACCATTTGAATCATAACACTGAAATTCTAAGCACGCTTTTTCCTTTTAAAGCACTTTTCTCCTGAGGATCTTATTGCTGCCTCCTAATTCTTATTATTTTTCTTCTACACGTAGCAAACCAGGTAGAAAGGTAGGTCTAGAGTTTCTGACCAGATCCATGACAGATGACTGATTGATGCCAAACCCCAGTTTCCTCCACTACCCCCATTTCAATGGGAGTACCATTCCCACTAGGGAGGACAGCAGCTTGGTCTGGGAAACAGCCTTATTTCTGTCTGAAACAACCACAGCAAAGTCAAGAGCAGAGACATAGCCTGAGTTTTACACAAAAATTAGCAGGTAATGAAAAATGAGCATGGATGTTATTTTGCAGAGTACAGTCCAGAAAAACACTGGGTAGTCACATGGGTAGTTTACACATGGTTTTGTCTTGCAGCCTTTTGCTGTTGCACCTCTCTCTAGCTCCAGGAAATAATGGGGAATAGTGGACAGTTTATATGCAGTAGGAGTGGAAAAATTACATGTCAACACATCTTTCATATCCACAGACTGGCTTCCAGCCGAATCAGGAGCTGTCAGAGTCTGAAACTGGGCTGCTGAGTTTGCTTGGGTAAAGTTTGGAGGAGAGAGAAACCAGGGAAAAGAAATAAGCTGCTTCTCAAAGAGGAATGTATTTTTGAAGTATTTAACAGCATAAAATCCAAATCAGCAAGAAAATTTTCCCAGATAGGGAAAAAAGCACAGTCTTCCTAGACCTGTAAACTCTGCTTTCACCTAGATCAGTGAATCTTTGCCAATACTGGGAGTAGCTGTCCCAGTCACTTCACAAAACAAGCTGTCATGCTGTCGATAGTAGCCTGGTTAATCCTGCAGATGCAGGTTCTTTGGTTTCATGAGTTATTATCCTTTTTAGGTCTACACCAGCTGCCCACAGGGTAACACTGTCTTGGGAGAAGGATCAGAAGAGCTGGTTCAAATGTTCTTAGGGGCAGGTTAGTCAGCAGTAGTGCACTTGGCTGCAGAAGTCTCCCAGAACGGCCTGATCCCAGTATCCAGAGCTCTGCAAAACTTGACCACGGCCATTGTGAGTTGCGACCAGTTGGGAAAGCCCTGCACCCCCTCTTCCGGAAGCTCTGATCACAAATCCTGTTATTTGTGAAAATCTGACATTTTCCTTGGAACAGCTTGAAGCTTTTTGCCATTACAGCTGAGTGGCTGTGCCTCCAAGCACCCACAGCAGCAGAGTTCACAGCAACCTTAGCAGCTCTTCTGAGTCTTGTCAAAGGTCCACACTTTCCATTCACCTTTCTAAAAGATGAAAAGAGAGATGTGGCTCCTTGGGTTGTGTGCTAGTAATTTGGCCAGGAGCAGGGAGAGACACTTCCCACTCCTGAGTGTCTTCTCGTTGCTGCAGTTCTGAGTCCTAAACTGGGCACCCAGAGAGGCTGACTGTTGCCCACATGGTGTGAACACAGCTCAGCTCCTAGTTTTAAATTGTTACAGTGGCAAAGAACAAAGTCCATACTGGTATCAGTTCTTTTTTTTCCCCATTTTTTTTGAGTCCTTAAGGTTGCAAGGTTGCACACCACTGCTGACTGGTCAAGTGGGTCCTAGCACGGAACCTGATCTTACAGTCTGCAGTAAGGGGGTGCTTGTCAAGGCACTGTCCCCAGCAACACGTTTGCAGGCTGCCTACTCCCTCTGAGAAAAATCAAGTTTACACACCAGGTGAGTAAGAGGCAGGAGAATCGGGAGACGTTTCCCACCTGTCCCTTTTTGTCTCCTGCTTGAGCAGCCCCAATGACCAGCAGGCTGGCTGGTGACCCTGCTCAGCAGCTGCCTGTCCCATGGCCAAGGCAAGGACCTAGCTCCCAGATGTACTGCTCCATGGGCAGTGCAGGAGATCCCACTCTCAGCTACATGCCAGTTCAAGTTCATATTTCCAAATCTGGTTTTAAAGGACAAACAGGGATTGAGGCAGTTCACCGTGTGGTGGGATCTCACTCCCAAAAAGTCATCAAGGCAGACCTGCATCATGCTCCAAGTGGCAGAGTCCAGCACAGCCACTTGCAACGTGCAAGACATTGTTGAGTTCATGGTCTCAGTAACACCTGCAGGATGCCACCTCCACAATTTGAGGCAGGAGGCAGTCCAAGTGCACCCACTCAGGGAGACACAGGTGATGGAGAAGTATCTGAGCCCACACACTTTCCTTCAGCCTTATCTCAAGCTCATATTGCTACACAAAGCTGTTCTCAGCTCATACTCCCTTCCCTCTGGAGCTCTGGGGCAGCAATCCAGCCACTGGTCAGGATTACTTTTGCTGTTGGTTCTGCTCATGTTCCTTTTGCAATCCCAGATGCATCTTCCTCTCCTTCTTTTGGCCCTGGACAACACCCAAGAGGCTGGTACAGCATTTGCCACAAGCAAGGGATTCAAAATCTCCAGCATTTAATGGCTACCTCAGAGAGCCCATCTGTCACTGAGAGAACATAAAATTTCTGGGGCGAAACACAAACACCTGTGCTGTAACCTGCTCCCTACCTCACAGCAGTAAGGGAGTGCTGCTGAAATGATAAACTTTGAAAGGTCAGTCCTTCAGACCATCACTGCTGGGCTAGAGTCAGCCTCTAGGTGATGGGGACAGAAGCTGTTTCTGTGGCTTTGGGATGTTACCTCCAGCATAGGAGCCCACATGCCTCACAGTTCCCCATATGGTGGCCCAGTGCCAGTCCTGTACCTAACAGCAGCCTGCACAGTGATGGATCTCAAGCAGTGAATTGATGGGTAATAACAAATGATCTGTAGAAAATAATTCAATACTTGAAAAAACTTCACAGAATCTGAAATGAGAATGGGAACAAGGCCGGGTCAAGTTCTTATTTCCAAATCTGCTTTTAAACACCAGAAATTATTGGCAGCTCAGTGCTGACTCTGGGCTGATTTCACCGTCAGTTTGTGAAGTCTCTGTAACCTAATCTCATTGATCCTCCCCCTGCAAACAAGTGGCTCTTCAACAAAAAACCCCTCATCCCAGCATAAACTCCATTTAAGGATCTCAGTGCCATGACCATGTGCTTTGAGACCATTCACTGAAGGTTGCCACAACTATCTCACTTTTTTCTGAAGCACCTCCAGCACCAGTTCAGAAGAAGTAGTGTATTAGAAGTTGTTCCCCAGATCACCTAGAGAAACAGTTCCAAAGGACCCCCCGGCTCCTGATGAGGACACAGGGTGGAGGAGGATGCCACGATTGGGACAGGAGGAAGACTATGCAGGGAGCTCCCGAGAGGGGTTTACCTGCCCTCGGCCGTACCCTGCAGGTGAGCAGGACTCCCAGCCTCTTGGTGGGGGGCTGCAAAGATTTCATCCCAAATAAAGCCAGTCACATCAAGGGTTCAGCTCTGAGCAGGGGTAGGGCTCAGCTGCCAAGCTGAGCTTCTAAACTGCTTCCAAAATTTCACAGGGGCAGCAGAAAAAACTGGGAAATGGTGGTGAGGAAGGCAAAGACAAGCTGGAAAATCACATGCAGGCTGACAGCTCTCCCTTCTCTCCCCGCTGGCACCTTGGCTTGTCCTCACTTATACCCATTTGGGATAAGTGCTGGCTTGGAGGATGAGCAATAGGGCCCCATCGTCCCTGCTTCTCACCCCAAAGATGTTACCTTCACTGACTCTTTAAGACAGTGTAGGGGGAAACCTTGCAGGGAGCCTTCTTGTGGGGAATGTGATGGAAACACATAGTTCAGACTCAGGGAAAGGCATCCCTAATATGGTCTCAGCTACACTGACTGGCTGGGGGCTCCTGGGGGAGGAATGGAACCCCTTATAAAAGTACCCAGGTCCTCCCACAAAGGCAAACTTCCCTGGACTTTAGCAGAGCTACAGTGAAGCTTGCTTGATATGGGAATTTCATCCACCCTTTGGAGATTATCCAAGCTTTCTTGGGTTTCATATGGCATGAAGTGGTGGCCTGGTCTGTGCATGACCTGGCGGTTGCCAGCAGAGAAAGGCCCCTTGCAAGCAGCACACGGCTCCTGCCAGCATCACTCTGGGAAGGAAACCTGTTGGCATCCCCCTGTTGTGGGCTCCTGCCTTGCTCCCTGCTCCCTGCTCTCCTCTCCCTGCCAGCGCAGCAGCAGCACCACATGCTTCAAAGGGTGCAGGGCAGTGCCACCACGCCAGCCCCCCCTCACTGCTCCTCTCCATAGCAGAACCCGCAGCAGCTCCTTTTTGCTTTTGCTTCTTACAAATACGCTCAGGTGCCTGTTTACGTGCTATAACCACGCCATCTGCACCCCAAGCAGCCTCCTCGGCGCCAGGAGCCATGGGTGGGAAATTCCCTGACCTGCAGTGCTGACCAGGGCCGGGCCCTATCTGACGCAGGTTAGACCCCTGCCCACCGGCGGTAGGGAGGTGGCAGCACTGCGGGGGCCGACCCCTGCAGCTCCAAAGGGGCCGGGCCAGGGCTGGGTCCCACACGAGCTGCGGTGGCTGGGGCACAGACGTCCAGCCCCAGATGTTTCCTCGAGCGCACGTGGAAGACGCTTGGAGGAACACATGTGCCAGACGGCACGCTGCTGGAATGTTCACCCCAAAAAGTAGCACAGCCACCCCACACGGCCAGCACGAAAAAGTCGCAGAAAGGATGCCGCTTTTCTAACAGGTATTCTCCGGCTTATCGAAAAAAAAAAAAAAAAAGAATGTTTTACTCATTTAGAGAACAGCTCCCTGCCTTGCTCAGAAATATAAACTCATTATGTGCTGTGTGTCAGCAATCGCACTGCAGTTGCTCGTTCAGAACAGGGCAGCTGGGGGCAAATGCAGCCCCCCGAAATAGCAGCCGGAGTGGAGAGCCAGCCCGGGCAGCCACGGGCTTCAGGAGCAGAAAGAGCCTTGAACAAAACGTCAGCACCATGAAGGCATTTGCTCAGGTCCCACAGAGGACTGTTGGGATGGAAATGCATGGCACACCTTTAAATGGACATAAAATGTGCCATCAGCGGGGTGGGATTTATTTTTAACCCCTCCGAGTCTGCAGATGTGCAAACCCCCTGAGAGCAGCTCTGGGCAGCTAGCGAGAGGCGTGTGATCAGCCTTTTGGCTACCGGGCTGGGAAACGCCCCTGTAGTCAGAGCTCGTTTATCCCCCAGTGAAGAGGGAGATTAAAGTCTTATCGTGCCCCTTCCTTTGCCTCGGTAGCAAACCCGGCCAGCAGCCGGAGCACACACATACGTGCTAAGCACCACCAACCACTCACCAGCTTTGCAGTTTTCTTTTTGGAAAAGGACTTTCTGGGTCTGGGTTATTAACCTCGGCATCCCCCCGGCTCTACCTGTGGGAGGGAGCTGGAAGATATGCTGCTGCAAGGCAAGGAAAAGCTAGACACCCCGGGGAGGGTGAGGCGCATGCCGCTGACCTGCTGGTGGCTGCCAGGGGCAGGACAGCCCTGCGGCAGGGGCTCAGCCCTTCTGTCAGCACCACTGTGAAGCCATCAGGGCTGGATGTCAGCCTTCCTGGCCTGTGGTCTGCCATTGTCCTGCACCCCCCCGGCCCCTGCTGCCTGGCCAGCAGGCGACACACCCCCGCCAGCCCAAGGCTCCTCCAGCTGTTGTGTTAAACCACCAGCCTACCTTGGCAGGGAGCAGGGTGTGTGTCTGCAGCCCCTCACATCATACAGCATTTTGTAAAATCGACCATCGTGTGTTAAGGGTTCCCTCATCACTTCTTGGGAGGAAATCCAGCTGTTCAGCAAAACCAGTACTGATTTAAAATGCAGAAAAGCAAACACTGCAGCCATTTCCCCAAGTCTCTCCAGATTAAAATTTCAATACATTTGTCTCCAGACACCTGTTTGTCCCCTCTAGTTCTCTCCATCCTAACCCACTCCAGCAAAGCAGCCTTGTCACAAGGACAGTCAGCAAAAAGGCCAGCTGCAGTCAAAAAGCAGCTATGGATCTTGCAGCATCCCTACAAGAAGGGTACCTCAGTTCTGCTGTCACATGGCTTGGCATGCAGATTTTGGTTCTCAGAGGATGGGGAGCAAGCAAAACCTGTGCCCAGTGGGAAAAACCCCAGCTTGAAGTACAGCATCCCTCCAAGGCACCAGAAATTATCTTGAGAATGGTTTTGACAAATGGATGCTCTTGAAAAGAACCTGTGCACCACTTGTGAGCTGCTCCCCCAGAGAGTGCTGACGTCTGCATATATTGTTTATAATTAATTATCCACTCAGCACGGGCAACCTGTTGGCCCTGGAGAGCTGTGTTAGGCTGACTTTCATCTCCCCAGCCTGCTGGTGTGAATCCAGCCTGAGCCTCCTGTGAATCGGACTTCCCCCTGCAAAAATCCACCATGGTGCCCTGACCCCCTTGTTCCTGCCACCCCACACAAAGTGAGACATCCATGTCCAGGGACAGCACTGTAAGTGCCAGCCAGGCTGCTTCAGGAGAAATATGTGCTGGTTTTGCCGCTGAGGGGGCCAAGGGTGGTGTAGGGGGCTGTTTCTGGAGCAGAAAAGGAGCTGGTTGTGGAGCTTGCCAGATCCTGCCCCAGCACTGACATTCACCTGCTGCCCCAGCACCTGCCACTTGCCCTGGATCAGAGATGATGGGCACTGTGAGGAAACTTGGGGCATGCAGAGCTAAAAAAGATTCACTGAGCCAAGCTCACAGGAGAAGCTCACTGAGCAGGGCATTTTGCTAGCAGTGGCTGATGAAGTGGATGGCTCTGCTCCTGAGAGAAGAGACTGGGAGTTTGGGACTCTGGCCTGTGCTCCTGGCACTCCCACAGCTGTGTGGGCACCCCTGTCAACCCCACACTCCTGCTCCCCATCCCCTGCAAGACCAGAGAAACATATTCCTCTGGCTATGAAACACTCACTCATTTGTAGTTGTACAGCCCTATGTGACTGCTCCCAAATGCTGTCTGCATGGTGCTCAGACCCACTGTCTGCTCCAAAACCTCTTTGGAGGAAGACACTCAGGAACAGTGAATGAACACTATGGCAGTGCTGTGTTGAACAGGAAAGAAACTGGCTTCCTGTGAATTCCTGCAGAGGCAAACCATGTCCAGCAGAAAGCAGTTAGCTCCTGCACACAGAAAGAGGTGTGCAGGAATAAAACCACTTTCTTCAGTCACTAAAGTCTCAGAAACAGGTGATGCTGTAA
The DNA here is from genome assembly GCF_020740725.1 of Corvus hawaiiensis. Lineage (NCBI taxonomy): Eukaryota > Metazoa > Chordata > Aves > Passeriformes > Corvidae > Corvus > Corvus hawaiiensis. The sequence goes on from NC_063215.1 coordinate 74,851,384, forward strand.
CCCCACCACTCTGCTTTCCAAGTGTGCTGGTTTCAGCTGGGATAGAGTTAATTTTCTTCATGGTGGCTGGTATGGGGCTGTGTTTTGAATTTGTGCTGAACACAGGGTTGATAATATAGAGATGTTTTTGTTATTGCTGAGCAGGGCTTACACAGAGCCAAGGCTTTTTCTGCTTTTGGTACAGCCACACTAGTGAGGACGTTGGGGGAGAATGGGATTCTGGGAGGAGACACAGCCAGGACAGGTGACCCAAACTGACCATATGACATCATGTCAGTATATAAAGTGGGAGGAAGAAGGAGGAAGAGGGGGGATGTTTAGAGTGACGGCATTTGTCTCCCGAAGTAACCATTACCTGTGATGGGGCCCTACTTCTGCAAAGGCAGACTCTGGATGAACGTGTTTGTCTCACATTCGGCCCTTGTCTCTCGTCTGCCCAGTCCTTTGCAGATGCCCACCATGGAAAAATGACTGACAGGGAAAAAATAAGATCATGCATTCATCCTAACCACCCTTTAAAAACAATTTGCATGTGTTTGTCCCTCCCTTGCCTGTTGTCTGTGAAGAGGAGATGGATAAAACAGGTCAGGACACTTCCTTCTGCCTTTAGTGGCCCCACTGCTGGGCTTCCCAGCACAATTTCTACTGCATTCCTCATGTCCCTTTGCCTCATCTCCCCTGTCCTGCACCTACTTGGTAATCACTATGTTATCAGCATTTGGAAACACACTTTATTGCAGCTCCAGCTGGAGCCCTGGGGAGGAGGATGCCACTCCGGAGATGTGTCCCCTCCTGTCCTGCACATCTAAGCCCTGTCAGCACCGAGGCACCCCACAGCCACAGCCAGCTGGCGGGCAGTGACCCGGAAAGGGCTCCCGTGTGTGGCAGGGGCCAGGGCAGATGCTGGCGGGAACCCCCACCGAGACTCCACTCCACTCCATAGCTGCAGCAGGGAGCAGCTCCAGCAGCTCCACAGCCCTGCTCCAGGCACTGTGCATAGGGAGAAAACCACTAGCTGATGGGTCTGTTGGCATGCTTCCCTGGAGTAACCTCCCCCTGCTCTTCCATGCATCCTGGAACACCTACAGGGGCTCGGCTCAGACAAACCTTCACTCTACTCTTCTTTCTCTACCTTGTGCCCAGCAGACCGAAGCCATATGTCCCTGCCTCCTGGGCATTTTCATGGTGAAGAGGTCAAATAGCACATTTGCTCTGCTCTTCAGAGGACAGTCAGCATGCAGTGGTCTGTCGTGTCCTTTCTAACTTCCCTTCCTCCTCTGAATTATTCCCTGGTTCCCACACTATGCTGCTAGAATCCCCTCCACAATTTGAAAGGCTTATTTAGTGAGTCAGATACAGCAAGGCATGACTTTATAAATAGAGAGGGGCATGGTTGGGGACTGTGCAACATGACTCACAAGTCAAACTGCCAGTGAAGAACTTATCAGACATTTGCTTTAAATATTCATTTAGCAATACCAAACCCTCCTTACAGTTACACCTACTGAATAAAAACACCCTTCCCATATGCAGTCAGTATATTTATATTACTTTCTCCTAAACTACTCTGAAGCCACTTACCATTATGCTGGTAAGAGATAAACCAGAGTCAGAAAGAAAAATACCTCCTCGGAGCTTGAGCCTGCCCTCACTCCCAGCACTGCAACTCAGCACTCTTTCCCAGCACAAAGTCAATGGTATGATGATTATGTCATAAAACATTATCTCCTTTAATGTTTTTCTTTTTTCCACCCATGTATGTTATTCAAAACTACATCAAAACTACAACTCCTACAGAATGCCTGTGGTCCAGACCTGAGTCTTACTGCTCTTCAGTTTTCTTCTATACCTTCATTGGCTCAACTGATCCTTAATTCACACAGATTCTTTCACAGCAAATGGAGAAAAATAGATGTGAATTATGAAATGAACAAAAAAATCTCTACAGAACAGGCAACTGATTCAATGCATATATCTTACACTTTCCATGGCCTCAAGTCATGCCACGTTCTGGACCTACAACAGCAAAATTATTCCTTCTTCCTCCCTTCTGCTTCCTCCTGTGATTGCTTTTACTGCTATAGCTTTGTTTCTTAATCTGGGACCTGATCATTCAAGCACTTAAAAGTTAACCAAATCTGCTGTTTCCCCCTCAGCTTCAGTAGGGATGAATCAACTCCAGCCTGTCTGCATTGCAGCAGAGGGCATCTGAGACTGGGTACATGGGCTGAAACCTTGCAACAATGCTGAAATAGAGCCAATCTAACATGCACTAAGAGTAGAAATGAGTACTGAGTGTAATGTCACTACAGCACTCCAGGAGCCTTCTCCATTACTTCTGCGCTGTGGAACATCCCAGATGCCTTCTCTTTACGTGGCTATGCCTCCATCCCAGTATTTGTCCTGTCCTTACCCAAACCCCCCTGCCCAGGCATGAGCCCTCCCCCTGCCATCTGCTGACCTTGCAATATTTTCCATGTTGTTCTTTTCTCTCCCCTTTTTATTTTTAAACGGTGATGTACATTCAGCAGGTGCACTCCCTGCGCTGCCCGCAGTCCTGCTGCAGCCTTTGCCACAGGAAGCTGCAACTGCTGAAGAAACCAAGCACCTCCAGTTTGGGCAGAGCTACACCTGGTTTCTGGATTCTGATCAAGATCAAGACAGAATTTACATCAGCTTTCTGTCAAACAATTGCTTTTCCACCCAGGAACTTGTGCAGCAGGCACTAAAAAAAAAATAAAGCAAGATATCAGCAGAGCCTAAGCACCTCAAGGATTACGTTACACCCTTTTTAGGTTGACTTTGGAATTCAGCTCCAAGTTCCACTTTATACCATATTTTGCTGTCTAAGCAGAACCAAGCTTCTTTATTAACCTGTCTGGCATTTAACCCATCAAATGTGAACAGAAGAATGATAACACCTTGACCATGCAGTCTTGGCCACAATGGGCTGTCTTCAGTGGACTAACAAAAATTAAGGAAAGAGGGAAGAAATCTCAGAGGAGAAGGTCTCAAATCAATCACCACGTTTCTCCTAAAACGTTTATCCCAAGAAATATTGCTCATATTCTCCCTGACCTGTTTTGAACGCTGTAAATCTCCTAAATTTGCCCCTTCTATTAGGTTTGAAGAATAACCTTATCACACAGGGCTCTTGGAGGCCAAATATGGAGCCATCACACCCAAGACAAGGACAGAAACCGCTGGTGGTTTGGATTCCTGGTGGGAACAGCTTGTGAGGAAGTGGGAGGTCTGGGCGCTCAGCAAGGCAAAGGACTTGCAGGAGGCACAGCCAGAGATTCCCAGAACCACCTGTGGCTACTGCAGCCTCCGGCTTGTGGCTGCAATTGGAAAATGTTCAGATTTCAAGACTTTCTCTGGTATTTGTGCCAGGAAACTGGGCTGCATGACTTTCAGAGCTAAATTTAGGATCACAAGTATTTCACATTCCCCAAACACCTTCTATGACAACATCTCAAAACCCTTCATGGGCATTAGCTATTCCTCTTTATCTTCCTTTGAGATGGAAAATAGAAAAGGCACTTTGCTGGCAACAAACAGAGCCCTGAGTGTTGACTTGCTCATGGGCACAGAGGAAAACTGTGATGGAGGCTTGGTATGGGAAAGGAGAAAGAAGAAAGAAAAGCAACTTTCCAATGTAAACTGCTTGGTTCCTGCAGTTGCAGAAACATGGTCTGTCAGTGCTGCTGAGATTAGATAGGAATAACACCATCACTACTTCAAAATGATTGGGATAAGGGATTTCTGGTAGCTCTTAGTTGATTTGGGGTTTTTTTCTGGTGTTGGGGATAAAGGGGTTCCAGGAGAAGAGATCCTTATAGAGAAAATAACCTGCCTTTGTAAAAGTGCCTCAGTCCCCACACACCACTCCGAAAAACTTGTGGCAAGAAAGTGGACAGCTTTAGCACCTGGACCTCTTAATCTTCAGCGTGGAACATAGTGCAGGACGGGCAGAGCTCCCCACTGTGCCCTTTGGTTGAGCTCTGTAGGCAGGTAGCCCAGTGGCAGCATAGTTCAGGGCTAGCAAACGCAAAACCGTTTAGACTCTTATATCTCTGTTATTGTAACTATTTTTTGTAATTATTGTTGCTAAAGGGAATTAGAAATCCTTCCGGAAGCCGATACAGTTGCCCTGGGAAACCTTGTTGGCTTCTTTTGTGTTGATCTGCTTCAGACCTCCTCCTGCTCGCATGGTCCCTCCCTCTGCAAGCAGCCTTCTCCCTGCCGCCACAGGGAGGTTTGTGAAGGGCAGGAGTGTTCTGTTCTGCACGGCTGGCAATGCTCTGCTTCTTGCTTTGCTCTGGCCTCCAGCCCTTCCTCCGCTCTCTGGCTGTCCCCTTCCCAATACTGACCTACCCAGCGCAACACCAGCAGTTCAGCACTGGCCACCATAAACAGCAATGTAAACTCACTGTATTTTGCACTCAAATAGATTAGATGGTGTCTGTGTCTAGGGGGTTTGAGGAGCCCGTGGTGTGGGATGCAGGGTCACTGTCCAGTAGTCACCGTCAACCTGCCCATGGGAGCACCCTTGTCCCTGCATGCACCAGGCACCAGGGCAGCTCTTCCCCTGGGACAAGAGTAGAGCTACATCCATACAGAGGTCTCCTTACACACCTGTACCTGAAGCCTTACAGCACCTCTGCTTTGGAAAGAGGACAGCCCAGCCAGAACTGTGACAAGGCATGACCTCCACTGCAAATACTGCTCAGGTCCTCGTGCCTTTGTGAACCTGGGTCAAGGGCTGATGCCTGCTGATGCTGACTTTGGGCTGCTCGTCTGTGAGCATGTGTGAGAGTCCTCTTACAAGGCAATCTTCCCCCTTTCCCCTCCTTCCTCCAGATTTCTCAGCTTTAAAGCCTTGTTTACCCTGGTAGAGAGAGAAGCTGCTGGAAGCTAAGCAGTGAGGGCACAGGGGAGCAGGGAGTGCTTGTTGGGAGGGAGTTATGGGTGGGAGTGATGTGCCAAGGAAGAAAACTGCTTCCAGGGATCTATATATATACAGCTCCCTGAGGTGGGGTTACACAGAGGTTCATTCCTGGGCTGCCTGTGGCACTCCCTGGACATCAACAGCCAGAACTGCCTCCAAGCTGCAGCTTTATTTTCAGAGCATGGCCTTGAGCAGCCAAGACAAGACAGGGTTTGGCTGCAGTCCCTGCAAGCACAGAGGATGAGCTGCCCAGGGTCACCACAGTGCGAGAGGTCTGCTCAGTGCTGGCCCCAGCTCTGCACAGGGCAGTGTAGTTTCAAGGCTGACAGGGTGCTCTGGAGGGGGGAAGAAGGAGACAAGGGGGGCAATGGAAGATTTCCCTGACATCTGCTCATCGCCATCACCCACAGCACACAGCCCTTGTGACAGCCAGCAATGCTCCAGCTTTTCCTGCTGCATAGCAATCAGAAGCTGCTTTATTTTTGAGATCCTGGACAAATGAAAAACAAAGTCTTTGCCAGCTGCAAATACAACTACTTCCCAAAGCCTGAAGCCAGAACATTTTAGCCCCTTCAAAATATGTTCTGGCCGTGAGGGTTGGAAGAGGATCCCCAAAACTGCCAGCGATTCCCGGGAAAGTGGACAAGGCTGGGGGGTACTCTGAATGGTTCTGTTGGTAAAGTGGCCCACCCTGACTGGCATCTGTCCCACGTGGCAGCCCTGCACACCAGCACTGCCTGCAGTTATCCATTAGCTGATCAATAGGTTACAGTCACCCTTGTGTGCTGCATTTTCCAGCCCCAGGAAATGTGCCATGAGAATCTGTACAATTGAATAGCTCTTTAATTTTTTTTTAAAGAAAAATGCATGTTTGGTCCAAAAATAAATAAATAAGCAAATAAACCCTAACAAGACATGTTCCGTTAATTTATTTTTCCTGTGGATTAATGAAATAGAAACAGCACAAAATTTTCCTACAAAATAAAATTGTTTGAAGATTTGAAAGTCTTCATTTTAATGCCTCACTTTCAGAAATAAAGGTTGCCACAGAATTTTTTGTTTAGGAGTTTCCTGTGAAAAGTAATGATAGTTTTCAAGTGGCCTATTTTGTCCCTTTAGTAAATCTCATTGAATAAATATTACTGGCCAAATGCCCATGGAAGACACACAGTCAACTGAGGACACAGTGGGGTTGCACTGATCTTAAGTTTGAGGGGGTGTTCAGGTCCTCTCAACAAAGCCAAGCCCAGTAAATACTGTGGGTCACAGTGCTTTTTGTTTCTGCAGCTTTGGAAGCCAAGGGGAGAAGCGTGTTGGGGTGCCAGTTCCCTTTGCACAAAGCCATGACCTATGAGGGGGGGTGGCCCTTCCTGGGTCACATTCTGCTCTCTGTGCAAATGCAGATTTTCACTTTAGCAAAATCTATATCAAAATAAAATCAGGAAGACACTCCAGTGTGCTCATCTTCTCCAGGATTTCCTTTGCTCTTTTGTGCAGAGGCTCCCTCAAGACTTTCTCTCAGAGCCTGGGTTTTCCCTTAGCTCCTTGTATAATTTAGGTAATGGCCCAGGTAATCTGCAGATCTGGGGGAAGCTTACATCCAAACCCAGTCATGACTGTGCCTCCCAAGATCATCTAAGCAGCCCCACATAGTTTTTGTCCTTTCAAGGACCTGTCTTCTCTCTAGATTTTCCATCCCTTGGTGATATTTTAACCGAGGGCAGCTTCTTGCATTGCCCACTGCATGCAGCCGTAGACTTAAATTGTGGAGGGTTGTCCTGCACTGGTCCAGCCCTGGATCCAGATGGCTGTGGAGGGAGCAGTGAGCTGCAGCCCCACAGGATGTTTTGGTGCAGGCAAGAGCCATTCCCCTTTGTTACCCTCCCTCCCACAGCATGTGGATGTCCTGCATCCTTCCTTCTTTCCTCTTTTACTCCCCTGATACCCCATTTATCCCTTTGCTTCTCTCAAAACAGAGGATGCTGGTCCCGGGGATCCTTTGCCTGCTGCCAACAGCACTGTTAGAGGTGCAGGGAGGATAATGAAATTATTGAGAACTGCACAAAAAAGACCAAACCCAGACCGCTGTGCACAAGCAAAATTTTCCAAAACACCTTCCCAACAATGGGGCTTGTGAGCCATGTGAAAATCCAACTCACCCATTTCCAAAAAATCTGTGTCTTCAATTGCTAAAAATATTAAGGAAAATCCCAAGCCCAAATAAAAGGCTGGTTTCAGGATAAAGAGAGTCTTTTAGTTTGAAATTAAAACCTGAACAGGGTGGTTTCATAGACTTAGGGTTCATTGCATCCCTGTTCATTGATTAAGCAACAAAAAACCCAAAGCAGTCATTTTTCTCAGCTGTAAGAATGCTCTTTAGGGCATTTATCTTCACCTGGATGAAATTGGCACCGAGGCGATTGAGAATACCTGCTGCTGTGGGTTAGATTGAGACCAAGTGCTGCTGTTAGAGGCAGCAGACAACGACACACCAGTGGCAGCATCAGTCCCTCTGTGCAAGGCAGTGCCTGTGCAACACCCTCACTGCTGAAGGACTCGCCTCTGCCCAGAGCTGTGCTCATGAGTGGTCCTAAACCCAAGTTTGGCACTGCAAAATATAGGTCTTCATTCAGAAGGTGCAAGCATCTCCTGACCCCTTTGATTTTGATCAGGTT